>NC_068421.1:67570963-68288463 GCF_023373465.1 Oncorhynchus keta | reverse complement strand
TCCCGCCCTCCCCTCACTCCCGCCCCCCTCCCTTCCCGTCCCTCCACATTTCTAACACTCTCCAGTACCAGGGTGTTAAAAGGCTAAATCAATCATGCCTCTGCCCTCTGTTCACTCCCTCTCTCCCTTCCTTGCCACATTGGGCTGACATAGTGGTAGTTTCACATTCTTCTTGACGCACCCATCCCATTAGTGGGATCATTTTCGTCAACATCCGCTGAATTGCAGAGTGCCAAATTCAAATTAAATTACTAAAAATATTTAGCTTGTTGTTAATCCACCTGGAGTGTCAGATTTGAAAAAAGCTTTTCTGCAAAAACAAACCAACCAAAGTAGATTGGTCACAAACGTCAGAAAAGCAATAAAATGAATCACTTACCTTGATGATCTTCGGATGTTTGCACTCACGAGACTCCCAGTTACACAATAAATGTTCCTTTTGTTCCATAAAGATTATTTTTATATCCAAAATACCTCCATTTGGTTGGTGTGTTATGTTCAGAAATCCACAGACTCGAGTGGTCATGACGAGGCAGACGAAAATTCCAAATAGTATCCGTAAAGATCATAGAAACATGTCAAACGTTTTTTATAATCAATCCTCAGGTTGTTTTTACAATATATAATCGATAATATTTCAACCTGGACTGTATCTTCTTCAATAGGAGAGAGAGAGAAAATGTCTGCTCCAAGCTGTTGTGCATGCAAAACGCTGCTGGCACCCAGCTATGCACTGCCGCGATGTCATCTCTCTCACTCATTTTTCAAAATAAAAGTCTGAAACTATGTCTAAAGACTGTTCACACCATGTAGAAGCCATGGGAAAAGGAATCTGGTTGATATCCCTTTAAATGGAATGAAGGCATGCAATGGAACAGAGAGCTTTCAGGAAAAACAGCACTTCCTAGTTGGATTTTCCTCAGGTTTTCGCCTTCAATATCAGTTCTGTTATACTCACAGACAATATTTTGACAGTTTTGGAAACTTTAGTGTTTTCTATCCTAATCTGACAATTATATGCATATTCTAGATTCTGGGCCTGAGAAATAGGCAGTTTCATTTGGGTACGTTTTTCATCCAAACATCAAAATACTGCCCCCTACACTCAACAAGTTAAGAAATGACAGAATCCACAAAGGGAAAAAAAGAAAACACGTTCATAAACATCCTTTAATAATAGTAAAAGATACAATATGACTTAATATAAGTTACTGCAGTTTTAAATAGCTGGAACTGCTGTAGACAAAAGACAATCATGTGTAGAGTCATACAGTAGTAGAGTGGTGTGTGTGTGTGTGTGTGTGTGTGTGTGTGTGTGTGTGTGTGTGTGTGTGTGTGTGTGTGTGTGTGTGTGTGTGTGTGTGTGTGTGTGTGTGTGTGTGTGTGTGTGTGTGTGTACTGGTTTCTACTGGTAAGGACACCGTGTGTACATGTTGTACATCACCAGTAACAAGAAGATTCTGTAAGCCAGTCAAATAACCGTTGTGGTGTTAGCAGTTGAAGGGGTGGCCCTCTCTCTCTCTCTCTCTCTCTCTCTCTCTCTCTCTCTCTCTCTCTCTCTCTCTCTCTCTCTCTCTCTCTCTCCATACTCAGGTTCACACCATACAAACCAAATGTGCTATTTCATGAAATAACATCATTTAGTTGAAAAACACTGCTACATAATGGACATTCATTTCACTTTTTCATTCCTACAGCATACTGTATATTGTGAAGTCAATTTTATAGTGGTTCCTCTCATCTCTCCTTTTCTATATCTCTCTCTCCATTTCCTCTTTTTCTCCACTGAGTCCCATCCGAGGACAAGCAATCAAAAGGATTACTGCAGACAACTAGATTTTCCTGTAATGTCTGACTGGTATGCTGTGCAAAGTGTATGTGTGCTGAACGTAAAGTCACCATAGAAGTGTGTGTGGACAAGAGCAATAGTTGTGTTTAGCTTTCCCCCTCCTTGATGATGACGTGTGTGTGTGTGTGTGTGTGTGTGTGTGTGTGTGTGTGTGTGTGTGTGTGTGTGTGTGTGTGTGTGTGTGTGTGCGTGTGCGTGTGCGTGTGCGTGTGCGTGTGCGTGTGCGCGTGCGCGTGCGTGTGTGTGGCAGGATGAGTAATTGACTTATTGCATTAGATGGTTTCTGTGCTTTATACTCACGCTCTGATACTGTCCTTGCAGCTAACACACGTACACACACTTGTTTTACTATCCTTGTGGGGACCAAACAATTGATTTCCATTCAAAATCCTATTTTCCCTAACCCCTAACCCTAACCTTAACCCCAAACTCTAACTCTTAACCCTAATCGTAACAATAACCCTAAACCTAAGTCGTAAGTCTAAAATAGCCATTTTTCCTTGTGGGGGCCAAAATGTCTCCACTTTTCCTTGTTTACTATTCTTGTGAGGACTTCTGGTCCACACAAGGACAGTAAAAACAAAAACACACAGATGTGTTGTTGAGTACAACTCTGCCCCCAGTTATGGAGAGAGAAAGAGATGAATATAGAAGGAGAGATAGAGAGGGATAGGGAGAGAGAGATAGGTGTGAAAGATTAGAGCCTCACAGTAGCAGATGTGAGAGAATGGCACTGGGAAGTAGAGAGAGAGAGAAATGCACGTGTTATCTCTGAGTCTGCTCTTCTCTCCGAGCCTACCCAGACGCTAGCAATGTGTGTGTATCCAACTTGTATGATAATGGTTCAGTGGACTGCCTGAAACCAGAACTCTCCAGAACAGACTGGACACACAAAAAACAAACACACACACCGGCTGTCTCCTCACGTCCGCGCAGTCATCTCTGTCTGGACCAGCTCATTATAGGACAGAGATCTGTGAAGCAAGGCCCCCTAGTATGTGTCTGTGTAACCAGCTCTGTGATCCCCCGATACATAATAATATTATAAATACATAATATTAGCACAAAAAGCTAATTTCTCTAAACATTTGTGCACAAATTTGTTTACATCCCTGTTAGTGAGCATTTCTCCTTTGTCAAGATAATTCATCCACCTGACAAGTGTGGCATATCTGAATAAAACAAAGTGTAACCAGGCCAACCCAGGACCACCCATGGCTGCGCCTCTGCCCAGTCATGTGAAATCCATAGATTAGGGCCAAATGAATGAATTTCAATTGACTGATTTCCTTATATGAGCTGTAATTCAGTGAAATCGTTGAAATTGTTGCCGCAATGTAATAACCTGTTGGTATTTTACGAAGGTTTGGTGTGGTATGTCTATTATCAGGCTTAGCTACTGCAGGGCTATGAAGGCAGTGTGCACCGGAGCTCCAACTCTCTCCGACAGTTGAACTTGAGGTGAGGAAGAATGTTTTAGGCCTACCAAAGTTACTCCTTTAATCTAACAATATAATGCTTAAATTTATAAAACAATATGAACCAATTAGCCTCCTTCTGTACGCCTATCTGTATAATAGTAGCCTGACAAGGATAAAGAAAGCATGTCGGTGTCGGGAACATTTCTCGGCCTCTCGAAGGCCTAACCTTCTCTTCCTTTATATTTATTTTTATACTATTCATCCACATTGGACACCTTGGTGTATTTGCCTGTCTGCATGTAATGCCCTGGGGGATTTAGTGCTCTAATCTTGGACAGCTGAACCGTAAGGTGGACAATTATTGTTTTAGGAAAGTAAAAACCAATAAAACAATAAGCTACAAAGTTTTGAATATGCTACACATTTGAACACAATGAAAAGTTTTTTTGTGATTTGTTAAAGGCAATTTTTAAGGACACGTAAGTAACTGGATAATTTCACCAATATCACTAGATTATTGATGGCACTGACAGGGCTAAGACAGAGGTCTACTAGCGCTAAGACGGAGGTCTACTAGCGCTACGACGGAGGTCTACTAGCGCTAAGACGGAGGTCTACTAGCGCTAAGACGGAGGTCTACTTCTCTCTTTTTACTCTCGGATCTGAACAGGATTAATATTGTTATTATTATTATTATTATTATTATTATTATTATTATTATTATTATCAGTAATCAGTTTCTATGACTGCTCTCCTCAGGTGCAACAGTTTACAGTTTGAAGATTCCTTTTCTTGTCTCGTCTCCTTCATTTCAAGCCCTAGAGAAGCACTAGTGCATATGAAGGAGAGGAGACAAGTAGAGGAAGCCCCTGTAGACTTGAGATGCAGCCCTAATCTGATGGCAAGATCATGACGTTCTGCAACAATGCATAAACGTTGATAGCTGTTTAATATACCAACCCCCTCACCCCTGAGTCAACCAGAAGCAAGAGCCACACACAATGATACACTCACAGGACCTTGGCTGAGGTCACAGCATGCACACACACACACAGACACACAGAGCTCTCGGGGGATGAAATGGGGCCTCAGGTGCCAGAGGATACTCTTATTGGTCAGTTGCTGACATCAGCAAGATTCTAGTACATTGCCCTTGGCGACTCACTGCGCAACAACAGTTCTGTAACTGAGAGAGAACCCTCACACACACACACACACACACACACACACACACACACACACACACACACACACACACACACACACACACACACACACACACACACACACACACACACACACACACACACACACACACACACACACACACACACACACACACAAGCCTTCCATTTGTAAACACACACCCCCTACATGACCTCTCTACACCCTTACATACCAACCACTGGACTCAAACCCTTTACCCCCACACCTCTTACACCCTTTACACACCCCAAATCCCCCTGATCCTGTTGCTCCTTCAGTGATAGTATTTATACCCTGCTCTGTCCTCTCACGAGTTAACACGTACCCCTTCTGGCCCTGTCAACATAAAACCAGCCCCCCAATACATGGAACAGACACCTGAACAGCAGTCTCATCTGTCCTGAGGCTGTGAGTCTGCTGAGACAGTTTAGCTGCTCATAAATCTATCATCTGATATTGACCAGCTAAAGCTTTGACAATTGAGCTGTGTATCTGTGTCTGTGCATGTGTGCGTATGTTTGTGTGTGTGTGTCTGTGTGCGTATGTTAATGTGTGTGTGTCTGTGTGCATATGTTAATGTGTGTGTGTCAGTTTCTGTGTGTGTGCATGAGTGTGTGAGTGTCTACTTGCTTGTGTGCCTGCTTGTTCGCATGTGTGGGTGCATGTAGTGACAGCTATGGACTCATCTCCCGTGTGTGGAGGGATGGAGAGAGGGATGAAGAGAGAGATGGAAAGACGGATGGAAAGAGGGGTGTTAATGTTTCCAGGCCTGAGGGTCTGACTTTAGCTGTGCCCTTGAGAGGAGTGCATGTGTGTCAGTGTGGATGCGTCTCAGTAGGCAGGGACAAGGAGTGTGATTACAAATTACCCACCCAGTGAAACGTAGTGCTGACATCCTCCTAATGCTCTATGCCCACATATAAACACACACACTGCTGCTCTCATCAACTACACTTGAAATAACCTGCCTCACACACACACTGCTGCTCTCATCAACTACACTGGAAATAACCTGCCTCACACACACACTGCTGCTCTCATCAACTACACTGGAAATAACCTGCCTCACACACACACTGCTGCTCTCATCAACTACACTGGAAATAACCTGCCTCACACACACACTGCTGCTCTCATCAACTACACTGGAAATAACCTGGCTAACACACACACACTATTCTCATGTGTATGCTCTGTGCTAAAGAGTTTGAGGTGGACAGAAGGGAGCTGGGGGAGACAGAGGAGGGGCAGGGTTTGTCTAGACCTATGAATCACTTGTTCCCCCTGGTGAGAGAGATGCTGTGCAATGGTTCTGCCCCAGTTACCGTAGCTAACTCTGGGCAGAACTAGAATATTAACATACTGTAGACTTACAAACTGTGTGTGTACCGGTTTATTCACTATTCCAGGGTCTTTTTGATTTACCAGAGAAACCAGCTCTTAGCATCAGTGATGAGTGTGTGTGTGTGTGTGTGTGTGTGATGTAACAGTGGGGGGCTTATTGCTCTAAATAGTTCAGAAGTCACTCTGTAGTCCTGAAGTGGAAGGCCTATTTCCCCTTATTGCTCTCTCTCACTCGCACACGCACACGCACACGCACACACACGTACACACACACACACACACACACGGGGTAAAATGTCTGTCCTGAAAGACAGGACTGTCTTTCTACAGAGTACAAGGTCCCAGTGTCCTTTATTCAAATTACTCCATTCCTCTTATTTTCTTCAGTGTCCTTTCACCTCACTCCATAGCTCTTCTTAATGTATCCTCTCTTCTTCCTCTTCTGCATTTTTTGCCTCTTCTCTTCCGGCTGTTCAGAGTCCCATCCCATCCCCTCTTCCTCTCCCCCTCCTCCTCATAACTCAATCACACTTGCATGCAAGGCTTATTCACATCCCCATTCCCCTGATTCCCTCCCCCCATCATCCCTCCCCCCATATGTCTCTCCTCCTCGTCATCACTGTCCATGTCTTCCCCCTTTCTCTTGTTGTATCTCTCGTACAGCACCATGAGGACACCCATCACCCATGCCGACACGGTGCCGGCGCTGAAGATGACGAAGCCGATAGCGATGAAGAACAGGTAGTCCCAGTAGCCCAGGCCCTGGTGGCAGTCTGCCCTCAGCTGCATGCCCACTTCAGCCAGCCGTTGCCCAGACAGCTCTGGAGGCCCCTGGCACACTGTCTGGCCCTCGTCTACAGAGAGGGAGAGAGACGAGAAAGAAAGAGTTAGCCATCTCAAGAGAAGGAGAGAAAAGAGAGATTTAGCTGTCTGACCCTCGTCAGAAGAAAAACCCTCCTTCCCTAGTGCCCCTGGCCAATAGTGAGCGCTGTTACCTTCAAGTAGGTTTTGGTTTTGCTAGGGCGTTGTGGACAGGGATGGAGGATGCAAGTTGCAAGGTCGAATTCAGGGATAGAAAGCTGTTTTAAGCCTATCCCAAACCTTAACGCTTACCTTAACCATTCAGAGTTAATGCATAAACTTAACCACTACGACATTTGAAGTTTGAGTAACATGGATGCACGTCTAATTCTGAAGTGAGAGGGGGGAAATAATAGAGCTTGTTGGACGTAGAAGGGAAAGAGGGGGGGGGGGAAATAATAGAAATGACCACAATGTAGCACACTCACTCACACAAAGCTGTAATAACCTTAGTGACAAATGATCTGTAGACACTATAGATTTCCTCAGGGTAATGCAGGTCTGGGACACATCTAGGACACACACACACACACACACACACACATTTGACCAGCCTTCATAGAAACACAAGACACAAGACATCTCCAAGGACAGATAGTGTTGTTTTCCTTCTCTTGGCATCTGTTAACAGCTGGCTTCTAATTAAAAAAAGATGAAAATGAGCAGAGACAAATTAAACACCAGTTCTCTCTTGCTCTTTATCTTGTTCTCTCTCTCTCTCTCGCTCTTATTCTCTCGTCATTCGATTTTTTTTCTGACCTTAAATCAGTGTGTATAATTGACTTCATCCTACTGCTCATCACAACTTAAGGGGCTAAGAGGCTGCTGCCATTGCCACTGTATCTGTCAATCAAACCATTACAGACAATGATGTATGAGGAGAGAGGAGACCCTACAGACTGGGTCACCTCTGTCAAATCAAACCATTACAGACAATGATGTGAGGAGAGAGGAGACCCTACAGACTGGGTCACCTCTGTCAAATCAAACCATTACAGACAATGATGTATGAGGAGAGAGGAGACCCTACAGACTGGGTCACCTCTGTCAAATCAAACCATTACAGACAGTGATGTGTGAGGAGAGAGGAGACCCTGCAGACTGGGTCACCTCTGTCATTAGCTGATCCTCCCAGAGAAGGGAGGGAGAGAGTGGGAAGATGTCAGATGAGGAAGACTGGATATGCAGAGAGAACTGGATATGCACTGCCTAAGAATTTCATCTCTCTCAACCCCCCTCCCTCCCTCCATCTCTCCTCCCTCCACTATCCCTTTCTCATGTTGAATTGCATTTACTTTTCCTTTCCAAAAAAGAAGACAGATAACTTTTATTTTCTTCTTCCTAGACATTAAAGTGTGTGTGTGTGTGTGTGTGTGTGTGTGTGTGTGTGTGTGTGTGTGTGTGTGTGTGTGTGTGTGTGTGTGTGTGTGTGTGTGTGTGTGTGTGTGTGTGTGTGTGTGCACATATGCGTGCCTGAGGGCATGTGTCCGTGTGTTCATGTCTGCGTGTGTGTGTGTGTGTGTGTGTGTGTGTGTGTGTGTGTGTGTCTGGCTGTGAACGGGGGAACTGATGGATTCATACTGTTAATGATGTTAATTAAATTGCACTCCTCTTCCAATAACGACAAAGGTCTTAAGGAGGGGGTGAATGATGGAGAGAGAGAGAGCGAGAAAGAGACAGAAAGAGAGATGAACAAATATTAGTCTATGATAGTATGTGCTACCAGCTCTCACAATCTTATGTCAGAATTAAACATTGATCCATTTTTCTCAAAAGTCAAATTTAGAAGCTGTTCCGAATGTCAAATCTCAACGTGTTTAAGGTTAAGTTTAGGCATTAACTCCACATTCTTAAGGTTAGCAGGTCAGATCAGACATGGAGGGTAACCTCAGCTTTCTGTCTGGGCAGAAGGTTTGGGATAGGCTAAAAACAAAAATATAAAAAACAGCTTTGTATTGCTGGATTCAAACTCACAACCTTTGGAATCAGAGGCAGATGCTTATGCCCCCCACCCCCACTTGAGGATAATAGCGCTCACTGTTGTCCCTAGTGGCCAGTTTCCATGTCATCTCCCAACGTCCTCAGACATGGACGGATGTTGAATACTGTCTTGTATCACCTTTGACCTGGCTGAGTATGGGAGAGGAGAAGAGAGAGTGACTAACTGTAGAGTTGACCCCCAGCACTAACAGTGTCATATCTGTAGCCCTCGGTAGTCATGTAGCATGTATTATAGTGTAAATCCACAATCAGCTCTTCCATATAAACTGGATATATTTAAATGGTTAATCAAGGACATCTCTCATATCCAACCAAAATGCATCCTATATTCAACAAGGCCATGAGGTTGTAGCTGAGGACAGCTGTCTAATATCTCTGATTGGACAGGTGTGTGTGTGTGTGTGTGTGTGTGTGTGTGTGTGTGTGTGTGTGTGTGTGTGTGTGTGTGTGTGTGTGTGTGTGTGTGTGTGTGTGTGTGTGTGTGTGTGTGTGTGTGTGTGTGTGTGTGTGGGACTTGCTCTGAGTTTAATGCAGGTCAGGATACGACAAAGCAGATCAGACATGGATTGTAACCTAAGCTTTGCCTGGGCAGAAATAGACTGGCACATGATGACGTTGAGTTAGCTAGGCAACATTATGCAAGTTCTTATTCTGATTAGGCAGGATGTGCTTAGTCCTTACCTTGCCCCGGCACACAGACAAATACGAGGTAGACCAACTCAGCTCAGTTGGCCAGGAGCAAGTAGTTGAAGCTCACGGTATGGTTTTGGTCCTTTGTCATTCCGCAACTTGTTATTGATTGTGAACCAATCAGATGATTGACATAATAATGGAACTGTAACATCCATTGCAGGGTTACTTCTTTGGCTGGAGCAAAAACCTGCACTCACACCGGCTCTTTATGGATCTTCCTCTCTCCCTCTCGCTCCTCTCAACCCCTTTCTCCTCCTCCCTCCCCTCTCCCATTCTCTATCCCTCTTTCTCTCCATCTCTCTCGCTCTCTCCAGTGTGTATTAGATCACATTGGCTGTCCCTCGCGTCACTCTGTCATAATCTGTGAGGGGCCTTGTCCCGTTGACAACCCATCATCTCTTGCATGCACGCACACGCCTGCTTCAGCCCTAGGGGAGACGGGATTGCTGTGCCCCCTTACCCCCGCCCCCATCCACACATCACATCACATCACAGCCACCACTCAACCGGCCCATCTCATCTTCATTACAAACAGACGCCCCAGAATGGATGGTCCCACTGTCTGTTTCAGGCTATCTCCCTCTGTCTGTTTTTCTTTGTCTCTTCATCTCCCTCTGTCTGTTTTTCTTTGTCTCTTCATCTCTCTCTTTCTGTTTTTCTTTGTCTCTTCATCTCTCTCTTTCTGTAAAGTTCTCTGTCAGGCTCTCTTCATCTCTCTCTCTCTCTCTCTCTCTCTCTCTCTCTCTCTCTCTCTCTCTCTCTCTCTCTCTCTCTCTCTCTGTGTCAATCTCTGCCCACGTAGAGAATGAACCAAACCACTGTGGGTGCTTCACTGTCAGTATCTCTCTTTATAACACAACCATGAGGAGACTGACTTATACAACAGCTCCCACACTGAAGAGGCTTTCAGCTACTCCATACTACTGCTAAAACACAACATCAGTTAGAGTGACTGTCGGACTCCTCTTCTATCTTCACACCACTGAAAACCACAGCACAGGTTAGAGAGAGAGAGAGAGTCATCTTTCCAGGGCCTCAATTTACTCATACCCTACTGGAAAGCTGTGACAGGACTATACTATTAATCATCATTACCATAGTATGGTTGGATGGCTGACCCTGAGTAGAAGTAGAAGCAGTGTTTATTAGTAACTCACATCCAGACTGGATTGTACACCAATCTACATACATGTTTTATCTGTACAATCCAGGAGGAGTCACCTGTCCCCTCAGCCCTGTAGTATCATTATTAACATGACTCATCTAGCAAACCATAATTCGTTCTGTGAAAGTTTTTAGAACATTCGTTAGGTCTCAGCAAATGTTCTCATAAGACAAAAAGTGTTTAGTGGTGCTGGGTCTGAATAATTTCCAAATGCACTTTAAGTTTGACCTAACATTACCACAACATTCTCAGGGGGCCCCTCAGAGGTGAGTGCTTAGTCCCTCATGTACTCCATGTTCACCCATGACGGAGGGTCAAGCGGGTTGAGGCTTCAAGTTCCTCGGTTTCCACATCCCTAAGGATCTATCACGGTCCACACACACACCAACACAGTTGTGAAGAGAGCAAGAAAATGCACCATTTAGAGCATTTTGACGGGCTGCATCCCTGCTTGGTATGGCAACTGCAAGGCGCTACAGAGGGTAATGTGTACGGCCCAGTACTTCACTGGGGCGGAGCTCCCTGCCATCAAGGATCTCTATACCAGGCTGTGTCAGAGGAAGGCCCTAAAAATGGTCAGACTCCAGCCACCCAAGTCATAGACTGTTCTCCCTGCTACCGCACGGCAAGCGGAACCAATACACAAAGTCTGGAACCAACAGGATCCTGAACAGCTTCTACCCCCAAGCAATAAGACTGCTAAATAGTTTGTAAAATATACTGAACAAAAATATAAACGCAATATTCAATCATTTCTTCGATTTTACTGAGTTGAAGTTCACATGAGGAAATCAGTCAATTAAAATAAATTCATTAGGCCCTAATCTGTGGATTTCACATGACTGGAAATACAGTTACGCATCTGTTGGGCCTCAGGCTCGCCCACGATGCCATACACTTTGTCTGAAGTTGTGAGGCCGGTTGGACATACCGACAAATTTTCTAAAATGACATTGGAGCTTATGGTGGATGGATTATCTTGGTAAAGGAGAAATGCTCACGAACAGGGATGTAAAATGTGCACAGTATTTTAGAGAAGAACATTTCTGGGATCTTTAATTTCAGCTCATGAAACATGGGACCAACATTTTACGTGTTGCGTTTATATTTTTGTCCAATGTTGTTAACCAAATAGCATGCAGAATTTAGACTAACATAAACAAAATAAAAACTTTGTAAAAATGGACTGTTCCACTTTTTTATGCACCCGATATAAACCCTACTTTGAGACGCTTGACGCCCCTGTTCTATTTTTTATGATCTGAAAATCAAAAGTGACCCTAGATCCGCACTCAGAGTCGTGGATACCTTGTAGAAGTATGCAGCACATAAAGGAATAGTGAATAACCCAGTTAGCAGTATTTCCCTGGTTTAGTAATGTCTAAGGCTAAAACAGAAACAATGAATTCCTGACTGAACATACTGCCATGGCTATATACTGAAAACATAGTAGAGCTTTCCTGGTGATGCAGAGTATAACAAACCTGGCTTGAGAACCAGGCCCTGCAGGTTGTCAACACACAGTTGAAGTCAGAAGTTTACATATGTCAGGGCGTGAGTTGGGGTTGGGAAGTCTATGTTTGTTTTTCTATGATTTGTGGATTTCTATGTTTCGGCCTAGTATGGTTCTCAATCAGAGGCAGGTGTCATTAGTTGTCTCTGATTGAGAATCATACTTAGGTAGCCTGGGTTTCACTGTGTGTTTGTGGGGGTTTGTTCCTGTCTCTGTGTTTGTTTGCACCAGATGGGGCTGTTTCGGTTTTTCACGTTACGTTTATTGTTTTTGTATTCAGTTGTTCATGTGTACTATTTCCTATTAAAAGAACCATGGACACTTACCACGCTGCATATTGGTCCTCCGATCCTTCTCGCCTCTCCTCTTCGGAAGAAGAGGAGGAAATCCCTTACAACATACACTCGGGTTGGAGTCATTAAAACTCGTTTTTCAACCACTCCACAAATTTCTTGTTAAACTATAGTTTTGGCAAGTCGGTTAGGACATCTACTTTGTGCATGACACAAGTAATTTTTCCAACAATTGTTTACAGCCAGATTATTTCACTTATAATTCACTGTATCACAATTCCAGTGGATCAGAAGTTGACATACACCAAGATGACTGGGCTGTAACGGCATTCAGAGGAAGAAGGTGAAGACCAAGGTGCAGCGTGGTACGTTTTCAAATGATTTATTCTGACTGAACACGGAATACAAAATAACAAAAAGAATAGCCGAAACAGTTCTGACAGGTGCAACAAAAACAAAACAGAAAATGAAAAGGGATCGGTGGCGGCTAGTAGGCCGGTGACGATGACCGTCGAGCACCGCCCAAACAGGCAGGGGAGCCAACTTCGGTGGGAGTCGTGACATGGGCCTTTAAACAGCTTGGAAAATTCCAGAAAATTATGTCATGGCTTTAGAAGCTTCTTATAGGCTAATTGACATCATTTGAGTCAATTGGAGGTGTACCTGTGGATGTATTTCAAGGCCTACCTTCAAACTCAGTGCCTCTTTGCTTGGCATCATGGGAAAATCTAAAGAAATCAGCCAAGACCACAGATTTGTTTTTTGAGATCTCCACAAGTCTGGTTCATCCTTGGGAGCAATTTCACCTGAAGGTACCACGTTCATCTGTACAAACAATATTACATGAGTATAAACGCCATGGGACCACGCAGCCGTCATTCCGCTCAGGAAGGAGACGCGTTCTGTCTCCTAGAGATGAACATACTTTGGTGCGAAAAAGTGCAAATCAATCCCAGAACAACAGCAAATGATCTTGTGAAGATGCTGGAGGAAACAGGTACAAAAGTATCTATTTCCACAGTAAAACGAGTCCTATATCGACATAACCTGAAAGGCCGCTCAGCAAGGAAGAAGCCACTGCTCCAAAACCGCCATAAAAAAGCCAGGCTACGGTTAACAACTGCACAAAGATTGTACTTTTTGGAGAAATGTCCTCTGGTCTGATGAAACAAAAATAGAACTGTTTGGTCATATTGACCATTGTTATGTTTGGAGGAAAAAGGAGGAGGCTTGCAAGCCGAAGAACAGCATCCCAACCGTGAAGCATATTAGGGGTGTATTCCAATTTGCTTTACCGAGCTAAACATTTGCATGCTGAGAATATTGTGGTATAAGTAGGTAAAACTTCAATAACACTTTAGAAATGTTCTTTAAATGTCCTGAGGACCTCTGAGAGAAGGTAAAATGTATATTGCGTGAACATCAATGGAATCTTATGTTAAACATAAAACAAATATGCTATGAACGTCATCAGAACATTGGGCAACATTGTGGGAATGTTCAGTGCAACCTTTATGAATATCACAAGAATATTCTTGCAACAACCAAGACAACTCCCATAACTTAATGAAATGTTCTGGGAACCTTTAAAGAACTTAGACCAGGTGTTCTGTCAACATTCTTACAACATTAAGGTAATGTCCTATGTAACATAATTTAAGCATTGTATTAATGTTAACACAACTGAGCATATTTTGTGTTTTGGGAACCTCTCTCTTGTAATGCACCCACAACCTAATTAAATGTTCTGCGAACATTTGAACTCAGTTCTGTCAATATTCTTGCAACATCGAAGGAATGTTTTGTGCACCCTGATACAAACATTATCTGAACGTCAGCACAATCTCCTGTCATATCCCAACAATATTCCCACAACCTAAAGAAATGTTTTATGAACTTTTATGAACTGAAACATTTCTTCAGTGAACGTTCTTATAACAACGGTGAATGCTTTTTGCACCCTAAAATTAACATTGTATGATCATCCGCACAACTGAACAGTTTTTGTGTTTTGGACACATATCTTATGCGATGTCCCCACAATGTTCCCAGCAGACTGTTCCCACAACCTAATGAAACATTCTGGGAGCCTTTGAAGAACAGACGAAATGTGTTATGGGAATGTTCTTGTAACATCAGGTCAATGTTTTTTGCACCCAAAAGTAGATCTTGTTTTAAAATATATACCATACCAGTCAAAAGTTTAAGAACAGCTACTCTCTCATCTTCTTTCATTATTTTTTTTATATTTTCTACATTGTAGAATAATAGTGAAGACATCAAAACTATGAAATAACACATATGAAATCATGTAGTAACCAAAAAAGTGCCTTGATGACAGCTTTGCACACTCTTGGCATTCTCTCAACCAGCTTCATGAGGTAATTAAATCAAATCCAATTTTATTTGTCACATACACATGGTTAGCAGATGTTAATGCGAGTGTAGCGAAATGCTTGTGCTTCTAGTTCGGACAATGCAGTAATAACCAACGAGTAATCTAACCTAACAATTCCACAACTACTACCTTATACACACAAGTGTAAAGGGATAAAGAATATGTACATAAAGATATATGAATGAGTGATGGTACAGAACGGCATAGGCAAGATGCAGTAGACAGTATCGAGTACAGTATATACATATGAGATGAGTAATGTAGGGTATGTAAACATAAAAGTGGCATAGTTTCAAGTGGCTAGTAATACATGTATTACATAAAGATGGCAAGATGCAGTAGATGATAGAGTACAGTATATACATATACATATGAGATGAGTAATGTAGGGTATGTAAACATTATATTAAGTGGCATTGTTTAAAGTGGCTAGTGATACATTTTTTACATCAATTTCCATTATTAAAGTGAGCTGGAGTTAAGTCAATATGTTGGCAGCAGCCACTCAATGTTAGTGGTGGCTGTTTAACAGTCTGATGGCCTTGAGATAGAAGCTGTTTTTCAGTCTCTCGATCCCTGCTTTGATGCACCTGTACTGGCCTCGCCTTCTGGATGATAGCGGGGTGAACAGGCAGTGGCTCTGGTGGTTGTTGTCCTTGATGATCTTTATGGCCTTCCTGTGATATCGGGTGGTGTAGGTGTCCTGGAGGGCAGGTAGTTTTCCCCCGGTGATGCGCTGTGCAGACCTCACTACCTAGACTCAATTTGATTTATTTATCTGTTATTTTACCAGGTAAGTTGACTGAGAACACGTTCTCATTTGCAGCAACGACCTGGGGAATAGTTACAGGGGAGAGGAGGGGGATGAATGAGCCAATTGTAAACTGGGGATTATTAGGTGACCGTGATGGTTTGAGGGCCATATTGGGAATTTAGCCAGGACACCGGGGTTAACACCCCTACTCTTACGATAAGTGCCATGGGATCTTTAATGACCTCAGAGAGTCAAGACACCCGTTTAACGTCCCATCCGAAAGACGGCACCCTACACAGGGCAGTGTCCCCAATTACTGCCCTGGGGCATTGGGATATTTTTTTAGACCAAAGGGAAGAGTGCCTCCTACTGGCTCTCCAACACCACTTCGAGCAGCATCTGGTCTCCCATGCAGGAACTGACCAGGACCAACATTATTTGACCCTTCTTTTTCAAGACCTCTGCAATCCGCCCTGGCATGCTGTCAATTAACTTCTGGGCCACATCCTGACTGATGGCAGCCCATTCTTGCATAATCAATGCTAGGAGTTTGTGGGGTTTGTTTGTCCACCCGCCTTTTGAGGATTGACCACAAGTTCCCAATGGGATTAAGGTCTGGGGAGATTCCTGGCCATGGACCCAAAATATCGATGTTTTGGTCCTTGAGCCACTTAGTTATCACTTTTGCCTTATGGCAAGGTGATCCATCATGCTGGAAAAGGCATTGTACGTCACCAAACTGTTCCTGGATGTTTGGGAGAAGTTGCTCTTGGAGAATGTGTTGGTACCATTCTATATTCATCGTTGTGTTCTTTGTCAAAATTGTGAGTGAGCCCACTCCCTTGGCTGAGAAGCAACCCCACACATGAATGGTCTCAGGATGCTTTACTGTTGGCATGACACAGGACTGATGGTAGCGCTCACCTTGTCTTCTCCGGACAAGCTTTTTCCCAGGTGCCCCAAACAATCGGAAAGGGGATTCAGAGAAAATGTCTTTACCCCAGTCCTCAGCAGTCCAATCCCTGTACCTTTTGCAGAATATCAGTCTGTCCCTGATGTTGTTCCTGGAGAGAAGTGGCTTCTTTGCTGCTCTTCTTGACACCAGGCCATCCTCCAAAAGTCTTCGCCTTCACTGTGCGTGCAGATGCACTCACACCACCCTGCTGCCATTCCTGAGCAAGCTCTGTACTGGTGGTGCCCTGATCCTGCAGCTGAATCAAATTTAGGAGACGGTCCTGGCGCTTGCTGAACTTTATTTGACGCCCTGAAGCATTCTTCACAACAATTGAACCACTCTCCTTGAAGTTCTTGATGATCCGATAAATGGTTGATTTAGGTACAATCTTACTGGCAGCAATATCCTTACCTGTGAAGCCCTTTTTGAGCAAAGCAATGATGACGGCACGTGTTTCCTTGCAGGTAACCATGGATGACAGAGGACGAACAATGATTCCAAGCACTACCCACCTTTTGAAGCTTCCAGTCTGTTATTTGAACTCAATCAGCTTGACAAAGTGATCTCCAGCCTTGTCCTCATCAACACTCACACCTGAGTTAATGAGAGAATCACTGACATGATGTCAGATGGTCCTTTTGTGGCAGAGCTGAAATGCAGTGGAACTTTGCAATTAATTGCAATTCATCTGATCACTCTTCATAACATTCTGGAGTATATGCAAATTGCCCTCATACAAACTGGGGCAGCACACTTTGTGAAAATTAATATTTGTCATTCTCAAAACTTTTGGCCACGACTGTGCACGGCACAGTACATCACCGGGGCCAAGCTTCCTGCCATCCAAGACCTCTATATCAGGCGGTGTCAGAGGAGGGCCCTTAAAATTGTCAAAGCCTCCAGCCACCCTAGTCATAGACTGTTCTCTCTGCTACCGCATGGCAAGCGGTACCGGAGCACCAAGTCTTGGTCCAAGAGGCTTCTTAACAGCTTCTACCCCCAAGCCATAAGACTCCTGAACAGCTAATCAAATGGCTACCCAGACTATTTGCATTGCCCCCCCCCCCTTCTACGCTGCTGCTACTCTCTGTGATTATCTATGCATAGTCACTTTAATAACTCTACCTACATGTACATATTACCTCGACACCGATGCCCCCGCACATTGACTCCGTTCCGGTACCCTGCTATTGTTATTTGCTGCTGCTCTTTAATTATTTGTTATTCTTCTCTTACTCTTTTGGAGATATTTTCTCAAAACTGCATTGTTGGTCTTCACCTGTTGTATTCAGCGCAAACTTTTGACTGGTAGTGTATATATATTTTTTATTTAAAAAATGTTTAGGCCTTTTTTCCCCCAGTTTAGTGATATCCAAACTCACCCATAACTCGGACAGTGCTGGGCCAATTGTGAGTTGCTCGGTCACGGCTGGCTGCGACACAGCCCGGGATCAAACCCGGATCTGTAGTGATGCCCCAAGCACTGCAGTGCCTTAGACCACTGCGTCACTTGGGAGGCAGAAACATTGTTTAAATTCCCCTGTTTAGTGGACCTGCGTGGTTCTGGTACTGGTTCCGGCCGACATTTTCGCTTATAAATTGACACCTCAGATTGAAATGGCTTGCATTAAGCGATAGCCCTGGTTCCCATTGACACAGTAGTATATTTGCTGAGCCTGTGTGATGTAGGTTGTGAAATCTGAAACTACCTGAAGCTGGGATGTCCCTCCGACCATTTCATTTGTTCTTCCAACTGTCCAACTCCTGGCTGAACCCTACCTCATGGCCACTGACAAAACACATGCCTGCAATCCTTACATTGTAGCGCAGCAGGAGAGAGTGGTGTCATCACGGTAGCACATTCAGAGATCAATTTATAGACATTCATGTTAAATCATTTATAGATTTTAAACAAAACAACTGTCACATCTGCTCCTGCCACGCCCTCTAGTGCTCATCTGGTGTCTCCTTGACCTGCCGCCACTCCCCCAGTGCTCTCTCCCTCTCTGTGTGTGTGATTTTGTGGGCGGAGACAGGTGTGCTGTAGTCAGAGCAGATCCCATCCAGCTGCAACCTGTTCCATAATCAAGATCAATACAAATACTCAGTCCTGCCACTTCCACACTGCCAGATCGTAATCTCTGCTCAGTCAGTCCATGTTTCTAGAAACTGAACAAGTTCTACAGACATATGACTAACAGAAATGGAATAATGTGTCCCTGAACAAAGGGGGGTCAAAATCAAAAGTAACAGTCAGCGTCTGGTGTGGCCACCAGCTGCATTAAGTACTGCAGTGCATCTCCTCCTCATGGACTGCACCAGATTTGCTGTGAGATGTTACCCCACTCTTCCACCAAGGCACCTGCAAGTTCCCGGACATTTCTGGTGGGGAATGGCCCTAGGCCTCACCCTCCGATCCAAAAGGTCCCAAACGTGCTCAATGGGATTGAGATCTGGGCTCTTCGCTGGCCATGGCAGAACACTGACATTTCTGTCTTGCAGGAAATCATGCACAGAATGAGCAGTATACCTGGTTGCATTGTCATGCTGGAGGGTCATGTCAGGATGAGCATGCAGGAAGGGTACCACCTGAGGGAGGACTCTCCACCTAGATCCTTCTCCAGAGTACAGACCTCGGTGTAACGCTCATTCGTTCGACGATAAACGCAAATCCGACCATCACCCAGGGGAGACAAAACCGCAACTCGTCAGTGAAGAGCACTTTTTGCCAGTCCTGTCTGGTCCAGCGATGGTGGGTTTGTGCCCATAGGTGACGCTGTTGCCGGTGATGTGGTGAGGACCTGCCTTACAACAGGCCTACAAGCCCTCAGTCCAGCCTCTCTCAGCCCATTGCGGACAGTCTGAGCACTGACGGAGGGATTGTGCGTTCATAGTTTAACTAAGGCAGTTGTTGTTGCCATCCTGTACCTGTCCCGCAAATGTCATGTTGGGATGTACCGATCCTGTGCAGGTGTTGTTACATGTGGTCTGCCACTGCGAGGACGATCAGCTGTCCGTCCTGTATCCCTGTGGCGCTGTCTTAGGCATCTCACAGTACGGACATTGCAATTTATTGCCCTGGCCACATCTGCAGTCCTCATGCCTCCTTGCAGCATGTCTAAGGCACGTTCATGCAGATGAGCAGGGACCCTGGGCATCTTTCTTTTGGTGTTTTTCAGAGTCAGTAGAAAGGCCTCTTTTTAGTGTCCTATGTTTTCATAACTGTGACCTTAATTGCCTACCGTCTGTAAACTGTGAGTGTCTTAACGACTGTTCCACAGATGCATGTTCATGAATTGTTTATGGTTCATGGAACAAGCATGGGAAACAGTGTTTAAACCCTTTACAATGAAGATCTGTGAAGATGTTTGGATTTTTACAAATTATTTTTGAAAGACAGGGTCCTGAAAAAGTTTATAAGGAAGGTGAAATCTTATAGTTAATCATTTTATAATTTGAATAACTTTAATATACAATATTTAGAAAGCATTTAAGTAATTTCATACAGTTTTGTTGACTAGGAAATACATCATAAAACATATTTCTCCTGGGTACTTTGTGTCCTCAAAAGTGACTACACCTCAGCAATTTTTTTTTTTGCATTACTAGTTATTGTTTATGACCCTCTCATGATAAATAATTACTTTTGGGGATTATGTAGATTACATGTAGTTACATACATTAAAGAAGGAGAAGACATCCTGGACTTGGGGGGAAATTATGGCTGGAGACGAAAGCCTTCCGTGGAAGCAGACGCAGGGAGAGAAGAGAGGACAGCGACGACGCCGGGGTTCACGGCCACAGAATAAGCCCAAAAGACAGCCCAAATTCTTTTGGGGGGGGAACATGGGGTGGTCGGCGGAGCCAGAGACCGTCAGGGAGTCGAAGGAGGAACTCAACGAAAGATTGCGGAGAGAGGTGGTGGCGATGAGAGCGCTGCAGAGCGGGCGTGCTGAGGAGCGTGACACCAGTCCGGTGTCATCTGCACCGGTTTCACGCATCTGGCCTCCAGTGCGCCTCCCCAGTCCGGTACGTCCTGTGTTTCCTCCACGTACACACCCTGAAGTGTGTGTCACCGTTCCGGTACCATTTGTGCCAGCCCTACGCACCAGGTCTCCAGTGCGCCTCCACAGCCCAGTACGTTCTGCGCCAGCTCCCCACATTCACCATGCGAAGTGTGTCATCGTTCCAGTACAATTTGTGCCGGTTCTACGCACCAGGTCTCCAGTGCGTCTCCACAGCCCAGTACGTCCTGTGCTAGCTTCCCGCACTCACCGTGCGGAGTGTGTCATCGTTCCAGTACAATTTGTGCCGGTTCTACGCACCAGGTCTCCAGTGTGCCTCCACAGCCCAGTAAGTCCTGCGCCAGCTCCCGGCACTCACCGTGCGAGCACCCCATGTGCCCCACCCCAAAGTGTCATTTTTCCGGCACCATCTGTGCCAGCTCTAAGCACCAGGTCTACAGTGCGGCTCCTAAGCCCAGTACATCCTGTGCCTCTTCCTCGCACTCTCCCTGAAGTGAGTGTCCCCAGTCCGGTACGTCCTGTGCCTGCTCCTCGCACTCTCCCTGAAGAGCGTGTCCCCAGTCCGGTACGTCCTGTGCCTGCTCCTTGCACTCTCCCTCAAGTGCACCTTCCCAGTCAGGTACGTCCTGTGCCTCCTCCCCGCAGGCTTCCTGCGACAATCTCCAGTCCAGAGCTTCCAGCGACGGTTCCCAGTCCAGAGCTTCCGGGGACGGTTCCCAGTCCAGAGATTCCGGTGATGGTTTCCAGTCCAGAGCTTCCGGTGACGGTTCTCAGTCCAGAGCTTCCGGCGACAGTTCCCAGTCCAGAACTTCCGGCGACGGTTCCCAGTCCGGAGCTTCTGGCATCTGGAACCTCCAACAACGTTTCCCGGTCCGGAACCTCACGAGACGGTCCAAGATCCGGAACCTCCAGCGACGGTCAACAGTCTGGAACATCCCTCAACGAGGGATGGCAGGAGCTCTGCTCTGCGCCAATGCACTGCCCGAGCATGGCGTCCAGTCCAGCTCCGGGGCAGGAGCCTTCCTCTGCGCCGGTGTCCAGTCCAAACACGGTGTCCAGTCCAGCTCCGGGGCAAGAGCCTTCCTCTGCGCCGATGTCCAGTCCAAACACGTTGTCCAGTCCAGCTCCATGGCAGGAGCCTTCCTCTGCGCCGATGTCCAGTCCAAACACGGTGTCCAGTCCAGCTCCATGGCAGGAGCCTTCCTCTGCGCCGATGTCCAGTCCAAACACGGCGTCCAGTCCAGCTCCATGGCAGGAGCCTTCCTCTGCGCCGATGTCCAGGCCAGGGCCGGTGTCCAGTCCCGCTCCATGGCAGGAGCCTTCCTCTGCGCCGATGTCCAGTCCAAACACGGCGTCCAGTCCAGCTCCATGGCAGGAGCCTTCCTCTGCGCCGATGTCCAGGCCAGGGCCGGTGTCCAGTCCTGCTCCATGGCAGGAGCCTTCCTCGGCATCTAGGTCCATTCCAGGCACAGTGTTCAGCCTGGGTCCATGGCTGGATCCGCAGGATGAGCGGGTTCTTCGGCCCGCACCAGAGCCGCCCCCGATGCTGGCGGGTCCGCGGGATGAGAGGGTTCTTCGTCCTGCACCGACACTCCCCTTTGGTTTCACCTTGGGGGGGTACTGTCACGTCCTGACCATAGACATTCCTTATTTTCTATGGTGGAGTAGGTCAGGGCGTGACTGGGGGGTTAGTCTAGTTTATTATTTCTATGTGGGGTTCTAGTTTTGTTTTTCTGTGTTAGTGATTTTGTATGATTCCCAATTAGAGGCAGCTGGTAATTGTTGTCTCTTAATTGGGGATCATATTTTGGTAGCCTTTTTTCCACCTGTGGGTTGTGGGATATTATTTTGAGTTAGTGTATGTAGCATCTCTGTAGTAACGGTTCGTTGTTTGTTTCTTGTTTTGTTTCTTAGTTTCACTTAAAAAAATTATGTGGAACTGTAATCACGCTGCGCCTTGGTCCTTCTCTACAAATGATCGTGACAGAATGTTCTGCGCTGGATGTTACAGTTATGGACAACATTTTTGTGACTGTTAGGATAACATTCCGAGGATATTTCATTTAAAACATAAAAAAGATTGGATGGGATGTTATCATTCTAATGTTAGGGTTTTATCTATCTAGAACTTAATGGGAATTGTAGCTAATGTTCTTGGAATGTTTGCTGGAATGGCTATTATTACTATTAACCCCTGAACAGTCACTGTCATGCTATACTGGCACTGTGAAGTGTACCACTTTCAAATAACCAGTCAAATCAAATTTTATTTGTCAAATGCGCCGACTATAACCTTAGTGAAATGCTTACTCACAAGCCCTTAACCACCAATGCAGTTAAGAAAAATACACAAAAAAATAAGACATGAAGTAACAAATAATTAAAGAGCAGCAATAAAATAACAATAGCGAGGCTATATACTGGGGGAACCGGTACAGAGTCAATGCGCGGGGGCACCGGTTTGTCGAGGTAATTGAGGTAATATGTACATGTGGGTAGAGTTATTAAAGTGACTTATGCATAGATAATAACAGAGTAGCAACAGAATAAAAGAGGGGGGCAAATGCAAATAGTCTGGGTAGCCATTTGATTAGATGTTCAGGAGTCTTATGGCTTGGGGGTAGAAGCTGTTAAGAAGCCTTTTGGTCCCAGACTTGGTGCTCTGGTACCGCTTGCAGTGCGGTAGCAGAGAGAACAGTCTATGACTAGGGTGGCTGGAGTCTTTGACACCAGTTAGGGCCTTCCTCTGACACCGTCTGGAATAGAGGTCCTGGATAGCAGGAAGCTTGGTCCCAGTGATGTACTGGGCCATACACACTACCCTCTGTAGTGTCTTGCGGTCGGATGCCGAGCAGTTGCCATTACAGGCAGTGATGCAACATCAGGATGCTCTCAATGGTGCAGCTGTAGAAACTTTTGAGGATCTGATTTGGTCCCAGGGCTGTGTGTGTGTGTGTGTGTGTGTGTGTGTGTGTGTGTGTGTGTGTGTGTGTGTGTGTGTGTGTGTGTGTGTGTGTGTGTGTGTGTGTGTGTGTGTGTGTGTGTGCGTGCGTGCGTGCGTGCGTGCGTGCGTGCGTGCGTGCGTGCGTGCGTGCGTGCGTGCGTGAATATGTGCGTGCAAGCGTGTGTTTGCATATGTGTGTGTCCAGGGAGCAGGTCAGTAAATAGTAGGAGAAATAAGAGCAGTTCTGATCTTTGTTTTCTATTTCCCTGGGTTGATACCTTGCTGCTGACCTCCATCTGAGAGTGGCTCGTGTTCAGTGCAACAGACAGTCTGTGTTGAACTGGTAATGAGGTCATATTGTTTGAATTTTGGAGCAATAATTAATCTTCAAAACATAGCAAACAAGGTTATTATCCAAAAGCAGTGATGCACACACCCGCATGCATGCTCTCTCTCCCCCGCCACCCCCCCCTCCCTCCCTCCCTAATCTAGGGTAAAGTAGTCATTAACATGCTTGTTAAATTAACTCCTGGCTCCACAGTACAGAGCAGCAGCAGCAGCAGCAGGACTAACTGGACTAATAGGGAGAGATGCATAAGGTTACATAACATGACCCTGAATAAACCTACAAGCTGAAGTCCCATACTAATACTACAGGCTCAATAATGCTTGGCTCAATACATAATAGGAAAATAACAAGACTGATCACCTCTCATACTGTTGCAGATTACCTTGATCCCTGACCTCTGACCCCCAACCTGAAATCTGACCCCAAGTTAATTAACAAAAGTTAAAGTCACAACCAGCATATCGTGGTCTACTGGTGAGTTAGAAGGGTAATTGGTTCTGTTGAGGTCTAAGTACTGTCATCACTGGACTGTCTGACCATAAATGTTAGAGTGGGTTGGTGCTGATTGCTGTTGAGAACAATAACCTTGAATAGCCTACTGCTTTAGTACCAGCACCTTTTATGAAATACAATTGAATGTCAGTGTGCCACCTTTTTCCAGTTCTGACGGCCGGTTTGGAACCTGGGACATCTGACTACAGTATGCTAAAAGCTAAATGGGTGTGTATGCTGCAGAGTAGAGTAATGTCAATACTGCTGAGTCTACACTGAAGCAGCTATGACTCAGGATCACACTCACACACACGTTTTAGCAGTTTTAGATGGTTAACCATGATCTCCTTCCATTACTGTGTGTGTGACCTTGACAGAGTGAGCAGTGCCAGTCGTAGCGGTTCGGTTGGACTAGACCAATCGAACGGACACTCACTGAGCAGTAAAACCAAAGAGCCTCTATGTGTGGACAGACACACTCATCATACAAATAAGCAAGCAAGCTAGTAACACACACACAAACACTAACATACAAGCATAAATCATGTTTGTGGGCACACACACAGTACGCACACATTGGCTTGAACACCTAGAGCTGCTGTGTGATAGCAGAGCTGGGCTGCACTGTGCCAAATCACCAGCTGCATTCCAGACAAATTATTACACACAGCAGAGCTAAATACAAGACCATTTACATTTCACTGGAGTGCTGGAAAAATGACGTTCCTGAAACATAATCACTGACACTCTCTCCCTCATCTGTCCCATATCAGAGAAAGCAGCAATGAAGTCAGATAACAGAGTAAGTCCCACCACTTCATAACATTCTCAAGTACCACACACACACACACACACACACACACACACACACACACACACACACACACACACACACACACACACACACACAGAGAGAGAGAGCTGATATGGGTTGTGACGTATTAACCTGGAAGGCAGACTCCTGCTCCGACTGTAAACACAGCTATTTATAACACCCCAATTATGACTGTGTGTGTGTGTGTGTGTGCCATGTGTGTGTGTGTGTGTGTGTGTGTGTGTGTGTGTGTGTGTGTGTGTGTGTGTGTGTGTGTGTGTGTGTGTGTGTGTGTGTGTGTGTGTGTGTGTGTGTGTGTGTGTGTGTGTGTGTGTGTGTGTGTGTGTGTGTGTGTCATGTGTGTGTGTGTGTGTACATATGGTAATCCTATGGAGGAGGAGGATTCTACTTTTATCTTTCTGTTTCTAATCTTTCCTCCCAACCTCATCAATGCAGAACAAATTTCTTAGAATTATGGATGGATGTGTGTGAGTAGCTGTACTGTGTGCTCGTGCATGAATGCTTGTTTGTGTGTGTTTGTGTACTACTGCATGTGTGTGAGAGAGCCACTGATGTGGTTATGCTCTTGATTGCTTATTCTGAGAAAAGGCCCTTTTGCCCTCCAAACAAATGTCATGTAGCTGAACTGAAGTAAGAAGACAGCTCTTCTTTTAGCAAAATGGCTAAAAACAACATTTCTGTCAACCCCAGTTGTTGAATCAGACTGGTGCTCACCAGTAGCAACTCTTATAGAATACCGGCTGTAAAACATGATTAAAATATTATTTAAATGAGTACCGGCCACTTTTTCATTCCACTTCAAGAACTTCTATTGTTTGGTGAAAAAAGAAAAATCATAATCTCTTTAGATGTATGAAGAAAGACAGCTATATCTGGCAGAGAGAGAGAGGTTGACTAAGAATAGTTGACCTTTCTTCATCACATCAACTAGGCTGAATAATTCCTTAACGCACGCATGCACGCACACACACACACGCCGACACAAGCGCACCGTCACACTCTCTACTCTCCACTATGGTATTAATCAGATCACCTTCATTTCAATGCCTCATCCTTCCCGCCACCCTTTCACGGTGATCCCTCCTTCCTCCGTTGAAGAATAATGAGAAAGTGAAGGTCAGATAGCAACAGCTCTCTTACTCTCCTCCCCCTGTTTGTTCTCTCGATCTGTTTTCAGTTTCTGTCTCATCTCTATATCTGTCTAGCATTTTCTATTTCATTGGTCATCTCTCTCACTCTCTCTCACACAAACCCATGCCCCTGTGTTATACACTTGTGTTACACAGTTAACCTTCGACCCTGCCCTGCTTTTAGAATGTTAGAGCAAACACACACAATAATGCCATATTCAACACACATAGCACCGGTGCATCATTCTTGAAGAAAATCATGATAAAAATCTGTCAGTTTCAGCGAGAGATGTGTTTGTGAGACCATGAGACACCCCCCAAAATCGGTCTTCTCACAAAAACGTCTGAACGGTTTGACCTACAACTATTATGACCACTGTATGTAAAGGGGAGACACTGTGTTCTCCGTTTTGCTCTACGACCCCCACAAGTGTCACGAGACTCGTCTGAAAGTAACCAGTATCGGTTAAAAAAAACAAATGGAACTATTAAGTATTAAGATAGTTTGTGCCTACCCCAAAAAAAGGGGTTAAATATGTGTAACAATAAATATATACACAGTCAAAAGTAAAAAACGAAGAGCAGATCTGCCGTTACAGACATGCCTACTCATTCAAGGGTTTTTCTTTATTTGACATATTTTCTATATTGTAGAATAACAGTGAAGACCTCAAAACTATGAAATAACACATATGGAATCATGTAGTAACCAAAAAAGTGTTAAACAAATCAAAATATATTTATATCTGAGATTCTTCAAAGTAGCCACCCTGTGCCTTGCTGACGGCTTTGCAAACTATTGGCATTCTCTCAACCAGCTTCATGAGGTAGTCACCTGGAATGCATTTCAATTAACTGTGTGCCTTGTTAGAAGTTCATTTGTGGAATTGCTTTCCTTCTTAATGCGTTTGAGCCAATCAGTTGTGTTGTGACAAGGTAGGGGTGGTATACAGAATATAGCCCTATTTGGTAAAAGACCAAGTCCATATTATGGCAAGAACAGCTCAAATAAGCAAAGACAAGCGACAGTCTATCATTACTTTAAGTCATGAAGGTCAGTCAATACGGAACATTTGATAAACTTTGAAAGTGTCTTCAAGTGCAGTTACAAAAACCATCAAGCGCTATGATGAAACTGGCGCTCATGAGGACCACCGCCGGAAAGGAAGACCCAGAGTTACCTCTGCTGCAGAGGATAAGTTCATTAGAGTTACCAGCCTCAGAAATTGCAGCGAAATAAATGCTTCACAGAGTTCAAGTAACAGACAAATCTCAGCATCAACTGTTCAGAGGGGACTGCATGAATCAGGACTTTGTGGTTCCCACCGTGAAGCATGGAGGAGGTGGTGTGATGGTGTGGGTGTGCTTTGCTGGTGACACTGTCTGTGATTTATTTAGAATTCAAGGCACACTTAACCAGCATGGCTACCACAGCATTCTGCAGTGATACACCATCCCATCTGGTTTGGGCTTAGTGGGACTATCATTTGTTTTTCCAACAGAACAATGATCCAACACACCTCCAGGCTGTGTAAGGGATATTTGACCAAGAAGGAGAGTGATGGAGTGCTGCATCAGATGACCTGGCCTCCACAATCACCCGACCTCAACCCAATTGAGATAGTTTGGGATGCGTTGGAACGCAGAGTGAAGGAAAAGCAGGCAACAAGTGCTCAGCATATGTGGGAACTCCTTCAAGACTGTTGGAAATGCATTCTAGGTGAAGCTGGTTGAGAGAATGCCAAGAGTGTGCGAAAATGTCATATGTACAATACCGTTCGAAAGTTTGGGGTCACTTAGAAATGTCCTTGTTTTTGAAAGAAAATCTATTTTTTTGTTCAATAAAATATCATAAAATTGATCAGAAATACAGTGTAGACATTGTTAATGTTGTAAATTACTATTGTAGCTGATTTTAATGTAATATCTACATAGGGGTACAGAGGCCCATTATCAGCAACCATCACTCTTGTGTTCCAATGGCACGTTGTATTAGCTAATTAGCTAAAAGGCTAATTGATCATTAGAAAACACTTTTGCAATTATGTTAGCACAGCTGAAAACTGTTGTCCTGATTAAAGAAGAAATAAAACTAGCCTTCTTTAGACTAGTTGAGTATCTGGAGCATCAGCATTTGTGGGTTCGATTACGGGCTCAAAATGGCCTGAAACAAAAAACTTTATTCTGAAACTCATCAGTCTATTCTTGTTCTGAGAAAGGAAGGCTATTCCATGCGAGAAACTGCCAAGAAACTGAAGATCTCATACAATGCTGTGCACTACTCCATTCACATAGAAAGAAAGAGGAGTGGGAGGCCCCGGTGCACAACTGAGCAAGAGGACAAGTACATTAGAGTATCTAGTTTGAGAAACAGAAGCCTCACAAGTCCTCAACTGGCAGCTTCATTAAATAGTACCCGCAAAACACCAGTCTCAATGTCAACAGTGAAGAGGTGACTCCGGGATGCTGGCCTTCTAGACAGAGTTGCAAAGAAAAAGACATATCTCAGACTGGCCAATAAAAAGAAAAGATTAAGATGGGAAAAAGAACACAGACACTGGACAGAGGAACTCTGCCTGGAGGGCCAGCATCCCGGAGTCGCCTCTTCACTGTTGATGTTAGAACACAGGAGTGATGGTTGCTGATAATGGGCCTCTGTCAGCCTATGTAGAGATTCCATTAAAAATCTGCCGTTTCCAGCTACAATAGTAATTTACAACATTAACAATGTCTACACTATCGACACTGTATTTCTGATCAATTTGATGTTATTTTAATGGAGGAAAAAAAACTTTTCTTTCAAAAACAAGGACATTTCTAAGTAACCCCAAAAAATGTAATGGTAGTGTATATATATTTCCTGAGTTGTTTCATATCTCCAAGATTTAGGACAGACACTTAAAAACTTTATTTTTTAACTGTCCCTTTTGCCATTAATGAATGTGTTAGGGGAAAGGGGATATCTAGTCAGTTGTACAACTGAATGCATTCAACACAAATGTGTCTTCCGTATTTAAAACAACCCCTCTGAATCAGAGCGGTGCGAAGGGCTGCCTTAATCGTCATCCACGTCTTCGGCGCCCGGGGAACAGTGGGTTATCTGCCTTGCTCAGGGGCAGTACGACAGATTTTACCTTGTCAGCTCGGGGATTCGATCTAGCAACCTTTCAGTTACTGGCCCAACGCTCCTACCCGCCAGGCTACCTGCAATTATTCAATGTGTTTCTATGGGCTTTAGCAGTAAAGACAAAAATCTATATATTTTTTTTATACCTAAAAGGGTCCTAAAATTCGAAACCAATTAGCTAAATTATCCATAGTATGACCATCTTAAACAATTCCACGTCAGCTTAGCAACCAACGTCTTAGACTCTAAAGAAATAAAATATTGAACAATGCAGGGAATCCAAAGATTGTTCCATCTGGTTAATAATGTATGTAGTTGTTCAAGGTATCATTGACTGCTGATCATAATGAATGGATTTACGGTCTCTCTCAATCCCCATCGGCACTCTGTGACTTTGTTGGCTGGTTGTGTCAATACATGTTAACACGGACACAAGTGACACATTCTTTACACACACGCAGTGGGGTAAGTACTGCTTAAGTCATTTTTGGGGGGGATCTGTACTTTACTTTACTATTTATATTGTTGACTACTTTTACTTCACTACATTCCTAAAGAAAATAATGTACTTTTCACATTTGAGCCAAATTGAGCTGTCTGATTTGCTTATTATAAGGAATATGAAATTATTTATACTTTTACTTTTGATACTAAAGTATATTTTTGTAGTTACATTTACTTTCTATACTTAAGTATATTTAAAACCAAATACTTTTAGAATTTTACTCAAGTAGTTTTTTTTCTGGGTGACTCACTTTAACTTGAGTAATTTTATATTAATTAAGGTATCTTTACTTTTACTCAAGTATGACAATTGGGTACTTTTTCCACCAAAGAACAGACATGCGAGCACATGCACGCATGCACGCTCACACACACTAAATAAAGTTTGTTGGGGAGCCTTCTCCTTTCAGCAAGTGTAACACGAGTCTATCCCTGTACGGCCAATCCGCAACGTGAACCCTCGTTCACAAAAACACAACATACACCCCAAGCAGCTTGCTAAACATGTTCTTGGTTGGCCGAGGCTTCTCAGGGAAGGTGACGTCACTGTATAATTGGCTAGCTACTTCACATCTGCTATGCTAGCGTGATGAATCCCTTTCATAGCATACAGTAGTGAGATAAGGGAGGAGAGGGGAAGGGACAAATTCTGAATGGGCTTTGATTAATCGTGCTAGAAGATGGGGAGCCCAGGTGGAACACACACGCATGCACGGATGCACGCACGCACACACACTCACAGGACGAGCTAAAGACACCGAGAATCTCTTTACATTACACTCTCAGCCCTGCAGTCATAACATGAAACATCTTAAACAACGAAGACACACAGTCGCATACACCAACCGCTCCTGACCCCATTCCCTCTCCTCCGACTGTCACTCTGGTTAGTGTACATGGATATGGCTGCAATATCAATAGACATCCATGTAATCCCATACTACGGGAGAGAGAGAAGGGAGAGATGCTTCATCTCAACATTACTGTACATAAAAACAATATCTCATCCCTTCTTTCTCTGCATGGTGTCTGGTCAAGTTCAAAGTACCAGTAACTCCCTGTAACCAGGACCTGATGCAGCTGCGTGGAGGGTGAATGGTCAAAGAAGAACGACGAGAGAGGAGGAGTGATGAGAGATGTGGGGGAGAGAATCAATGGCACAGATACAGATAGAGAGTTGCGCTGACACTGATAGTGGACTTAGTCAGTACCTCTACCCTGGCCTCTCAGGCTTGAACCTGGAACACCGACAAGCCCCTGTACCAAAATGCTCAACGCTCTTCATGAAGGCTACATTCTCACATAGTAAATGAATGGTGGGATGCTCCACTGATCTGTGTGCCAGTAATTAGACTACTATCCTCCAGTGAGTAGGGCTATTATACATGTTCTATTCTCTTTAGTAGACCTAAATCAGTAGGATCCTATTCTGAGAGGAGGCTAACTGACAGGAGAAGCGATGATGTCGTTGTAGGCCCCCTCTCAGTCCTGCTCTCTTGGCAAAGATAGTGTGGAAATTCAATAGACATTGAGGATGAAAACGTCTGCATATCTGCAGAGTTTTGGGAGAGTCATTGGTGTGATGTGAAGGACAGGTGCGAGGGAGCGAGGGAAAGACTGGGGAGGAGAGGGAGAGAGGAGAGGGTGTAAGAAATAGAGAGAGGAGAGTGAGGGTGCGAGAGAGGGAGGGAGAGAGGAAAGAGAGGAGGGAGAGAGGAGAGAGAGAGGGAGGGAGTGACAGAGTAAAGTGGGAGAGGGAGTGAGAGAGGGAGGGAGAGAGAGAGAGAGGAAAGAGAGGAGGGAGAGAGGAGAGAGAGAGGGAGGGAGTGACAGAGTAAAGTGGGAGAGTGATCGAGTGAGAGTCTGTGTATGGGGTGTTGAAGTCCTCTGATCATTGAGACTTCCAATCCAATCCCTGTGCTCCTGTGATGTTACTCACATTGGCTCAGGCTCTAGCTCTGACTCTGTGTGTGTGTGTTGTGAAAACAGTGCTGGCGTCCCTGAGTGGGCTGTCAGTCAGGGACTATTGACTGAGCGCCCACCATCAAATTAGCTAAATGAGTTGATGTGACGATAAGCAGTGATAAGACCTTGGAGCATCTCTGGCTCTACGTCCCAGCAGAGGACAACTGCCTGTTTACTCGCCAGAATGGTACAACAAAACACACAGTGCAGGTCAACAGTCTAAGCTATAGGTCTAATAACTATCCATCTACACCACCTGAGTGTTAGGACTGCACTTTCTCTGAACATCTGTCAAGCTAGACATTTATTGCAGCTGAATTAAAGACAGTAGGCAAATAAAGTGACATTTATAGGAGCACATGAGCAAGACACTGGCACTGGTCACCCATATTCTATAAACAAACAGAACCACTTAAATCCCCAAACTTGAATCCTGCTTTCTGTACAGTGGTTCACATGCTCACACACACACAAAGCCCCCCTGACCTCTCCATCCCAAATCTCACCTTGGAACTTGAACCCTTCTATTTGGACCCAGAGGCAGAGGTCCTCCGTCTCGCAGTCACACCTCCAGGGGTTTCCACTGAGCCCCATGGAGCGCAGAGAGGGCAGGGCAATCAGAGAGCTGATGTTCAGCGTCGTCAGGTTATTCCTGCTCACATCCAGCACCTGCAGAGCCATGTTCTCTGAGAACGCATCCGGGTGGATCTCACTTAGCCCCGGGTTGTCTGTTAGCCGTAGCATCACAAGGCTAGACAACGGTCCAAACGTCCGGTCCTCGATCTGGGTCAGTGTATTGAAGGACAGGTCAAGGTAGGCCAGCTTCCGGAGATTCCCGAAGGTGGACTCTGAGATCTCCATCAGGGTGTTGTTGCTGACGTCCAGGTATACTAGATCAGACAGGTAGTTGAGTTGCAATGCTGGAAGTTCTCCGATGCGGTTGTTGGAGATGATGAGTTGGCGGGTAGCTAGAGGGAGGTCATTGGGGAAGAGGGTGAGCTCCTGCCCGGCACACTGGACCACCAGCTGGTCGTCACACACACACCTGTCAGGGCAGCCTGCTGTAAGAGCAGGGGAAGGGGCCACCCCCATCACGAAGATAAAGAGAAAGAGTAGCCGGAGAGAGTGAGCGCTTGGAGCGGGTAGGAGACGCATGATGAAGCAGCCCAGGGCGTCATGAACTCGGGCTGAGTAGGACCAGGAGGACACCCCAGGACCAGCGCTCCCCTCCGGGCATCCTGCATGGGGCTGCGGGACTGGGGGTGCGGCTAGACGGCTACTCTGGAGGACCGAGTCCGGTTGCGGTTTCTGCTGCTGTCTGGAGGATTGGATAGTGGTTATATCCAGACTCTCTTTCTTCCCCTCTCGCTCCAAATGGATAACGGTCTCTAGCTCACTCACACGCACGTCCACAAGACGCACGTGTTAATTACGAAGGTGACCCTACTGACGGACGCGCTGGTCGGGTGGTGAGAATCGCTGAGGCTTACCAGGTTCTCCTGAAAGGAGAGTAGAGAGAGAAGAGAAATATTTGATAAAAGAGAGTCTGTCACTCTTGTCTGTTATTGCCTCGGTATGTATTTATTTTAAGTTAGTTGTCTGCGGCAGAATGCATTGTTCGTTTATAGTTTCCAAACTGCTGGATGGTGAAATTCCAGGAAGTGATTCCTGCGCTTCCTACTAAAGAGTGTGGTGTGTAATACTGCCTGTTTTAATGGATTTGTAATAGTTCAATAATCACCGTCTGTTCTGCGATGTCACTTGCTAATCCGTTATTCCGGAGCGCGAATGGAAGTGCGTCCATACCTCATTTGCCTGCTCCGCTGGTCTGGCTGCATGTGTGTGTTCGCTGCTCTGCTCTCTCTCGTTCGCTCTCTCTTTTTGCAGCTGGGGGGGGGGGGCTGCAGTGTGTGTGTGTGTGTGTCAGCAGTCTCTTAGTCAGACTGTGTGTGTGATTCGCTGTCACACAATTTAGTGACGTAACCAGGTGTTCAGTAGGGGCACATGGGTAAAATCACTGGGGGAGCCATGCAGTGGCGATCCGTCATTCAGGGCAGGTGGGGCTTTTATCAAAATAGAAATAACAAAAATAATAATATATGGGGGGTTTGCCTGATTTTCATGTTATTTTGGCATTAATATGAGTCACATATCAGTTTGAAAACAATGTCAAAAAATATATATATATCACTGAGTTAATAAAGCCGCATACAAATACGGTCTCTTTTTCTTTGATGACAAAATTTACCCACGAAGGACCACCGCACCACCTTCCTGTTCAAGTGAGCACATCACAACAAGGTGAGTCCAAACATGTCTTATATGCTGCTGCATAAATGATGTAATATGCCAGGGAGATATACTGTAGCTAAGAAAGTAAGACTAAGTGTCCCTAAACATCAAATTTAGAATAGGGTTAAAACAAAATCAACTCCATGGTTTAGTTTGAATGATTAAGGTTAGGGCTTTGGCACTGCCTGTGACTGTCAAGCAAATAACTGTTGGTCTAACGGTAATTGAGCGTTAATTAACAACACATTTAGCATCTTCTGGCTTACATTTTAAAAAGTCTAATAAATCCATCCATCCATTATTTATTTTAGACAGGTCTGAAGAAGCATGATAAAAAATAAAATGTAGTCTATTTCAAAAGAAAAGAGTACTCCGAGTTGTCCTTATGTTTGGTCCTGATGTGGCTATGCAAATGGCTGTGGGCTACACTAGTTCATTTAGCAGACAAGATTTGCTTAGAATTCCGTGGCATTATTTTATAGTATGAAGAATAGAATTGAACAAAGCTGAATAAAATATCTATATTTTCCCCAAATGATTTGATGTTTCTATTCTGCGTCAAGCGGTTAACAAAGAAATAGGTACTCCTTTATGCTTAATTTAGAGTTATTAATGTAGCTTTAGTTGTTCTACAAACGTTGGGCTATATGTTTAGATTTTTAATACATTGTAGGTCTGCTTGTTGAGAGACTAATGATGATTTGAAAAAAGTTGCTTGAACTGCTTAGTGTTTTGCGCAGGCTGGACACACTCCAATAGCCTCTTATTCACAATTTGACAAGCACGTGATAATGCCTCTTTGTGGCCGTAATGCACAATAAAAAAATCCACACATTCAATTTATAGCACACACACACACACACACACACACACACACACACACACACACACACACACACACACACACACACACACACACACACACACACACACACACACACACACACACACACACACACACACACACACCTCTCCGTCAACTGATCTGGTCTTTCTAACAGGCTACAAGTTAAGACAGACACATCGGGGACGCAACTGCCCGCATCCTTATCCAATTCCGAGGTGCATATTGAAGATATTAGATGAACTGTCCACATTTACTTTTCGTCAGCCAAGATGAGTAGGCTTTACTAACAGCAAAAACACTAGTTACAGTTACAGTAAAAAATTCTCTTCCCCAAACTTAAAACTCAAGCGCTGCTTATACAGTATATGCAAGGTAGGCTCTACACCGGATTCATGTGCTTAATTTTAATTTGTTATTTGGCCACTTTAGTTGTGATACAAATCTTATTAAAACATATGAGCTCGGCTACATGATTGAACAAATTGTAAAAAAAATAATTGTTTCTTATGCTGGGCATCATTTTCATATACTAAGTAATATATGTTTGACATTTGTTCTGATGTAGAATGAACCATTATCATGCATATCGAAAGGGGCAGCGGAAAAAAATACATGTAATCTTTGCACTTAAATAGCGAATGGATGACGCCTTTTACCTTGGTTTATTTTCATGCCTGATTGTAAAGATAAGCAATGTGCTTAATATTAGGAAAGTTGAGAAATAAATATAGTAGGCCTAGCCTACAAAAAGCTGATCCTCCTCTTTTTATTAGCGGCCATCACTCTGTTGTTTTCTCCCACAATTACATAGCCTATAGAAATCAAATCAAATTTTATTAGTCACATGCACCGAATACAACAGGTGAAATGCTTACTTACGAGCCCCTAACCAACAATGCAGTTTTAAAAAATTCAGATAAGAATAAGACATAAAAGTAACAAGTAATTAAAGATCAGCAGTAAAGTAACAATAGCGAGACTTTAAACAGGGTGGTACCGGTTAGATGAGGTAGTATGTACATGTTATTTATTTATTTATTTCACCTTTATTTAACTAGGTAGGCTAGTTGAGAACAAGTTATCATTTGCAACTGCGACCTGGCCAAGATAAAGCGTAGCAATTCGACACATACAACAACACAGAGTTACACATGGAATAAACAAAACATACAGTCAATAATACAGTAGAACAAAAGAAAACAAAAAGTCTATATACAGTGAGTGCAAATGAGGTAAGTTAAGGAAATAAATAGGCCATGGTGGCGAAGTAATTACAATATAGCAATTAAACACTGGAATGGTAGATTGGCAGAAGATGAATGTGCAGGTAGAGATACTGGGGAGCGAAGGAGCAAAATAAATAAATAAATACCAGTATGGGGATGAGGTAGTTAGATAGATGGGCTGTTTACAGATGGGCTATGTACAGGTGCAGTGATCTGTAAGCTGCTCTGACAGCTGGTCCTTAAAGCTAGTGAGGGAGATGTGAGTCTCCAGCTTCAGAGATTTTTGCAATTCGTTCCAGTCATGGGCAGCAGAGAACTAGAAGGAAAGACGACCAAAGGAGGAATTGGCTTTGGGAGTGACCAGTGAGATATACCTGCTGGTGTGCGTGCTACGAGTGGGTGCTGCTATGGTGACCAGTGAGCTGAGGTAAGGCGTAGATAACCTGTAGCCAGTGGGTTTGGCGACGAGTATGAAGCGAGGGCCAACCAACGAGAGCGTACAGGTCGCAATGGTGGGTAGTGTATGGGGCTTTGGTGACAAAACAGATGGCACTGTGATAGACTGCATCCAGTTTGTTGAGTAGAGTGTTGGAGGCTATTTTATAGATGACATCACCGAAGTCGAGGATCGGTGTAGGTCGAGTTATTGAAGTGACTGCATAGATGACAACAGAGAGTAGAGGTGATGTAAAGAGGGGGGTGAGGGGTGGCACTGCAAATAGTCTGGGTAGCCATTTGGCTAGATGTTCATGAGTCTTATGGCTTGGGGGTAGAAGCTGTTTAGAAGCTTCTTGGACCTAGACTTGGCGCTACGGTACCAATGTTGCACAACATGAGCTTAAGGGCTCTCATGATGTGTTTGATTAGATATTCGAATATATTTACATTGATGGCCGAGTGATTAGAGCGACAATAGAGTACGGAGTACCAGGCAGTTAGAAAGTTTGGTAGGCTATCAATGACCAGCAGCAACAGAGCTTGGAGAAGCCTAATTACCGTAACTAAATGGTCATGTGGAATTTGACTGCCTTCATCACTAGTGACCGCCGGTGTGGCGATAATACGGTCACTGCAATAGCCGTAGTTAAGGTAAGGGTTAAGGTAAAAAAAAAAAAAATGAAAATGTGCCTAGATCTGCTATTGAAAATGCGACCCTCAAGCCTACGTGATGGTAATAACATCCACTGTTGGCACTTGCGGCTGGTTTCGAAGTCATCTCCCAATGTCCTGCTTACCTGGATGGATGTCAAATTTTGTAGTGGATCTTGAGCGACCTGGCTGCACACACACACCTAGTATCCTACTGTAATAGGACACCACCCTCTGGCATGGTAGAGATATTATTATTATTATGATGGTGCTTTATTACTAATGGACAGTATTAACAGCAAGGGCATATACAGTTACAGTTAACACCCCCCCTCACACATAACAGTATCTAAAAGACTGCAGTGGAACAGTCACAACCCTAACCCCTTAACTATAAACACTTACAGTATACCAGTGATTCATATGATTGTGTAACGTCTATTAAGGTACAGTTAGAGTAATGCTTCGCTTTCCTTCCATCGTCTAGTCCACCCACTACAGGCTGATAACCCTCTCTCTTCCTTTTTGTGTCTGTGTATGTGTGTCTCTGGGTATATGTGTGTGTGTGTTTGTCAGGGTGTCGGGTGAGTTGGGCAGTGAGACGTCTTCACTATTTAATGAAGGTGGGGGCAGTGCCGTCTGTCACAGGGAAGATGCTGGCTCTGGCACTAGGCCTGAAGGGGTCCACTCTGCTGGCATTACTGGAGGTGGAGAAAGTCATCACTCACCCTCTCCTCTATCTATCTCTGCCTTTCACTCAATCTCTTCAAAATGAGAAATACAGCTCTTTCTCTCTTTGTTTGGTCCTAACTGAGTAATTATCTCTCTTCTCTACATCTCCGTTCCTCTTTCCCTCCTGTTCTCTTTGAGGCTCTGACTCTTGTCTTTGTGAGCATGTGTTCATCTCCATCATTCTAATTGGAAGAGGAGCAACTGCGTCTATCACTCACGCGGATTACTACACTAAACATAAACTGCAATATATGTGTCAGACTATACACTACTATACATTAAACACTGCACTATACCTCTACACACTATACATAATCACTGCAATAGAAGAAACATACAAGGCTACAAGACAGCACATTGTCTGTGATCAGAGAAAATGTAATGCATACAAACCAAACAGATGGACTGTTTATTTAGCCGACAGCATGGAAATGGTTTATTTAATCCAGAGCTGAAGAGCAATGCACAGGCCCCTTAAGAAGACCTAGGATAGCTATTAAACCCATGATCATAACATTGTTCCTTTTACTGTAATTCATATATACCTTCCGGTTTGGTCCTCATAAAGGTAGCTTGATGTGAAACATTTCCCAAATGTTCTGCTGACTGGCTAAATCCTCCATCTGTGTGAATAATAGGTGGCAGTTCTGGGAAAACACAGACTTCATTAGTATAGACGTGTGTAGACCAGCACCCTAGCCCAGATGAGCGGCGTGTGTGTTCCACGGTTTCATCAGAGTATGTTAATCTAGTGCTCCCTGTTTCTGTTTAGTTTGGTGGAGAATGCGCTCCCATAACACCAGCCCAACCCCCACAAACACCGGGCGGCAGGCAGGCACCACTGTTTCATATGCTTTGAGGTTGTATACAAACAGATGAACCAGTGTCTGAATACATGTTCTGTTTCTCTGTATGGATAACCAGATGAGTAATGACATGCATAAAGCATACCATAAAGCTCCAGGTGTGCGAGGGAGTACGCGTGTATATCTTCTGTGTGTGTAGGTGTTTAGGTGTGTATGCTAAGTGCGTTTGTATGTGTGTGGAGTTACAGTCTCATATGTCTCACATGAAAGTTCAGATGTGAGGGTCAGTCATGCTGTAGAAAGAGAGAGATCTGCCCTGAGCAGAGCAGTGAAATCCCCCTGACAGAAAGGCCACTCGCTGTCTGACTCAGACCCAACATCGTGCCCTCTCACTTGGCCTCCCTCCCTACTCCAGCCTAAGGCTTTGATTGAATGGAAGCTTTACAGCAGCATACAGAGAGTCCTACCCCCACATTCACAACCTCTTCCCTGGCTAGAACTCGCTACCCTAGAGGGGGCTAGGGTCTGAGGAGAGGAGGAGGGTGAGATGAGGGAAAATGGGAAAGGAAAGAGTTGAGAGAGAATAAGAAAAATAAGTAATGGGTGTGGAGACGGGTGAGACTATGTTTATCTCCCCCTGAGTACTGCAGTCTGTTACTGGCACTGGGGACAATAGAGGAAATGGACCCAGCCCACTGGAGAAGCCACAGCCAATAGCAGGTTGAGACAAAGTGGACCCAGAAAGTGTCTACAGTCTAAAGGATATGATGACTCATTAGGTAGAGGCTGGCAACAGAGCACCCCTCGAGCTAGCCCTCTGTTACTACACTGACACTTACAGTATAGGAGGAGAGCAGCAACGCTGGGCAATGGCTAACCACATTCCTCTGTTGTGTGTGTCTGAGCGACTGGGGCCTGTCTGGTGCATGTGTGGGAGGCATCAAGAGGTCTCTGTGGTGTGTGAGTGCAGGTGTGTGTTTAAGGGAGGGTTTGAGCTTCTAAGAGATGGCTGTTTGTGCCGCCTGGTGTGTGTGGATTCCTAGGGGAGATGTGTGTGTTCCTGCTGGAGAGGTGTATGTTTGTATGGGCAGTGTGCATATATGTTCCTGCCATGACTGTGTGTGTCTCAGGCTGGTTGTCGGCAGAGAGGGCAGTGTGTCCGTCCTGACATTGCCAGGCTAGGGTGCAGCAGGGAAGGCCAACAGAAGGTGTGACCGTAGGGTAATGTGGAAGGCGGGTGGAGACAATTGTCAAACTCAATGAAACACACAGGACACACCTCTTCCTCCTCATCTTCCTCCACATCCTCCTCTCTCTGACATAGGGTTGTGTCTTTGCTGTGTGGTATCATTCCTGTCACCTCTGGCTGGTCTGAGGTCAGTGTCAGAGCCTCTCTGAGTCTCTGCGGGTCAGTCTCTGTCTTAAGGTCACTTAGCAAGGATCAGTGAGTCACGCTCTCTCTCTTTGGTTCCCAGTCTGGTGTGTCTGCCATGTCCTGTTAGCATTTAATGTGTTGTCTGTCAGCATGTTGTCTGTCTGTCAGCAGGGCTGGTGGTGTCCTGGTGAGAGGCAGACTGGCTGTGTCAGTGAGAGGACATCAGGATCAGTGTAACACGCACACACACAGACAAGCATGACAAACACGCACAAAGACATAGGCACACACAGCAATTATCAGTCTTGATAAGTTTTCCATTCAGGTGCACATTACACACACTCAAAAGTTCACCAGCAGAGGAGAAGGAAAAAAAACACACTGAACCCAATGCAAGTCCAAACCAAAGATCCCTCTCAGATTCACTCATAGAATTCCACTGGGTAACCCTGCAGGGAGAGTTCATGTGTACACACACACACACACACACGCACGCGCGCGCGCACGCACACACGCACACACACACACACACACACACAAACGCACCTTCACACTCTCCTCTCCGCTATAGTGTCTTTAACATAGTGTACTCCAGCAATACAGATTTAAAAAAGGTTATACAGGTGGAAACTAACTGATATCACATGCAGTGAGGGCAAACACACACACAGACGTACACACACATGTTGGCATTTGTTGTGTCACTGGACTCAGGTGGGCTGTATAAATGCGTAAGCTGCAAAGACGTGTTTAATAATTCACTGTCAGACTAGACGGGGGCAGCCGCACGGAAAACCCTTACCTCAACACAGTGCATTGTCTCAAACAGGTATGTGTGCATGGCTTGCTCCAGATTGTGTATTAGCCCATGTTCAGATGAGATGAAACTATGTTAGAGGATTTATGGAGGCTACCTGCTGATAGATGACCAATAAACACCTGGATGACAGACAGACAGTCTGTCTGCCTGTCTGCCAGCCTGTCAGTCTGTCTGGTTTGTGTGTGCCTGCATGTCAGTCTATCTGGTATGTGTGTGCATGCCTGTCAGTCTGTCTGGTGTGTGTGCATGCCTGTCAGTCTGTCTGGTGAGTGTGCATTCCTGTCAGTCTGTCTGGTGTGTGTGCATGCCTGTCAGTCTGTTTGGTGTGTGTGTGTGCATGCCTGTCAGTCTGTCTGGTGTGTGTGAGAGAGGGAGAGAGCTAGAATCAGAGGGCTGGTTGTAGGGGAGAGAGAAGGAAATAGAGAGGGTGATCGAGAAAGGCAAGCGGCTGGTTGTGGGACAGAGAGGGAATGAGGAGAGAGAGGGAGAAAGTGATAGAGAAAGGCAAGGGCTAGTTGTGGATGTGGGAGTATAATTAAGTCCAGTACTCTGTTTCTCTGCAGGCTGCTGCATGGAGCTGGAGAACTGCTGATTCAGGAGAGAGAGGGAGAGAGAGGGAGAGAGAGAGAGAGAGAGAGAGAGAGAGAGAGAGAGAGAGAGAGAGAGAGAGAGAGAGAGAGAGAGAGAGAGAGAGAGAGAGAGATGGGAGAGGGAGAGCTAGAGCGGGAGTGGGTGAGAGAGATAGGAGAGGGAGAGAGAGGAGGCCGACTGTTATGGGTAAAGAGTTACTCTAGAGTGTGTGGAGTAAAATACAGTAACAGCGACTGTAGAATGCCAGGTTATTGTGAATGGGATGATGCCATCTAAAGGACAAAGCAGAAGTGCATTTTATAAAATCAATCAAAGCTGTTAATGTAACCATCACAGCTAGTGTTCCATTCATGAAGAATATAGTATAACTTTAATTTAGTTTGCCCCAAAAATGCACCATGTTAACATGCTTTAGCAATATTATATATAGAAATCCATGTTCCTAGAAAACAATTTGATTTTAAGTAGAAATTGAAGAAAATAGATCATAGGCAGGCACATCATCACAATACCTATTTTGCCAGAATAAGAAGCCATTCAGCATAAGGTATTGCCTTTGAAAATAATTGTGTTTAAGTGATTTGGGTAGACTTTTCTTTAGGCCTATTGGGCTAGTGAGCTAATTAAGCGATATCCAATGCTTTGCTGTGTTTTTCATGGTAGTAGGGTAATCCATAAATCAAACAACTGTTTTAACAGGTTGCTAAACTATTTAACAAAAAAACGTTTTCTTCGTTGAGTTACTGCTGGACTTCTAAATTGACACATTGTTGCAGACAGCGGGTACTCGCAATTGTAAAGCCCACCAGTTAAATGTTCTGATTTGAATATTTTTTTTCCGCCGCTCCTCCCTGCTTGTCACACCTGGTTTGTGAACAAGTTGCTTGCGGGTCTCAATGGCGCATGCTCGATGTAGAAGTGTTATAGTATTTCGTTCCGGTGGCAAATTGTTTCTAATTTTGAAAGTAGACTTTGGATGGTAGCTTTTAGGACAAAAATGTTCTCCTTTTTGCTGAAATTACGCTGGCGTTACAGATTATACTTTTTTTTTAGGACTGAACGGGGCAAACCAGGGAATGATCTTATAATGCCCAGCGTGCATTTCGTTTGTGTAAAGAATGAATGAACTTACCAAGCATTGACACTTATAACACTTAACTCTTAATTTGTATTGGGGAACTGCAATATCTGTTTGTTTTGTATCAGCGATTTAAAGATTTTTTTTTGTTTTCCATTAAACCACGATTGTGAATAGTAAGGCCGAGAACTCGGTCGGAACAGTGTCCTTACAGCCAATAGTACACTCTGGTTTCTCTTCAGATCGCATAAATCTTTCGCCTTTTACTAAAGATTTCCGTGGAGAGGAACATTATGAGTATCAACTAATTTTTTGATGCCTGGCCTCACGGCTGGGCTTCCAATAATTGTTAATAATAAACTCTTCACAGCTCCAGTCTTTGTTGATATCCTCTGATATTTAGTGTTTTGACTGTGTTATCCACATACTGTCTTGCATTTGTGAACTTCCATCTGACGTCACAGCTCATGGTTGTGCGTTTTAAAATTGATTTCTTAGAGAAAATGTTGCAGTTGTAAAGCAAGCTTTCTACAGCTCTACATATTTTTGCGCCCTGGGACACTAAGCAACCGCTTTTGTCGCTTATGTCTTCTCCATCTGCTGTATAATGACACTTACCTGCTCATCAAGTTAACACTCGACCCATGAATACCGTTGGATGGATGTCGAGTCCATATTTGCTCCAATGTATCACCAGAAGACCAGTAAAACAGCAAGAAAAGCTTTCTATACTGAAAACTTAACTGAGGTGTAAAATAACTAATTACAACTATTCTCGTTACTGTAATTGAGTAGCTTTTCCGAGTACTTGTGATTTTACTTTACTTAAGTGAAATGTCATTAAAGTAACAGTATTTCCACATGAGTAGGATATTTCAGTACTCTTTCCACCACTGGTGGAGTGAGTGAAAGAGGGAGTGAGTTAGGGAAAGAGTGTGAATGGGTGATTGAGTGAATGTCAGCCAGTCCCATGGACAAGGAATAAGTAACAAAGGCGTAAATAGTATATTGAAGTATGGCAACTTTGTTTATGCATTTTATTTTGTATAGATTAGTTTGTATATATTATTATAAATACATTTTAATTCCTTGAATGCAGAATTTATTTGAAAATGTTAACAGTATATTTTACTTTTTTTAAAAACATACAGATAAGATAACATACAGATAAAATAAATGTACTTACTTTACTGTAGATTAATTTACTCTTCCTTTTTCAATTTAAGGCATGGAAAGTATCATGTGTAACAATTTTCAGCTAAATTAGCTAATTATCAACATCAACTGTTATTTTTTTTACAGTTTATATCAATTCAATTCAAGGGGCTTTATTGGCATGGGAAACGTGTTAACATTGCCAAAGCAAGTGAGGTAGACAACATACAAAGTGAATATATAAAGTGAAAAACAACAAAAATTAACAGTAAACATTACACATACAGAAGTTTAAAAACAGTAAAGACATTACAAATGTCATATTATATATATACAATGTACAAATAGTTACTTTTTTTTAATTTATTTTTTTACTTTTACTGAGTACTTTTTAAAATGAGCTACTGTTTACTTTTATACACATACAGAAGTTTAAAAACAGTAAAGACATTACAAATGTCATATTATATATATACAATGTACAAATAGTTACTTTTTTTAACTTTTTATTTATTTATTTTTTTACTTTTACTGAGTACTTTTTAAAATGAGCTACTGTTTACTTTTATAAGTAGTTTATTTATTATTATTATTACACAAAATAAAGTATATTTGGGTACTAAAATAAATAATAAAAAATAATAATAGTACTTCTAATTGAGTAGAATATTTCGGCACTCTTTCCATCACTGCTGAAAACTACAAAACTGGGCTGAATACTGCTAAAAAGCTGAAATAATGAACTGTACAATCAAGCAATTATACAAACATGAGCATTCCTTATCAATTCATAATTTGATGCAATAATCTACATTGATATTGTGACGTCGCCACTAGATGGCGATCATAGAGATTCTATTTTATTTTTAAATGGACCTTTATTTAGCTAGGCAAGTCAGTTAAGAACAAATTCTTATTTACAATGACATCCTACCAGGGAACAGTGCCTTGTTCAGGGACAGAACAACATATGTTTTACCTTGTCAGCTCGGGCATTCGATTTAGCTAAAATACACAGCAGGTTAAGAAAATTAGGTTAAGGGTTTGTGTGAGCAAAAATGCATAGCAGGTCAGGATAATTAACGTGGACGGTTAGGAGGAAGTTGAGGTTAGAAAAAGTGTTAAGTATTCAGCAATAGACTCATCATGCGGCCCAATCAGCCACGCAAAACAGTCTTGAGTGGCAACAAATCTGCCCAAGTGGCTGATTTAACTTTCAATACACCCACTTCTGTTGATCCTCCCAGTTCTGTTGACATGCCTACTTCAGACACATTCCATGTATGTAGTTACCCAGGATTCAACTCCATGGCGCTCATTGACAAATTGTTCTAGAATGCATTCCTAAATTAAGCGGTCTTCATTCCAAGGGTTTGAAGCATATATCGTGTGTGACAGAAAAAAAAAAAAAAGAAATCTCATCAATAAATATCTCCCAAAAGAAACATTAAAATACATCTTTGGTTATTGAAAACGAATTATTTTCCAAATAAAACCAATACCAAATGTATAATCTCTTGGTAACATTTTTTATTGATTACTCAGAAATGGATTTGGTCACTTAAGATTTGATTAATTTACAATTCATGTAAATTGTCTCTTTCATGTTTTAGATTTGTATAATATGGGCAGTTGAAACTAAATGGATGAGATCAAATGGTGATTTAAGGGGGAATAATTTAAAAAGACATACAGAGTTAAAATAAAGTACAGAGTGAAAATGAAACCCCATGTTTTGATTGCACATGTCATCTCACATTTGTTTATTGCATGAATTGAAATCAGTGGCGGTCGGTGCCATGTAAGATGAGAAAGGATGATTTTTTTTATGAGCATGGCCTTATTTCTATTACAGCATATTGGGTGACTGTCATTCATATTCCATTCACTCAGCTCAATGTAACATTGATAGGTTTAGGTCAATGCATGATACCCAAATGTTCCCTGTACCTAGGGTTTTAAAGGATCGGAAAACTTTCCGGTATTTTCTATGGGAAGTTAGGCCCGGGAATTTGAGGATTCATCAAAAAAGTTAGCTAAAAATGTAACCTTTTTGTGGGATACACAAGGCAATTCTAGGTTTTGTGGCATATTTTGGTTAAACTATCCCCAATTCAATGGAATTGCAACCCTCTGAATGCACAGTGCACTCTTCCATCACATGTACAGCTGATTCTCAAGATCTTGCACACTAATGAGATGTCAAGGACTATATGCTTTCTGGTAAGTTTTGATTACAATACTGGGTGGGGTGAATATATTTTATATGACATATATGATTTTTTGTTAACTAGTAACTAGTAAATAACTAGTAAATAGTAGCCTACAGCAAAGTGTGTTTAAATCATTTCTAACTTGTTAACAAGTTCTGCTAGTTAGTTTCAGCTTGCTTGAGCCTGCTAACTGAGGAGTGTTAATTCACCTGTTTCCATACATGTTTAATTTTAAAACATTTATCTTACAAAAGGAGTTGTTTAATCTAATAGCTTAACTATTTATCTGTACATGGAATTGTATTTTTATTTTTACAATCTTTACAGGAAAATGCCACAGGCACTATCTGATGTGTGGAGACATTTCACTGCAGCTAATGTAGAAGGAAAAGCTGTGTACATTTGCAAATACTGTGCCAAATCATATGTGAAGAATGCAACAAAGATGCAGACTCATCTGGCCAAGTGCATAAAGTTCCCTCAGCAACTTCTGACAAAAGTCCCTCTACTTCTATTTGAGGTGAAATGATGAATCAGACACCTTATCGATAGCAACAGCTTATGGTCCTCCTGGAATCAGAAGTTTTTTTTGACTCAATGAAGGAATGTACTCAGAGAAATTTAGAATGTCTTGCTCAAGCTGTGTATGCAACTGGTTCACCTCTGAGGCTCACAGGCAATGTGTATTGGAAAATATTTCTGAACGTTCTTCGCTCAGCAAACACCCCTCCAACCAGACATGCTTTATCTACTCATTTTCTGGATGCAGAGTTCAACAGAGTTCAAGTGAAGGTCAAGCAAATCATAGCGAAAGCAGACTGTATTGCAATCATCTCTGATGTGTGGTCGAATGTTCGTGGGCAAGGAATAATTAACTACATCATCTCCACCCCTCAACCAGTATTCTACAAGAGCACAGACACAAGGAAAACAGACACACAGACGAGCTGAAGGCAGTCATCAATAACCTTGGACCACAGAAGGTATTTGCACTGGTAACAGACAATGCTGCAAACATGAAGGCTGCTTGGTCTAAAGTGGAGGAGTCCTACCCTCACATCACACCCATCGGCTGTGCTGCTCATGCATTGAATCTGCTCCTCAAGGATATCTTGGCACTGAAAACAATGGATACAAGAGAGCCAAGGAAATGGTTAGGTATGTGAAGGGTCATCAAGTTATAGCAGCAATCTACCTCACCAAACGAAGTGAGAAGAATACGATCACCACATTGAAGCTGCCCAGTGTTGTCATCATGTTTGACCGTCTCCTGGAGGGGAAGGAGTCTCTTCAAGAAATGTCCATATCACAGTCTGCCGATATGGACAGCCCCATCAAGAGGATCCTCCTGGATGATGTATTTTGGGAGAGAGTGGTAAGCAGTCTGAAACCTATAGCAGTACCCACTGCACGGATTGGGGGAGACAATACCATCCTGTCTGATGTTCAGACAGATGTAAGATAAGGAAGCCATACTGCCCTGCCCACTTCACTGTGGCTCCAAGCAGAGGAAACTGCCATTCTGAAATACATAAAAAAGCGTGAAGACTTCTGCCTGAAGCCCATACATGCTGCAGCATACATGTTGGACCCCAAGTATGCTGGCAAGAGTATCCGGACTGGTGCAGAGATCAACAAGGCCTATGGTGTCATCACCGTGTCTCACCACCTTGGCCTGGATGAGGGCAAGGTTCTTGGCAGTCTGGTGAAGTACACTTCCAAGGAAGGGCTTTGGGATGGAGATGCAATATGGCAGTCGTGCCAACATATCTCATCAGCCACCTGGTGGAAGGGACTTTGTGGATCGGAGGCTCTTTCCCCGGTTGCCTCCATCATCCTCCAAATCCACACCAACATCAGCCATCTCAGAGCGCAACTGGTCCTTGTTTGGGAAAAAAACACACACCAAAGCACGCAACAGGCTGATCAATACAAGGGTTGAAAAATTGGTGGCCATCCAGCCAAATTTGAGGCTTTTTGAGCTTGACAACGAGCCATCCTCAACAAGGTTGGAAAGTGACAGTGAAGATGAAGCTTCCGAATCTGATGTTCAAGAGGTGGACATTGAGGAGGTCCAGGGAGAAGACATAGAAGCCTGAGTGGAAGACAACCAAAGTTTTAGTTTCCAGACTATCGTTTTTGGGAGATGCGGTGGATCATTGGAGATCAACAAAAGAAAGGAAATATTGAATGTTCAGTGAAATCATCCCATGTGAAGTCAACTAATGTAATTAAAGTTAATTTTGTAATTAAATTGTTTCTTTTATTTCTATTGGAAGGATTTAATAATTCTCAATTATGTCTACTTACGATAAGGTAAAAGATTTATGTTTCTGTCTCCATATGATATGGTAAATATATCCAATGCAAAAAAACTTTACATTTAAATTGTATTAATATATAAATGTTAATCTATTTTCTTTAATTCCCGTATATTCCCACGGAAAGTTTCCACCTCTGAATATTCCCCAAAATGAGATTGCTACAACCTAGCCTGTGAATTAAAGTTTACAACGTAGGTGCACAGGTCGAGAGAATTGTCGGTAGTCAAGGTGACAGGCAGTGACACATTCAATAGCATAATTGCACACTCTTGCCTGCATCTAGCTGATCTAGGGTGCAATCATTAGTCCAACAGTTGCAAACAAGAGTTTCTATTGGACACATTCAGGTATGTTTAACCCGGTTTGTTCTCTTTAAGAAACATTTTAATAGAATTGGCAGAATAAATAAACCCCTGATCACACGCAAACACCGTTCACTTTCATAGCAGCCACAAAAAACAGCATGATCACTTTGCTCGTTGTTTATACTTTATAATTCCTTCTCGCAACTATCTACGCACTCTCCTCCTCTCACCTTTTCCCCCTCGCTTGTGGAGTTCAGTGCACAACCCATCAGCTGTCTATTACCAGGTGAAAAATACTTTCCAAGCCAAACCTTCATATCATGACCACTAATCTCTACACACAGCCTACATTGTTATGTCATAGTCAACATAGCTACTAGAACTAAGGCCTTAGTAAACCCCATACAATCATGCAGTACAGAGTACAGTCAGAAAGCAGTTTAGCAGTTACACAGGCGGGCTCCGGTTTCAATAAATGAATAAATGAAAAGCTTACCTTGACTTGGAAAACTTCCAGTGTTGTATAGCTAACATAACATCCCTTGATGCCATGTTTGAGTAGGCTAAACTAGCTAGCTGCATTCGCTAACTAAGTGAAAGTTTAAAAAAATACAACCAAATATAGCTCTCCCTCTCGCTTGTCCTTAATTTTGAAGGAAATTAATTTGTTCAAAACTGTTCAACTATTGTCTTTCTCTGTGTTTTATTTTTTGTACTTTTATTTCACCTTTATTTAACCAGGTAGGCCAGTTGAGAACAAGTTCTCATTTACAACTGCGACCTGGCCAAGATAAAGCAAAGCAGTGCGACACAAACAACACAGAGTTACACATGGAATAAACAAACGTACAGTCAATAACACAATAGAAGAAAAAACATCTAAATACAGTGTGTGCAAATGTGGTAAGATTAGGGAGGTAAGGCAATAAATAGGCAAAGTAATTACAATATAGCAATTAAACACTGGAGTGATAGATGTGCAGAAGATGAATGTGCAAGTAGAGATACTAGGGTGCAAAAAACAAAAACAATATGGGGATTAGGTAGTTGGATGGGCTATTTACAGATGGGCTATGTATAGGTGCAATGCTCCGACAGCTGATGTTTAAAATTAGTGAGGGAGATATGAGTCTCCAGCTTCAGTGATTTTTGCAATTCGTTCCAGTCATTGGCAGCAGAGAACTGAAAGGAAAGGTATCCAAAGGAGGAATAGTCTTTGGGGGTGACCAGTGAAATATACCTGCTGGAGTGCGTGCTACGGGTGGGTGCTGCTATGGTGACCAGTGATCTGTGATAAGGCAGGGCTTTACCTAGCAAAGACTTATAGATGACCTGGATCCAGTGGGTCTGGCGATAAATATGAAGCGAGGGCCAGCCAACGAGAGCATACAGGTCGCAGTGGTGGGTAGTCTATGGGGCTTTGGTGACAAAAACGGATGGCACTGTGATAAACTGCATCCAATTTGTTGAGTAGAGTGTTGGAGGCTATTTTGTAAATTACATCGCCAAAGTCAAGTATCGGTAGGATGATCAGTTTTACGAGGGTATGTTTGGCAGCATGAGTGAAGGATGCTTTGTTGCGAAATAGGAAGCCAATTCTAGATGTAATTTTGGATTGGAGATGCTTAATGTGAGTCTGGAAGGAGAGTTTACAGTCTAACCAGACACCTAGGTATTTGTAATTGTCCACATATTCTAAGTCAGAACCGTCCAGAGGAGTGATGCTGGACAGGCGGGCAGATGCGGGCAGCAATCGGTTGAAGAGCATGCACTTAGTTTTACTTGCATTTAAGAGCAGGAAGGAGGAAGGAGAGTTGTATGGCATTGAAGCTCGTCTGGAGGTTAGTTAACACAGTGTTCAAAGTAGGGCCAGAAGTATACAGAATGGTGTTGTCTGCATAGAGGTGGATCAGAGAATCACCAGCAGCAAGAGCGACATCATTGATGTATACAGAGAAAAGAGTCGGCCCAACAATTGAACCCTGCGGCACTTCCATCGAGACTGCCAGAGGTCCGGACAACCGGCGCTCCGATTTGCCACACTGAATTGTGAGAAGTAGTTGGTGAACCAGGCGAGGCAGTCATTTGAGAAACCAAGGCTGTTGAGTCTGCCGATAAGAATGAGGCGATTGACAGAGTCGAAAGCCTTGGCCAGGTCGATGAATACGGCTGCACAGCATTGTCTCTTATCGATGGCGATTATGATACCGTTTAGGACCGTGAGCGTGGCTGAGGTGCACCCATGACCAGCTGGGAAACCAGATTGCATAGCGGAGAAGGTACAGTTGGATTCTAAATGGTTGGTGATCTGTGAGTCAACTACTCACCATATTTCATGCACTGCAGTGTTAGCTAGCTGTAGCTTATGCTTTCAGTACTAGATTCATTCTCTGACCTTTTGATTGGGTGGACAACATGTCAGTTTATGCTGCAAGAGCTCTGATAGGTTGGAGGATGTCCTGTGTAAGTCTATGGAATGGGGTGACGACCATGAGCCTTCCAGGTTTTGCATTGAAGTCAAAGTACCCAGAGGAGGACAGAAGCTAACTGTCCTCCGGCTACATCATGGTACAACACAGTGTGTTGCTGAGCCTACTCTAGACCATTGCAAAACAGTGTATTTTAATAAATTATTTGGTGACATGGATATATTTGATATAGTTGTATCTACAGAAAAAGGATAACCTTTTTCATTGTTTCACTATTTTTATGAAATTCACTGAGGATGATCCTCCCCTTCCTCCTCTGAGGAGCCTTCACTCATTGAAATATATTTATTCATGTGGCTCAGCGGTCTAAGGCACTTCATCTCAGTGCAAGAGGCATCACTACAGTCCCTGGTTCGAATCCGTCAGGCCTATCAGTGGTGTATTTATGGCAGAGCAAACACACCCTAGACTGTGTACCCATTAATAATGATCTCGCATGACTAGTATGACTGCAGGTGAGTGTGTGTGCGTGCACACACCTTTCACCCCAGACATCTTGCACGCAGTACTGTAAAGGATGGTAATAAGGCTCTTTAAAACTGAGATGGCTGCCACTGTGGAAAGCACAGTGGATGACAGAATGTACACAGCAAACCAGGAACATTCCCAGGACATGTGCTAAGATTCCCATTAAGTTCTAGTTTGCGTTTTATCTAACATTATGATCATAACATCCCAAGAATGATCTAAGAATGTTTTGATAACCATTTCTTTTGTTAGTTTAAATGAAATACCCTTGGAATTGTCTCCTCTAATATTCACAAACATGTTGTGCACAACATCTGGAACAGTCCCCAAACGTTCTCATTACGTTTTCCAGTTAATGTAATAACAATGCACAAGTAGTGTTTTTAGAACATACTACGGCAACAAAATGTGAGTGCAACGTCCTGGGAACATTCTTTCAACATCAAGTGAATGTTATATAAACATTTTAGAATCATCAGCACAACTGGACAGTTTTTGTGTTATGAGAACATTTGCCGCAACCTAACGAATGTTCTGGGAACTTTCACGGAACCAATTTTGGTATGCTGGGTAGTGTAGAGTTCAGTTGAACCTTGCTCCACATGAATTACATACTTCCCTGCTATAGGCAACCTAACCAGAGGGCTTAGCCACGAGAGAGAATGAGTGAGGAAGGCTGCACTACAGAAATTATTTAACAACTAGAATACAGCTGTGCTGGCCAGAGAAGAGGGTGTATAACAAAGGGAGTAAATTGTGAATGTTACTCTATCCCTCCATTATTTGTCCATCTGGCTCTCGGAGGCCTGCAGCATTCTGTGAGTACAACTATGTTCAACAACACACAAATAGCATAGGTCGTATAGTAGGGGTGGTTCAGTAAACTATGCTAGCTTGATGATTATTATTCATAGTTAGGAGATGAAATGGTGCTACCCATTGTGTGTATGTGTCGCAGCATCTGGCCAGTACTCTGGGGTTGGAGTGGCTATTCAGTAGGGTTGTGTTTGCACACGTATACACCACAGGAGATAAGACAACACACAAGCTTTAACATGTGTGTGTCGTCCCAGATGTGGCACATTTGGAGACATTGTTCTAGTGGGACTGTTCCTGGCATCAGTGGACTACGGGAGAAATCTACTGGGCTGGATTAGAACATAGCCTTCGTTATCACCAAATGCATGCTTTTCAACCGTTCGCTGCCTGCACCCGCACGCCCAACTAGCATCACCACCATGGATGGTTCCGACCTAGAATATGTGGACATCTATAAGTACCTAGGTGTCTGGCTAGACTGCAAACTCTCCTTCCAGACTCATATCAAACATCTCCAATCCAAAATCAAATCTAGTCGGCTTTCTATTTCGCAACAAAGCCTCCTTCACTCACGCCGCAAAACTTACCCTAGTAAAACTGACTATCCTACCGATCCTCGACTTCGGCGATGTCATCTACAAAATAGTTTCCAATACTCTACTCAGCAAACTGGATGCAGTTTATCACAGTGCGATCCATTTTGTTACTAAAGCACCTTATACCACCTACCACTGCGACCTGTATGCTCTAGTCGGCTGGCCCTCGCTACATGTTCGTCGCCAGACCCACTGGCTCCACGTCATCTACAAGTCTATGCTAGGTAAAGCTCCGCCTTATCTCAGTTCACTGGTCAAGATGGCAACACCAACTCGTAGCACGCGCTCCAGCAGGTGTATCTCACTGATCATCCCTAAAGCCAACACCTCATTTGGCTGCCTTTCCTTCCAGTTCTCTGCTGCCTGCGACTGGAATGAATTGCAAAAATCTCTGAAGTTGGACACTTTTATCTCCCTCACCAACTTTAAACATCTGCTATCTGAGCAGCTAACCGATCGCTGCAGCTGTACATAGTCAATCGGTATATAGCCCACCCAATTTACCTACCTCATCCCCATACTGTTTTTATTTTATTTACTTTTCTGCTCTTTTGCACACCAGCATCTCTACCTGCACATTCGTTCAACGTGATCATTTCACAGTACAACTGAAAAATGATCAAAACAATAACAAATGTTTGTGCATTTATTAAGTCCTTTACCACATTTAAACATACTATTGTTGCTTTTCCATGAAAGATCTCTTTTCACTCTACCATCTAACACTAAACATTATAGTAGCTTCATAGGCCAATAGGCAGATAAAGTACAAAAGGCAGATAAAGTACATTAGCTCTCACAGTGGAACACTGTCTGTGAATACAGACAGACCACAGTACCAATGAGCATGTAGGGATTGCATGTCCAAAATGGCCTCAAACCATACCAGACGTTCCCTTAAGAGTCAGTTCCTTCAGAGCCAGCCAAGTCTAACTGTAGCGTCTCCTCTCACTGTTATCATCTGTCAGTTCTCCTGTGTGTTGTCCTCTTCTCCCCCAGTCAGGTAGCCCCAGTCTGTGAGCAGGTCTAGTCGCTGGGCTGGGGGGGTGGAGAAGTATTTTCTCTGTTTCTGGGAGTAGGTTTGGACTGGGGGGACGATATCTCTGTAACTCCAGTCCTGTCAACACAGATTATATATTCTCTATATTCTCTTTAAATGAATCATACATAATTATATTTATTAATATGCATAATTTGCACCCATTATTGATATAGACAGTAAATAGTTTCAGACCTACCTGCCATGCTATCCTTATTGTTGATCTATACTTATTAATAATCCAGTATATTGTAGCAGGGCTATCTGCCAACCATATTATTGATCAATACTTATTACTATAGTATATAGTGTAAATCCTACCTGCCATCTGAGGTTAAAGTCCTCAAGTAGCTGTATCCTATCCTCCCTGGTAGGAACACAGTCTGGAGGAGCTGTCTGCTGCAGCTCCGAACCCACCTCAGACCCAACAAACACTAACATAGCTCTGATAGCAAACCAGCCCCCCAGACGCGGGTGTATACACACACCAAACATCTTCTGTAGAGGTGACAAGAGGAAGGGAGGGGGAGAGAAAGACAAAGAGGTAGTATAAATAGTTTTATAAGTAATACAAATGACTGGCCATCTGTGAACCAAAGAACATACAGCACCCTATTTATCAATTTATTAGTAAATTAATGACTGAATAACCCCTTTGGACCAGTCACTCACCTTCTCTCCCCAGGGGTGGTCAGGTATGTCGGAGCGTTGGTAGTAGTACACAGCTCCCGCCACATGGGCAGCGCTCTGGGCCAGGAACTTGGGCTTCCTGCTGGGCAGCATCTCATAGTCATAACTCACATCTACCTTCACACCTGGAAAACACTACACGAGGGAGAGAGGGATGGGTGGAGGTAGAGAGGGGAGAGAGTGATGTGAAGTGTGGCACAAGGGTGTGTGTATTAATTAAGTCTTGTCATGAAATCTGTTTAATAACAACCAAACAGAAGCAAACAGAGTAAACGGAACAAAACGGGGAGAGACGACCTACCTGAATTTTTGTCAATACAAACTATTTTTGTTGCAAAACACTTTCCTTTTGGAGTAAACTGTTTCAAAACGTTTTTCAACATCACTCCATCAACACCCCAGGTGTTAATGCAGTGAGTGATGCACTGGTTGCCCCCCCCCCCACCCACCCAACCACCCACCCACCTCAGAGACTGTGTTGTTGATGCAGTGTTTGACACACTGGTCTATGGGGTCTGCAGACACCCCCTTCCAGCCCCTGCTCTCCATGAAGGGCAGGAAGGCTTGTTCAAACATGGCTGGAGTGCTGAGCACCACCGCTCCCAGGGTGTCATCAGGGTAGGACAGATGGAGAGAGGGGGGCAGGACTACATTGTACCAGCCAATCTGGGAACACATGCACAGCAAAGAATACAAATGTGGGTAACTTTTGTAGCGATTGAGGGGGAACAGCCAGGAAGGGACACGTTTCAACAACCCTGTCGTTATTGGACAGATATACTATCACCTGTGCCATAAGTCCCAAACCTCTGGCAGACTACAGTCCAGTATGGTCAGCTTTTATAATTTTCATATGAACAAGGCATGGCTGAGAAAGCGTGTACGAACTTTGAATTGGAGCTTGTCAACTTGACTAGTTTAACAGTTGACGACACGTTCACTGACACTGACAATATTTAAAAAAAGGGCCACGTTTAAAGTTTGACGCAAATTCTTTTAACAAATAGCTCGAATGGAACAGCGGCCATAACGTTACCTTCAGTGGATAAACTTCAAACCCCAACTTTGACAGATTATTACTCAAAGCTTTTCTCACATCTTCCACATTGACCGTGGGCAGCGCCATCACTGAATGTTTAAATGTGTTGGGTTGTGGGAAATATTGTTCTCTATCACGTGACTCTCTTATTTCCGCGTTGTAAGCATTTAATCTATCAACTACAATACCCAGAACCCATTAGTGCAACGTGTGAAACGCAATCACGTTGTCGAGGATTTAAAAGTGGAACAGGACAGTACGTAAGTAGCTAGCTAATAATGTACATTTCTGCTCAATGTTTTAATAATGTATATTATGTTCTGTAATGTTAACCAACCTTTGAATTGTTTCATCCATCGCTGAAATATCGACCTTTAGCCAGCTTTCTGTTCATGCACTGATTGATTTGTGATTTTGAGTACTTGGTGCCAGGGGCAAATCAACAGTAATGCGAACGTCGCCATCGTGTTCCATGTATAAACAAATCACTAAGGTGAATGTTAGCTAGCCAGTCAACCATTCATTGCAAACAATGCCTCTGACTGTCAAATTCGAACGCAACGTTAGCAACAACACAAAGGCAAGCCCAAAACAAAAGCCACCTGCAACGGTACTTAGCTAGCGACAGTTAGCTGTGTTAACTCATCTGTCAATGAAGTGTGATTGATTTGTGTTAGCCACCTCATCATCATTCAGCAACCAACCAACTCGTCTAGAGTTACAGCATCACACGTTAGTTATAAAATACTGGCCAATGCAATGGCTAATCTCATGCGTGTACCATATCCATTTAATTTATTTGTTTATCATTTTGCTTGTTTAAATTTTTTTTTTCTCAGTACTACTGATATTGATTACTTCATTGTAGGGAAAGAGCAATAAAGGCATGTCACTGTACTTGTGTACAATAAAACTTCACTTGAGATGAAAAAGTTGACACTGGAGATGTGGGCAGAAGAACACATGAATGAATACTGGATTATGTAGGGATTTAGAGGGACAGTTTGAGCAGAGCATGGACAAGATACCCTGCAAGTAGAGGGCAAGTGCTTTAACTTTTGTGCCATAAATACTCAGAAATCAGTCTTGGCACCCTTGTCCTATGGTTTGAGTAGAGCAGCCCTGACTGAGATGAACTGGGACAACCAGCTGAGCTCCATCCTCTCAGCAGCTGATGGCAGTGTTGCCAAGATGAGGGTGAGTAGCCAGTAGATGGCACTATAACATAATTATGCATACGTGGCAGTGCATTACCAAGGGCTTCATCAGAAGAGTTGACTGCTAATTCTTAGCAGTTAGCTAGATTCTAGTTTTACAGTATATGATAGAAACATTGAAGTTCATAAATACCCTATGTACTTTCCCCACTGTGTGTTGACGGGGTTCATGTTTCCCCAGGAGAGACTGACCACGCCAGGGAATTATCCAAAAGGTAGAGAAGGTGAGGGGAGATCTCTGTGGTCTTTAAGATGGCTGACTGTGACACACTTTCTCTGTTGGTGATTCCCCCTCTTTTTCTGCTCCTTCTTATCCTCTCTGTCTCTCGGTCACTCAGTAGATCTCTATCCAGTCAGGGAGGTGGCTAGTGTGTCAAATTTGGAGCTCCCTCGTCTCCCCCCTCTCCCTCTCCCCAAGTCCTCCATCTCTCTCCTCCCCCCTCCCTCCTCCGCTGTGCAGTGGGCAGACCTGGCAGCCGTCCAATCACAACTGCAGATCCAGAGCCAGGTCCGTGCGTGTGCGCATACGTGTGTTCATGTATAACTATCATTTTTATTACATAAAAGGTGCATAAATAGCCCTACATTTTAGCTAATTTCTTCTTCCTTCTACTCTTTTTGTTCTAATGGTTGCCAGGCCATAGAGTCTCTGACCCAAAGTCTTCATGACATGGACAGAGAGAGACACTCTCAGCAGCGCCACATACAGGCACTACAAGGTACATACACCTATCCTTATCACACAACACTAACATTTACTGCTTAATATACCAATCCTGATTGGTTGAGTGATTGATTTGTTGATCGAATATTGTAGATGTGTTATTCTTCTATCTCTCAGACGAGGTTCGCAGGCTGCGAGAGCAGGCGACGGAGAGAGAGCGGGAACAAGAAAGGGATGGAGAGAGGAGAGGGTCAGGGATGACTAGTCCAGAAGTGGAGAGAAGGATGGACCAGTGGAGGAGAGATGTGGCCCGTGAGCTCAGCACTCTGAGAAGGCACATCACCAGAGCCACATCACAAGGCAACCTGGAGGAGAGGTGAGGGGGCAGGGTTTTACTCACCTGTGAGGTTCAGGTGATCATTATTGTATGTGTAGCCCAACACCAAATCAACCATTAGCCCTTAGTATGGACCATACCGGTTTGGTGAAAGCTGATTGTTGTCCTTTTATAGTTTCTGCTCTAAGCTGCGAAGGGAGGAGTTGGATCATTTGAGGAGAGAGGTGGACACACTCAAAACCCAGCTCAGTGAGTCTCGCATACAGTCTTGTTCTCAGTTTTTTTTCTGCAGGACTACACATGTCTCAGACTCAGAGCTGTTGAGAGGGCAAGCACAGTCTCGCTTACTCCTACTCCTTTTCTTTCATCGTATGTGTGTTTGTATTTGTGTGTGTGACAGGGAGGCAGGAGGAGGACATGTTTCTTCAGCAGTCGGAGGCCAGAGAGACGAGGAGGCAGTATGAACACAGCTGCAAAGTATTAATGAATGAATGAAGGAATTAAATTAACGATTGAATAATTAAAGAAGGTAATTTGAGTGACTTGTTTTCTCTCTGTCTCCCGACCTCTAACCTCTATACTTTGCCTTTCCCCAGACACTAGAGGAACTAACAGACAGCTACAGAAACCACAGCTTTGACCTGGCCAAGACTGTTGCTCAATACACACACACAGAGCAGGAGGTCCGCCAGATCAGGTGTGTGTGTGTGTGTGTGTGTGTGTGTGTGTGTGTGTGTGTGTGTGTGTGTGTGTGTGTGTGTGTAATGCAATGCAATGCTATCACTGTGTCCTGCAGGATAACTGTATCGGAGCTGAAGGACGAGATCAGGAGTCTGATTCTCCGGGAGAGACATCACACACCTACTGTTACACTACACACAGCAGGTAAGAGACACACACCTACTGTTACACTACACACAGCAGGTAAGAGACACACACACATATCTACTCACCTGAGTAGTGTAACCCTGTTTGTCTATTAACCCCCCCTCCAGTTCCAGCATTAGCTGCCTTCTCCCGCTGTAAAGATGCCAGGGGTCAAAAGGCGGCGCCAGACTCGGACTCTGACGACTTCAGTCCCACCCCCAGTCTGGCTGAGGTCAGCTCTGATGACCTGTCCTGGCTGGATGACAGAGACACAGGTATACTCACACACTCACACTTTGCTCCTGTCAGTGAGGAGCATAATGAGTCCCATTATGGGTCCAGTTTGTTTCAGAGGAACAGAAAGTGTTGTAACCCTCTCCCATACACACCACACATGTACATTTGGGCTGTAGATCTAACCGTTTCAGTGACTCATCACAACATGTCTGACTCACCAAGGAACAGGAGGCTGGCTTAACAGTGTACATGTGTCTGTGTGTGCATGCGTGCCTACCTGATTTGTGTGTTCGCACCATAGATCTAGCACAAAGGAAGAGTGAACTCTTGTAGTTTTTGGATGCGGGTTCATGTAAGACACACACCAGTGACCTCCATTGAATGTGTGTTATGTGACTGACTGTAACTCTGCTTGCCTGAGAAGAGGACCGAGAATCCCTCATTTCCTCTCCATCCATGTCTGCTGGTCAGCAGTTTGAGAAACGTGTGTGTGTTTGGATGGGATCCTAAACACTTCCTGTAGTGTGTGTGGCATCATCTAATTATCCTGTCCGCATGTGCCTCAATTGCTCTGGGAAACATTTAGAGGTCTGATCCCAATCTCTCTTACGGGAACACTACTGATAAAACCCTTGGGACTAGTACACATACACACACGTTGACAGTTCTTCTCTCTTTCAGCTCCTCCTCTAGCAGTACCTCGGGTACATCAGAGCTCCCATTCTGCAGGAAATGACCTCAGAGGACCAGGAAGTGGCCTGGACGATGATGATCTTGATGATGATGATGATGATGGAAACCTTGAGTTGGGGTCAGACAGCCCCCCCGACCTCAGCCTCAATGACCTTTGAGAGGCTTTGTCATGCCAGTGTTCTAGAATGCTATGAGTTCTTTCTTTGAGAAGTTTTTGGGCACGAACCTCAAACCCTGACTAAAGAGGATGATGAAAAGGCTGAACTCTGCTTGAGAAAAAGAAAGCACCTTATTTTAGAAACTCCTATGTGATTATGCTCTGTCAGTTGTCTTGTGTCAGTGTTTTTTGGGAAAAGGTGTACAATAGTGTTTTGTATTACACACCAATAGTATTTAACTCAACAGTGTGGCAGCATTCTGTGATTGTCTTAATGAATTACATCAGGGTAAAGCTTTGATTTCACTGACGATATACAACTTGATGATCACTGGTGTTTTTGAGTCTGTTAGTAAAACATATGGTGGACTGATGTTTACTTTTACTATCTAAGGCTGATGCAAATCAGTGAGGTGCTCTCTCTTATTTGGTACTGTATTTTTATCTATTTACTGTAACGTATTGAGATGCAGCCCAGGCCTCTCTTCCCCCTCGCCTTTGGACCACAGACAAGTCCTGCTGTGTAACATGAGTCGGTCTGTTTAATATTTCAGCAGTTAGAGACTGTCTAGCCAGATAACCCCCCCCCCTCCCCATGAAGGGGAATGGCCCATGGAGCGAGGGACCACAGATGGGTTGGGGAGAGGGGGGTTAATGGAGGGGGCAATGGGGAAGGGGTGAGATAGGGAGGGGCTTTGGCCATAGTGATGACAAGTTTTAATGTGGATGATTCAGGGCTTTCTCTTACAGTTCCATCACACACAGCCAAGTACTAGACCGCTGCTTGTTTAAATGTTACATTGACTCACTGTACAGCCTGTAAAACAAATTTGATGATTTTGGGCTTCTGCAATAAAATTCTGGATAAAGAGCTGTAATAAAATAGTTAATTTGTTGTAGTTACTTCTGTTAGTTTGTGTGTGCGTGCGTCAGCCACCGCAGCCCAACAACCAAGATCTGTAATGAGAGAGGAACGAGGATGGTTTCATATCTTTAATCAAAAAACATCACTCCAGAATCGACGTCAAACAGTAAAACATATCAACCTTATAATACAACCAGTTAACTTTTTGGCACTTCATATAAGGGACTACTAATACATGGGTGCAAATGAACTACCATTCCACTCCACATGGAGTCAAATAGAACCACTGTTTCAACTCTGACTTAAGTCGCGTTGATGCAGATAACTGGCAAGACAACAAACGTCAGCGGCGTCTGCAACAACCTAATCTGGTAGCCCAAGCAGGAACACTACAGCCTAGATTAAATCCGGACCGTGGAAGATCTACACTATAGCGCGATTGAAATTTAAAGGCAATGGTTCCGCATTCATGGAGACTCCATTCACGGGAAAAGCAACATACGTCGGCTCAATTGGAAATTACCTTTCAATCGCGCTATAACGCGTATCTTCAGCAGTCTGGATTTAATCGAGCCCTAAATTAGCTAATTTTGACAAATATTCAGAAATGGACATAACTATTGCTTTTCTAATTTGTTTAGAAATGTCAACTTTGGAGTCAATTATACCATGTTTGATTTCAAGTCTACCTTTCTTTATGAAGTTGGAATGTAAAGTTAATTCAGAATATTATGAAATTTAGCTGGCTAACTCTTTGATCCTGCTTTGTGCCATACCCCCTTGTCTGTGCCATATATACTGTCTCCAATACAGGCCTATGGCTTCAACTCAAGTCTCCCCAATAGAGGTTGGGGTAGGGAAGGAGGGAGGGGGTGTTCTTTTCTCCTGTGTGTCTAACACACGCAGACTAACACACAGACTGCATTCCCCTCACATCAATGGAGCATTATGCTCATTATGTCACAAAAGCCTTACATTAAAGAATTTCTCTCTCTGACCTCGTGCTATACATTTACAATGTCTGTGTTTATGGAGTAGTTTATCAGAGTCCCCTTCCCTTGAGACAGTTAATGGACTGCATGCTAATGGTAGCGGCTAGCACTGACTGACTAGGGCAACAAGTTACCCTCATGTCAAGTAGCTACATGATTAAACCAATGAATGAATTGTATTGAAAGACAACTGGCCAAACTCAGTTGGAAACACTGCTGCTGAATCTGCCCAAGGCTCTTCCTTACTAAGACATGTTAGAACATAGGTCTGGGCCTGGCTGTGAGAACTACAGTAACAGACAAACCAGCCTTAGAGTTCACAACACGTGCTTTGAAATGTAGAATTCTAACAGGCATGGAATGTATTGAGCCGCCATTGAGGATGCTTTTCTCTGTATTGTACTCTGTAAATAGCTCTAGTGAGGTGGAAGAGTCCATTCAGGCTTTATATAAAGATACATGTACTAAAGATACTCAGAGAGACAACCTCCCCCTTACAAGTGTGACTGACCAGGTTTGAACCCAGGTTGTCTGCAGGCCACAAGGCTGTGTTAGCCCAATGAACTAACACCACCAGAGACTCCCAATAGAGAAACAAAATGAACAATAACAAGCAGGATCTTTAGAGAGGAACTAGTTTCCATGGAAACACTCAACTTAAATACCCCCAAACCACACCCCCCCCTCCCCCACATACGCACGTGCATGCTCGCTCAACCATGCACAGACACGCACGCACACACAGACACACACACACATACATGTCCTCTGTAACGTAAAGTGCAACCGTACTGTACAACACTATATAGCCAGGCACAAGTAGCCTCTAACTAGTGATGAAAGAGAGGATCCTCGTTACCGAACACTCAACCAAAACACAGCTGACAGAGTGCACGCTTGAATATAGAAGGTAGAATGTAGAAGTGGGAATGCTGCTGATGAAACTTCGGATCCACATAGACCAGGAAAAGAGCTGGTCACACTCACACAGAAACCCCCTGTTGCTCACAGAGACACAAAGGTGGTGAGGGAACACCAGGGATGCATCTCAATGGTCTAAAATGCGCCTCCCTCTCCTCATCTCCTCCATCTGCACTGATTTGAAAACACAGGGTCGATAAAAGCAATATGGAGGATGCCTATCAGCAACTGGCTTTCACCAGTCCACGTCTCATGTCAGTGCGGATAAAAGAAAGGATATGAGGACAGGGGACAAGGAGAGAAGGCCAGGTTGGACTATAGAGACGCAGACCCAGTTCAGAGGGAGAAGGTCTGTGGGGGTCTGGCTGTTCCATCAGGTCAGACTGTGTCCTCCATCATCATCAGTAGCTGTACATGGACAGGGGAGTATCCTCCATCATATCATCCTAAACAGGGGAAAACACAACAGGATGTAAATGGTGAGCACTGGTCAAGATGACAGGTGGTGAGTGAAGTAAACGCTAATGCTAACAATGGCTACTTAGTGTAATAGCTCACAAAAGAAGACTGATGCTTACGCAAGTCTTCAGGTCTCATTAATGTTAAGCGTTACACTGTCTCTTCACCTAACCACTTGTGTTCTACTGTCTCACCATAGGCAGGTCCTGGAGCCTGCGGAACTCAGGCCGCTGATCCCGTCGTCGCAGTTTGATGAAGAGGAGCAGGGTGATGATGGCTGCAGTGACGATGAAGACGGACACTAGTCCAGCTAGGAGAGGGTCCAGGGCAGGTCCACCACTATGGAACACTGGTTCCCCTGCTCGGGTGAGGGGAACATATTATACTATATATACATATATACCACAGGAGGTTGGTGGCAACTTAATTGGGGAGGACGGACTTGTGGTAATGGCTGTAGTGGAATTAGTGGAATGGTATCCAAAACATCCAACACATGGTTTCCATGTGTTTGATACCATTCCATTTGCTCCGTTCCAGCCATTATTATGAGCCGTCCTCCCCTCAGCAGCCTACTGTGATATATAACATAATATATTAAAATATTAAATATATCATATTATAAAATATAAACACAAGCTATTAACAGGATGTCTTACAAAGAGAATAAGACAGACTTGATTGTAGGGTAGTGACAGAGAGAGCGAGCAAGCCCGGGGCTTTCTGGGCATAGGACTAAACTGACGCACCCAGCATTGAACTGGCATCCCAACAAAAGCTATGTTGTTCTTTGTTTCCCTGCACAAGTCTGCCCCACCCCACACACACACACTCCCTCCTAAACATCTAAGGGTACTATCAGCACCACCACCCCACAATCATCTCTCTGTCTGGCAAGTGACAGAGCCAGTCATGCGACTGACGACTGGACCGTTTAGGTTTAGTGTGTGTGGTTTTATTAGACCGGGGTTGGATGTCTCCCCCCTTTATACGCCAGAGAGATCATAGTATATAATATTGTGGTTGCTGCTGTTTGATAACAAATAACAAAACACTAGCAACATAACACACACACACGCATACACAACAAATCCATCTACTCACCATCCACTACATTGAGCTGAGAGGGGATGTCGGCATGCGTTTTAGCCTGGGATGGAGGGCTGCTGGCTGGGGTGGAAGCCGGGAGAGGGGTGATGCTGGATGTCTGGGTCTGTGGCTCAGACGTAGGTAGAGCTGGGGGAGAGGCGGTGGTAGTGGTGGTGGGAAAGGGACTGAGGGGCTGTTTAGGCTGGATAGGGTTAGAGGTATCTGGGTCAGGGCTGGGGGTTGAGCTGGGCTGGGGGGCAGCGGAGGTGTTAGTTGGGTGGGTCTCAGGCCTAGTAGGGGCTGGGGAAGCGGTGGTGGTGATGGGTGAGTGAGTTTTGGAGGGATGAGGGGCATGGCTGGATGGAGTGGTGGAGTAGACAGGTGTGCGTGTTGGGATGGTGGAAGGTTTGTGAACGAGGACTGTGGTGGTGGGTGTGTGTGTAGGGACAGTGTGGTTGTCAGAGGGAGCATCAGAGGGCTGTGCGGTTTCTTCAGTGAGGTTCTCCGGGCCAGGGGTCTTCTCAGGGATGGGAGTGGGGGCAGGGACCCCCACACTGGTGGCTAGAAGAGAGAAGAAGAACGTTTTTTAAGTGAAATTCAATACAAAGAAAAGAAGGACACATTAATGTATCAAGTTTACAAATCTTTTTATCAATTAGAAAGGCAATTGATAGGTGAAAAGTCACAGTCAATATCTGCATAAAAAAACATTCAACAAGAAAAAACACAGTTCAACGCACACAAACACACTCAAATTAGCAGTTTATCTTCTAACTCCCAGCCAGAGGACACAGAGGAGAGACAAGCAGCAGTGTTGTGATGAGATAATATATACCTGTAAAACCTCCCAGAGGATACAGATACAGAGAGTGGGTGAGGTGCAGGTGGTGGGGGTGTATGTTTGCAATGAGCCAATGTGTGTGTGTGTGTGTGTCAGGCTCCAAACTTTCTCACCTTTCTGTGCGAAATCACACTGCATTTAATCACAGCACATCTCTCCTCCTCCTCCTCTTCCACCCCCCTCTAGTTCTACACTCTGCCCTCTTCCTGTATGCCTAACAACTTGCTGTTAATTCTCTGTTAATTCTCTCATGATCTTGTTTTTTTCCCTTAAGTTCTTCTGTCTATCTCATGTCTCTCTTTGTGCTCTAGTTAGTAAACCCAACAGTATTCTCCTTTTAAGGACCATGTTCTGTCTTCTAGTGTGTGTGTGTGTGTGTCTCATCACAGCCCAGGCACAGCTCTCCACTCTGCTTGTGCTGTGTCTGACTATGTTGTGGCTTCTAAGTACCCCTGATCTAAGGTGGTATGGCTCTAAATAGACTGAGAACAAGCTGAACCATTTATCTTAAACAAATGATATGACATGTCAAATTTGAAATGGTATTTTATTAAATAATAAAGTAGTCCTCCGAAACAATACAATTCCATTCATTCTATTTTTTATCTTATACAGTACATTTACCTGGGACCTCTTTTACCACTACGACTGCTGTGTCGTTGCTACTGCTACTGCTGCTGTTGCTACTGCTGCTGTTGTTGTTGGAGAGCCCTCCATCAGTGAGGTTGCTGGCTGGCTTTGGGGAGTCTGTGCTGGGGAGGGACAGAGAGCCTGGAGGAGAGGGAGAACCTCCAGGGAGGGGTGCCTGAACAGCCCCGGACATACCTAGGGTCAGAGGTCCATCTGAGGGAGAGGAGTGAGCACCAGGGTCCTGGCCTGGAAAAGAGAGACAATCAGGGTGACATTTTGACATTCAGTTAATATGAGTGTGTTGCTGAAGCAGTGCACAATAAGGAATGATGTGAGGAAAGTCATCAAATAGTATTTTCATGATCTCTGAAATAAGCCAATCTGTGAATGATGCATTTCTTCAGTCAGATAGTCCTTGTTTTCCAGAAGAATGACATATCTATTAGATCCCTTCAGGACCAGTTAGGATCATTTCTTCCAACTCCTCCTGAGAAGGGGAGGCTGCTCTATTTTTAAAGAAGTGTAGACAGAGAGGATAGATGGTCTACTGGAATAGATGGTGAGGCAGAATACAGATGTAACATGTATTATTCAACTCTGGTCTATGTCTGCTAAAGAGGAGACATTGGGGACATGCCGAGAATTGGATTCCTTTTATATTTTAAAAGACTGCCGTCACGTAAAATATGCATTTTCAAACACCACTATCTGTGACTGTCTGTTGCGCTGACATTTGCAGTTAAACAACACGATTCCTATGCAATTAAGGGAAGCTTGATCCAAAGTGAGCTGACATTTGGAACCCAAACAATAGCTAACCAGTAACACTCAATAACGAATTTAAGAAGATGAGCATCAGATTAGATACTTAGATTCACTAATCTCTCTTGTTCGTGTTCAATCTCTCTTGCCCTGCCTAAACAATCTCTAGTATCAACAGGCTCACCGGAGTAATCAGGTAGGTTTGGTCACTGTCAGCATTGGTACCATAAAACATTGTAGTTGTTTTTGCATGGTGACCCACCAGATGAAAAACCCCAGGTCTGTAACCACACGTTAGTGTTGAACCGTTAGGCAACATTAGTTCCAAAAGAACTGCAGAATCGTGCTGATGTAAATGGGACATTTTTAGCTTTGAGTCATGCCTGTTGTCATGCTGTATACACGGTTCAACAGTTTTATTGCAACCAGAAAGGTCACATGTGCTATCTGTCTGTCCTTCCCTCATCCTCATTTCCATCTATCTATTCCTCTCCTCCTTTCCTTCTCACACTCCTCCTCCTCTCCTCTCCTCTCCCCCCTCTATCTGATAAAGTCCAGACTACCCGTCTAATGCCATTACAAGCCAGTGACACAGTGACGTGGAGCCTCTTATTCCCCTCTCAATCACTCACACAGCTCAACACACAAACAAACACACAGTGACGTGTACACAACATGCTGAAGGCAAGAAAGCCCATGCATGTACACACACACTTTTGACATAGCTATAAAAGACCATGCACACACACGTACACATACCAGTGTGTGAAAAGTGAGTGGGTGTACAATACTGGCCCTGTTCCCCTGCCTCATCTCTGTTAGGGCTGCTCAGGTCAAGCTGTGGGGGGAGGGTGTGTGTTGTGTCTGGGGAGCTATGAAGGGAACCACTGTTTGCCATAGAGAAACACTTTCCCCTTTTCATGCGTTACAGGGTCACACACATGAACACACACTCAGGGCAATACAGCATGTACCTGGGGAAATAACTTGACCCTTACATCTGAAAGAACAGCCAACCATTTCTCTGTTAGCAGATTTGCAGTTTTCCTTTCAGCACTGGGTGTGTATCTGTGTGAGAAGCTATACTGTGGCTGTTTTCTAGACCCATATTTAGGCTATACACATTTTTATTTTATTTATCCGTTATTTTACCAGGTAAGTTGACTGAGAACACATTCTCATTTGCAGCAACGACCTGGGGAATAGTTACAGGGGAGAGGAGGGGGATGAATGAGCCAATTGTAAACTAGGGATTATTAGGTGGCCGTGATGGTTTGAGGGCCAGATTGGGAATTTAGCCAGGACACCAGGGTTAACACCCCTACTCTTACGGTAAGTGCCATGGGATCTTTAATGACCTCAGAGAGTCAGGACACCCATTTAACATCCCATCCGAAAGACAGCACCCTACACAGGGCAGTGTCCCCAATCACTGCCCTGGGAAATTGCGATATTTAGACCAGAGGAAAGAGTGCCTCCTACCGGCCCTCCAACACCACTTCCAGCAGCATCTGGTCTCCCATCCAGGAACAGACCAGGACCAACCCTGCTTATCTTCAGAAGCAAGCCAGCAGTGGTATGCAGGGTGGTATGCTGCTGGCTTAAATCTATGGACAATCAGCATAACAAGAATATGACAATGCTGCTCACTGAAATAGGCCACTTATTTACAAACACACAATCCTCCTAAAACCCTGTATAACAAATAAACATCTGAAAAATCTGTATATACTCAGATTAAAAATGTAAATGTCAGAGTTCACATGGAATATAGCAAAGGAAACATTGTGTTCAACAGTGGCCTTTTCAGAAATCCTTATTCAGGTTTTGTTTTTTCCCTGGTTTGGCCTCTGTGTTGCCTCTCCTCTCCCCCTTTTCTCCATTTCTCCTCTCCTCAATCCTCGTCACCTCCTCTCCTCTCCTACAATTGAATCTAACCAAGCTTGTAGAAAAATGTCAGTTGACTACATGACTATAGACTAGAAGATGACTGGATGTCACTTTAGTTGACAGCATATACAGCCAACTCCAGGCTTTGACATTCAACTGACTGAGTTTCCACACTCATTTACGAGCAGCAGCAAATGCCATCCTGTGACTCTATGCTATTTCCAAGTTCATTTTAATTCCAGCTTGAAGACCTTGTGGCAGCATCGTGCTGCAATTAATAAAACATTTTCAAATGTCAACCTGTGTTTCCCTGTCCTTACTTAGCTACTGAAGACTATACACTCTGCTAAGTAGAATTGAGAGTCAGAAAGAGAGAGACAGAGAGAGAGAGAGGGGTGCGAAAATAGAGAGAGAGAATGTGAGATGGCAAAAAGAAGGGTGGAGGGGTCAGAAAGGGAGAGAGAGATGGGAGGGAGAGGTGAAAGGCAGAGTTGTAAGATAAATGGAGTGTGTGTGAGGAGCTGAGATCAGGTAGAAATATGGAGGAGGAGGAGCTAATACTGCAGCAATAAGTGCTCTGTACTTTTTTTAAACAGTAAAGCCTGTGCTGTCTCTGTATTAGATAAGCGATATGCATATTTAGTTTTGGGCTGGCTTCATTGCTGTCAAAAAAAGGGAGACAAAAGGGAGAGACAGAGGGAGCTGGCCAGAACACAGCTAAGAGTGTGGCAGGCACATAAATGTTTGTTCTGAACTATAAATAACTGTGATTGTTCCAAAGCCTACTCAGCCCGTCCTACTGAGTGCACACACACACACACACACACACACACACACACACACACACACACACACACACACACACACACACACACACACACACACACACACACACACACACACACACACACACACACACACACACACACACACACACACACACACACACGGAGTATGTATATTGGATACACAAAATTGTAGAAATCGTTGGTACAATAGGATAGAGTGCTTGACCTGAAACCCTAGACTACAGTTCGAGTTGTGGTCAGGCCCTGATTTGGGCCTAAATTTGCGATTATTTGGTTGGAAAGTGTGCTAGACATCTAGGAGCCGTGGCAGACACACAGGGCATCTGTAAGAACCTTAAGTTCTAGGAACTAGGTCTTGGAACTTGGTAGAAACACACCCAGTCTGCCTGCATCCTCCCTCTGTGGTTTGAGGAAACAAATATAATTGTGTGCATCTCAAGACACTAGACAAGTGTCCTGGGGTACACCCAGGGGCCGTGGTTACTCATTTTAGTTCCAGCCCAGCACTAACACCTGTTTGCCTTTGATTAGTTGAATCAGGTGTGTTACTGCTGGGCTGGAACAAAAATGTGCAACGCTTGTGGGCCCTCCTTGTAGGAAAGGTTTGAGGAACACTGGTCTAAGGCAGCACCCTTTCCCCTTTCCTCAATCTGCACCATAGAGAGAACAACCATTACATTATCTATAATGTGCACAAAGATATAACACCCACACCACGGAACCAGGGTCCAACCCTACAACCCCCATGCTTGTCCTCAGAAGAGTGTTTGTGTGTGTGTGTGTGTGTGTGTGTGTGTGTGTGTGTGTGTGTGTGTGTGTGTGTGTGTGTGTGTGTGTGTGTGTGTGTGTGTGTGTGTGTATGCGAGATAAAGAGACCCTAGACTGATTACAGTTAAACAGACAGTCATTATTCTGAACAATAAAAACTGATCAATAGAAATATCTAAAAACAGCTAATTGTGTGTGAGAACTACTGTATATGCTGAACTGTTTGTGAATGAAATCTCTGTTCATTGTAGCACACCAACAAGACGACTTTTAGTGGCTGGTATTGCTCAGTAACTGATTCAGAGGGAGTTACAATTATCATGGTAGGCCTACCACTTGTTAACAGCGTCATAACCTAGGCATAGACTGTCTGCATTTCTCACACACACCTACTTCTTTACTATGACTGTGAAATGTTAACTAATAATGTGAGAGACAGAGCAGACCATCAAATTAAACACAGAGAACAAATATAGGATCAGCAGAGGTTTGAGAAAGAGAGAGAGAGAGAGCAAAGAATGACATGATGAAAATGTAAAGGTGGATTTGAAATGGCAATTTAGTATTTACCTCAAGAGGTAAGCAGTAGCAGGGATGACAGGAAGATAGAGAGAAGAGGAAAAATAAATGGACTGAAATAAATGCTAGAGGCATAACTGTATTATAAACCTACAGACACAATGACTTCGACATACAGTAAATAAATCACATGGGCTTTTTGCTTATTCAAACAGGCCACAACTTATCCATCATGCGCACGATTAAAAAACTAAAAATGATCTGATTGCCAGGACTACAATGCATTATGTGTGTATTTATTCTAACAACCCCTGAAACTGCGAAAGAAAACACAGAAGTGCGAATCACAGAGCTTCTTACCTTCTACAATCGAACCCAAGCTGAGGATCAGAGCGCACAGAGCGACGTGTATTTTGGTTTCCATCGCTCTCTCCTGTGATATAACAGTAACTATTAGAACACGGATGCCGTCTCGTCCTCTTCGCAGAGGTCTATTGTAGTTCGTTCTCTGTGGCCTCCCAACTATAAATAACTGTTAGCGCGTCGGCCCTGTGGAGAGCAGGAGTGAGCTACTGTAGCTTGCTTGACGAGTCTCCGAAGTGCACGAATACAAAGTATTCTCCTAAGCGAATACAAAGTGCCACGTGTTTAGCGCAGTTATAGTTGGGTCTCCTTCCCTGCTGACTCACGAGTTCTAGCCACTGTTCCTCGGCAGTCTGACCAACACACAACGTAAAGAGATTCAAGCCAAATAGACTGATTTTCCTATTAGCATTTGGTCAGAAAGAAGAGTGTCATCGCTGAAACCATCACTACCAGTGACACAAGTGCCAATAGAAGGGGCGTGATGGAGAGAGGGGAGGGAGGAGAACCAGGAAGGGGCACAGAGACGCCCTGAAATTACAACTCATACAGCAAATTTATCACACAGTCTGTGACAGAAATAGAGGACATGCTTTCCTCTATAAAGGATGCACAGAGGCATCTATGTTCTATGGTACAGAGGAGAAAATAGGCAGAGGCATCTATGTTCTACATAATGTTCGAAGAAAATAAGCCCAATATACAAAACTTTGTTTTATTAATTTTTAGGAACATTTACATTTGTTGGCTCTCTGGAAAGATTTTTAAAAATTTGGTGTGTCTCTTTCAACTGACAAGAAATATAGTCATATTGAAAAATCCTATCTAAAAAAATATTAAATTGATCAACTAAATTGCATTTCCCACCAAGGAAATTGAAGACTACTGTCCTGTCATCAACTGACATAACTGGCTATGACATAACAGGGCGTTTTACTGTAATAAAAGTGTATGCAATGTTTTCAAACAGCCACCAAGAGTCCCTGTTGCACAGTAAACCAATCTACAAAGCGACGAGAATCCATAGACTTACCCCTCTCGTCTTGTCACATGCAAGCAACGTCAGATTGAGTGAATTTCTGTCACCTTTTCATCAACATTTAGGTAGTCTATCTTGCCTATGTATTATTAGGAAGTAAATGCAAAACATCCATGATGTGAATACCATAAGAGTCAAATATATGGCTCTGCATAGGGCTATGCAAATGTATATCACTACTATAGACTTTAAAATTCAAGACTGGAACATACGTAAAACATATACCATGAAAGATTTTCATACAATTTTAATGCATCATAATTTGTCTTTATAAAACGATCACTGCTTTGAAAGCAGGGCCGTGGCAGAGGGAAAGATAAGTGGCGTAATAGCTTATCATTGGCTGTGGGGACAGTGACGTTACAGAGGCTGAAGTCAGTAGCTGGGAGCTGGCAGTATCTGCATTATTTCTACCGTCGTAGCAAAGACAGAGACAATATACTGGATATTTAGCCAGTAACAAGTAACACACATTTCTAATGCCAACGCATGTTTGGATATGAATTAAAAAGGTAGGTTTAACTAGCTCCGTAGGTTGTCTTTACAGGCACATTTTCAAGAGAGTAACAAGATGCTTTGCTAGCTAGCTTGTCCCCAGACATACAGAATAATCGGGGCCCCCAGAGGCCGGTCAGCTAACAAGGTTTAGCTTCAGAAGCTAAAATTATTTAGCTAACACAGAAGAGCCAGTCATCCAAATCGTGGTTTGACTAGTGCCGCGTTCTGTAGCTATCCAGACAGCGAGCAAGCTAAAGAAGCGGCTCCGCCTTTTATTGACAGACAGACCGGTTGGGCTAACATGGAGACGTCGGGGAGAATAACAACCACGCCAGATGCCCACGACTTCACAGTGGAAAACGTGGAAAAGGTAAGAATCTTAATCTATGGACAAATTCACCAATCAAACAAGTATAATCAAAATATCAGATGTGTGTAGACACGTGTTTTTCAATAATGTATTTTCAATGGGGTAGTTATAATGGTAGGGGGTATAGCTTTCCACATATACAGTATCATGACATGAGTTTATCAGCTAACGGTTGTCTAACAAACAAGTTGTTTTTTTGTCTTTGTACTGAATGAGACCAGCTAGTCTTTGCAACTGAAACGTCAACAATAGCAAGTCTTTATTCTGTCCCCTTGCCTGTGTATTCCCCTCACCATTGGTGGAAAAAGACAGTTACTCAAGTAAAAGTGAAAGTCACTCAAGTGAAATTGTACTTGAGTAAAAGTATTTGGTTCTAAATATACTTAAGTGTCAAAAGTAAATGTATAAATCATTTCAAATTCCTTATATTAAGCAAAGCATACGGCACCATTTTCTTGTTTTTAAAATGTACATATAGCCAACACTCAGACATCATTACAAAAGATGCATTGGTGTTTAGTGAGTCTGCCAGATCAGAGGCAGTAAGGATGACCACGTGTTTTCTTGAAAAGTGCTGAATTGGACCATTTTCCTGTCCTGCTAAGTAATCAAAATGTAATGAGTACTTTTGGGGTCAGGTAAAAGTACATTAGTTTCTTTAGGAATGTAGTGAAGTCAAAGTTGTCAAAAATATAAATAGTAGGGTAAAGTACAGATACCCCCCCAAAACTACTGAAGTGGTACTTCACAGTATTTTTACTTAAGTACTTTACACCAATGCCCCTGACGAATCTAAACCAATAGCTATGACTGGAGGGCTGGTCTCTCTGTATAATTGACTCAGGGCGATACATCTGTCCTCCTCTCACCCTGTCTGTGTGATGCACTACATCATCCAAACTACTCTGGTGAAGGTTGTTGTGACTGAATGTAGGCTAGAAGAAAAGGGTAGAGTGGGGTGCATTGAGTATACAGTGCACAATATCAAACAAAAAGTAGAACTAAGTACTATTTGGTTATGTCGAGGTCTAGAATGTAATTTCTTGCTGTTTGGGGTTTTAGGCTGGGTTTCTGTATAGCACTTTGTGACATCGGCTGATGTAAAAAGGGCTTTATAAATACATTTGATTGATTGTACAGAAAGAGATGAGGCATAGCACTCTATACTAAGGTTTTAAAGGCCTTTATTTCTATGGCATGTGTCTGCCCACTTGAGATTATTTCTCTGATTATGTCATTTCTAGTAGTCTATGTAGAGTGTTATGCTTTCTGTCCACATTAATCTTCCTAACATGTCATACACACACTGTATCTTTTCCTCTTCATCTGTCACAGATGAAGGATTCATCATCAATATCTAGAACATCTAAAGCTGTTTAATGAATCCACAGCAGCTGATGTGTGTGTGTTCTGTATATACCACCACAGGGAATTCACTTTTTTAATATGCAGCAGAACACAAACCTCAAGGCAAGTTTTGATGAAGTGTGTACTGGAGCCTGGTGACAGTTGGTGTCCTCAGTGCTTAGGAGGACAGAGGAGACAGTACAAAAATATGTTGCACAATGCTGGTGGTCAATAAGATGGCAGGATCCATCGCTCCCTGTGTCTCGCTTGCTCTCTCGCATTTACTTGCCTTTGTCTAAACATCTTATTTTCTTGCTCTTAACTCCCCTTCACCATCCTTCTGTTCTCATTTTTGTGTGATCCCCCCTCAGTACCTCTGCAGACAGTCCTGCTACTGTGATCTTCTTACAATATTATGCTGCCTGTTTGTCTTTGTCTGTCCATCCATCCTGTCTGTGTCCCTCTGTCTGTCCCTCTGTCTGTCGATCTGGTCTAAATTCTGAGAAAGATCAAATGTTTGTGTGCATTACAGTCCATGAGTCTTTGATCAGGCCTGGCTAATTGTGTCCCCATACTGCTGTGCAGTGGAGTTCTCAGCTAATGATGAGCCAGCTGGGAGCGAGAGAGAGAGAATTTTGGTACTGGAGGTCATTATAGCCACCATCTCTGTCATCTAAGGTGTGTGTGTTGGCATTCTGTGGCTGCTAGGTTTCTGTGATGAATCTCCCTGTTGCTGGGTGGCTGGTGACCAGGGCCAGAGGGGACGATAGGGGGTTGGTGGAGAGGGGGACGGGTGAGACAAAGAAATTGTGGATGAGATGGAGGAGCGAGTTGGACGGAGGTTGGGAGTGGGTGGGGGTAATGTCTGACATTGACTGTAAAGAAAGGAGGGAGTGTGGGAGGGGTGATTCGACCGTCTTTATTAGAGAGACAGTGGAAGGGAGTATGAGAAAGAGGGAGGGGAGGAGGGGATATGCGACAGTCATGATTAAGAGAGGGAGAGAGAGGTATGGAGAACAGGAGAGATGGAGAGGAAATTGAAGTGCAGGGGGAGAGGGAGAAAGGTGTGGCTGCATCTCAATAGATACAGGTGGCTCCTTCTCATTGGCCCTTTTCTGATTCACACAATATATAGCTAGAGTGTGTAGCTTCCTCTCTGTTTCCTCTACTTAATCTCCTTGTCTCCTCTCGTACTGCTGTGAATAGGGAAAACTAGGCCGGTGAAAGCAGTCGTTGGCCGGAAGGTGTCCACCATATGTGCTGTTGTTTTCAGATAGATGCAGATGAGAGAGAGGAGACGAGGAATGGAAGGAGAGCAAAACACTGTAGACCAGGGCTCTCTCCAACCCTGTTCCTGGAGCGCTACCGTCCTGGAAGTTCTCTCTCCAACCCTGTTCCTGGAGCGCTACCGTCCTGGAAGTTCTCTCTCCATCACTGTTTCTGGAGAGCTACCGTCCTGGAAGTTCTTTCTCCATCCCTGTTTCTGGAGAGCTACCGTCCTGGAAGTTCTTTCTCCATCCCTGTTTCTGGAGAGCTACCGTCCTGGAAGTTCTTTCTCCATCCCTGTTTCTGGAGAGCTACCGTCCTGGAAGTTCTTTCTCCATCCCTGTTTCTGGAGAGCTACCGTCCTGGAAGTTCTCTCTCCAACCCTGTTCCTGGAGAGCTACCGTCCTGGAAGTTCTCTCTCCAACCCTGTTTCTGGAGAGCTACCGTCCTGGAAGTTCTCTCTCCAACCCTGTTCCTGGAGAGCTACCGTCCTGGAAGTTCTCTCTCCAACCCTGTTCCTGGAGAGCTACCGTCCTGGAAGTTCTCTCTCCAACCCTGTTTCTGGAGAGCTACCGTCCTGGAAGTTCTTTCTCCAACCCTGTTCCTGGAGCGCTACCGTCCTGGAAGTTCTCTCTCCATCACTGTTTCTGGAGAGCTACCGTCTTGGAAGTTCTCTCTCCATCACTGTTTCTGGAGAGCTACCGTCCTGGAAGTTCTCTCTCCATCCCTGTTTCTGGAGAGCTACCGTCCTGTTCACTCCAACCATAATCTAGCGCACCTGATTTGAGTAATTAGCTGGTTGATAAACTGAATCTGGACGGTTCTGATTTGGAATATGTGGACAATTACAAATACCTAGGTGTCTGGTTAGACTGTAAACTCTCCTTCCAGACTCACATTAAGGATCTCCAATCCAAAATTAAATCTAGAATTGGCTTCCTATTTTGCAACAAAGCATCCTTCACTCATGCTGCCAAACATACCCTCATAAAACTGACCAACTTACCGATCCTTAACTTTGGCGATGTCATTTATAAAATAGTCTCCAACACTGTACTCAGACTGCATCCAGTTTGCTATCACAGTGCCATCCGTTTTGTCACCACATCCCCATATACTACCCACCACTGTAGTGGCTTCCTTTCGTCTTTACCATAGCCTCTGCCCAAGCCTGAAGCGGGGTGGTTTGGTACGCATATAGTCCACACTCAAGGTTTCCAAACGGCCAAACATTCAATGACATCCAGGGATATGGTGCAACAAAAATGTTTATTCTTCTTATATCTAACAAATAAATGATTCTCCAATCAACTTAAAGCATAGAATACTTGATATGGAAAATACATATTATTACCTGTCTTTATGGTCAAAAAACTATACCGCTCCCACATCTAGCAAGGACTCCCTCTCCCGAAGGCCCAACTTCCTGCCTTTATCCTAACACACTTACCACAATACAATGAATAGGCAAGAGAGGGGGCCAACAACTGAGTTACACTAACAACAAATGAATTTATCTCAATCAGGTAAAAATAAATCATAAAGGTACGTACCTAATATTTCATCATATACATTAATATTTAATATAATTACACAAATATACATGGAGCTCCGTATGTTCAGTCTTTTATACAAATATGTCCAAATCGGCTCTAAAATACCGGCCCCTAATTGTTGACTGCACTGAATGCACAACAATGACTTAATATTCAAACGTAGAGCCAATACACAAAACATTCTATACCAGAGCACTATTACAGTTTATAGCTATATACAAATATACAAGGTGCCATATAGGAAAATAGTCCATAGATCTCAGTCTGAGTTGAAGTGTAAAGGTGTTCAACTTCCAAAAATGTCAAGAGTTTGACGTCCAAAAATGTATGACTATGACATCAAAGAATGTAAGAGTACGACATCAACGAATCAGAGGTGCACGTGATTCTAAGATGGAGCACTGTGTGTGTGTGTGTGTGTGTGTGTGTGTGTGTGTGTGTGTTTCATTCCGTCGCCTCAAGGAGCAGACAGAGTTTATTGATAGGTCTCTGTAAAATATTGGTCTTAGTCTTAACCATGACGATCCGGACAAGACCTTTATCCCCTGGCAAAGCCTCCACCACACGCCCCATTAGCCAAGAGTTCCTTGGGGCGGTGTCATCAACGATGACCACGAGGTCACCAGGACTGAAGTTTTTCTTAGTTTTGTTCCACTTGTTCCGCTCCTGCATAAGTGGAAGATACTCCCTGATCCATCTCTTCCAGAAGAGGTCAGTGATATATTGTACTTGCTTCCATCTCCTTTGTGAGTATAGGTCGCTTCTCTGGAATAGTCCTGGTGGCAGGACTGGCTTAGCTTTCAGATGAAGCAGATGGTTCGAGTCAGGGGTTCTAGATCATTAGGGTCATTTGTTACAGTAGTGATTGGTCTGTCGTTCATAATCGCCTCAACTTCACACAAGGCTGTCTGCAAAGCCTCATCATCCAGTACTTGCTCTTTAAGGACTGAATAGAGGATCTTTTTCACCAGTCGGATCAACCTCTCCCATACCCCCCCATGGTGGGCTCCAGAGGGAGGGTTGAATGACCATGTCACTCCTTCCTTCAGTAATCCAACTTCCTGCCTTTATCCTAACACACTTACCACAATACAATGAATAGGCAAGAGGGGGGGCCAACAACTGAGTTAAACTAACAACAAATGAATATATCTCAATCAGGTAAATATAAATCATAAAGGTACGTACCTAATATTTCATCATATACATTAATATTTAATATATTTACACAAATATACATGGAGCTCCGTATGTTCATTCTTTTATACAAATATGTCCAAATCGGCTCTAACAACCACTGTGACCTGTATGGGCTCGTTGGCAGGCCCTCTCTTCATATTCGTCGCCAAACCCACTGGCTCCAGGTCGTCTATAAGTCTGCCTTATCACAGCTCACTGGTCACCATAGCAGCACCAACCCATAGCACGCGCTCCAGCAGGTATATTTCACGGGTCACCCCCAAAGCCTATTCCTACTTTGGCTGCCTTTCCTTCCAGTTCTCTGCTGCCAATGACTGGAACGAATTGCAAAATTAACTGAAGATGGAGACTCATATCTCCCTCACTAACTTTAAACATCAGCTGTCGGAGCAGCTCACAGATCATTGCACCTGTACATAGCTCATCTGTAAATAGCCCATTCAACTACCTTATCCCCATATTTGTTTTGTTTTTCTCCTTCGCAACCCAGTCTCTCTCCTTGCACATTTATCTTCTGCACATCTATTGTTTAATTCTTCACCACTGCAGCCTATTTATTGCCCTACCTCCCTAATCATACCTCATTTGCACACACTGTATGTAGACTTTTCTATTGTTATTGACTGTATGTTTGTTTATTCCATGTGTAACTCTGTGTTGTTTGTGTCGCACTGCTTTGCTTTATCTTGGCCAGGTCGCAGTTGTAAATGAGACTGGGGTTGGATTGAAAACCTACAGGATGGTAGCTCTCCAGAAACAAGGTTGGAGAGCCCTGTTGTACACTGTTGAGATGTACATTGAGTGTACAAAACATTAGGAGTACCTTCCTAATATTGAGTTGCACCCCCCTTTGCTCTCAGAACAGACTTGATTTGTCGGGGCATGGACTCAACAAGTTGTTGAAACGTACCACAGGGATGCTGGCCCATGTTGATTCCAATGCTTCCCACAGTTGTCAAGTTGGCTAGATGTCCTTTGGGTGATGGACCATTCTTCATACACACCGGAAACTGTTGAGCGTGAAAAACCCAGCAGCGTTGCAGTTCTTGACACAAACCGGTGCGCCTGGCACCGACTACCATACCCTGTTCAAATGTAATTAAATATTCTGTCTTACATAAGCCTCAAGGCTTATCTCAAGGCTTTAAAATCCTTATTTAACCTGTCTCTTCCCCTTCATCTACACTGATTTGAAGTAGATTTAATGACATCAATAAGGGATCAAAGCTTTCACCTGGTCAGTCTGTCATGGAAAGAGCAGGCGTTGCTAATGTTTTGTACAGTCCTAGTATCCCAGTAGGTACCTATAACAGCTGAGTTCAATGCACACTCAAACATCTCTTCAGTCTCAAACAGCAAATCGATTGAAAGCTAAATTGTGCTTCCCAAAAGTGGATAAGAAGAGGAGAGCAAATTAATACAGAAGTCCACTCTCTCTCGTGTGTGAGCGTGTGCGTTATGGAGAAGTAGGTTCCTGGCCCTGTCTTGATTCCACCAGTACAATAGCCTTTGTCCCAACTGTCTGTGTATGTGCCCAGCACAATTCCTTTGTGTGTGTGTGATAATAATGGATACTGTGGCCAGGCAGTCTGGATATACACCGGTCAAAAGTTTTAGAACACCTACCCATTCAAGGGTTTTTGTTTATTTTTACTATTTTCAGGAATAAAAAGTGAAGACATCAACACTATTAAATAACAGATATGAATCAGAATCATGTAGTAACCACAAAAGTGTTAAACAAATCAAAATATATTTTATATTTGAGATTCTTCAAATAGCCACCTTTTACACACGCTTGGCATTCTCTCAACCATCTTCATGAGGTGGTCACCTGGAATTCATTTAAATTAACAGGTATGCCTTCTTAAAAGTTAATTTGTGGAATTTCTTCTTAATGTGTGTGTTTAACACTTTTTTTGGTTACTACATGATTCCATATGTGTTATTTCATAGGTTTAATGTCTTCACTATTCTACAATGTAGAAATAGTAAAAATAAAGACACTCTTGAATGAGTAGGTGTTGTCAAACTTTTGACCAGTAGTGTATATCCTTTCCAAAGATAATCCAGTTAGTGTGTTATTACATCTGTTACCCAACATAGTTAGCCTAGACCACCTCATCTCATCCCATTGGATGGCTGCCTGGGTGGACCTGGTGCCAGCACCACAAAGCTAACGTCTAACCAGTCCCTTTCTGTGAACAATGAAGACAGAGAGGTACTGACACACACACACACACTGAGGGGTAGAAAGCGCGAGGGTGGGAGAGAAAGGAACCAACTACTGAGATACACAGACAGAGAGAATACAGAGAGAGGAGGGTGGTAGAATGTGACACTGAAACCAGAGTCATTGTGATGTGTAGAGGAGAGAGAGAGAGATGGTGTTGTGCTATTTCAGTGCATGATTGATATGAGAGAATTAGAGCACTTCCAGTTGAGCATGACGTCACAACCCCCTCCCCCCTCTCTTCCGTTATCGATGGTTGTTTCTTATTTTAGAGTCTGGAGCAGGTGCTAAATCTCATATCGTCATACCTGTTTGTGGTTGGATATCAGTATTCTCAATGGCAACCAAGTAATGATCATTCAATGGTTGTGAAGCTTTACTAATTGTGTTTTCATCTTTTTCTGGCTGGGATGCCATCGTCATTGGCAACATGGGAGTTAAACAAATATATGTATCTCTGCGCAGACTTCAGACAGAGTCAACAACCGCCCATGCCCCTACACACACACACAGGCAAGCACGCATGCACACAGAACATCCCAGCTTTATTCATTCATCAGTTCCCCTCCTCCTTCTGCATGTTATTTCAAATAATTTTATTTGTCACATACACATGGTTAGCAGATGTTAATGCGAGTGTAGCGAAAGGCTTGTGCTTCTAGTTCCGACAATGCAGTAATAACCAACAAGTAATCTAACTAACAATTCCAAAACTACTGTCTTATACACAGTGTAAGGGGATAAAGAATATGTACATAAGGATGTATGAATGAGTGATGGTACAGAGCAGCATAGGCAAGATACAGTAGATGGTATTGAGTGCAGTATATACATATGAGATGAGTATGTAAACAAAGTGGCATAGTTAAAGTGGCTAGTGATACATGTATTACATAAGGATGCAGTCGATGATATAGAGTACAGTATATACGTATGCATATGAGATGAATAATGTAGTGTAGGGTAATAATGTAGGGTAAGTAACATTGTTTAAAGTGGCTAGTGATATATTCACATCATTTCCCATCAATTCCCATTATTAAAGTGGCTGGAGTTGAGTCAGTGTCAGTGTGTTGGCAGCAGCCAGTCAATGTTAGTGGTGGCTGTTTAACAGTCTGATGGCCTTGAGATAGAAGCTGTTTTTCAGTCTCTCGGTCCCAGCTTTGATGCACCTGTACTGACCTCGCCTTCTGGATGATAGCGGGGTGAACAGGCAGTGGCTCGGGTGGTTGATGTCCTTGATGATCTTTATGGCCTTCCTGTAACATTGGGTGGTGTAGGTGTCCTGGAGGGCAGGTAGTTTGCCCCCGGTGATGCGTTGTGCAGACCTCACTACCCTCTGGAGAGCCTTACAGTTGAGGGCGGAGCAGTTGCCATACCAGGCGGTGATACAGCCCGCCAGGATGCTCTCGATTGTGCATCTGTAGAAGTTTGAGTGCTTTTGGTGACAAGCCGAATTTCGCTACACTCGCATTAACATCTGCTAACCATGTGTATGTGACAAATAAACATTTCATTTGATTTGATTCCTTCTGCATGTTATTTGATCTCCATTTCACATCATTAATATAAATATGAACAGTTATGATGATATAAGATGACATAGATCTAATCAATAATGATGATTGATTTATCCAGTCAGACATGGATCAATATCCTGTCTTTTCTTTTCAAGAAAAGTCCCTTAGCAGGGCTCTGTCTGTCCCCCAGGAATGATACAACATGACACAGGCAGTACATTACAGTAACTTGACTGGATATCAAAACCCAGACTGCTGTGTGACTCAAGACCTGTCAGCCTGCTGAGCTAATGCCTAGTCGCTAGATCTGAAGACTACAATGAGTCTTCAGGTCTCAGTTTACTGAACCTCCTCTAGTCTACATTAGTCTGCAGCACCCTCACTGTACCATGGTTGGGAGCATATTTATTGTGTGGCTGGTTGCACCTGCATGCTATTCCCCTAGGGGCAGTAAATGTTTAAAATTATTTTTAAAATAAATGTCACCTTTATTTAACAAGGTAGGCCAGTTGAGAACAAGCAGTGCAACACAAACAAATGTATGGTCAATAACACAATAGAAAAGTAATATTCATGAGACATTCATATTTATTTTTAAATAGCAGGTGCTGTTTCTGAACTGCAGCAGACGCAGCTTTGCATGACGCAAGTCTATATATATATATATATATATATATATATATATATATATAAAAAAAGAGTTCTTATATATGAGTGTGCTACTCTATTTCTTTTTTATACCCGGGGTATAATAGGATGCCACCTTTCCAACAAGTCAGTTCGTCTAATTTCTGCCCTGCTAGAGCTGACCCAGTCAACTGTAAGTGCTGTTATTATGAAGTGGAAACTAGAGGTCGACCGATTAATCAGCATGGCTGATTAATTAGGGCCGAATTCAAGTTTTCATAATCAATAATCAACATTTTTTTTTGCCGATTACATTGCAATCCACGAGGAAACTGCGTGGCAGGCTGACCACCTGTTACGCGAGTGCAGCAAGGAGCCAAGGTAAGTTGCTAGCTAGCATTAAACTTCTCTTATAAAAAACAATCAATCTTCACATAATCACTAGTTAACTACACATGGTTGATGATATTACTTGTTTAACTAGCTTGTCCTGCGTTGCATATAATCAATGCGGTGCCTGTTAATTTATCATCGAATCACAGCCTACTTCAACTTCGCCAAACAAGTGATGATTTAACAAAAGCGCATACGTGAAAAAAGCGCAATCGTTGCACAAATGTACCAAACCATAAACATCAATGCCTTTCTTAAAATCAATACACAAGTATATATTTTTAAACCTGCATATTTAGTTAAAATAAATTAATGTTAGCAGGAAATATTAACGTGGGAAATTGTGTCAATTCTCTTGCATTCAGTGCAAGCTGAGTCCGGGTTTTTGCAGCAGTTTGGGCCGCCTGCCTCGTTGCGAATTGTGTGAAGACCATTTCTTCTTCCTAACAAAGACTGTAATTAATGAAGTTTACATACACTTAGGTTGGAGTCATTAAAACTGGTTTTTCAACCACTCCACAACCTCTTTGGGCTGCAATCCCGTTAATGGGATGATATGACAACAGCAAGTGAAAGTGCAGGGCGCCAAATTCAAAACAACAGAAATCTCATCATTAAAATTCCTCAATCATACATGTATCTTATACTGTTTTAAAGGTAGTCTTGTTGTTAATCCCACCACAGTGTCCCATTTCAAATAGGCTTTACGGCAAAAGCACCACAAACAATTATGTTAGGTCACCACCAAGCCACAGAAAAACACAGCCATTTTCTTAGCCAAAAAAGAGGAGTCACAAAAAGCACAAATAGAGATAAAATGAATCACTAACCTTTGATGATCTTCATCAGATGACACTCATAGGACTTCATGTTACACAATACATGTATGTTTTGTTTGATTTATACATTGGCGCATTACATTCACTAGTTCCAAAAACATCCAGTGATTTAGCATAGCCACATCGATTCAACAGAAATACTTATCATAAATGTAGATGATAATACAAGTTATACACATGGAATTATAGATATACCTGTCCTTAATGCAACCGCTGTGTCAGATTTCAAAAAGACTTTACGGAAAAAGCAAACCATGCAATAATCTGAGACGGCGCACAGAACAATCAAGTCAAATTAGCCGCCATGTTGTAGTCAACATAAACCATAAATTACATGCTAAATATTCCCTTACCTTTGATGACCTTCATCAGAATGCACTCCCAGGAATCCCAGGTCCACAATAAATGCTTGATTTGTTCGATAATGTCTGTTATTTATGTCCAATTAGTTACTTTTGTTAGCGCGTTTGGTGTACATATCCAAACGATCGTTCTGGTCAGCGTTACGTCGGACAAAAACTTCAAAAAGTTATATTACAGGTCGAAGAAACATTTCAAACTAAGTACAGAATCAATCATTAGGATGTTTTTATCATTAATCTTCAATAAAGTTCCAACCGGAGTATTCCTTTGTGTCTTTTGAGGAGCCATGGAATGCAGGTCGCGATCATGTGAAATGCACATGACCAGGATATAGCTGACTGCCAGACACCTGATTCATTCTGCTGTCATTCAGTCCCACAACACCGTAGAAGCCTCATTCAAATTTCTATAGATGGTTGACATCTAGTGGAAGCCCTAGGAAGTGCTATTTCATTAATATCTCAAGGGGATTTCAATGGGAACTGTGTTGAATACATACCAACCTCAGATTTCTCACATCCTGTTTTGATTTCTCCTCAGGTTTTTGCCTGCCATATGAGTTCTGTTATACTCAGACATCATTCCAACAGTTTTAGAAACTTCAGAGTGTTTTCTATCCAATACTAATAATAATATGCATATATTAGCGACTGAGGAGCAGGCCGTTTACTTTGGGCACCTTATTCATCCAAGCTACTCAATACTGCCCCCCAGCCATAAGAAGTTTTAACAAACTATAGTTTTGGCAAATCGGTTAGGACATCTACTTTGTGCATGACACAAGTCATTTTTCCAACAATTGTTTACAGACAGATTATTTAACTTATAATTCACTGTATTACTATTCCAGTGGGTCAGAAGTTTACATACACTAAGTTGACTATGCCTTTAAGCAGTGTGAAAACAATGTCAGAAGCTTCTGATAGGCTAAATTACATTTGAGTCAAATTAAAGGTGTACCTGTGGATGTATTTCAAGGCCTACCTTCAATCTTAGTGCCTCTTTAATTGACATCATAGGGAAATAAAAAAGATACCAGCCAAGACTTCAGAACAAAAAATTGTAGACCTCCATAGGTCTGGTTCATCCTTGGGAGCAATTTCCAAATGCCTGAAGGTACCACGTTCGTCTGAACAAACAATAGTACACAAGTATAAACACCATGGGACAGCGCAGCTGTCATACCGCTCAGGAAGGAGACGCGTTCTGTCTCCTAGAGATGAACGTACTTTGGTGTGAAAAGTGCAAATCAGTCCCAGAACAACAGCAAAGGACTGTTTGGCCATAATGACCATCTCAACCGAAGACACCATCCCAACCGTGAAGCAAAGGGGTGGCAGCATCATGCTGTGGGGGTGCTTTGCTGCAGGAGGGACTGGTGCACTTCATAAAATAGATGGCATCTTGAGGAGGGAAAATGATGTGGATATATTGAAGCAACATCTCAAGACATCATTGGTCACAAATGGGTCTTCCAAATGGACAATGCCCCCAAGCATAGTTCCAAAGTTGTGGCAAAATGGCTTAAGGACAACAAAGTCAAGATATTGGAGTGTCCATCACAAAGCCCTGACCTCAATCCTACAGAACATTTGTGGGCAGAACTGAAAAAGCGTGTGCGAGCAAGGAGGCCTACAAACCTGACTCAGTTCCACCAGCTTTGTCAGTAGGAATGGGCCAACATTCACCCAACTTTTTGCGGGAAGCTTGTGGAAGGCTACCCGACACGTTTGACCCAAGTTAAACATTTTAAAGGCAATGCTACCAAATACTAATTGAGTGTACGTAAACTTCTGACCCTCTGGGAATGCTATGAAATAAATAAAAGCTGAAATAAATCTTTCTCTCTACTATTATTCTGCCATTTCACATTCTTAAAATAAAGTGGTGATCCTAACTGACCTAAGACAGGGAATTTCTACTAGGATTTAATGTCAGGAATTGTGAAAAACTGAGTTTAACCTCATAGTCCGCCCCATCCCGCATGCGGTTGCGTTACTACAGCCTCAAGCTCATTACCATAACGCAACGTTAGCGATTTCTAAAAATCGCAAATGAAATGAAATAAATATGCCTGCTCTCAAGCTTATCCTTTTCTTAACAATCCTGTCGTCTCAGATTTTACAAAATATGCTTTAGAACCAGAGAAAATCAATAATAAGTGGTGATAGCTAGCTTAGCATTTAGCGTTAGCATTTAGCACGCAACATATTCACAAAAACCAGCAAAGGGATCAAATAAAATAATTTACCTTTGAAGAACTTCAGATGTTTCAATGAGGAGACTCTCAGTTACATAGCAGATGTCCAGCTTTTAATGAAAGATTCTTGTGTAGGACACATCGTTCCGTTTTGTTACTATGCATTTGGCTACCGAAACTAACCGAAAATTCAGTCACCTACACGTCAAACTTTTTTCCGAATTAACTCCATAATATCGACTGAAACATGGAAAACGTTGTTTGAATCAATCCTCAAGGTGTTTTGTCATATATCTCTTCATTGAAATGGCAGTCCTAGAAGCCTTCTTTGTTCTCTGATTCGGATGGAAAAATACTGGTAGCTGACTTTTGAGCACCAATTTCCACGCAGACACCGTGTGGGACACTTGGCAATTGTAGTCTCTTATGGTCAATCTTCCAATGATATGCCTACAAATACGTCACAATGCTGCAGACACCTTGGGGAAACGCTTGAAAGTGTCCATTCATTCCTGTCGCATTCACAGCCATATAAGGCGATCATGGAAAACGTACCTTCAGAAATCCTGTTCATTTCCTGGTCGCTCAAACATCTTGGTTTTGCCTGAAGCTTTTGTTATAAGGCACTCACAGTGAAAATCTTTGCAGTTCTGGAAACATAAGAGTGTCTTCTTTCCAAAACTATCAATTCCAAGCATAGTCGAGCATCTTTTCGTGACAAAATATTGCGCTTAAAATGGGCACGTCTTTTTATCCAAAAATGAAATAATGCCCCTAGTGGACTAACAGGTTAAATGTATTTGGCTAAGGTGTATGTAAACTACCGACATCAACTGTAACATTGAATGTTGTGCATTCAATACAGTTCTGTATTTCACTGAAAGAATAAATGTTTTATTTTCGAAATGATAGTTTCCGGATTTGACCGTATTAATGACCCAAGGCTCCTATTTCTGTGTGTTTATTACATTATAATTAAGTCTATGATTTGATAGAACGGTCTGACTGAGCGGCGGTTGGCAGCAGCAGGCTCGTAAGCATTCATTCAAACAGCACTTTCCTGCATTTGCCAGCAGCTCTTCGCAATACTTGAAGCACATCACTGTTTGATTTCAAGCCTATCAACTCCCGAGATTAGGCTGGCAGTACTATAGTGCCTTTTAAGAACATCAAATAGTCAAAGGTATATGAAATACAAATGGTATAGAGAGAAATAGCCCTATAATTCCTATAATAACTACAACCTATATATCTTAACTGGGAATATTGAAGACTCATGTTAAAAGGAATCACCAGCTTTCATATGTTTTCATGTTCTGAGCAATTAACTTAAACTTGAGCTTTTTACATGCACATATTGCACTTTTACTTCTCCAACACTCTTTTTGCATTATTTAAACCAAATTGAACATGTTTTATTTATTTGAGACTAAATTGATTTTATTTATCTATTGTATTAAGTTAAAATAAGTGTTTATTCAGTATTGTTGTAATTGTCATTATTACATATATAAATCGACCAATTTAATCGGAATCTGCTTTTTTTGGTCCTCCAATAATCGGTATCGGCGTTGAAAAATCATAATTGGTCGACCTCTAGTGGAAACGTCTAGGAGCAACAATGGCTCAGCCTCGAAGTGGTAGGCCACACAAGCTCACAGAAAGGGGGCCTCCGAGTGATGAAGCGCGTAGAGTAAAAATCGTCTGTCCTCGGTTGCAACACTCACTACCAAGTTCCAAAATGCCTCTGGTAGCATCCACGCGTTGACTGGAGTGGTGTTAATCTCGCCGCCTTTGGACCCTGGAGCTGTGGAAACGTGCTTTCTGCAGTGATGAATCACGCTTCACCATCTGGCAGTTTGACGGACGAATCTGGGTTTGGCGGATGCCAGGGGAATGCTACGTGCCCAAATTCATAGTGCCAACTGTAAAGTTTGGTGGAGGAGGAATAATGGTCTGGGGCTGTTTTTCATGGTTCGGGCTAGGTCCCCCTTCCAGTGAGGGGAAATCTTAACGCTACAGCATCCAATGACATTCTAGACGATTCTGTACTTCCAACTTTGTGGCAACAGTTTGGGGAAGGCCCTTTCCTGTTTCAGCATGACAATGCCCCCGTGCACAAAGTGAGGTCCATACAGATATGGTTTTTCGAGATCGGTGTGGAAGAACTGGACTGGCCTGCACAGAGCACTGACCTCAACCCAATTGAATACCTTTGGGATGAATTGGAATGCCGACTGCGAGCCAGGCCTAATTGCCCAACATCAGGGCACGACCTCATTAATGCTCTTGTGGCTGAATGGAAGCAACGTTTCAACATCTAGTGGAAAGCCTTCCCAGAAGAGTGGAGGCTGTTAAAGCAGCAAAGGGGGACCAACTCTATATTAATGGCCTTGATTTTGGAATGAGATGTTCAACAATCATATGTCCACATACTTTTGGTCATGTAGTGTATCTAGCGGTTTCTGTGTGCTATCTGAGAGCCTGTTACTTGAGTAGTGGGCAGATGGATAATCTGACTGCCGCACAGAGTCGCTTTCACCTGCAGCCCAGTACTTCCTCCTGGCTCCTTCTACACTTTGCTTTTAATGTTTCCTCTCTTCCACTCTCTGACACACACACACACTGGGAGAGTACCAGTATAGTAGCTAGTTCTTTCAGAGTCTAAGTACCTCTGTGTGTGTGTGTGTGTGTGTGTGTGTGTGTGTGTGTGTGTGTGTGTGTGTGTGTGTGTGACCATATGGAGAGACTGCTGCAGACAGACAAAGGGGTGCTCTTCACCTGCAGACAGAGGGAGCGAGACGGGAGGCTATCTGCATCAGGAGTGGATGATCAGATCCCTGACAGATCTGATCTCTGGTGGCTAATGAAACAGTTGAAGCAACATTACAGCTGCTAGTTGGATGCATCTGGCTGGCTGTAGTGAGATGGGTCTATGTACGACACACACAGGCGTGCAGTCTGGAGTGTGTCCCTGGGATGAGAAGTCTCCTTAGATCACACAGTGGACAGCAGTAATGATCTGCCTTAGCTTTGAACTCTGGAAAATCACAGCTTCGTTTAGAAATGGCGAGATGAAGGGATGAGATGAGAAAGAGAAGAAGGGAGGGAAAAAAGACTGCAGGCACAGAGCGACGGAGTTGATGAGGAATGAGCGTGATGAGAGATTTCAGTAAAGACACTGCTCCTCAGTAAAGAGGTTGCTTGATCTGGGCAGATTCACTATTCGAGCAGCTGAGGTGTGTGTGTGTGTGTGTGTGACAGATACAGATAGAGTGGTGTTTCAGCGTGGAACAGCGGAGGACTGGAATATGAGTCAGGCTGTGATCTCTGACACACACAACCCAAACACACAGTATGAAGAGGTTATCGACACAGGGATGATTTCAAAGGAAACAAAGGAACCCTGCACAGATGTTTATCCTTTCAAATGTTTCTCTCTATTTGACAATGATGTCAACCCACACTAGCTCTTGGTCAAGGTGCTAGGTAGGGATACACGCTAGATACAGTATGTAACTGGAGACGATACTCTCTGTATTGGTGTTCTATAACGGCAGTCAGTCATACTAGAGTCTCCATACAACCTGCTCAGTCAGTTACTACTGGAGAGGAAGGGAGGATAGAGGGAGGGAGTAAGCACTTTGTGACATCTGCTTATGTAAAAATGACTTTATAAATATATGCAATTGATTGAGCATGTTTGAAGATGTGAGCATGGAGAAGGATAAAGGAGGGATGGAGTGAGCATGGAGAAGGATAAAGGAGGGATGGAGTGAGCATGGAGAAGGATAAAGGAGGGGTGGAGTGAGCATGGAGAAGGATAAAGGAGGGATGGAGTGAGCATGGAGGGATGGAGTGAGCATGGAGGAGGATAGAGGGATGGGGTGAGCATGGAGGAGGATAAAGGAGGGATGAGTGAGCATGGAGGGATGGAGTGAGCATGGAGGATGGATGGAGTGAGCATGGAGGTGGATAAAGGAGGGATGGAGTGAGCATGGAGGGATGGAGTGAGCATGGAGGAGGATGGAGGGATGGGGTGAGCATGGAGGAGGATAAAGGAGGGATGAGTGAGCATGGAGGGATGGAGTGAGCATGAAGGAGGATAAAGGAGGGATGGAGTGAGCATGGAGGAGGGATGGAGTGAGCATGGAGGTGGATAGAAGGATGGGGTGAGCATGGAGGGGGATAGAGGAGGGATGGGGTGAGCATGGAGGAGGATATAGGAGGGATGGAGTGAGCATGGAAGAGGATAAAGGAGGGATGGATTGAGCATGGAGGAGGATATAGGGATGGGGTGAGCATGGAAGAGGGATGGAGTGAGCATTGAGGAGGATAGAGGGATGGGGTGAGCATGGAGGAGGGATGGGGTGAGCATGGAGGGGGATAGAGGAGGGATGGGGTGAGCATGGAGGAGGATATGAGGGATGGAGTGAGCATGGAAGAGGATAAAGGAGGGATGGAGTGAGCATGGAGGAGGATAGAGGGATGGGGTGAGCATTGAGGAGGATATAGGGATGAGGTGATCATGGAAGAGGAGGGATGGAGTGAGCATTGAGGAGGATAGAGGGATGGGGTGAGCATTGAGGAGGATGGAGGAGGGATGGGGTGAGCATGGAGGAGGATAGAGGAGGGATGGGGTGAGCATGGAGGAGGATAGAGGAGAGATGGGGTGAGCATGGAGGAGGATAGAGGAGAGATGGGGTGAGCATGGAGGAGGATAGAGGAGGGATGGGGGTGTGTATGGAGGAGGAGGGATGGAGTGAGCATTGAGGAGGATAGAGGAGGGATGGGGTGAGAATGGAGGAGGGATGGGGTGAGAATGGAGGAGGGATGGGGTGAGCATGGAGGAGGGATGGGGTGAGCATGGAGGAGGGATGGATGAAGAAAGAACATGGCCAACTGTATTCTTCTTAGGAAGCATCTGTTTCCTAGTGTTCAGCCAGTCTGTTTCAGAGGATAAGAACCCAATGTTGCTAAACTACATAGAAACACTAACGTTAAAGTTCTAAATGACATACAGTATACAGTGGGGCAAAAAAGTATTTAGTCAGCCACCAATTGTGCAAGTTCTCCCACTTAAAAAGATGAGAGGCCTGTAATTTTCATCATAGGTACACTTAAACTATAACCATAAAAAATCCAGAAAATCACATTGTAGGATTTTTAATGAATTTATTTGCAAATTATGTTGGAAAATAAGTATTTGGTCAATAACAAAAGTTTATCTCAATACTTTGTTATATACCCTTTGTTGGCAGAGGTCATGTAACGTCGTTCGTCTGTTGTAAGAAGAGAGTCAGACCGAAATGCAGCGTGTAGGTTACTCATGACTTTAATGAAAGTATCGCGGTACATGAAATAACTGCTATAAGAAAACAACAACGAAACGTGAAACTAATTACAGCCTATCTGGTGACTACAACACAGAGACAGGAACAAACACCCACAAAATACAACGCGAACTCAGGCTACCTAAATACGGTTCCGAATCCGAGACAATGAGAATCACCTGACTCCAATTGAGAATCGCTTCAGGCAGCCAAGCCTAACTAGACACACCCCTAATCATACACAATCCCAATTAATACAAACCCCAATACGAAACCCAACATATAAACCCATGTCACACCCTGGCCTACCCAAACATATACCAAAAACACAAAATACAATGACCAAGGCGTGACAGAACCCCCCTAAGGTGCGGACTCCCGGACGCACCTCAAGAGCATAGGGAGGGTCCGGGTGGGCGTCTGTCCATGGTGGCGGTTCTGGCTCGGGACGTGGACCCCACTCCATAAATGTCCTAGTTCCTCCCCTTCGCGTCCTGGGATAATCCACCTTCTCCGCCGACCATGGCCTAATAGTCCTCACCCAGATCCCCACATGACTGAGGAGCAGCTCGTGACAGAGGGGCATCTCGGGACAGAGGGGCATCTCGGGACAGAGGGGCATCTCGGGACAGAGGGGCATCTCGGGACAGAGGGGCATCTCGGGACAGAGGGGCATCTCGGGACAGAGGGGCAGCTCGGGACAGAGGGGTTCAGATTCAGGTTGACAAGCAGATCTGGAAGAGACTGGTTGTCGGGCAGATCTGGTAGAGACTGGTTGTCTGGCAGATCTGGAAGAGACTGGTTGTCGGGCAGATCTGGAAGAGACTGGTTGTCGGGCAGATCTGGAAGAGACTGGTTGTCGGGCAGATCTGGAAGAGACTGGTTGTCGGGGAGATCTGGAAGAGACTGGTTGTCGGGGAGATCTGGAAGAGACTGGTTGTCTGGCAGATCTGGAAGAGACTGGTTGTCGGGGAGATCTGGAAGAGACTGGTTGTCGGGGAGATCTGGAAGAGACTGGTTGTCTGGCGGCGCTAAACAGGCGGGAGACTCCGATAGCGCAGGAGAGGAGAAAGGCTCTGGCTGCGCTAAACAGGCGGGAGACTCCGATAGCGCAGGAGAGGAGAAAGGCTCTGGCTGCGCTAAACAGGCGGGAGACTCCAACAGCGCAGGAGAGGAGAAAAGCGCTGGCTGCGCTGAACAGGCGAGGCGCACTGGAGGCCTGGTGCGTGGTACTGGAACTGGTGGTACTGGATCGAGGACACGCACAGGAAGCCTGGTGCGGGGAGCTGCTACCGGAGGACTGGTGTGTAGAGGTGGCTCTGGATAGACCGGACCGTGCAGGTGCACTGGAGCTCTTGAGCACCGAGCCTGCCCAAGCTTACCTGGCTCGATGCCCACTCTAGCCCGGCCAATAGGAAGGGCTGGTATGTGCCGCACCGGGCTATGCTCCCGCACTGAAAACACTGTGCGCTCCATAACATAACACGGTGCCTGCCCGGTCTCTCTAGCCCAACGGTGAGCACAGGGAGTATGCGCAGGTCTCCTACCTGGCATAACTATTCTCCCTTCTAGCCCCCCCCCCCCAATAATTTTTTTGGCCTGCTTTTCCGGTTTCCTTGCCAACCGTGTTCCCTCGTATCGTCGGCTCCTATCTCCCGCTGCCTCTGCTCTCCTTAGTGCCTCCACCTGTTCCCATGGGAGGCGATCTCTTCCGGCCAATATCTCCTCCCAAGTGTAACAACCTTTACCATCCAACACGTCTTCCCATGTCCATTCTCCAAATAATTCATCCTCCCTTTGCTGCTCCAGCTGTCGCTGCCTGTTTAAACCAGCGCCTCTCCGTTTTTTCCGGCGTGTCTTTTTCTTTGACTCGATTCGCCTGTAGCCCTCTTCGCACTGCTGAAGCGAATCCCAGGCGGGCGCCTGCACTCTCTCTGGGTCGGCCGCCCACCTGTCGATTTCCTCCCACGTCGTATACTCCATGCTTCTGCTGTCCATAACGTCCTCCTTAGGCTCCTGCCAGTTTACACACTGCTCGGTCTGTGAGTGGTGGGTGTTTCTGTAACGTCGTTCGTCTGTTGTAAGAAGAGAGTCAGACCGAAATGCAGCGTGTAGGTTACTCATGACTTTAATGAAAGTATCGCGGTACATGAAATAACTGATATAAGAAAACAACAACGAAACGTGAAACTAATTACAGCCTATCTGGTGACTACAACACAGAGACAGGAACAAACACCCACAAAATACAACGCAAACTCAGGCTACCTAAATACGGTTCCCAATCCAAGACAACGAGAATCACCTGACTCCAATTGAGAATCGCTTCAGGCAGCCAAGCCTAACTAGACACACCCCTAATCATACACAATCCCAATTAATACAAACCCCAATACGAAACCCAACATATAAACCCACGTCACACCCTGGCCTACCCAAACATATACCAAAAACACAAAATACAATGACAAGGCGTGACAGGTCAAACGTTTTCTCTAAGTCTTCACAAGGTTTTCACACACTGTTGCTGGTATTTTGGCCCATTCCTCCATGCAGATCTCTTCTAGAGCAGTGACGTTTTGGGGCTGTTGCTGGGCAACACGGACTTTCAACTCCCTCCAAAGATTTTCTATGGGGTTGAGATCTGGAGACTGGCTAGGCCACTCCAGAACCTTGAAATGCTTCTTACGAAGCCACTCCTTCATTGCCTGGGCGGTGTGTTTGGGATCATTGTCATGCTGAAAGACCCAGCCACGTTTCATCTTCAATGCCCTTGCTGATGGAAGGAGGTTTTCACTCAAAATCTCCCGATACATGGCCCATTCATTCTTTCCTTTCAGTCGTCCTGGTCCCTTTGCAGAAAAACAGCCCCAAAGCATGATGTTTCCACCCCCATGTTTCACAGTAGGTATGGTGTTCTTTGGATGCAACTCAGCATTCTTTGTCCTCCAAACACGACGAGTTGAGTTTTTACCAAAAAGTTCTATTTTGTCATATGGTCAGATGAAACCATTCTCCCAATCTTCTTCTGGATCTTTCAAATGCTCTCTAGCAAATTTCAGACGGGCCTGGACATGTACTGGCTTAAGCAGGGGGACACGTCTGGCACTGCAGGATTTGAGTCCCTGGCGGCGTAGTGTGTTACTGATGGTAGGCTTTGTTACTTTGGTCCCAGCCCTCTGCAGGTCATTCACTAGATCCCCCCTGTGTGGTTCTGGGATTTTTGCTCACCCTTCTTGTGATCATTTTGACCCCACGGGGTGAGATCTTGCGTGGAGCCCAAGATCCAGGGAGATTATCAGTGGTCTTGTATGTCTTCCATTTCCTATTAATTGCTCCCACAGTTGATTTCTTCAAACCAAGCTGCTTACCTATTGCAGAATCAGTCTTCCCAGCCTGGTGCAGGTCTACAATTTTGTTTCTGGTGTCCTTTGACAGCTCTTTGGTCTTGGCCATAGTGGAGTTTGGAGTGTGACTGTTTGAGGTTGTGGACAGGTGTCTTTTATACTGATAACAAGTTCAAACAGGTGCCATTAATACAGGTAAAGAGGAGCCTCTTAAAGAAGAAGTTACAGGTCTGTGAGAGCCAGAAATCTTGCTTGTTTGTAGGTGACCAAATACTTATTTTCCACCATAATTTGCAAATAAATTCATTAAAAATCCTACAATGTGATTTTCTGGATTTTTTTTTTCATTTTGTCTGTCATAGTTGAAGTGTACCTATGATGAAAATGACAGGCCTCTCTCATCTTTTTACGTAGGAGAACTTGTACAATTGTTGGCTGACTAAATACTTTTTTGCCCCACTGTATATTATAATGCAATTATACTGACTTTCTCCCTCCCCGATCCCTCTTTCTTTCTCTCTCTACCCCTCAGGCACTCCACCAGTTGTACTATGACCCTAACATAGAGAATAAGAACCTGGCCCAGAAGTGGCTGATGCAGGCTCAGGTCTCCCCTCAGGCCTGGCAGTTCTGCTGGGCCCTGCTCTGCCCTGACAAGGTAGGATATACCAGCACACACACACACCAGGGTTTCCATTAGGAAAATGTTGCGCCGGACATTTGACTGGCAGAATGTTCATTTACCGGATATTTAAGAAATTTGCCGGACCCATATGCATTGGGTGTGTATCCTGTGTGTATAACTGTTTTTAACACGCAATTAGAATTGTAGCACATTTATTTGGATTATAAAAGCAGATTTCACTCCAGCAGCAAGGAACGAGCTGTTTGATGAGCTGTAGCAGCAACGAAGAGCTGTTTGATGAGCTGTAGCAGCAACGAAGAGCTGTTTGATGAGCTGTAGCAGCAAGGAAGAGCTGTTTGATGAGCTGTAGCAGCAAGGAAGAGCTGTTTGATGAGCTGTAGCAGCAAGGAAGAGCTGTTTGATGAGCTGTAGCAGCAAGGAAGAGCTGTTTGATGAGCTGTAGCTGCAAGGAAGAGATGTTTGATGAGCTGTAGCAGCAACGAAGAGCTGTTTGATGATCTGTAGCAGCAACGAAGAGCTGTTTGATGAGCAGTAGCAGCAAGGAAGAGATGTTTGATGAGCTGTAGCAGCAAGGAAGAGATGTTTGATGAGCTGTAGCAGCAACGTTTGATGAGCTGTAGCAGCAACGTTTGATGAGCTGGAGCAGCAACGAAGAGCTGTTTGATGAGCTGGAGCAGCAACGAAGAGCTGTTTGATGAGCTGTAGCAGCAACGAAGAGCTGTTTTGATGAGCTGTAGCAGCAACGAAGAGCTGTTTGATGAGCTGTAGCAGCAACGAAGAGCTGTTTGATGAGCTGTAGCAGCAACGAAGAGCTGTTTGATGAGCTGTAGCAGCAACGAAGAGCTGTTTGATGAGCTGTAGCAGCAACGAAGAGCTGTTTGATGAGCTGTAGCAGCAACGAAGAGCTGTTTAATGAGCTGTAGCAGCAACAAAGAGCTGTTTGATGAGCTGTAGCAGCAGGCAGCTCTTGTGCTACATCAACTGGTATTTCAATCAATGAATAGGCTAAAAATGCATTTTCACAATGGAATTTATTTTCTTCTCCCAGACAATTGGCCGGTGGCAATTTTAGTAATCGACTTTTCAGTTTTCTGGGGGGCCAAAAGCCGGCTATTACCGGCTAACACACAAACCCTGACGACACACACACACACACACACACACACACACACACACACACACACACACACACACACACACACACACACACACACACACACACACACACACACACACACACACACACACGCACCTAACCCTGTCTCTCTCCCTAGGTTCCTGAGATCCAGTACTTTGGGGCTAGTGCCCTCCACACCAAGATATCACGCTACTGGTCTGACATCCCTTCTGACCAGTATGAGACCCTAAAGACTCAACTCTTCTCCCAGATTGCCTGCTTCTCCTCCGGGTCCAAGATGGTGGGTAGATGGATGGATTTATTAGATAAGTGATGGGCTACTTTGATCTGTGTGAGGGCCACAAAAAAACACAACTCATCATGAGGGGCCACAGTGGCTCGTGGGTCTGCGTACCCACATTCATACCCCCCCACACCTTGCGAGCAAATCATTTTAGGGAAAGAAAATCTGTTTAAAAATAGCACTTTTACAGCAAATTTCCTGCAATTCTACACATTTTGCCGTGGAGGCAAATGTTTGCAGTTTTTAATATGATAACTGATGATCAGTGGGCCCCACCCCGGTCTGGAATTCGACCATGCTTACTACAAGTTTAGATAGTCTAGCGACCAGCTAACTTAATAATTTAAAATGTTTTTGCTGACATGGGCTAATTGAGTGACTGCTGATGCACAACCAAATTTCGAAATTTGACCTTGTACTCTATTATTCTAACTCTTAACAGTAATTTAAGATCCTGACAGTCTCCCCATCCCAAAAAAAACACATTTTTAAAAATAGTTTCACGGGCCACCAGTTGCCCATCCCTGTATTAGATCATTGAAAATACATACAACTGGAGCTAAATTCCTTAAAAACCATCAAGTATAGTAAATAAAACAAAGTCATAGATTACAGTACGTCGTTGTGGTCCTGTTTCCAAGGTGCTGACGCGTCTATGTGTGGCGCTGGCCTCCCTGGCCCTGAACACCATGCCAGAGGCGTGGCCAGGCGCCGTGCCAGAGATGGTACGTGTGTTCCAGGAGGAGGGAGGGGGGGTGGACGGCCGGGCAAGGTGTCTGGCCCTGCTGGAGCTATTGACCGTCCTGCCTGAAGAGTTCCAGACCAGCCGCCTGCCACAGTACCGCAAGGGACAGGTGAGGGATGCGAGAGACTGAGGGGTACCATAGGGCACGACAGACAAGACACAAAGACAGACACACATCCATCTACTACTCACCACCCTCTGTCTGTAGGTGCGAGGTGCGTTGGGTCGTGAATGGGGGTCAGTGTGTCCACTCCTCCAGCAGCTGCTGCGTCGAGGGGACAGTCCCGGGGCAGTGAAGGCTCGTGTCCTGCGCTGTCTGTCCTCCTGGGTGCTGCTGGATGTCCCTCTCAGTGAGAGTGAAGGACTGGTGGAGGACTGTTTCACTGCACTACCAGACCCCGAGCTGTTTGATACCGCCGTGGAGGCTATTGTCAACGCCATATCACAACCCGACTCCCAGAGGTGTGTCTGGGCCAGGGGAGGGTGGGAGTGTGTGCCAACCCAATGACTTCAGACAAACACACAAGGTGACACGCAGCCAGTGTCTGCATTATGGAGGAGGTGGAGGGTATTGTTTTAAAGAGAACCAAGAGAACAACAGATTCAGATATGGAAGACCGAGACAGAGCAGGGATAGGAAGAGCATTAGAGGGAGAGCGAGATGGGAAGGGGGAGATGGCAGCCAAGAGCACAGTGTGGGCATGGGAAGGGTATATGAGAGAAAGAGATACTGTAGAGGGGAAATAGGGATGGAGAGAAAAATACAGGCAAAGGAGAGTTGACAGAAATTAAGAAAGGAGGAAAGGGGAGATGGAGGGAATACAGGGAGAGTGAACAGCCAGGAGGGGAGGAGGGAGGGAAGAAGGGGGAGGCATTTCTCGGTTGGCTGGCATTACCATGGTTACAGAGATGGGGAGCGACGTCATTGATCTCCAATGGTAGGCACCCAGTAGCCCCTCGCCAAGAGAAAGAGGGCGAGGTAGGGATCTAAAGAGGAAGGGAGAGAAAGATGAGTGAGATAGGTGGATTTTGCACCTTTTCCTATGGGCAGTTCACACACACACACACACACACACACACACACACACACACACACACACACACACACACACACACACACACACAGTACTGCTCTAGTCAACCTAATATCTGGTCTCCTCAACATGTGTTTTTATTGTTCTAAAATAAGGCCAATTTACTGGTGGAGGTATGAATATGGCCCTCATATTAGTGCTGGGCGATATATCAAATTAATCTGATTAATTCCAATGTTAGTATTGCAGGAAACACGTTTTTGTAAATATATTTTTTGTTTTTATGAGCGTTTATGTTCTCATTATCTTTTTGGTCTCGTCTCCTTCGCTCCATTCTGACAAGGACGGTAGGCCACTTGATTTTAACATCTTAACAATGTGGATAGGTTAGCTGCAGTTTAAACAGTTGGAGACGAACCAAAGGGTGTGTTCATAACAAAAACTGTTAGCTTCCAATGAGGTATGAGACTTGAAAGCCAGATCAGTGATTATTGCAACAAAAAAATGCTTATATAGCCTAGGTATAATTTCACGAGCCCTGAATTTATTAGATTAATGTTGACTGATTGAAATGCTTTATATTTTACCTTTTTTATTTATTTATTTATTTCACCTTTATTTAACTAGGTAGGCTAGTTGAGAACAAGTTCTCATTTACAACTGCGACCTGGCCAAGATAAAGCAAAGCAGTTCGACACATACGACAACACAGAGTTACACATGGAATAAACAAAACATACAGTAGAAAAAAAGGCAATAAATAGGCCATGGTGGCGAAGTAATTACAATATAGCAATTAAACACTGGAATGGTAGATGTGCAGAAGATGAATGTGCAAGTAGAGATACTGGGGTGCAAAGCAGCAAGATAAATAAATACAGTACGGGGATGAGGTAGTTGGATGGGCTGTTCACAGATGGGCTATGTACAGGTGCAGTGATATGTGAGCTGCTCTGACAGCTGGTGCTTAAAGCTAGTGAGGGAGATATGTGTCTACAGCTTCAGTGATTTTTGCAGTTCGTTCCAGTCATTGGAAGCAGAGAACTGGAAGGAAAGGCGGCCAAAGTAGGAATTGGCTTTGGGGGTGACCAGTGAGATATACCTGCTAGAGCGAGTGCTACGGGTGGGTGCTGCAATGGTGACCAGTGAGCTGAGATAAGGCGGGGCTTTACCTAGCAAAGACTTGTAGATGACCTGGAGCCAGTGGGTTTGGCGACGAGTATGAAGCGAGGGCCAGCCAACGAGAGTGTACAGGTCGCAGTGGTGGGTCGTATATGGGGCTGTGGTGATAAAACGGATGGCACTGTGATAGACTGCATCCAATTTGTTGAGTAGAGTGTTGGAGGCTATTTTGTAAATGACAAAGCCAAAGTCGAGGATCGATAGGATGGTCAGTTTTATGAGGGTATGTTTGGCAGATAGGAATTTGAGATGTTTAATGTAAGTCTGGAAGGAGAGTTTACAGTCTAACCAAACACCTAGGTATTTGTAGTTGTCCACATGTTCTAAGTCAGAACCGTCCAGAGTAGTGATGCTGGACGGGCAGGTGGGTGCGGGCAGCAATTGGTTGAAGAGCATGCATTTAGTTTTACTTGCATTTAAGAGCAGTTGGAGGCCATGGAGCGAGAGTTGTATGGCATTGAAGCTCGTCTGGAGGTTAGTTAACACAGTGTCCGAAGAAGGGCCAGAAGTATACAGAATGGTGTCGTCTACGTAGAGGTGGATCAGAGAATCACCAGCAGCAAGAGCGACATCATTGATGTATACAGAGAAGAGAGTCGGCAAGAGAATTGAACCCTGTGGCACCCCCATAGAGACTGCCAGAGGTCCGGACAACAGGCCCTCCGATTTGACACACTGAACTCTATCTGAGAAGTAGTTGGTGAACCAGGCGAGGCAGTCATTTGAGAAACCAAGGCTGTTGAGTCTGCCTATAAGAATGTGGTGGTTGACAGAGTCGAAAGTCTTGGCCAGGTCGATGAATACGACTGCACAGTATTGTTTCTTATCGATTGCGGTTATGATATCGTTTAGACCTTGAGCGTGGCTGAGGTAAACCCATGACCAGCTCTGAAACCAGATTGCATAGTGGAGAAGGTACAGTGGGATTTGAAATGGTCGGTGATCTGTTTGTTAACTTGGCTTTCGAAGGCAGGGTAGGATAGATATAGGTCTGTAGCAGTTTGGGTCTAGAGTGTCTCCCCCTTTGAAGGGGGGATGACCGCGGCTGCTTTCCAATCTTTGGGAATCTCAGACGATATGAACAGGCTAGTAATAGGGGTTGCAACAATTTCGGCAGATCATTTTTGAGAGGCTCCAGATTGTCTAGCCCAGCTGATTTGTAGGGGTCCAGATTTTGTACTTCTTTCAGAACATCAGCTATCTGGATTTGGGTGATGAAATGGGGGAGTCTTGGGCGAGCTGCTGTGGGGGGTGCAGGGCTGTTGACCGGGGTATGGGTAGTCAGGTGGAAAGCATGGCCAGCCGTAGAAAAGTGCTTATTGAAATTATCAATTATAGTGGATTTATCTTTTAATTGTGCACCAATGCTTATTTCGAAAGAACATTTGTTTTTAAATTAGATATATATTTTGAATGTTTGAAAAAAATCGAGATGATTTTTAGGCCATATCGCCCAGCCCGAAAACACTCAATTAGATTTGAAAAGGACTAACAGTTTGTAAATGTGTTTGCGTGTGCCTGTGTATGTGTTTGGCCACACTAGAGTCAGGGCAGAAGGATTATCACTATCTATCCCCAGACAATTAGCTCAATCTTTCCTCCTTTCCTTTCCTTCACTTAAAATATTTCTATCTCTCTCCCAGGCTCTCTTTCCCCCATTTTCCTCCCTTTCTCTCTCTCTGCCTTTTTCTCTACTCTGCCTATATCTCCTCCTCCACCTCTCTCCTCCTTTTTAATTACAGTGACGCTCTGAGATGGGGAAATTAGTTGCTTGGCAACATGATGCAGTTGGACCAATAGCATTCTCCCAAATGACTTGACTGCAATATGGTTAAACAGAGTGAAGGAGAACGGGAGGGAGAAAGGAGAAAGATGGAGGTGAAAGGAGAGAGAGGAGTCTTTCAAATTCATTCGAGTTTTAAGGGGAGGAGAAAGAAAAGCGCGAGAGAGGGAGAGCGGGAAGCGGAGGTCTGTGTGTCTGCGGTAGACAGTCTGTCTCAGTGGAATCTATAGGATGTCAGGTTTCGTACAATAGAGAGACGCACATACTCATTCCCCAATGCCCTCTGAATAACACATAAATATACAGAAACACACACTAATGCATTAAATAACAGCCCACGCTGGGAGATTTAGTCATCATTCATTTTTAATGAGTTGACCTGGAGATGCAGGTCGTGTACTCTTAGCTGGGGGAAAGTGTTACTTTGTGAAAGCTTGAGTGTGTGAGACAGAAGTAGAGAGAGTGTATTTTGATGGTCGGGGAAAACAGGAGGTTTGGAATAGGTGCTTTATGGTAGATGAATACTGTGTGTGTGTGTGTGGCTTGTTGTCAAGCACGTGGTACAGCAGCCTTCATGAGAATGTCAATAAGGGGACACATGAAAAATTGTAGACTTCCACAAGTCTGATTCATCCTTGGGAGCAATTTCCAAATGCCTGAAGGTACCACGTTCATCTGTACAAACAATAGCATGCAAGTATAAACATCATGGGACCACGCAGCCGTCATACCGCTCAGGAAGGATACCCATTCTGTCTCCTTGAGATGAATGTACTTTGGTGCGAAAAGTGTAAATCAATCCCAGAACAACAGCAAAGGACCGTGTGAAGATTCTGGAGGAAACAGGTACAAAAGTGTCTATATCTACAGTAAAACCTACTGTAGGACTCTACAGAGTCCTATATCGACATGACCTAAAAGGCCACTCCGCAAGGAAGAAGCCACTGTTCCAAAACCGCCATAAAATAGCAAGACTACGGTTTGCAACTGCACATGGGGACAAAGATCATACTTTTTGGAGAAATGTCCTCTGGTCTGATGAAACAAAAATAGAACTGTTTGGACGTAATGACCATCGTTGTGTTTGGAGGGAAAAGGGGGAGGGTTGCAAGCTGAAGAACACCATCCCAGCTGTGAATCAGGGGGTGGCAGCATCATGTTGTGGGGGTGCTTTGCTGCAGGAGGGACTGGTGCACTTCACCAAATAGATGGCATCATGAGGCAGGAAAATGATGTGGATATATTGAAGCAACATCTCAAGACATCAGTCAGAAAGTTAAAGCTTGGTCGCAAATGGGTCTTCCAAATGGACAATGACCCTAAGCATGCTTCCAAAGTTGTAGCAAAGTGGCTTAAGGACAACGAAGTAAAGGTATTGGAGTGGCCATCACAAAGCCCTGACCTCAAACCTGTAGAACATTTGTGGAGAGAACTTTAAAGGCTTGTGTGAGCAAGGAGGCCAACAAACCTGACTCAGTTACACCAGCTCTGTCAGGAGGAATGGGCCAACATTGACCCAACTTTTTGTGGGAAGCTTGTGGAAGGCTACACAAAACATTTGACCCAAGTTAAACAATTTAAAGGCAGTGCTTCCAAATACTAATTGAGTGTATGTAAACCTCTGACCCACTGGGAATGTGATGGAAGAAACAAAAGCTGAAATAAATCATTCTCTCTACTATTATTCTGACATTTCACAATCTTAAAATAAAGTGGTGATCCTAACTGGCCAAAGACAAGGACTTTTTACTTGGATTAAATGTCAGGAATTGTGAAAAACTGAGTTTAAATGTATTTGGTTAAGGTGAATATAAACTTCCAACTTCAACTGTATGTGTGTGTGAACGAGGGAGAGTGTATGTGGTGTGTGTGTGTGTGTGCATCCAGATAGACAATAGATGCATTAGAAAGGGCTGAGACAGCAGAAAGAACAGACCAGAGTAATTGAAGCCTAGAGAAATGAAACAAAGCAACAGAGAGATGTAGCTGGTGATTGATGATTGATTGAGATTGATGTGTTTGTGTGGCTGGGATGGGGTGGGGTGGGGGGGAAGAGGGGGGATGTGTGCAGCTTGTCTTCACAGGATCAGAGAAAGAATGGCTTGGGAAAAGATTTAGTTTGAAGTAAACAAGACAGCTATACGCCTCCAGTTTTTCCAATAGTACTGTATGTGAACTAACTCTCGTGTGTATCTCTCTCTTTCTCATCCTCTCTCTGCACATCTTTCTGTAGGTATGTGAACACCCTGCTGAAGCTGGTTCCCCAGGTCTTGTCCCTGCAGGAGCAGCTGAGAGAGGCCATCCAGAACGGAGACATGGAGACATCACACGGAATCTGTCGCATTGCTGTCGCACTGGGCGAGAACCACTCCAGGTATGTGTGTTTGTTGGTCCCCAAAAGGCCCTCACGAGTACACTAAACACAATTGTGTATGCGCTATCCCCTCTAAATCATCAACCAATCATTCCTTTCACTTCCCCTCCTCACACTCCTTGGTGACATAATTGATTAATTATCACAAACCAATCAAGAAATAATCAGATAAGATGACGTGTTCAGCTCCAAGTGCAGGCCAACCCTGGTAAACAAGCTGTTGGTTTGTTATTGTGTTGTTCTGCAGGGTCTCCCAAGGCCTCATGTCTCGCTGTGTATGTCAATATCTCCAGTCTGAACCTTTCACCTGTCACTCTATCTAGAGAACCAGCTCTGCCTGTCCCACCCCACCTCACCTCACTCTATCTAGAGAACCAGCCCTGCCTGTCCCACCCCACCTCACCTCACTCTATCTAGAGAACCAGCCCAGCCCTGCCTGTCCCACCCCACCTCACTCTATCTAGAGAACCAGCCCAGCCCTGCCTGTCCCACCCCACCTCACCTCACTCTATCTAGAGAACCAGCCCAGCCCTGCCTGTCCCACCCCACCTCACCTCACTCTATCTAGAGAACCAGCCCTGCCTGTCCCACCCCACCTCACCTCACTCTATCTAGAGAACCAGCCCTGCCTGTCCCACCCCACCTCACCTCACTCTATCTAGAGAACCAGCCCTGCCTGTCCCACCCCACCTCACCTCACTCTATCTAGAGAACCAGCCCTGCCTGTCCCACCCCACCTCACCTCACTCTATCTAGAGAACCAGCCCAGCCCTGCCTGTCCCACCCCACCTCACCTCACTCTATCTAGAGAACCAGCCCAGCCCTGCCTGTCCCACCCCACCTCACCTCACTCTATCTAGAGAACCAGCCCAGCCCTGCCTGTCCCACCCCACCTCACCTCACTCTATCTAGAGAACCAGCCCTGCCTGTCCCACCCCACCTCACCTCACTCTATCTAGAGAACCAGCCCAGCCCTGCCTGTCCCACCCCACCTCACCTCACTCTATCTAGAGAACCAGCCCAGCCCTGCCTGTCCCACCCCACCTCACCTCACTCTATCTAGAGAACCAGCCCAGCCCTGCCTGTCCCACCCCACCTCACCTCACTCTATCTAGAGAACCAGCTCTGCCTGTCCCACCCCACCTCACCTCACTCTATCTAGAGAACCAGCCCTGCCTGTCCCACCCCACCTCACCTCACTCTATCTAGAGAACCAGCCCAGCCCTGCCTGTCCCACCCCACCTCACCTCACTCTATCTAGAGAACCAGCTCTGCCTGTCCCACCCCACCTCACCTCACTCTATCTAGAGAACCAGCTCTGCCTGTCCCACCCCACCTCACTCTATCTAGAGAACCAGCTCTGCCTGTCCCACCCCACCTCACTCTATCTAGAGAACCAGCCCTGCCTGTCCCACCCCACCTCACTCTATCTAGAGAACCAGCCCTGCCTGTCCCACCCCACCTCACTCTATCTAGAGAAACAGCCCTGCCTGTCCCACCTCACCTCACTCTCCTTAACTACTGACCTAGTTTACTTGGCTCTGTCCGTTTCTCTCACTTACTCTCTCGCTCCTGTTTTCTCTCTCTCTCTCTCTCTCTCTCTCTCTCTCTCTCTCTCTCTCTCTCTCTCTCTCTCTCTCTCTCTCTCTCTCTCAGAGCTCTTTTGGAGCAGGTAGAGCACTGGCAGGGTTTTCTGGCTTTGGTCAACATGATCATGTTCTGTACTGGGATACCAGGACACTACCCAGTCAACGAGACGACCAGCTCCCTCACTCTCACTTTCTGGTACACACTACAGGTATGCACCCTAACCCCTGCACTGTAACCCAGTCCCCTACACTTTAACCCATGACACTAACGTTACACCCTAACCCCTGCACTGTAACCCAGTCCCCTATACTTTAACCCATGACAGTAACGTTACACCCTAACCCCTGCACTGTAACCCAGTCCCCTACACTTTAACCCAGGTCACTAACGTTACACCCTATCCCTAACTACCCTGTTCAGAATACCACCACTTAACAGCACACACTTTCTCTCTTTCCAGGACGACATCATGTCGTTTGACTCTGAGAGACAGGCGGTGTATCTGCAGGTTTATAGACCAGTGTATTTCCAGCTGGTGGATGTTCTGCTGCATAAAGCACAGTTTCCCTCTGACCAGGAGTATGCATCATGGTCCTCAGATGAGAAGGAGCAGTTCAGAATCTACAGGTACACGTGTGTGTGTGTGTGTGTGTGTGTGTGTGTGTGTGTGTGTGTGTGTGTGTGTGTGTGTGTGTGTGTGTGTGTGTGTGTGTGTGTGTGTGTGTGTGTGTGTGTGTGTGTGTGTGTGTGTGTGTGTGTGTGTGTGAGAGGATTTTCTGACAGGTCTATTGGTCAGCAGGTGAGTGTGTGTGATTGTACCAGCCTGGTATGAAAACGGATGAAAACATTTGTCTGAGTAACAGATCATCAGATGCTCAGAAGCACATTACTAACAGCACAGTATGAAATCAAGCCCTGCTGTTAGTCCCTGCAGAGTTAAATGGTGCCTTCTATTTCAAATGCTCCGAATACAACAGGTGTAAACCTTACAGTGAAATGCTTACTTATAAGCCCTAACTAACAATGCAGTTTTTAGTAAATACCTACAAAAAAAGTAAGAGATAAGAAAAACAAATAATTAAAGAGCAGCAGTAAAATAACAATAGCGAGGCTATATACAGGGGGTACCGGTGCGGGGGCACCGGCGTTGTGGCAATTGAGGTAATATGTACATGTAGGCAGAGTTATTAAAGTGACTATGCATAGATAATAACAGAGAGTAGCAGCAGTGTAGAAGAAGGGGGGTGCAAATAATATGGGTAAACATTTGATTAGCTGTTCAGGAGTCTTATGGCTTGGGTGTAGAAGCATCTTGGTCCTAGACTTGTCGCTCCGGTACAGCTTGCCGTGCGTGTGGCAGAGAGAACTGTCTATGACTAGGGTGGCTGGAGTCTGACAATTTTTAGGGCCTTCCTTTGACACCGCCTGGTATAGAGGTCATGGATGGCAGGAAGCTTTGCCCTGGTGATGTACTGGGCCATACGCACTACCCTCTGTAGTGCCTTGCGATCAGAGGGCGAGCAATTGCCATACCAGGCAGTGATGCAAACCGTCAGGATGCTCTCGATGGTGCAGCTGTAAAACCTTTTGAGGATCTGAGGACACATGCCAAATCTTTTCAGTTTCCTGAGGAATAGGTTTTGTCGTGCCCTCTTCACGGCTGTCTTGGTGTGCTGATTTCAGGTGTAAACCAGGGATGCAAACTATTCACATTTTGGCAAAATTCGCTGTTTTGAATCCAAAATAGGTTACCTACGTGATCCGTGTAGATCCGATGAGAAAATATTACTACTGGCTGTAAGCGAACGAGTGATTAGCGTTTGGAGCAATACTGGCTGCTGTATCCAAGGCTCAGCCAATCGTTTACATAACAGCAGAATGCAGCGCAGCACGCTGTTGAAGAAAGAAGAGACAACCAACTTACTAGTTACAGCATCAGCGCGCGCTCTGGAAAGGCAGCGCGTCCCCTGAACGTTAAGGAAGAGGTAAGGTTAGGTGAGAAGCCTGACCACGGAGACTGGGTGAGAAAGTGATGAAGCGTACTTCATGAGCTGTAACCGAAAACTACTGGCATTAGCTGGGCCTGGCTTATTAAACTGGATGCCATTATAGAGTTGAAAGGAACACTAAAAACTTTCCCTCTTTTCGCTTTTGCTGGCATATTGTAGAACAGATGTACACTTTCTGCCTGTGGACAATGTAATAATGTGCAGTGTAGCCCAAAGATATTGTTTTGTTGTGTTGAACTTGACAGTAACACATGTGAGTGAGGGAGGATTATTACATGTTTTACTCAGTGAACGTTATCTTTGCACACATGTAGCCTTGTGCACTTGATCAAGGTCTATAGTGGCCACTATAATAGAGCAAAAATAGAATGCCTGTTTGTTTCATTCTATTTCTACTTTAAGATGTCTCCCCCCCCCCAAGTGCAATATGTATGTGTGGTCACATGCGTTCTATTATAAAGGCTGTCATGGCTAACTGTAATATCAGTGTATTGGTTTTTTTCTCAAGACTTGAGTGTCATTTGCAGTAAAGTCTAGGCAACAAATAACATTGGATTGCTTTCCTTACATTCTTTAGCTGTGAGTTAGGTTCACATTAACCACGTTTTATTTTACACACAGAGACTGATCATGTAGGCCATATTATTTGTTGTTTAATTAGTTAAAGCCTGCATTTCCCCCGAGCAGGGACTTTTTGCATGTTTCAATGCATCAACAAAAAAAGTATCACTAGTTTGCATCCCTGGCAACACATGATTTGTACATGTTAACTCAATAGAAAAAAGCAGTGGACTAAAAAAATAACCTTGTAAACACACCACTTTCCCCCATAGTATTGATAGTTCCACCTCTATAACAAAACCTTGCCTTCTGTTGGTAACACCTGTGTTCCAGGGTGGATATCTCCGACACTCTGATGTATGTGTATGAGATGCTAGGAGCTGAGCTGCTCAGTAACCTGTATGAGAAACTAGGACGAATACTGACCAACACAGAACAAGCCTCGTCATGGCAGGTACAGTGTGTACACACACACACACACACACACACACACACACACACACACACACACACACACACACACACACACACACACACACACTGTCTGAAGCCGTTTGTCTCTTCCAGCATACAGAAGCGTTGTTATATGGGTTCCAGTCGATAGCGGAGACAATAGATGTCAACTACTCTGATGTCATCCCAGGCCTGATTGGACTCATCCCCAGAATTAGCATCAACAACGTCCAACTGGCCGACACCGTTATGTTCACTATAGGTATTGATACGGTCATAGCTGTCATTTCTTTGTGTCTTGTTCATCCAGGGAATCACAAGGAGAAAAAAAAATTGGACAGGAAAAGTGTCAGGATTCACCTAGCTGTCATGATTTGGGGCTGTACAAATGTTTGATGTATTAGAATAGTTGATTATGCTTATGTTATATTAATAGAAGAGGATGGGTTATAAGGTAATTCACTCACTCAATGTGTGACTAAGACAGAACTCTGCAGGGGAGTGAAGGAGATAAGACTAGGTAAACATTCCACATTAAATCAACTTTGGGGGAAGGGGACATTTACTGCTAAGTGTAGCTAACAATAAAGGCCCTGTTTATACAGCTTTGTAGGCATGGTTTTGGTCTAGGAGTAGAGGATGATGATGTAGGCAGTGACATCACCAGGGCGTGACTTAGGGTTTAATAAAACCACTGGAGACCTTTTGTTGCATGCAGAACTTACTCAGAAACGTGCGTGCTATGTTCCTGTTTGTCAACTTCTGTCTGCAATTGCATGAATAAAGGTTTTTGAATGATTTAATTAAAGATATTGTCATAATGCTAATTTCAACAATGAACCAATGATTGACAAAGGACGACGTAAGGAACGAACCCTAACAAAAGCATCAGACTCCTTTGTTTGTCTCCTGTATCGTACAGTGTTACTGTCTTAAATTCTTTCATCCACTGTGTTCCTCCCTCCCTGTAGGAGCTCTAGCAGAGTGGTTGGCAGACCACCCGGTTATGTTGAGTAGTGTTTTACCTCTGGTACTCCAGGCCTTGGGGAACCCAGACCTCTCCGTCTCCTCTGTCTCCACACTCAAGAAGATCTGCAGAGAATGCAAATTCGACCTGCCGCCTTACGCTACAAATATAGTGGCTGTATCACAGGTTTGTGTGTGCTGTATATCACATTTCATGTTTTATTACATTTGCGTCAATATAAATAATTCTACTGATACATCTGCTATCCTCTCTTCTTCACAGGAGGTGCTGATCAAGCAGATTCACAAGGTCAGTTCTAGTCCTGTCTGTAAATAATGCAAGCCAAAATCCCAATGTGCCAACTCACTGGACCCACTCTAAACATGTATAATGAAAGTCTGGGACAGTGTCAAAATTCAAATAACTTTATTATCTGCGCATTTACTACATGCAACAATGAGCGTATTCAATAAAATAAAATTTAGCACAGGAAGTTTACACCAGACAATAGAATGAGTCAGCCCATTCTGTCATGAAAACAAAGAGCAAGGTTAGAGCTGGTGACAAGACTGATGGATGGCAGCTAGCAAACAGCACTTACACAAAGAGTCACATTATCTTTCAAAGGCCTGGAAATGTATAATGTTCTCTCTCCCTCCCTCTTCCTCCCTCTTCCTCTCTCCCCTCTTCCTCCTCCTCCTCCTCTCTCTTCCTCACTCTACCTCTCCTCCCTTCCTCTCTCCCACTTCAGACCAGTCAGTGTATGTGGCTGATGCAGGCCTTGGGCTTCCTGCTGTCTGCTCTGCCTGTGGAGGAGATACTGAGGAACCTGCACTCCCTCATTACACCCTACATACAGCAACTTGAGAAACTAGCGGATGAGACGGTACACACACACACACAACACACATTGTGGTAACTGTTAAAGTGGCATACTTTCTTCTCTATTGGACTGGGGCCATATGAACAGACCTTGTGTCTGCATGGATGCAACACACTCTCTCTCTCTCTCCCGGTCTCAGTCTCTGTTGGACTGTGTCCATATGAACAGACCTTGTGTCTGCATGGATGCAACACACTCTCTCTCTCTCCCGGTCTCAGTCTCTGTTGGACTGTGTCCATATGAACAGACCTTGTGTCTGCATGGATGCAACACACTCTCTCTCTCTCCCGGTCTCAGTCTCTGTTGGACTGTGTCCATATGAACAGTTGAACATTTCTCTGTGGGACTAGATTGGCTTCATCACTAGGCAATGGGCTACTGAATCACAGGGACATAAGACACATCCACTCTGACACAGCACACACACACACCAGATTCTTACTTTATTAAATGTCACATCTAATGAATCTGGGCCTTCATTGATGAGCTAAAAATAGGGTTTTGACATTTTCTTAAAATAAGGAGCTGACATTAACTAAAAATAAGGATGTGACATTATCAGTGTTGAATTAGTCTCTCTCCCCTGATCTATTGTTCTGGAGTCAGCAGAGACCTGAGTGTCTGGGTGAAAAGAGATGTCAGTTCAAATGAAGAGTTTCATCTCGCTCTCTCTCGCTCTCTCTCGCTTTCTCTCTCGCTCTCTCTCGCTTTCTCTCGCTCTCTCTCGCTCTCTCGCTCTCTCTCTCTTGCTCTCTCGCTCTCTCTCTCTTTCTCTCTCTCGCTCTCTCTCGCTTTCTCTCTCTCGCTCTCTCTCGCTTTCTCTCTCTCGCTTTCTCTCTCTCGCTCTTTCTCGCTCTCTCTCTCTCGCTCTCTCTCGCTCTCTCTCGCTCTCTCTCGCTCTCTCTCAATTCAAGGGGCTTTAGTGACATGGGAAATATCTGTTAACATTGCCAAAGCATGTGAAGTAGATAATATACAAAAGTGTTATAAACGATAACAATGAACAGTAAACATTACACTCACAGAAGTTCCAAAATAATAAAGACATTACACATGTCGTATTATGTACAGTTGAAGTCAAAGTTTACATACACTTAGGTTGGAGTCATTAAAATGTGGTTTTCAACCACTCCACAAATGTCTTGTTAACAAATTATAGTTTTGGCAAGTCGGTTAGGACATCTACTTTGCGCATGACACAAGTAATTTTTCCAACAATTGTTTACAGACATTATTTCACTTATGATTCACTGCATCACAATTCCAGTGGGTCAGAAGTTAACAAACACTAAGTTGACTGTGCCTTTAAACATCTTGGAAAATTCCAGAAAATTGTCATTGCTTTAGAAGTTTCTGACAGGCTCATTGACATAATTTGGAGGTGTACCTGTGGATGTATTTCAAGGCCTACCTTCAAACTCAGTGCCTCTTTGCTTGACATCATGGGAAAATCAAAAGAAATCAGCCAAGACCTCAGAAGAAAAATTGTAGACCTCCAGAAGTCTGGTTCGTCATTGGGAGCCATTTCCAAACACCTGAAGGTACCACGTTCATCTGTACAAACAATAGTACGCAAGTATAAACACCATGGGACCATGCAGCCGTCATACCGCTCAGGAAGGAGACGTGTTCTGTCTCCTAGAGATGAATGTACTTTGGTGGCTATGCTATACTCACTGAGTTTGTACATCGTCAAAGCTTTCTTTAAGTTTGGGTCAGTCAGTGGTCAGGTATTTTGCCACTGTGTACTCTCTGTTTAGGGCCAAATAGCATTCTAGTTTGCTATGTTTTTTTGTGAATTCTTTCCAATGTGTCAAGCAATTATCTTTTTGATTTCTCATGATTTGGTTGGGTCTAATTGTGTTGCTATCCTGGAGCTCTGTGGGGTGTGTTTGTGAACAGAGCCCCAGGACCAGCTTGCTTAGGGTACTCTTCTCCAGATTCATCTCTCTGTAGGTGACAGCTTTGTTATGGAAGGTTTGGGAATCGCTTCCTTTTAGGTGGTTGTAGAATTGAACGTCTCTTTTCTGGATTTGTATAATTAGTGGGTATCGACCTAATTCTGATCTGCATGCATTATTTGGTGTTTTACGTTGTACACTGAGGATATTTTTGCCGTATTCTCCATGCAGAGTCTCAATTTGGTGTTTGTCCCATTTTGTGAATTCTTGGTTGGTAGCGGACCCCAGACCTCACAACCATAAAGGGCAATGGGTTCTATAACGGATTCAAATATTTTTAGCCAGGTCCTAATTGGTATGTTGAACTTTATGTTCCTTTTGATGACATAGAATGCCCTTCTTGCCTTGTCTCTCAGATCTAGGTGCTGCTGTTGGCCCTCCTTGGTTGTTGACAGAAGCACCAGATCATCAGCAAACGGTAGACATTTGACTTCAAATTCTAGTAGGGTGAGGCCGGGTGTTGCAGACTGTTCTAGTGCTTCTGTCAACAACCAAGGAGAAGTGATTTTATGTTGAAGAGAGTGGGGCTTAAGCTGCACCCCTGTCTCACCCTACGGCCCTGTGGGAAGAAATGTGTTTTTTTGCCTATTTTAACCGCACACAGATTTTATGATGTTGTTGTATGTGTTTCCCCCAACACCACTTTCCATCAATTTGTTTAGCAGACCCTCACGACAAAAATTGTGTCGAAGGCTATTTTGAAGTCAACAAAGCATGATAAGACTTTGCCTTTGTTTTGGTTTGTTTGTTTGTTTGTCAATTAGGGTGTGCAGGGTGAATACGTGGTCTGTCGTACGCTAATGTGGTAAAAATCCAATTTGACATTTGCTCAGTACATTGTTTTCACTGAGGAAATGTACTAGTCTGCTGTTAATGATAATGCAGAGGATTTTCTCAAAGTTGCTGTTGACGCATATCCCACGGTAGTTATTGGGGTCAAATTTGTCTCCACTTTTGTGTATTGGGGTGATCAGTCCTTGGTTTCAAATATTGGGGAAGATGCCAGAGCAAAGGATGATGTTAAAGAGTTTTAGTATAGCCAATTGGAATTTGTTGTCTGTATATTTTATCATTACATTGAGGATACCATCAACACAGGCCTTTTTGGGTTGGAGGATTTTTATTTTGTCCTGTAGTTCATTCAAGGTAATTGGAGAATCCAATGGGTTCTGGTAGTCTTTAATAGTTGATTCTAAGATTTGTATTTGATCATGTATATGTTTTTGCTGTTTGTTCTTTGTTATAGAGCCAAAATGATTGGAGAAGTGGTTTAACCATATATCTCAATTTTGGATAGATAGTTCTTCATGTTGTTGTTTGTAGTGTTTTCCAATTTTCCCAGAAGTTGTTAGTCTATGGATTATTCAATTACATTGAGCTTTCTGTTTTACATTTTTAGATTCGATAGGGAAGCTGAGAGGTCAAATATACTGTTAAGGTTTTCTACTGCCAGGTTTACACCTTCACTATCACAGTATAATGTTTTGTCCAGGAAGTTGTGTAAAAGGGATTGAATTTGTTGTCTAATTGTTTTTTGGTAGGTTTCCACACTACATTCCTTCCATCTATAGCATTTCTTAATATTACTCAGTTCCTTTGGCTTTGATGCCTCATGATTGAGTATTGCTCTGTTAAAGTAGTGTGTGATTTTGCTGTGATCTGATAGAGGGGTGTCAGTGGGCTGCCTGTGAACGCTCTGAGAGAGTCTGGGTTGAGGTCAGTGATAAAGTAGGCTACAGTACTACTGCCAAGAGATGAGCTATAGGTGTACCAACCATGGGAGTACCCTAGAAGCCTACCATTGACTATGTATATGCCCAGCATGCAACAGACCTGCAGGAGTTGTTATGTTGTCATAGTTGTGCCTAGGGGGGGCATATGGGGGAGGGAATGCTGTCACACTCCCTCTCTGCCTCTCCTCTCGCTGCCTGTCTCTCTCGTTCTACTCTCTGCCTCTCCTCTCGCTGCTGGTCACACTCCCTCTCTGCCTCTCCTCTCGCTGCCTGTCTCTCTCGTTCTACTCTCTGCTTCTCCTCTCGCTGCCTGTCTCTCTCGTTCTACTCTCTGCCTCTCCTCTCGCTGCTGGTCACACTCCCTCTCTGCCTCTCCTCTCGCTGCCTGTCTCTCTCGTTCTACTCTCTGCCTCTCCTCTCGCTGCCTGTCTCTCTCGTTCTACTCTCTGCCTCTCCTCTCGCTGCTGGTCACACTCCCTCTCTGCCTCTCCTCTCGCTGCCTGTCTCACTCTCTCTCGCTCTCTTCTCTGCATGTCCTCGCTGCCTGACTCTCTCTCTCCTCTCTGCCTTCTTTCTCCTCTCTGCCTGTCTCTCTCTGCCTCTCCTCTCTCTGCCTGTCTCTCTCTGCCTCTCCTCTCGCTGCCTGTCTCACTCTCTCTCGCTCTCTTCTCTGCATGTCCTCGCTGCCTGACTCTCTCTCTCCTCTCTGCCTTCTTTCTCCTCTCTGCCTGTCTCTCTCTGCCTTTCCTCTCGCTGCTTGTCTCTTTCTCCTCTCTGCCTCTTGCTGCCTTGCTGCCTCTCTTCTCACTGCCTCTCTTCTCGCTGCCTCTCCTCTCACTGCCTCTCTCTCCTCTCGCTGCCTCTCTCTCCTCTCTGCCTCTCCTCTCGCTGTCTCTCACCTCTCTGCCTCTCCTCTCGCTGTCTTTCTCCTCTGCCTCCTCTCGCTCTCCTCTCTGCCTCTCCTCGCTGCCTGTCACACTCTCTCTCGCTCTCTTCTCTGCATGTCCTCGCTGCCTGACTCTCTCTCTCCTCTCTGCCTTCTTTCTCCTCTCTGCCTGTCTCTCTCTGCCTCTCCTCTCGCTGCCTGTCTCACTTTCTCTCGCTCTCTTCTCTGCATGTCCTCTCGCTGCCTGACTCTCTCTCTCCTCTCTGCCTTCTTTCTCCTCTCTGCCTGTCTCTCTCTGCCTCTCCTCTCGCTGTCTCTCACCTCTCTGCCTCTCCTCTCGCTGTCTTTCTCCTCTGCCTCCTCTCGCTCTCCACTCTGCCTCTCCTTCTCTTGCTGCCTCTCTCTCTTGCTGCCTCTCTCCTTTCTCTGCCTCTCTTGCTATCTTTCTCTCTCTGCCTCCTCTCGCTGTCTCTCTCTGCTCTGCCTCTCTGCCTCTGCTCTCGCTGCCTGTCTCTTTCTCTCCCTCTCTCCCCTTTCTACCTGTCTGGTTGTGTGATTTATAGCCATGACGTCAGACTAGGGAATCAGGTTGTCTGTGCAGCCTGACAAACACTGGCACCTTGAGGCAAGAGGTGAAACTGCACATCCACTATATTGTAAGCTACAGTACAACCATTGTCTGTTTTTATGCATTTAGGGTGGCATTCTGACTTAAGATCTGGACACTCAACTCAAATTTTCACCCATTGACGTCTGTGAATGATTTGGGTATAAGTACAAGTTGCACACACCTATCTCAACTCTGAAGTGTGTGTGTGTGTGTTCAGTAGCAACATTGCTCAATAAGCGAAGGGATTCAGCCCAGCTGCATTACACCTCCCTTGTACGCCACAGTTCCGTTGTCATGGATACAGAGAGGTGATTAAATCGGTACTAACAAAGCTTTAATTAGTGTTGTCACCCTGGAGAGCGTGTGTCTGAAATCTGCAGAAAGAAGAGGCCATCAACTGACTGATGCACCCAAAATCATCTCTTCTCTCTTTCACTTCTTTAGAAGAAGTTCTGTCCTTTTCACTTCATCCCTCTCTCTTTCATGTTCTTTCACGGTCTCTCTTTTTGTTTCACTTGTTAAGACATGGCAAATCTTGTTTGTCTGTCTCCCTGAAGCTAATGACTTACTTTCTCGTCTTTCTCTCCCTCCCTCATCCCTCTCTCCAGCCCAACCCATCCAATAAACTAGCGATAATCCACATCCTGGGTCTGTTATCTAATCTCTTCACTACGCTGGACATCAGCAAGCAGGAGGACGAATCAGGAGAGGGCACAGCGCCACCTGTCAAAACAGCCCCGCCACCACCAGGACCTAACCCGGTGAGAGACCTCACCATCAACACCCAGGCACACGCCAGCTCAGTGGGAGTGTTTAGCGTTGTCTAGGTTACTCAAACTAATCGGTGTGTGTTCTAGGTGGTGGTGGTCCTACAGCAGGTCTTTGCTCTCATTCAGACGGTCCTCAGCAAGTGGCTCAACGACTCTCAGGTGGTGGAGGTGAGACAAGCACACACTGGACAGACCTATAGTGATGTTTTAATATCTGAAGCATAAAAAAATCTGACCTGAATAAGCTGAAAATGAACAGTTTCACTCTCCCCTATTTCCCTCCCTCCTCCCAGGCCGTGTGTGCTATCTTTGAGAAGTCGGTGAGGACTCTCCTCCATGACTTTGCCCCCATGGTGTCTCAGCTCAGTGAGATGCTAGGACAGATGTACAGTACCATACCACAAGCTTCAGCACTGGACCTCACACGACAGGTACACACACACACACGCTTGAACACACTCACGCCAACACAATACACACGCATCAGAGGCACACAAACACCTTAACCAGTGTGAAACCATCTGTGGTTGTATTTGACAGATGGTCCATATATTTGCCAGTGAGACGGACAACTTCCCTCCCATCAAGGCTCTATTTGAGCTGGTTACCTCGGTAACACTCTCCATCTTCCAGCAAGGTAGGGGGTCCTGCAGGGGAGGGGTGTGAAAAATGTCTGTTTTTCTTTTGGGTGATTTTGATTGACAGGAAACCTGCACACACCTGCTTTCAGCAGCAGGGGAAATGCAATGGATGCATCTCAGTAGTCTAAAGTCCTTGTCTCCTCTCCTTGGAGCTGGACAGTTGAAAACACCTATTGCATCATATTGCAGTGTTTTTAGATGAGTGCAGATGAAGGGGAGGCAATGAGGAGAGGAAGTCACGTTAGATTATTGATATGCATCCTCTGTCCTCCTGTGCTGCTATAGAGAATCAGAAAAGAAAAAGCAATAGAAGGAAGTTCTGTTTTTCACACTGACATTATCCAGTGGTTGTTATCTGAATACAGTCCAGCCCTCTCTTCTCCCTTTTTAGTTGTCCTCTCATTCCCTACTCCCCCTCTTCTGCTTTGACTGTGTTTGATTGATAATGGCTGCCTCTCCTGCTTTCTTGAACTCTTTCTTTCTGAGCAGGTGACCTTAAATGTTACACTGTGGCCTGTATCTTATACAGTATGGTGCAACGTTACAGAATGTTGTTGCAGAACAACGTTCATATAGAAATGTATTGTGTAGAATAGACAGCCCTCTCGGTTTTACAGAACGGAATTGTGTGTGCTCTATACATTGCATTTCTATCTGGGTTGCACCCCACTGAATAAGCCTGTAAGGTTGGGTCTTGGGTCTTGTTTGGAGTCTGGGAACAGTGAAGGGAATGGTTGCCTCCCAAGTGTTCACCTTTTGGGGGGTGGGTGGGGGTAGGGGTCAGGGGTTCTATTGACCCAATCCCAAATCGACCCCCAGCCCCTACCCCCTTGGCACATGGATGGTTGTAAGCCACACAGAAAAATATCATATTGCCTATTGTATGACATTGCAAGCCCCTAGGGTGTATAGTCTAGGAGAGATGCATAGGGGCTTGTCCAGGGGAAGGGGGTAGAGGCAAGGGGTTGATTTGGGACTGGACGCCCCTTTTTCTCTGAAGCGTCACAGAGGTGCCTCCTGGGTTCCCCACTCCAAACCCACTTTTGTTATTTTTAGGTTTGTTCCTTCTCTCGTTACTTTCTTTTTTATCTCCAAATGGAACCCATGTTTTCTCTCTCTACCTGTTTTCTGTTCGTTCAACCGCTCCTGTTTTTCTGAGACTCTTCCAAAGCTTCACACGCCCCTCCTCCCTCTCTCTCCCCTTTGTTTGTTCTTTACTCACGTGTGACAATTATTTCAATGAGATCTTTTCTGTTCTCTTTTCTTTCTACATGACTGTTGAATCGGTTGAGTTGCTGTTTGTATATTATTATTATTATTATTCTCTTTATGATTTGTTAAGTTTCATCTTTATTATATTTTAGGACCCAGGGATCATCCTGATATTGTTGATTCATTTATGCAACTCCAAGCTCAGGTGTGTTTTTGGTTTCTTATTTCATTCACTTTGGGTTTCTCAATCTCTCTCTCTCTCTGTCTCTCTCTCTCGCTGTCTCTCTTTCTTTCTCTCTCTCGCTGTCTCTCTTTCTTTCTTTCTCTCTCTCGCTGTCTCTCTCTCTGTCTCTCTCTGTCTCTCTCTCTCTCTTATTCTCTCTGTCTCTTTGTCCCTCTCTCTCTCTCTCTCTCTCTCTCTCTCTCTCTCTCTCTCTCTCTCTCTCTCTCGTTATCTCTAGCTCTCTCTCTTCTCTCTTTCTGTTTGTTAAAAAGGGTCCTAGGGCGACCCATCATAATGGCAGGGCAGAGAATGGACAGTAGGTGGCGCTATTGAAGGACCGACTGTCTTCTTCAATACTCAGGACTCTAACCAGAAGCTACACCTTTGTCTGAAGATGAGGGAGTTCGGTTCAGAGTTCACCAAGGTCATGTCCAGTAGGCAAAAAACAAGAGAATGTTTTGAAAGGAGGAGGGACAAACTGAACGTGTCCAATAAGAAACATTTTCATGTTCAGTTGTCCTACTGAACACGACCCTGGGATGTAGTTCTAGAGGTCGACCAATTATGATTTTTCAATGCCGATACCGATTATTGGAGGACCTAAAAAGCCGATACCGATTAATTGGACGATTTGTTTTATTTTTTTATTTTGAATAATAATTGTATTAATGACAATTACAACAATACTGAATGAACACTTATTTTAACTTAATATAATACATCAAAATCAATTTAGCCTCAAATAAATAATGATACATGCTCAATTTGGTTTAAATAATACAAAAACAAAGTGTTGGAGAAGAAAGTAAAAGTGCAAATGTGCCATGTAAGAAAGCTAACGTTTCAGTTCCTTGCTCAGAACATATGAAAGCTGGTGGTTCCTTTTAACATGAGTCTTCAATATTCCCAGGTAAGAAGTTTTAGGTTGTAGTTATTATAGGACTATTTCTCTCTATGCGATTTGTATTTCATATACCTTTGACTATTGGATGTTCTTATAGGCACTTTAGTATTGCCAGTGTAACAGCATAGCTTCCGTCCCTCTCCTCGCTCCAACCTGGGCTCGAACCAGGAACACAACAGCCACCCTCGAAGCATCGTTACCCATCGCCCCACAAAAGCCGCGGCCCTTGCAGAGCAAGGGGAACAACTACTCCAAGTCTCAGAGCGAGTGACGTTTGAAACGCTATTAGCGCACACCCCGCTAACTCGCAAGCCTTTTCACATCGGTTACACCAGCCTAATCTCGGGAGTTGATAGGCTTGAAGTCATAAACAGCGCAATGCTTGAAGCATTGCGAAGAGCTGCTGGCAAAACTCACGAAATGCTTATGAGCCTGCTGGTGCCTACCATCGCTCAGTCAGACTCCTCCTACAAATCATAGACTTAATTATAACATAATAACACACACAAATACGAGCCTTTCGGTCATTAATATGGTCGAATCCATAAACTATCATCTAGAAAAACAAAAAGTTTATTCTTTCAGTGAAATACGGAACCGTTCCGTATTTTATCTAACGGTGTTTATCCATAAGTCTAAATATTGCTGTTACATTGTACAACCTTCAATGTTATGTCATAATTACGCAACGAGCCAGGCGGCCCAAACTGTTGCATATACCCTGACTCTGCGTGCAAAGAACGCAAGAGAAGTGACACAATTTCACCTGGTTAATATTGCCTGCTAACCTGGATTTCTTTTAGCTAAATATGCAGGTTCAAAAAGATCTACTTGTGTGTATTGATTTTAAGAAAGGCATTGATGTTTATGGTTAGGTACACGTTGGAGCAACGACAGTCCTTTTTTGCAAATGCGCACCGCATCGATTATATGCAACGCAGGACACGCTAGATAAACTAGTAATACCATCAACCATGTGTAGTTAACTAGTGATTATGATTGATTGTTTTTTATAAGATAAGTTTATTGCTAGCTAGCAACTTACCTTAGCTTCTTACTGCATTCGCATAACAGGCAGGCTCCTCTTAGAATGCAATGTAAAGCAGGTGGTTAGAGCGTTGGACTAGTTAACCGTAAGGTTGCAAGATTGAATCCCCGAGTTGACAAGGTAAAATTCTGTCGTTCTGCCCCTGACCAGGCAGTTAACCCACCGTTCCTAGGCCGTCATTAAAAATAAGAATGTATTCTTAACTGACTTGCCTAGTTAAATAAAGGTGTTAAAAAAAAAATAAAACAGCCAAATCGGTGTCCAAAAATACAGATTTCCGATTGTTATGAAAACTTGAAATCGGCCCTAATTAATCGGTCGACCTCTATGTAGTTCCCAGTGACCTCACTGGTTAGAATCCCAGAGCCACGCCCCTTTTCTGATGTAATTCCAGCCCAGTGCCAATCAAAGCCCAAATTAATTAATATTCCATTAATTAATCAATTCAGGTGAATTGGTTGCCCTCTTTTTTTTATTTTTGTCTTCCTTCTACATTCTTCTTCCTTTAATCTTTGGATAGATCTGATCTCCTCTCCTCTTCCCTCTGTCCCCCTCTCCTCCTCCATCCTGAATGAGTTACTTACAGTATCAGTTGTATTTATCCGTACATGTACTTTACTTACTTATGTTGCATATTCAATCCAACCAGGCCAAAAAAGGGAGGAAAAAATTGTGTATCAGAATGAAATTGATACAAAAGCTACAGAACCATCATTGCCTTTAGTTTGACTTAAGTTTGGAATAATTTTCTATTTTTGTTTTTCTCCAGTTTGTTTGCCGAGTTTGCATTGGAGCAGAGTTGTGTACTTTACTCTATGAATGGTAGTTTGTCGTAGGGAGAGTGGAGTAGTCTAGCCTGGTAGCTTCATCTGTTTACCTGCTATAGACAACTCCTTTCGCCCAACTCACATTAACTCCCCCTCAAGGATTTAAAAACATTGGATTGGTGTAAGAAACACTTTGTCTACACCAATCCAATGCTGTTAAATCCCAGATGGGTAGTGAACGAGATCACACATCAGGGAGAATCAGAATTTGCCTCTTGTTGTTCAGCTCGGACTACAAGTTGTTCCTGACCTTGTGGGTAAACAGCTAAACATGCAATGACAAAGGAGTTGTCTAAAGCAGACAGTTCTGTCTACGAGGCTAGAAGAGTGGTGGTGGGGGGGGGCAGAGAGAGGGTGTACCCATGGAGTAGGGGCACAGACTCCTGCCCTGTGTCATGCCTCTGTCTGCCTCCTACTGTAGGCCCTCAAACGGAAGCCAGATCTCTTCTTGTCTGAGATTCTTGACGTGAAAGCTGTGTTCCATTGTGGTAAGTGTGTGTCTCTTTGCTTCCAACAAGCACACTGATCATTGTGTGTGTGTGTTGCCGCGTCCCTTTTAACACGCACACTGTAAAACTGTTAGAAAGTGTTTAAAGGTCAACTGCCCCTTAGGCCATTTAAATCCAGAGAAGTTGGTTCTATGTGTCATGGATGTGAAATTAGAAACATTCATTCTAGTGTCAAAATTGACTTCAAAGTGTAAATCGGATAAATTTGGACATAAAGTCAGTCTCATACAAAACTGAATTTTGTAAGGGAGTTTGTCACGAGTTACTGGAGGGTTTACGATCATGTTTACTTGCCCAGTGCTCACTAACACGAGAGAAGCAACTGTGCTAATTAAGCTCTATCTTAATGCTGCACGCGCTGTATACAATCACAGCATCCAGAACCTCCAGACAGTGAGACAGACCTGTCCTTTATGCAGCGTATCAGACTGATGTCTGATAGTGTTAATCACGCAAGTCTGCCACTTTTGGGGCAGAATTAGAATTGAGATGATCAGAGCGCACTTGTATCATAACTGCAACCTGTCAATATTCCAAAATCCATTTGCGAGCATCTTGTGTCCCCCGCGACCTGCTTTGTAACACGATTCCCTATGAAACACTGCCAGATAGACACACTCTGGTAATAGGGAGAAAGTTGTAAAAAACACAACATCACTGAAGTTCACGCATTGCCACTCGCCTGTGGTGAACACAGAGTTGGAACTTAGGTAGCAAGTGATTTTGGGCACTGATGAACAATGTGTAGCTTGTACTTTATTTACGATAGTTTCACAGCTTGCAGATTATCAAGTTGTAGACATGTTATCGTTCTCAGAAAAAAAGTTACTTGTGAAATACTGTACCAAACCCCTTAGCGAGATGTAAAATTGACTAAGATCTCTGCAAAAACGTCTAAATTAATGACAGATTTCTTGATTTATCTTAGATTAATTCTGACAATTGATAGGAAGTGACTATTTTGAGGAAGACGCTATGTTGTTGCTACGCTGACTCAGGAGGGACAAACAACAGTACCTGCCAGGGTAGGAGATAATAACACACCCAGATCAAACCACACCACCAAGATCACTCTCGTTTGTCTTCAGTCATGGCCACTTAATGAGCAATCTTTCAAACGAGGCCAAATCAGGAAGAGCAGTCGCCCTTTAAATAGTTTAAATAGTATAGCTTTTGTATTTTTATGTTTCTTTAATGTCTCCCCCCCCCCTCCTTTCTCTCCTGTAGGAGTACTGTCACTCAAATTCCCAGAGGCTCCAACAGTGAAGTCTACCTGCTTGTTCTTTGTGAGTATACACACACACACACACACACACACCCCTCTGTATTTATTTGGACAGTAAAGCTAAACATTTTTTATTTTGCTCTATACTCTAGCATTTTGGATTTGAGATAAAATGTATTTTAGTAAAGAATGTCACCTTGTATTTGAGGGTATTCTAATATATGTTTTGATGTTTAGAAATGAAAGAACTTTATGTACAGTAAACTGCAAATGCATCCAACAAGTTTGTAGTCACAAGCTTGATGTAGTCATTACGTGCTAGGAATATGGGACCAAATACTAAACTTTTGACTACATTAATACACCATAAGTGAATATGTCCAAATACTTATGACACCTTCAAATGGGGGGACTAGATATGCAGGAAAATACCCTCAAATAAAAGGTGACATTCTGGACTTTTGCCTAATTTGATGTTGGAGTATAGTGCCAAGGTTTTAGCTTTACTGTCCAAATAAATACAGAGGGAACTGTATGTTTTTGGTTAACAAAGGTGGATCTTGTTGAAATGTGTACTTAGTTTTGTGGTTCTCTCTGATTGTCCCTGTGTGTGTGCCGTAGACTGAGTTGTTGCCCCGTTGCTCAGATGTGCCCCCAGTGGCCAGAGTGGTGCAGGAGGATGGAAAACTACTCCTGCAGGCTGTACTCGAGGTAAACCTACATGCATCCTCGCTAATGTATTTTAGATGTCCTACTGTATACTGAAACATATCACCTTATTGACTGGTCTTTCCTCTCTCTCTCCAGGCAATCGGGGGAGGTTCATCTCGTAGTCTGATGGACCAGTTTGCTGAGGTGCTGTTCAGTCTCAATAAGCACTGTTTCCCTCTTCTCACTGTGTGGCTGAAAGAGGCGCTGCAGGCAGCAGGCTTCCCCTCCACTAGGGTCACCACAGAACAGAAGGACACCTTCACCCAACAGATACTCAGGTACCACACACACGTACTTGCTCACTCACGTAGGCAATGCTGCGGTTAGCTTTTCTTTCTGTGTCTGACCCCATCTCTCTCCTCCCGCTCTCCCTCTAGAGAGCGAGTCAATAAGCGGAGGGTGAAGGACATAGTAAAGGAGTTTACCCTAGTCTGCAGAGGGCTTCACGGGACCGAGTACGCCGCTGAATACTGACCCTGACCTTGCAACGACTTCCCCAGGCTGGATGCCACGGTACCACAGTACCCACAAACCCCTCAACACTGGAGTTTTCCTTGGACGATTGAAACTAGACCCTCCCCCTAGAACAGAAAACAGCTCCCCATACAGGCCAACCATTAGACAAATGGTGCTCTATCACACCACTCAACGGTCTGACGAAGGCTGCTCTCCTTCTTTCCTCTCTTTCCCCCTATCTCTTTCTCTCCTTCCCTTTTGTGACATCAACTCCCAGCATGTCCTCACTTCACCCTCTTTCTCTCCTTTCTCTCTCTGTTGTTGCATTGGGATCATCTGTGGCTCAGAGGCTGTTTCCCTGCTGTTTCCTGGTTGTTTAGCATCTGAGATGATAGTGGTACTGTACCTGCTGTCAGTAGCTAGCTAGTTTACCTTTGTATCTTTGGAAAGAAAACTAAATAAATATACATTACCAGTCAAAAGTTTGGACACACCTACTCATTCAAGGTTTTCTTTATTTTTACTATTTTCTGCATTGTAGATTAATAATGAAGACATCAAAACTTTGAAATAACACATATATAGAATTATATAGTAACCAAAAAAGTGTTAACCAAATCAAAATATATTTTATATTTGAGATTCTTCAATGTAGCCACCCTTTGCGTTGATGACAAATTTGCACACTCTTGGCATTCTCTCAACCAGCTTCACCTGTAATGCTTTTCCAAAAGTCTTGAAGGAGTTCCCACATGCTGAGCACTTGTTGGCTGTTTTTCCTTCACTCTGCGATCCAACTCATCCCAAACCATCTCAATTGAGTTGAGGTGATTGTGGAGGTCAGGTCATCTTATGCAGCACTCCATCACTCTCCTTCTTGGTCAAATAGCCCTTACACAGCCTGGAGGTGTGTTGGGTTATTGTTCTGTTGAAAAACAAATGATAGTCCCACTAAGAGCAAACCAGACGGGATGGTGTATTGCCGCAGAAAGCTGTGGTAGACATGCTAGGTTAGTGTGCCTTGAATTCGAAATAAATCAGTGTCACCAGCAGAGCACCATTACACCTCCTCCATGCTTCACGGTGGGAACCGCACATGCAGAGATAATCCGTTCACCTATTCTGCGTCTCACAAAGACACGGCAGTTGGAACCAAAAATCTCAAATTTGTACTCATCAGACCAAAGGAAGATTTCCACCGGTCTAATGTTCATTGCTTGTGTTTCTTGGCCCAAACAAGTCTATTCTTCTTATTGGTGTCCTTTAGTCGTGGTTTATTTGCAGCAATTCGACCATGAAGGCCCTGAGTCACAGTCTCCTCTGAACAGTTGATGTTGAGATGTCTGTTACTTGAACTCTATGAAGCATTTATTTGGGATGCTATTTCTGAGGCTGGTAACTCTAATGAACTTATCCTCTGCAGCAGAGGTAACTCTGGGTCTTCCTTTCCTGTGATGGTCCTCATGAGGGCCAGTTTCATCATAGCGCTTGATGTTTTTTGTGACTGCGCTTGAAGAAACGTTCAAAGTTCTTGATGTTTCTGTTTGACTGACCTTCATGTCTTAAAGTAATGGACTGTTGTTTCTCTTTGCTTATTTGAGCTGTTCTTGCCATAATATGGACTTGGTCTTTTACCAAATAGGGCTATCTTCTGTATACCTTGTCACAACACAACTGATTGGCTCAAACGCATTAAGAAGGAAAGAAATTCCACAAATTAATTTTTAACAAGACACACCTGTAAAATTGAAATGCATTCCAGGTGACTACCTCGTGAAGCTGGTTGAAAGAATGCCAAGAGTGTGCAAAGCTGTCAAAGGCAAAGGGTAGCTACTTTGAAGAATCTCAAATATATTTCATTTTTAAAATACTTTTTTGGTTACTACATGAGTCCATGTGTGTTATCTTATAGTTTGTTTTCACTATTATTCTACAATGTAGAAAATAGTATATAAAAAAAACCTTGAATAAGTAGGTGTCCAAACATTTGACTGTTACTGTGTGTGTGTGTGTGTGTGTGTGTGTGTGTGTGTGTGTATATATACATACACACACACATACATACATACATACATACATACATACATGCATACATACATACATACATACATACATACATACATACACACACACATACATACATACATACATACATACATACATGCATACATACAGTTGAAGTCGGAAGTTTACATAAATACATACATACATACAGTTGAAGTCGGAAGTTTACATAGACCTTAGCCAAATACATTTAACCTCAGTTTTTCACAATTCCTGACATGTAATCCTGGTAAAAAAATTCCCTGTCTTAGGTCAATTAGGATCACCACTTTATTTTAAGAATGTGAAATGTCAGAATAATAGAGAGATTGATTTATTTCAGCTTTTGTTTCTTTCATCACATTCCCAGTGGGTCAGAAGTTTACGTACACTCAATTGGTGTTTGGTAGCATTGCCTTTAAATTGTTTCACTTGGGTCAAACGTTTCGGCTATCCTTCCACAAGCTTCCCACAATAAGTTGGGTGAATTTCTGCCCATTCCTCCTGACAGAGCTGGTGTAAATAAGTCAGGTTTGTAGGCCTCCTTTCTCACACCCGCCTTTTCAGTTCTGCCCACACATTTTCTATTGGATTGAGGTCAGGGCTTTGTGATGGCCACTCCAATACCTTGACTTTGTTGTCCTTAAGACATTTCTCCACAACTTTGGAAGTATGCTTGGGGTCATTGTCCATTTGGAAGACCCATTTGCGACCAAGCTTTAACTTCCCGACTGGTGTCTTGATGTTGCTTCAATATATCCACATAATTATCCTTTCTCGTGACGCCATCTATTTTGTGAAGGGCACCAGTCCCTCCGGCAGCAAAGCAGCTCCACAACATGAGGCTGCCACCCCCGTGCTTCACTGTTGGGATGGTGTTCTTCGGCTTGCAAGCCTCCCCCTTTTTCCTCCAAACATAACGATGGTCATTATGGCCAAACAATTATATTTTTATTTCATCAGACCAGAGGGCATTTCTTAAAAATAAAAAAATATATATTTGTCCCCATGTGCAGTTGCAAACTGTAGTCTGGCTTTTTTATGGTGGTTTTGGAGCATTGGCTTCTTCCTTGCTGAGCGTCCTTTCAGGTTATGCCGAAATAGGACTTGTTTTACTGTGGATATAGATCCTTTTGTACCTGTTTCCTCCAGCATCTTCGAAAGGTCCTTTGCTGTTGTTCTGGGATTGATTTGCACTTTTCGCACCAAAGTACGTTCATCTCTAGGAGACAGAACATGTCTCCTTATTGAGCGGTATGACGGCTGTGTGGTCCCATGGTGTTTATACTTGCGTACTATTGTTTTAACAGTTGAACGTGGTACCTTCAGGCGTTTGGAAATTGCTCCCAAGGATGAACCAGACTTGTGGAGGTCTACAATTATTTTTCTGAGGTCTTGGCTGATATCTTTTGATTTTCCCATGATGTCAAGCAAAGAGGCACTGAGTTTGAAGGTAGGCCTTGAAATACATCCACAGGTACACCTCCAATTGACTCAAGTGATGTCAATTAGCCTATCAGAAGCTTGACATCCTTTTCTGGAATTTTCCAAGCTGTTTAAAGGCACAGTCAACTTAGTGTATGTAAACTTCTGACCCACTGGAATTGTGATACAGTGACTTATAAGTGAAATAATCTGTCTGTAAACAATTGTTGGAAAAATTACTTGTCATGCACAAAGTCCTAACTGACTTACCAAAACTATAGTTTGCTAACAAGAAATTTGTGGAGTGTTTGAAAATCTAGTTTTAATGAATCGAACCCAAGTGTATGTAAACTTCATACATATATTTATTAACACACCACACACACACACACACACACACACACACACACACACACACACACACACACACACACACACACATCTATATAATGAAACAAAGGGGGTGCCAGTCCTGCTGCAAAACAGGAAGAGAGAGGGACCAATGACGGAACAGGATTCTGTGGACTGACACATTAACAGCATACCGTATACCATACAACACCGACTCACGCTCCCCAAAGCTCTTACGTTTGCCAAAATTATTTTGGAATGTCATGTGAACTAGTCTAATTTGATTTTGATATTTGCCTTTATGGGGAATTATGTGCCGATTGAAGGTTGAACCACTGACCAACTAGACTAAAGCAGAGGATTATACTGTCTGCTGTCCTGCCCCTGTCCAGCGCTACACACACACACTAGCAAGTGTAGTTTCCTTAAGAGTCTAGAATGTCCAATGATCGATCAATGAGGAGGGAGAAGAGGTGACGGAGAGAGTGATGCAGAGGTTGGTGAGATTAGTGTTGTGAGGGGAGGGGAAGGAATAGATGAGGGTGTGTTGTCCTATCTGTGGACTGTACAGTCACTGTAGTCGTGCAACTCGATTAGTCATGTTGTGTGTGTGTAGGGGAGTGTGTGCAGTGTTGATGTAGTGTGCATGAGTGTGAGTAAATGTCTGCCTCCCCGCTTGTTGAGTGCACTTATATCGGACCTTCATCACTTTCTCCTACCAAACACAGACACCCCCTCCCCTTTTAAATACAGACCCCGTCCCTCCATTTGACACTCTCTTAGTCCTCCTTTACATACAGTACATATACTGAGTACTCCACTTAAATGTTCTCTGCTCACAACACACAAGAACTGCAACAGTCCACTAACCTCCATATTTCCTGGATTGACTGACCAGTCCTAACCATTGACTAGATGAACTCATTCGTATGATCTATAAACCAGTAGAACAAACTACACACCGTACTGCTCTTAACCAGTGCTTGTCAACAAGCAACCTGAGTCCTATCACCCAACCGGGTGTCTTCCTAGAACGAGGCTGAGAGGGGTAGTCAGTGATGTCATAAAGATTATTCAGGAAGTGTATTTGCAGTTGGAAACTGATGGAATGGAACTCTTCTCTGTGAATGGAATTGAGACTGCGTCTGAAATGACTTAATGAAAATAGATGGAAATCAGAGAATAGGTTACCATTTAGGATGGATGAAACGATTGGAGCAGCTGGCTCCCATGTGTACTTCCTGCTTCCTTATGACATCACCTCTGTCCAATCCCTTTTTGTGTCACTAGGTGCCTGCAGACATGTAGCATGTGTGTGTTTTTGGGGTACGGGGTTGGGTGGGTGGTTTTTGGGAGATTATGAAATACTGTGAGTGTGACGCTGTGAGATAATGCTCTGGGTACAAGTTGGCCATTAGTTGGCCATCTAGGATCAGCTTACCCTCAGTGGGTCCTCAATTTAACCATTATGGACTGAAGATGCAAGACTGACTTCGGATCAGTGTCTAGGGTTGACTTCATCCTATGGTCAAGGAAACTGTCTGAGAGTATGTTTGTCACTGACAAAGAGAGAGGAAGAGGCGGGTTGGAGCGGGGATGAAATGTACATTGTTTCTTTTTTGTACCATGTTTTAATTTATTAAATATATCTGATGGCAAGTCGTGTTTGTGTGTGTGTGCGCGGGCGCGCGCACTTCCTACTGGCCAGTATGTTAGGTCTGTGTTGCCTATAATAAATACAGAAAGAAAATCAGTAATATGGCACCAAGCTGTATTCATTTATCATTTTCATGGGCTTCTTCCTCATTTCCACGAAGGGAATTAAACGTTTTAAAGAAAATGTACAATCAGGATCATACCAAAAGTTTACAACAGAAGCACGCATGCGTCGTCTTCTCATCGTGGGTGTGGTGGTGAGTTTGGTGCGCCCTCACACACGTGGGGTGCTCTTCAATTTGTGGTCTCTGCGGATCAGACATTCAGAAGAATAGCTACTTTTGGACTTGTAAGGTAAGCAGCCTTTTGCTAAGAATGTTTTCTGTATTTTACTCGTTGTAGCTAACTACTAACTAGTGAAATATTCGTATTGAATCACCCAGCTAGCTCATTAATTAAAGCTAGCTAGCTAACGTTACTGTAGCTAGCAACTTTGTAAGTAACTTACCTTACGCTTTCAAAGTTTAGATTTGATGCCGTGTTATATCTTGTGCACGATCTATTGTTGCAGGAAGTAGAAAACTCATGTGCCACGTTCTCTTACTAGTTCATTTTTTGCCTAAACGATCAAATCCGAGTTTGATTGTTATTTTATTTAGTTAAGATACTTAGCTAACCAAATTGATTACAATATCGCTGGCTAAATTGCTATCATATCTAACAAAGCATTATTTTCATATGGAGGACACTTTTTTATCAGTTAACGAAATAGCCCTGCTAGAGCCCGAGCTGCATGCCTTGTGATGCAACACGCAAATAATAAAGTTGACCCATGTCCTGACTGTGATTACTTAATGAATGCACTGTATAGAGAGGAGTGGGGTTGGACTCGGCCTCATGATCCATATCCACTTAGCTACCCTCGTTCTACTCTGTAATTCTGTCAAGCACACATCCTCTAAATTGTTATAACCTAGTAACAGTTGGGGCATATATTTCTATTTATTTTACCTTTTATTTAACTAGGCAAGTCGGTTAAGAACAAATTCTTATTTTCAATGCCTAGGAACAGTGGGTTAACTGCCTGTTCAGGGGCAGAACGACAGATTTGTACCTTGTCAGCTCGGGGGTTTGAACTTGAAATCTTCCGGTTACTAGTCCAACGCTCTAACCACTAGGCTACCATGCATAGAAAACTACTGCAAGTTTAGCTGAACAACTAGGCTGCCTTGTCTCAGCACTATATTCATACGTGAAAGTATCAGTGGACCTCAAATGCTACAGTAAACATTCCTTTGAGGGTGAGAGCATTGAGACATCTTTAGAACCCAAAGAGCAGTGTGTACCAACCCACATCGATAAGCCAACAGTTAGGCTACACTGACAGACTGACTACAGTGTCACAAAAATACAACACACTCTGTTCTGGCTGCAGAGTTAACCTCTGTCCACGGCATAATCAGGTCAAAGGTCAACACAGGGACAGATCTGGAGTCGGTCCTTATATATTATTGATTGATTATAATGATTGTGTTTGATTTAAAGATGGTTAGTGTTAAATTACTCTTTTGTCATGTGGCCTCCAACATGTGCATGGTAACATATGTGCTATGTCACCATTGGGTTTTGGGAAGAAAAAAAACAATTATCCACTCATCTCCCCTTCTCTAGTTATGGCAGTAGTGAGGTTCTACAGTAAGGAGGCTGAGAGGGGGTGGGTCTTACAGACTGCTGCTCAGCTTCACCCCCAGCTGTCAATCACCAGTGAGCTCTGCTACAATGTGGAGCTGACAGGTGAGTGTGTTTGTGCATAATGTATATGAGTAAAAGATGCACCCAAATTGTTCAGGCAAGTAAGAAATACATGCGCTCAGGCTGTCCGGGAGGCCAAAGTTAGTTACTTTAAGGAGCAGTTCTCTCTGTGGGTTTAACCCCAAGAAGTTCTGGACAATGGTGAAAGAAATGGAGAATAAACCATCCTCACAGCTACCCTTTCCCCTAATGTTCATGATGTGTTTGTTACTGCCAAGCTAACCCCGATTCAGATGACCATCCTACCCATGCTAGATTACGGAGATGTATCTTAAATAGTTTAGATAAACACCTACTCATTCAAGGGGTTCTTCATTATTTTTTAAAACTATTTTCTACATTGTAGAATAATACTGAAGACATGAAAACATTGAAATAACACATAGAATCATGTAGTAACCAAAAGGTGTTAAACAAATCAAAATATATTTTATATTTGTAATTCTTCAAAGTAGCCACCCTTTGCCTTGATGGCAGCTTTGCTCACTCTTGACATTCTCTCAACCAGCTTCACCTGGACTGTTTTTCCAAAAGTCCTGAAGGAGTTCCAAGATATGCTGAGCACTTGTTGGCTGCTTTTCCTTCACTCTGCGGTCCAACTCATCCCAAACCATCTCAATTGTTTAACACTTTTTGGTTACTACATGGTTCCATGTGTTATTTCATATTTTGTCTAAACTATTATTGTACAGTGTAGAAAATAAAAACCCTTAAATAAGATGAGTAGGTGTGTCCAAACTTTTGACAGGTACTGTAGATCGACAGGTAAGGGTGCTCTCGAGCAGTTAGATGTTCTTTACTATTCGGCCATCAGATGTGCCACCAATGCTCCTTAAAGGACACATCACTGCACTCTATACTCTGTAAACTCTCTGTATACCCAAATCAAGCCCCACTGGTTAATTCTTATTAAAAAAAAGAAACTCTTAGACCTCAACCCTCCCTAGCTGAGAGATCTACTGCAACCCTCATCCTCCACATACAACATCTCGTCTGTCAGTCACATTCTGTTAAAGGTCCCCAAAGCGCGCACATCCCTGGGTCTCTTTCAGTTCGCTGCAGCTAGCGACTGGACAGTTTTATCTCTGTCTCTTATCTCTATCCAAAGACTCTATCATGGAAACTTACTGACAGTTGTGGCTGCTTCGGGCGATGTGTTGTTTTCTACCTTTTTTCCCTTTGTGCTGTTGTCTGTTCCTAACCACGTTTCTACCATGTTGTTGCCATTCTGTGTTGTCTTAGGTCTCTCTGTCGTGTTGTTATTTTTACTTTTTATTTTTATCCCCTGTCCCTGCAAGAGGCCTTTTGCCTCCTGCTAGGCCGTCATTATAAATATGAATTTGTTCTTAACTGACTTCCTAGTTAAATGAAGAGGGGGGAAAAGTGTCTTCGGTTAATTTTAGGCTCTCTAATTCTCTCCTCATATCCCTCCCCTTACTCCCTCCCCTAGGTGCTGAGTCTCTGAGTGTAGAGCAGAGGGAGGTGCTGCTGTGGCTGTTCCGCCCCACTCTGCAGACAGAACAGCTGTCTGACACACCATACCTGACAGAGGGAGAGGGAGGAACACTAGTGGAGATCGGACCTAGGTACACACACACACACTCAGACACCCACACACAAATTGATTTGAAATGCTCAAATCAACCCCACTATTGATGTTTTGTTTGTGCTGCCCCCTGTAGGTTGAACTTTTCAACAGCATGGTCCACTAACGCTGTGTCCATCTGTCAAAGTGCTGGACTGACCAACGTCACCAGAGTGGAGCTGTCCAGAAGACTACTGATACAAGTACACAAATACAGACGCACACAATTTAGGTGCAATTCCTCAGGCTGCCATGTTGCACAAGGGAACAACTGGATCAATTCTAACAATCCTGTCCCTTTCTCTTGCCAGCCCAAGGATGGACAGAGTGAGACAGTGTTGGATGGAGAAGTGGAGAGACTGGTCAGCAGTCTCTATGACAGTATGACTGAGTGTGTTTACACACATCCCATCTCCTCCTTCACTGTGGCAACCAAACCACAGGAAGTGTTTGAGGTAGACATCCTGGAGAAAGGACGAGCTGCCCTGGAGACTGCTAACGATGAGCTGGGTAAGTACACCTGTTAATGTTAGATATCTCATCAGGTCTTCGATCGGTTCCTTCCTGTCTACCGTTCTTTCTTTTCTCACTCTTCTTATGTCGGCTATCTCTTGTTGTCCTCTCTAACCTTTCCTTTTCCCTCCCCCTCTCTTTCACCAGTCCTTCTTCCCCTTATGTGGATAGGCCTACTTTGTCACATGACATATAATCTAATGACATAGATGGTTGAAGTCACAGGACTGACTGTGTCATTGATTAGCTTGTGTCTGTAATTACACTAAGGCACACTTTGTGTGTTTGTGTAATTAGATTAAAGCATGCTCTGTGAGCAGTGATTTAACTGTTTGCAATATCAGTGTGTGTGTGATAAATTAAATCCCTCATACTTTGAGGGGCCTGTGGTGTTTGACTGAATAGTAAACTCACCCACATGAACAGCCTTCCCTTGATCACTGTTAGTTTCTCATTTTTAGAATTGTGTTAATGTGAACCGCCTTGAGGACGTGAGCTCCCTGTTTCATCTGATGTTTTTCATTGTTGATCCCAATAACATATTCAAGTGTGTGTGTGTGTGTGTGTGTGTGTGTGTGTGTGTGTAGGTCTGGCCTTTGACTCGTGGGATCTGGACTACTACACGTCATTGTTCCAGAGAGTGAAGAGGAACCCTACCAGTGTGGAGTGTTTCGACCTTGCCCAGTCCAACAGGTAGGTGTGTTTTGTTGATGGTGTACTCTTTAATCTTCCTTTGTTTTATTCATGTTTTGCTTCTGGTGGTAACCTTTTGCATTTCCTGTCTCTGTGCCGCCCTCCCTCAGTGAGCACAGTCGTCATTGGTTCTTCCGGGGACGTATGGTGATTGATGGACATGAGCAGAAGGACACTCTGTTTAGCCTCATCATGGACACCCAGCGTCATAGCAACCAGAACAACGTAATCCAGTTCTGTGACAACAGCAGGTAGGAGAGATGGTGTATGGAAGGACGCTTTTACAATATGTCACACAATGGGGATTTTGTTTCCTTTCCACATTTTACAATTCCATAGTGTGTATGTGTGTGTTTGTGTAGTGGTATAAAGGGGATGGAGGTGGAATGTGTGTACCCCAGAGACCCATGCCAGGCCAGTGCCTACGAGTTGAGACTCTCTGAAAGACATGTCATCTTCACTGCGGAGACACACAACTTCCCAACTGGTGAGAACATGCACACACTCACACATCCAGGCCAGGAGTGTGTTACAGTTCTTTTATACATATATTTACACCTTTTTGAAATCCCTCCCCTCTCCCTGCCTTCCTCCTCCTTTATTTAACCCCAGGTGTAGCTCCATTCAGTGGTGCCACCACGGGGACAGGAGGGCGTATCAGAGATGTGCAGAGTGCTGGGCAGGGCGGGCATGTTGTCGCTGGCACCGCCGGATACTGCTTTGGCAACCTCCACATACCTGGTGAGTGTCTGGAGAGATGTCTGTCTGTACCTGCCGCTGTCTGTCGTGAGGATCATGGAAATGGCAGGAAACCTTGCATGAGTAAAAGATATCCATCTCCCCCATCCTCCTCCTCTCTCCCCCTATCCTCCTCCTCTCTCCCCCTATCCTTCTCCCCTCTCCCCCTATCCTTCTCTCTCCCCAGGTTACAGCCTGCCATGGGAGTCTAAGGGGGAGGGGTGGGAGTACCCCCCCAGTTTTGCCCCTCCCCTGCAGGTGGTCATCGGAGCCAGTGATGGAGCGTCAGACTACGGCAACAAGTTTGGAGAACCAGTCCTGGCCGGTACAGACACGAACGATGGAAACAACAGCAGCATCTGAAATTGCACGCTATTCCTTATATAGTACTTCAATAGTAGTGCACTATATAGGGAATAGGGTGCCATTTTTTTTTTTTTTTTGCCTTTATTTAACCAGGTAGGCTAGTTGAGAACAAGTTCTCATTTGCAACTGCGACCTGGCCAAGATAAAGCATAGCAGTGTGAGCAGACAACACAGAATTACACGTGGAGTAAACAATTAACAAGTCAATAACACAATAGGGGGAAAAAGTGGAGTCTATATACATTGTGTGCAAAAGGCATGAGGAGGTAGGCGAGTAATTACAATTTTGCAGATTAACACTGGAGTGATAAATGATCAGATGGTCAAGTACAGGTAGAGATATTGGTGTGCCAAAGGCGCAGAAAAGTAAATAAATAAAAACAGTATGGGGATGAGGTAGGTAAAAATGGGTGGGCTATTTGCCGATAGACTATGTACAGCTGCAGCGATCGGTGAGCTGCTCAGATAGCAGATGTTTGAAGTTGGTGAGGGAGATAAAAGTCTCCAACTTAAGCGATTTTTGCAATTCGTTCCAGTCACAGGCAGCAGAGAACTGGAACGAAAGGCGGCCAAATGAGGTTTGGCTTTAGGGATGATCAGTGAGATACACCTGCTGGAGCGCGTGCTACGGATGGGTGTTGCCATCGTGACCAGTGAACTGAGATAAGGCGGAGCTTTACCTAGCATGGACTTGTAGATGACCTGGAGCCAGTGGGTCTGGCGACGAATATGTAGCGAGGGCCAGCCGACTAGAGCATACAAGTCGCAGTGGTGGGTGGTATAAGGTGCTTTAGTGACCAAACGGATGGCACAGTGATAAACTGCATCCAGTTTGCTGAGTAGAGTGTTGGAAGCAATTTTGTAGATGACATCGCCGAAGTCGAGGATCGGTAGGATAGTCAGTTTTATTAGGGTAAGTTTGGCGGCGTGAGTGAAGGAGGCTTTGTTGCGGAATAGAAAGCAGACTCTTCATTTGTTTTTCGATTGGAGATGTTTGATATGAGTCTGGAAGGAGAGTTTACAGTCTAGCCAGACACCTAGGTACTTATAGATGTCCACATATTCAAGGTTGGAACCATCCAGGGTGGTGATGCTGGTCAGGCGTGCGGGTGCAAGCAGCGAACGGTTGAAAAGCATGCATTTGGTTTTACTACCGTTTAAGAGCAGTTGGAGGCCACGGAAGGAGTGTTGTATGGCATTGAAGCTCATTTGGAGGTTAGATGGCACAGTGTCCAAGGACGGGCCGGAAGTATATAGAATGGTGTCGTCTGCGTAGAGGTGGATCAGGGAATCGGCCGCAGCAAGAGCAACATCATTGATATATACAGAAAAAAGAGTCGGGCCGAGGATTGAACCCTGTGGCACCCCCACAGAGACTTCCAGAGGACCGGACAGCATGCCCTCCGATTTGACACACTGAACTCTGTCTGCAAAGTAATTGGTGAACCAGGCAAGGCAGTCGTCTGAAAAACCGAGGCTACTGAGTCTGCCGATAAGAATATGGTGATTGACCGAGTCGAAAGCCTTGGCAAGGTCGATGAAGACTGCTGCACAGTACTGTCTTTTATCGATGGCGGTTATGATATCGTTTAGTACCTTGAGCGTGGCTGAGGTGCACCCGTGACCGGCTCGGAAACCAGATTGCACAGCGGAGAAGGTACGGTGGGATTCGAGATGGTCAATGACCTGTTTGTTGACTTGGCTTTCGAAGACTTTAGATCGGCAGGGCAGGATGGATATAGGTCTGTAACAGTTTGGGTCCAGAGTGTCTCCCCCTTTGAAGAGGGGGATGACTGCGGCAGCTTTCCAGTCCTTGGGATCTCAGACGATATGAAAGAGAGGTTGAACAGGCTGGTAATAGGGGTTGCGACAATGGCGGCGGATAGTTTCAGAAATAGAGGGTCCAGATTGTCAAGCCCAGCTGATTTGTACGGGTTCAGGTTTTGCAGCTCTTTCAGAACATCTGCTATCTGGATTTGGGTAAAGGAGAACCTGGAGAGGCTTGGGCGAGTAGCTGCGGGGGTGGATAGGATAGGGGGAGAATAGGGTGCCATTTCGTACACGCTAATCAAAAGTGGTGGAACGTATAGGGAATAGGGTTCCATTTCAGACTTAACCAGCCTTCCGTTCCTCGTGAGTATGACATGTTTATGGGAGATGAAACCACAGGAGGTTAACTTGCTTTCGGTCTCCATTTAGGCTTTGCTCGGTCCTTCGGCATGCGACTGGCCAGTGGGGAGAGGAGAGAGTGGATCAAGCCAATCATGTTCAGCGGTGGGCTGGGCTGCATCGAAGATGCACATGTGAAGAAGGAGCCGGCAGAGAAAGGTTAGATCTTTGGTCGGAGCTGATTGGTGTATGGTTAGTGGTAAAGTTGGGGTCAACACGTGGAAATCGACTAGGTCATTTATTGACATTATAGGGTTATTTTAAACATAGAATTAATGCCAGTCTGTAAAAACCTTTACTTGTGCTGCTGTTTGTCAGGAATGGAGGTGGTGAAGATCGGGGGTCCGGTGTACAGGATCGGAGTGGGAGGAGGGGCTGCCTCCTCTATCCAGGTGCAGGGTGATAACTCCAGTGCCAGAGACCTGGGGGCGGTGCAGAGAGGAGATGCTGAGATGGAACAGAAGATGAACCGGGCACTCAGGGCCTGTCTGGAGAGAGCGGGAGGAAACCCCATCTGTAGTATACATGACCAGGGGGCAGGGGGAAATGGTAAGAAGAGTGTGTGACGAAGCTGAAGAATGGAAGTCTGAGTTGGGATTGGTTGTGTGTTGGATTAATGTAGTTGTTTTGTAGGTAACGTGTTGAAGGAGCTGTGTGAGCCGGCAGGAGCTGTGATCTACTGCAGCAGGTTTAAGAGAGGAGACCCTACCCTCAGTGTGTTGGAGCTATGGGGGGCGGAGTACCAGGAGAGCAACGCCATGCTCATCCGCCAGTCAGATCGCTCCTTCCTGGAGAGGGTGTGTCAGAGGGAGAAGTGCCCCGTTGACTTTGTTGGAAACATCACTGGAGATGGAAAGGTGAAGATGAGGAGGAATCACAACTGAATCACATTTCTGTAATTTTACCACACACCTTTCCTTTGGGGTGTGAGTGATTTTGACAATGGTCTCTCTCCATGTGTAGATAGTGCTTGTGGATGATGTGGGTGGTGGTGAAGGAGAGGACCAGACAGACAGAGGGCGCTGTCCTGTAGACCTCCACCTGGACTGGGTGCTGGGGAAGATGCCCCAGAAGGACTTTGTCATGGAGAGGATGACAACTGACCTCAAGCCTCTGTCTCTTCCCACTGGGCTGGGTGTAAGAGACGCCCTGGACAGAGTCCTACGCCTGCCCGCCGTCGCCTCCAAACGCTACCTAACTAACAAGGTGTGTGTGTTTTAGAGATTTCACTATCTCAGTAATTTTTTAACCTCACATTAAAAACATTACAAACCGTAAATTAAGGCTGTTGGGTTTAGTAAATAAAATGTTTTTGTAGAGAGAAAAGCTCTGAGTTCATTTTGTATTCTCTCTCTGTCTCACTACCTTAATCTATCTCTCTCTTCTGTATCTCCATCCCTTTCTCAGGTGGACCGGTCTGTTACGGGTCTGGTTGCCCAGCAACAGTGCGTTGGTCCTCTCCACACCCCATTGGCTGATGTCGCTGTCATCTCTCTGTCTCCATTTGGCCTGAAGGGGGCGGCGACCGCAATCGGGGAACAGCCAATCAAAGGTCTCGTTTCGCCGGGGGCGGGAGCTCGCATGGCTGTGGGGGAGGCGCTGACTAATCTGGTGTTTGCTGAAGTCACAGCCCTGAAGGTACTAGAATATAACGGGCACGGTTAGAATCACAGCCCTGACAGGAACAGAAATTTATAGGCATGCAATGATTTCAATGACCACAGCAGAGATAATTAGGGTGCAATGGCATTGACCACAGTCAGAGCCCTTCAGAAAGAACGAAAACAAACTTTTAGCGAACATCAGCACCAGTCTCTCTGTGCTAAGTGCTGAGTGTGTGTTCTCAGGATGTAAAGTGCAGTGGTAACTGGATGTGGGCGGCAAAGCTCCCTGGTGAAGGGGCATGTCTCTGGGAGGCGTGTCAGGCCATGTGTGATGTCATGGGTCAGCTGGGCGTGGCCATCGACGGAGGGAAGGACTCACTGAGCATGGCTGCTAGAGTTGGGACAGAGACTGTCAAAGCACCAGGTACTTTGTTTGTGTGTTTAGGGCACTATGTGTGTTTTGGGGGACAGGCAGTGTGTGTTGTGTATAAATCTGCTCTTTCTCTAGGTGCTCTGGTCATCTCTGTGTATGCTGTGTGTCCCGACATCACGGCTACTGTTACCCCTGACCTGGAGAACCCTGACGGCCAAGGTTTGCTACTCACGCATACACGCACACACACACACGCTTGAACAGACACATACACACTGCACATCACAATATTGACACAGCTCAACATTTAAACCTGTTCCTGAGTTGATTTCCACACACATACGCACACCTCTAACATTCCTCCTCTCCAGGTGTGTTGCTGTGGGTTCCAGTGACTCCAGGTCACTACAGACTGGGAGGGTCAGCTCTGGCCCAGTGTTACGGTCAGTTAGGTGACCATTCACCTGACCTCGACCACCCGGAGCTACTGACTGCCTGCTTCAATACCACACAGATCCTGCTACATGGTCAGTTACACTTTACATCAGTATGGCTTATATACTGTCACTGTTCTGTCTGTTGAGTGTATCATACCAGTGTATTCTAGTCGGTAGTGTATCCTACCAGTGTATTCTAGTCGGTAGTGTATCCTACCAGTGTATTCTAGTCGGTAGTGTATCCTACCAGTGTATTCTAGTCGGTAGTGTATCCTACCAGTGTATTCTAGTCGGTAGTGTATCCTACCAGTGTATTCTAGTCGGTAGTGTATCCTACCAGTGTATTCTAGTCGGTAGTGTATCCTACCAGTGTATTCTAGTCGGTAGTGTGTTATGTGTGTTGCAGACCGCCTGCTGAGTGCAGGACATGACATCAGTGACGGAGGGCTCATTTCCTGTCTGCTGGAGATGGCGTTCGCAGGGAATCGTGGGATAGAGGTGGACCTGCCCTCTCTGGGTGCTGGAGGTCAGTAGGACAGAACATTCTATAACTTTATTTAAACCCCTCAGAGGTAAGGAAGATATCAATATGCAATATATACAACACAGATCTCTCTTACCCTTCCTACCTCTTATGTACCCTTTCTGTCCCTCCCCCACTCTTCCTATAGTCCTGGAGGTGTTATTCAGTGAGGAGTTGGGCTTGGTAGTGGAGGTGTGTGAGAGGGACATAGAGAATGTGTGTCAAAGGTACACTCACGCTGGACTACAGTGTCACCGCATCGGCACCACCCAAGGCTTCGGACCAGAGTCCATGGTGAGACTGACACACTATTTATATCACTATTGTTTGTCTTGGATGGTCATATAGAGCAGAATCCTATGTTCGATACTTGAGCAATAAGGCCCGGGGGGGTGTGGCAGGTATATGGCCAATATTCCACGGCTAAGGGCTGTTCTTAAGCATGACGCAACATGGATAGTCTTATTGCTATTATAAACTGGTTAGCAACGTAATTAGAGCAGTAAAAATACATGTTTTGTCATACCTGTGGTATTATGGTCTGATATACCACGGCTGTCAGCCAATCAGCATTCAGGGCTCGAAATACCCAGTCTATAATATAGAATTGAGCACTTGACTCAAACTCACATAAATCATGCATTGATATCAATGCTTTTTGGGGGATGTTGTTTATTTTTGTTAACATGGTTTTTCCTGTCTCAGGTCAAAGTTCATGTGGACGGACAGGAAGTGCTGAGCGACCGTCTGCCCAGCCTCCGGGCGTTGTGGGAAGGCACCAGTTTCCAGCTTGAACGCCTGCAGGCCAATCAGCTATGTGTACAGCAGGAAGAGGAGGGGCTATCCACACGCACACAGCCCTACTTCAAACTCACCTTTGATCCCATGGAGAAACCCAGCAATACCGGTCTTGGTGCAAGCCAGCCCCGTGTGGCTGTGATCAGAGAGGAGGGCAGCAATGGAGACAGAGAGATGGCCGTCTCTCTCTACATGGCTGGCTTTGAGGTACCGAGCACACATACATACATACATACATACACACACCTAATTTGTTTGTGACCCCTCTCTCTCTGTGTCTAGGTATGGGATGTGACCATGCAGGACCTGTGTTCAGGCTCTTTAACTCTAGACATCTTCAAGGCTCTGGTGTTTGTAGGAGGATTCAGCTATGCAGACGTCCTGGGCTCAGCTAAAGGTATGCACACACATACAGCATGTACACATACATACGCATATTCTCTTTAACCCTGTGTGTATCTGTCTCCTGATAGGCTGGGCTGCCACAGTGACCTATAACCCCCGGGCCAGAGCGGAGTTTGAGCAATTCCGGCGTCGTGACGATACGCTGAGTCTGGGTGTTTGCAACGGCTGTCAGCTCCTAGCCCTGCTGGGATGGGTCGGGGAGGGGGAGGAGGGAGGAGGTGGTAGGCAAACTGTTTGGCTTTGGTGTCTACTTATTATAGTTTCTTCCCAGAGAGAGATTTACCAAGACAACAATTAATTTGAAGACTGTCTTTTGAGTACTGTTCACTCAAACAGTCCCACTCACCCTCTTGCTGTGTGTTTGTCTCTGCAGAGTCTGATGTGGTCCTGACCCATAACCAATCCGGCAGGTTTGAGTCGCGGTTCGTCAGTGTAGGGATCAAGGCCTCTCCTTCAGTCTGGCTCCGGGGCATGGAGGGCTCTGCCCTAGGCGTCTGGGTGGCTCATGGGGAAGGTACAATCTCTTACAATAATATTCGGCCTATCTAGCTTAATAGACAGCTATTGCAATTTTCCACATTGACATGATAAATGTTGACAATGATGCACAAAAGCCAAGGGTCATCCAACTCTCCATCTTCTCCTTCTCTCCAGGTCTGGTTCAGTTCCGTTCCCCCCAGGTTCAGCAGCGTATCATCTCCTCCGGCCTCGCCCCCCTCCGTTACCTGGATGACACGGGTGCACCCACTGAGGTGTACCCCCAGAACCCTAACGGCTCTCCCCAGGGCCTAGCGGGGCTGACCTCCAGGGATGGGCGCCACCTGGCCATGATGCCCCACCCGGAGCGCTGTACCTTTGGCTGGCAGTGGCCGTGGGCCCCCAGGGAGCTCCAGAGCTCCCTCAGCACCACCTCTCCCTGGCTACGCATGTTTACTAACGCTGCTGCCTGGTGTAGTCATCAACAGTGAGGGAGCTAGCTAGACAACACAGCTCTTTCGCACTGTAGTCCAACTGTGGAAATCAAAATTTGACTTGGAAGTCAGTTGCACTGCTAAAATGGTCAGAAACATTCCCATTACTTCCCCACACCACTACATGTTATTCACTGTTCTGTTTTAACTGAACAATGTTACTCTGCTGAAATCAGTCTTTATGTTATTGGTACTTAAAATAGTATTTTCTCAAACTGAAAAGTATTTGCATTCCAGAGAATCAATGCTGAAATAAAGCCCACCAATCACTGCACCATGGTCAAAAGTATCTGATCAATCACTTGAGCTGTCTTTAACATTCCGAAGGTCACGCTACTACTAACAGATAGTTTGATTGGTTCTCTGTTTATCACTGATACTGTTCAATTATATTGAACATTTTGTAATTTACTGACACATTTCCAAACGGTTTATGAACTTATTTTTCTATCAAACTGAGAACTAATTAAATAAATTTCAAAATGTGGAAATGGAATAATTGATACAAGGATAATGTGTAATTTAATGTCTATATTGTATTTGCATGTGTATTGTTGTGCTAAACAGGGCTCATCTGGAAAATAGTTATTGGTCTCAGTATCTACACCCTGTTCAGTAAGGACAAATAACAAACTTTCAGAACAATAAATACACCATTTGTAGCATTTTACAAGTATTCACAGTTTCACTGAGAAACAGCAGGGTACAGTATAATAGGTCTACAATTAATCTGCACCCCCCTTGAACAGATTGAACCACTGAAGGGCATTGATAACAGTAACACGGACACCAAAATAAAGGCTAGGGGGTTGGACATTTCCAGGAACTTTAAATAAATTCCCCGTTTTTTCCTACAAATTCTGTTTGGAGGATTCGGGATTTCCTGCTTATTCCCTCCTGATTCCAGGAACCCACCCAACTGGGATTCTGGGAAAACCAGGGAATTTATTGAAAGTTCCCTATATGTTGAAACACTAGCAACGGGTACTGTAGAAAGAAACACGACACACAAAAATCTGAAAATATCAGACAATGAAACTCCAAAATGCTGCATAAAAAACATTCAACACATTCCATTAAACATACCCACTGGAGGAGGAGAGACTTTGTGTAGGTTCCACCATGTTGCTTTCATCAGATCAGTGGTCATGGAGGAAAGAAGGCTCGGTGTGACACTTTATGCATTCAGCCATGCAAAAACTGAGCCCCTGGTTAGACTTACTATTAGACTGTAAACCTCAAACCTCTGCTTGTGGAACAGTGAGTCCAACACCTGGGGTGTAATAATTAGTCCAAAATGTTTTACAACCAAAATGAGTTTCTTTGACAAATTCAATTCGATCCCTCACTGTTTGGTTCCTAGTGAATTCACCTGCTAATAACCCCAGGATGCAAACCAGCAGACATACACTGCTGACTTCTTGCTAAGTATCTCAAAAAAGAGGTGACTAACTAGACTAGAGGTGATCTCCTGTTGAAATGAAAGTTAAATCACTGCTGGCCATCATTTCTGCTGCTCGCTCTACAGAGAGTTACTGAACAGGCCTACCCCCTGTGTGAGCTGAGGAGTTCCCACTATCTGGTGCCATCTGCTGGTTGATATTGATAACACAGATGAGCAACAGGAAGACCACCACCAGGTCATCCAGGACCCCCAGGAGGTCAGACAGGGAGGGTGGAGTGTCCAGGGGGGGTGAGGCGAGGGACACTACAGTCCCTAGGCAGCAAAGTGCCACCCGGAGGAAGAAGAGGCACACTAGCCCCCCCATGGTGCCCAGGCGGCGGATTAGCAGCTGCAGGAACAGGGGTGTGTCACACAGGTAGTCTGCCACCTAAGGGACAAGGCAAACGGACACAAGTGTGAGTAGAGGGTGCCACGGTCACCTCGCCTGGCTTCAGGTGGGACAGAGAGATATGGCTCGTTCAGTAGAGCAGGTGTTCCCAAACTTTTTGTGGCTGGGATTCCTTTTGCAAATTCATCAGTGATTTAAAAATAGCATACAAGGAGTTTTACTTCAACGTCTTCAGTGCATGACTGGGCGCAGTGAAAAACATTTGAAAGGCCCTTCTCTTCGCATTGAAGAGAAAAAAATGTATGTCTTCAAGCTAATTTTCTGCAATTCTACACATTTGTCCATATGCAGAGTGCATTCATGTTCAAAGCTTACATTTTGAGGAATACAAGAGGTTTTGAGTTTAAAATGTGATAATTGGTGGAGAACTGTAGATACCAATATCACTGTGAGCCTCCCAAGCCCATGTTGGCCAGATCAATAATATTTGTATTGTAGTATACAGTGTTGGGGAGTTGCGAACTTAAGAGTCTATTGATGCACCAGTGTGTCAATCTAAGTAACATTTAAAAAAATTAAACATCAAAATCTGTCAATTTAAGCTAGAGATATGTTTTTTGTTGTTGTTGCATGGGCTGAGTCTCATCCACCACATCTGCTGTGGAAGGTGGGCGAGCTGCAGAGGTGTTTGTCAGACCATGAAATATCCCGAAAATCGGTCTTCTTGAACGGTTTTGTCAACAAAATAATATGACCGCTATGTGGAAAGGGGAGACTCACAAACTTGATGGTCTTCTCCCCCCATGGGTGTCACGGGACCCATCTAAAGGTTACCCATACAAATGAATGGAGGTATGGATATATATATCCTAAATATGACAGACACTTCAAAGCCGTATTCCTTTTTTGCCAGTTATGAATGTGTTGTTATAGTAGAAATGGCCAAATTAAATATTTTATCAAATCATTTTTTATATAGATACACTGCTCAAAAAAATAAAGGGAACACTAAAATAACACATCCTAGAATAGAATGAATGAATTATTCCTATTAAATACTTTTTTCTTTACATAGTTGAATGTGCTGACAACAAAATCACACAAAAATTATCAATAGAAATCAAATTTATCAACCCATGGAGGTCTGGATTTGGAGTCACACTCAAAATTAAAGTGGAACACCACACTACAGGCTGATCCAACTTTGATGTAATGTCCTTAAAACAAGTCCAAATGAGTCTCAGTAGTGTGTGTGGCCTCCACGTGCCTGTATGACCTCCCTACAACGCCTGGGCATGCTCCTGATGAGGTGGCGGATGGTCTCCTGAGGGATCTCCTCCCAGACCTGGACTAAAGCATCCGCCAACTCCTGGACAGTCTGTGGTGCAACGTGGCGTTGGTGGATGGAGCGAGACATGATGTCCCAGATGTGCTCAATTGGATTCAGGTCTGGGGAACCGGCGGGCCAGTCCATAGCATCAATGCCTTCCTCTTGCAGGAACTGCTGACACACTCCAGCCACATGAGGTCTAGCATTGTCTTGCATTAGGAGGAACCCAGGGCCAACCGCACCAGCATATGTGGCACCAGCTACCTCTGGCGAGCACATGGAGGGCTGTGCAGCCCCACAAAGAAATGCCACCCCACACCATGACTGACCCACCAACAAACCGGTCATATTGGAGGATGTTGCAGGCAGCAGAACGTTCTCCACGGCATCTCCAGACTGTCACGTCTGTCACGTGTGCTCAGTGTGAACCTGCTTTCATCTGTGAAGAGCACAGGGCGCCAGGGGCGAATTTGCCAATCTTGGTGTTCTCTGGCAAATGCCAAACGTCCTGCATGATGTTGGGCTGTAAGCACAACCCCCACCTGTGGACATCGGGACCTCATACCACCCTCATGGAGTATGTTTCTGACCGTTTCTGACCGTTGGCCTGCTGGAGGTCATTTTGCAGGGCTCTGGCAGTGCTCCTCCTTGCACAAAGGCGGAGGTAGCGGTCCTGCTGCTGGGTTGTTGCCCTCCTACGGCCTCCTCCACGTCTCCTGATGTACTGGCCTGTCTCCTGGTAGCGCCTCCATGCTCTGGACACTATGCTGACAGACACAGCAAACCTTCTTGCCACAGCTCGCATTGATGCGCATCCACCTGTTGTCTATTCCATTTGCACAACAGCATGTGAAATTTATTGTCAATCAGTGTTGCTTCCTAAGTGGACAGTTTGATTTCACCGAAGTGTGAGTGACTTGGAGTTACATTGTGTTGTTTAAGTGTTCCCTTTATTTTTTTGAGCAGTGTATTTTTTATACCTATAGGGGTTCTAAAATGCTAAATCCAATACCTAAATGATCCATGGTATGACCAATCTTAAAACAATTCCATATGTTAGCTTAGTAGAACTAGGTTGTAGTGTGGTTGCAGCATGTTTTAATAAAGTATATGACAAGGTTTTGTGTGTTACTAGGTTGTAGTGTGGTTGTAGCAAGTTAGTAAAGGTTATGAAAGGTTTTGTGTGTGGTACTGACCTTTCGAGGGGCTCCTGAGTAGCGTTTGTTGTAGTCTGTGATTTCTCCCAGAACCTCCCTCTCTTTACTGTCTGACCAACCCTTACTGAACAGACGACACAGGACCTTGACCTAAAAGAGATAGACAATCCATTCCAGTTACATTCTGAATAATTATTTATCACTTTTATTCAACTTAAAGGGATAGCTCACCAAATCGATCGACAAGGTATGAAATCAATCCATGCTTTGGTTTAGTTTTCCTGGCACTGTTTCCAAATGCTAACGTTTTAACATTTGTGGCACAAATCCCATTAAAGTCATGGGACCAATATCAGCATTTTTTTGTGCATCATGTCTAAATCATCCAAAAGTATCTACATTTAATTGTGAAGCTCACAAAATTCACTTATAGATGATTTGAACATGATGCTCATTTTCTTTTCAGATAACAAGTGTAATATCTTGGTAATAATGGCTGTTTCTACAGTTGGGTGTATCTTCCTTACCTTTTGTCTACACAGAGGGCAGCTTATGGCGTCCAGCCAGGACCCATGTCTCCAGTAGGAGATCAGACAGGGAGCTGCAGACAGATAAACAAGGTAACATAAAGTACTCTATCACTTATATTTTCATTCATATTTTTACCCCCAAAACAACGATTCACCATTAAGGAAACATGGTCATATCGCTAGTGTAGTATGTTTATATTATTGTGCATGAGGCGGAATGCGGGAATGAGCAAAATGCTGACAGCAGCATTATAAACTGTTGATGTAGTGATATGACCTTGTCTACTGCATGATCGTCAATTAACACACAAAAAAGTGTAGCTCCTATCTCTCCCACCCTCTCTCTCTGAGGGGAAGGCAGGGTTAAGTGGGGCAGGTCAGGTGGAGTAGTTATTACGTCGTGTGATGATGACACAGACAATGGTGAAGGTTAGGTGAGGGAGAGAAGATTGGCTGTTGCTAATATCCTTATCAACCACTATTTTAACCCACCACTGATATACAGAAAATATTCATAACCTTTGACTTATTCTACATTTTGTTGTGTTATAGCCTGAATTCAAAATGTATCACAGATTTTTTTTCTCCCCGTCCAAGCTCTCTCAAGTTGGTTGTTAATTGTTACTAGACAGCCATTTTCAAGTCTTGCCATAGATTTTCAAGGCAATTGAAGTCAAAACTGTTATTAGGCCACTCATGAAAATTCTATGTCATTTTGGTAAGCATATATTTGGCCTTGTGTTTTAGGTTGAAAGGTGAATTTGTCTCCCAGTGTCTGTTGGAACAAAGACCGAAGCAGGTTTTGCCTGTGCTTAGCTCTTTTCCGTTTATTTTTTTATATACAAAAAAACTCTCTAGTCCTTGCCAATGACAAGCATACCCATAACATGATGCAGCCACCACCAGTTGCTCAGTGATGTGGTGTTGGATTTGCCCCAAACATAAGGCTTTGCATTTAGGCCAAAATGTATATTCCTTTGCTGTGTTTGTTTTACAGTATTCTTTGTCACAATTTTTGCAGTTTTACTTTAGTGCCTTATTGCAAACAGGATACATGTTTTGTAACATTTTTTATTCTGTACATGCTTCCTTCTTTTCACTCTGTCATTTAGGTTAGTATTGTGCAGTAACTACAATGTTGTTGATCCATCCTCAGTTTCTCCAATCACAGCCATTAAACTCTGTAACTGTTTTAATGTCACCATTGGCCTTCACTCATGGTGAAATCCCTGAGCGGTTTCTTTCCTCTCCGGCAACTGAGTTACAGTAGGAAGGACGCCTGTATCTTTGTTGTGACTGGATGCATTTATACACCATCCAAAGTGTAATTAATAACTTCACCATGCTCAAAGGTATATTCAACGTCTGCTTTTTTTTACCCACCTACCAATAGGTGCCCTTCTTTGTGAGGCAGTGGAAAACCTCCCTGGTCTTTGTGGTTGAATCTGTGTTTGAAATGCACTGCTCGACTGAACTTATTTAGGCTTGCCATAACAAAGGGGTTAAATACTTATTGACTCAAGACACTTCAACTTTTCATTTTTTATTCATTTGTAAACATTTGTTAAAACATAATTCCCCTTTGACATTGTGGGGTATTGTGTAGGCAAGTGACACAAAATCTCAATTTAATCAATTTTACATTCAGGCTGTAATACAACAAAATGTAGAAAAGGTGTGGGTGTGAATACCTTCTGAAGGCAACTGTAGCTGTCTATGACTTTTAAGCCACTTCTGTAATGAGGTTATTGTCAAAACAGACAGTTTTTCTTACTCAGAGATAGCAAACCGGACTGGATCGAAAAGGTATTTAAAATGTGTGAAATTCTCTTGATTTAGCAAGCTTGTGTTTTGCACTTTTGGGACTATTTTGTTGATTCTATTGAGCCCGACGAACTAAGTAAAGCACACCTCAAGTATTTCAGATATTTTCAATTTGTGTTCGACCCAGGTACGATAGCAAGACAAAGACCAGACTGACAGCCAGGTTGTCATAACAATTCCATATAGTCACCATATCCTAGGACCCTTTTAGACCATAGATGGCCTTGGGAGAGTTTGCACACGCGTGCCAAAAACATCCTTCCTATTTTCCTGTTTTCATAGTGAGCCTACGTGACTCTGGCCAAATGAGAGAGATGTGTGTGAATGTGCAAAGCCTGACTGTGTGTGATCTCCATCAGGTGTGGAGACACACACTGGGTCACTAGTGTGGCACAGGCTAGACAGGTCTTGGGGCTCTCATCATGTTACACGGATAGAAACACGGATGCTTCGTTGGCCAGACAGATGGACAGACAAAATAGTTAAATAGATCCAACCTGAACTGCTGCTGTGGTCAGTGTGTTGTATGGTACTTTCATTTGTAATGTAAATGTTAATATGCTACCTTCTGGGCTCTAAAGACCTCTTTCTATCTGTACAAGTCTCTATTGGCCCTTAGATAAATCCGATCATGTGCAGGTTGTGGTGGTCGTGGTACTGTCTTACCACAGAAGAGATGGCCACAGTTGGTCTTTACGGGGAAGCTGGCAGTTTGTAGACATACAGGGCAGAGCCAGTCTCTGTGGCCCGCGGATGGACAGATCTGAGAGGAGTTCTTGGGAGAGAGAGGAATACATTGGTACAGTTAGAGATAGGTAATTATAACACCGGTTTCTGTTTCTCTGACCTCTCTGCACGTAATTGACCACTAAAGAGTGATTGGAAAGGCAGGTCCCATGTCTAAAACTGGCAAATACTGTGGCTTTTAGGAACATGAGATACACACCTCTGGAATAGCAGTGAATAACAGAAACAAGCACCAGGGAAAAGATGAGGCCAAGGTCCTATAAATGGACCTCAGTGGACCCCATCATAAGGAAATATCATCTCGGAAATTATCACGGTCTTAGCTTGCCAGCTGGAGGGAGCTTACCGTCCTCTCCTTGCCTCCAGACTGCCTCTCTTCTAAGCATTATTAATAACAGTAATAATGTATTTGTAAGAGTAAGAGTTATTATCAGTTAATAACAGTAATTGTTATTTGTAAGAGTAAGAGTTATTATCAGTTAATAACAGTAATCTCAACAACTAACAACAATATCAAACTAAGACAGTGACATTACTCCGACATAACCAGGAATCATATGGGTAGAGCATCTCAACTTTTCTGTCAAACAGAACCATGTTTTGTTATGAATTTAACCAAAAGTACAATGTAATTACGCTGGTCTTTGGAGCCGCAATGATTTTAGCACTATGGAAAGTACGGCCACTATTTCTCCTGATTCCCCAGACAGTCAGACAGTCAACATTTTGCTATACTACAATTAATGTTTTCTAATATAAAAATGATTATTGACATTGTGGCATGCGTTGATTGACACTGCAGTGTGATAAAAGTGGTTATCATGTCAGGGCTTAGAACCCTGCCCCCTAGCATAGCCACCTTGCTGTAGGTCACATGTTTGAGGGATGTTCGGTCCTGTGTGTGTTCTGAGGGCGATCCTAGGTGACCCTGACCCACTGTGACCTCAGGCAGAGGGTCACATCTGGTGGAGGAGGAGATTGGGGAGACGTGGGAATAACATGAATTACATTGTGTTAAGGTTCAAATTGGCATGCAACAATTTATTTAACAAACTATCCACCATAGCTGTTAAACTTTTTGCTTATTGATAGTTGCAGTTGACACTGAATGAAGTCAGTAGATAGTTTGTCCAACATCTATACATTGTCTATAGAGGACAATACACATTTGGCATATTGCAGCCAAACTGGGATCTTATGGTGATTTGCCCAGTGCAAGTTTAGTTAGTTGGTAAAAAGCTAGTAACCAGATACTAGACAACCCATCCCCCTATACCAAGTACCCAAACTAGTTAACTGTGAAAACAATCTGGATACCAGATACACACAACCCCAAGCTACCAGACCTTTACAGTCTAAGTACCAGACACCCAACCACACCTATACTATCAGCATCTGTAGTGTGTGAGTGGGTGGTGTGTAGAGGAGAGGGTATAGACCCTCTGTTTATGCCCAGAGAGAAAAAGACTTACCGGGGATGAGAGCTGTGTGAGGTGTGCATGGTCTGATTCATCTGGCAGCTGGAAGTGTAGGTCTGGTAGCTGTAAACAGACAGAGAGCCTGGGAGTGTCTCCTAGACACTCATGAGTGTGTCTCTGTAGACTGTGTGTTTCCCGGAGAGGCTAGAGAAGGAAATGTCTCCTGACTGCATCATTGTACACAATAAATCTTACTGGTCAGTTAATCATTAACTAGGCCTTTCGATCTGGGAGCTGACGGCTGCCTGCCTGGAAGAGACTTAGAGAGGATTACATAACATAAAAGAAGATTCTCTAATATGTGATTGATGTGATTGGTAAATGTTATTATAACATGAAATCGGTAAGGGCTCTAAACAAAAACTGGAAAGCGTTTCCATGGCCATTCCCATTTCCAAATTCTATTTTGATCATGTGACCACCCACACAAGTTCAAAGCTATACTGTTTTTTCTCCGCCTTTTCAGTCTTAATAGTTTAGTGCCAACTTGGCAATGATTTACTGAAGGTTTACTGAGTTTAAAGCCTTTACCGTAAAACACCAGCTCTATGGTGAAATAGAGTTGTGAAAAACCTTGTTGTTGTCTATCAATCCATATGTATCAGACTCATAGAGATGTATAGAGATCTCTACTTGGAAATAACCTGTTTTTAGCATGGACATTGACATTAAGGGCTTCCACGAGTAGTCAACTGGGTGGGGATTCCTATGGGTTGAAGCAATCAGCCAATGATTAAAGCATTGTCATCTTCTTCAAATTGGGTTGTATGGTTTGTATATGGCCTTAAACTATATCAGCGGCATCTAGTGGCCACAATAAATGAATAACACAGAAGAGTTGGTTCAAGACTCCTGCACTGCAAGTCCTGGTAAATCACCAATCGATTTACACTTTTTTCAGACACAAAAGAAGACGAAAAAGGAGTACTTTAAAATTAAGAATGCCTCAATGGTGTTGCCCATGCTTTCACAGACGCCATAATGGCACAGATACAATGATGAGCCCTCTATCCATCTCTTTGAGGAGCACCACAGTTGAAAGGAATATCAAACCCTCTAAATTCACTAGGATTCGCACAAATGTCATCATAATAGTCTTCATACATAAGTCTGTCACATTGGTACTGGTAAAGATACCGTAGATACAGATTTGCATTGCCCAAGGTCAAGATTACAACTGAATTCCCACATTCTAATGAGTAATAAAGAACTGTTATCAGCAAGTGTATGTTTGCAACGTGAAAATATTCACGTATGATGTTGAACTGTTATGTCTGTTACAGCGCTTCACAGTCTGCTTCCTGGAACACAAACGTTCACCCTACACTTCTCGATCTCAAGTACAGGATAAAAATGCCTCAAAATGTCTAAAAACAGTTGATCGATTTGGCAGGGGTCAGAGGGTGAATGCTGAGCTAACAGGCTAAGAGTGACTTTGTTCTCCCTCTGACAGAGGAAGAGAGAAGGTGAACGGTCTATTCTAGCCAGATGGGCCACTGGAGATGGCTAAAGTACAGTGTCATTTCACTAAAACACACACACACACACACACACACACACACAGTTTGTCTGCCGTTTGTCCCACATTCCTTACTAAGGCATCGTGGTTGTCCAGCGAGACCAAGTCAAATATACATGTTGTATTACAAAAGACGGTGCTTAATAGAGAACCTCAAATGAAATCGCTTTTTAGTCCAGGAGTAGACTTGATCTGGGTCTGGGAATCCGGCCCTATAGGTGTCAGCAGCTGATAAACAAACAGACAGTGAGTGGTCTGTTGAGTCAGATACAATGTATTAACTGAGTATGAGTTTAAACCCTTTACCTATCTACCAGCCAGATTATTTTGGGGGTCAAGTGCTTGAGGAAAACACCCCTCTGTGGGTCCACATTTTGACTCATGGGTCTGTGCCACCAGGTATGGTAAAATAAATAGACCCTGATTTTCTTGTCATGAGACCAGGCACGTGAGTTTCCCTCCTAATCTTATCTGTGTCAAATTAGACTGTAATAAAAAGTTAATTCCTCACATAAGAAAACACATGTGAGATTCATTAACCATTAACATGAAGAACAGGATTGTGGGTAGCTGACTCAAACTACTCCAGGGTAGTTCAACTAGCCATTCCTTTGAATTTGTCTACACCTGACCTCAGGTTTATTGTACAGGAAATGTAAGACATGAGTGGTTATGGTAAAACATAGATTCAAGTGTTACACTTTCACAGTGCTCTTCATGAGAATCATTGTAAATGTAAATCATTGGCTTGACTGTTCACTGTAGATTTACCATTCAGATGTCACTAACCAGTCACTAACATACCACACAGCATCATACCACTGCCGGTTCCACAGCATCCCACACACAGGCTGGGTTCCTTGCTGTCATTTCTGATTTCCTTAGCGAATCTTACTTGTTTGGATAGGTAAGCAATATGGTAAAGGTATATTACCCTTGTGATTTAAATATCCACCAAGTACCCTAAGTGTCACTCTTTGAATATATTGCGAAAATACCGAGAAAGGGAAGCAAGGTTTTATAATGAAATCCAGCTCAGATTTTTTAGGTGTTCCGCAAACCCTTGATTCCGCTCTGTGATTGGCTCCACACAGACCTGTCAGTCAGTCAGATAGTCAACCTGATTGGTCTGTCTGTTCCAGTCAGAGGACACCATTGGTGTTTCATTCCTCGTTCTTGTGCTCTTTATCGCGTCAATCCCCATCCGTCTCAACCGCGTAACGGAAAACGTCAAAGCGCGAGGCAGTTATTCACGTATGAATTTACGGTACTTTTACTGCGCAGTGAGTAGGAAACCTATCCATATTACGCAGTTAACGTTATAGATGCAACCCCCTGCAGGTGAGGTCAAATGCAGAGGGAAGGGGAACGGTGTTGTTGTTGATGGCAGGTGCATCGGACATATCTGGCCAAACCTGACGGGGAGAAATGGAGACGGACAAAGCGGTGTTGTGTGAGAGCCTTATTATTTGGGTAAGCGCTGTCTGCGATGTCCGCTGTTCAATGCGAGAGCGCTTTAAAGCGTCTGATTGCACGAATTATTTTACTGTGTTTATCGATGACGGTATAATTTACCTGTGGCAGGTAAATTAGTGTCAGGACTAGAGCAATCAGGAAATGGCCACGACTGGAAATCCACCTGTTCTCTCCTATTTATAATTTAGGCCTACAGTAGCCTAATGTTCGCGTATTGATAAACCATTTTCGTCAGCTAGGCTGTAAGAATAGCCTGTATAGACTATATACGCCGATTAAAATCAATGATTTATGATGGAGTTGAGCGGGGACGAGTGTGGGCGGACTGGAGCTCCGACGTTTTTATTTAAAAAAAATAGGCTACTGATTTCAGTACCCAAAGAAAGGCCGGTAATTACACAATACATTGTTCTGATTAACTGCGGACTATTCGTTGGGTGCTGAAATCATTAGTTGTGTTGTTTAAAAGAAAAATCTTAACTAAAGGTTTGAGCTCCAGGCCTCCCACGCTAGTCGTAGATAAACTCCATCATAAATCCTGGAGTTGAGTTAAATCGGCTATGCGCAGGGTGGGTATTTTATCTGAAACTACAATGCACAAAATGAGCGTTACCTCGTTTCCAGTTTTGTCTTTAGTTCTTCGACACACAACGAAAGAAAACAATATCCCTGAATTCAGTTGATCCTCATCCGAATTAGGGAGCTAATCTCATTAACTGCTAGATATTTGTGGAATGTTGCTCCTTCGATTATAGCCACTGGCAAATCAGTAATAATGTAACTTTCATTTGGGTTGATCCTAAACGCCTAATGTGAATTGTCGCACCTGTAGGCTTCAGTTTATTGTGCAACCTTAATCCTTACATGGCTTGCAATAATTTAGTAACATTTGAGATCATGTAAATGTGTCTTGAAGTCAGTTAGGCTATTAGGTGAGATTAGATAGTGTGCCAAGTGTTACAGCATGATTCTCTCCTGTAGTGGAGCTTTCCCCCCTCCAGTGTCAATAGGGGACAGAATAGGACTAGGGCTGCATCCCAATAAACTGAAGTGGCTTTCTCCTGTTTTTGGCTATCCTCCTCTTTATCTGCAGCTACCTGGGAGATCTTGCCAAATGAAATCCCCTTTCTGTTGGACATTCACCCACCATTGTTTTCAAATCTTCTGTGACTGAAATTGAGTGTGAGTGTAAATGAGAGGGGACAACAAAGACACTCAAGATGCATGATTTTCCTTGAATGCTGCAAGGGTATAACCAGTACAGTACACACAATGTCAGTGAATGAATAACCACATTGACTTAGTTTCCACAGGCAGCACAATTCTGAACTTTTTCCACTACTCAGAATCAGAATGGGCTTCCTGTGTAAATGCAGCCATTGAGTGGTGGGGAGCACTACAGTTTACCAGTGGATGCTAAAGTATAAGTTGAGGGCACAGGACTGGGAAGGCAGTATCTATATTGTATTGGAGGTAAAAAGCCTTGATTGCAGTACTTGGTGTGGCAGGTTTGAGTGAGTGCTCACCAGACACCATGGAGACACAGTTCTGTAGGATGACTTATTCACAAGTCCACCATAGCAGAGTAGGGCCTAGACTAGAGTACTGAAGCATGTCTCTCTGGGGCTCTCTCTCTGTGACCATACTCATGCACACACAACCACACCTCTTCCTGACCTCATATGACAATGCAATGTCTTAACCATTAAAGCAAGAGGAAATCCTCATGGATTGAGAATGACAATTGGGTTTATGTGTTAGGTAGGGCTACTCTGCTACATGTGCACGCCAATGAAATGTAGTTTTTGATGGTTCATGACAGGGTTTGCTGTATGATCAATGCAAGTGGAGACAGAGGAGGCACTGAAATCTGTCTCATTTATGTCCCAGTCTCTTCCCCCTGTCTGTACTCTAATCTATGTCATAATCTTTGTTTGAATCCATCCCGTCTCAGCTCCAGACCTTTAACACTGGGTCACCATGTACAGCTGTAGTGGAGCTCACCACTGGCGTCGCCATGTCTCAGGCCTTGCATCAGATGTGAGTAACGCACACTGGCAAAATGGATCAGGCTGCTGGCAGCATAATTGTTCACAAGATGAAAGAATGAATGCAGTGAATTGATTATTGAATGTTATGATGTACACAGCTTTGCAGAACCAAAACATACACAGCTTCTGCTCAACGAACTGGAGAACGACTCGTTTGGGGTGCTGCAGTTTGAATGATATTTTGCTTATCACTCTCACAGCAGTGCATTCTACTAAGAGTCGTTCACAACCTAGTCCGATTGTGGCCACAACTCATATCAAATGTACCAAGAAATGATCGTATTTGTATGCCTAGTAATCAACAAATGTACATTGTTTAAAGCGCGATTTTACAAGTCTGTCACAAATGACACCTCCAATAAGCCCCTTGCGGTGAACGAGTGGCTTGTAGAATTCAATGCTTATGCATGCATGTATATGTGTTGTGCTTTGCAGAGATCCAGCGTGGTTCAGTAAAAGTTGGCTCGGTCGCATTAAAGAAGATGTTGGGGATAACTGGAGACTCAAAGTACTGAACTCCATACTCCGTACTGAACTCTTTCTGCCCTTCCATTTTCTCCCTCTTCCTCTCTGACCATTCCTAATTTCCTTTACTATCCTCCCTCGCCAAGTCCCTTCCTCCATTCATTCCTTCCCTCCCCTACTGACCTAAAAACCAGAGTGACTGCTCTCTGCTGGCCCTGTTAGCATTTTAGCCAGCCATTAGCCTTTCAGTGCTGTCATCCTCACACCAGAAAATACTCACTCAGAAATTATTTGAGGTGTACACTTTGTTTTTCTAAAGTGAAGACTTTATAACTTCTTTCTCCAGATGAACAACCTGAAGAAGATCCTTCAGATGATGGTGGATTACTACAATGAGGTAGGTAGAAACATGTTGAGTTATGTCTCGTTGTAACTGTTGTATTCTGTCTATGGCACTAGGTCGTAGCCCAGCAGATCTTAAGACTTCCCCAGTTTGGTTATGAATGGTTATTACCATGGCAGCCTCAAAATAGATGTTCTATTCTCTGTCACTTGGTCCTGGAGCAAGAAGATCTGACTTCCTCTTGCTAGACCTGGTCAAGATTATAACCCTTTATGTCTGGTTAGATCTGTTATATTCTCTGTCTGTCACTAGGCCCTGAGCCAGCAGATCCAGGAGTTTCCATTGCCAGACCTGGTGAAGGTGGCAGAACACTCAGACCCTGTAGAACTTGGACGACTGCTGCAGCTCATACTGGGCTGTGCTGTTAAATGTGAACGCAAACAAGGTAGCACACACACACACACACACACACACGGTGCAGTCCAGTCCCAGAGGCTGAACTAGAACGATTCAACAACACTATATTGTTGTATTGCCAAGACGATGACAAAGGAGTTGTCTAAATCTGAAACAGACTGGCACCCAAAACAGAAACTGTGTGTGTAATTCCCCCCCACCTCTCCTTTTCTCCATCTTCCCTCCATCCCCTCTCTCTCTGTCTCCCCCTGCAGAGTACATCCAGGTCATCATGACTCTGGAGGAGTCTGTACAGCATGTGGTGATGACAGCCATTCAGGAGGTGAGGTTTGGCCTGAGCAGGGCCATTATCTCTGATTGATTTTAAATAGTGTGACATGTACGGTAGGATCTTACAATTGCCTATAAGTGTTAAAAATACTGTCACCAATACTGTGATTTTGTTAAAGTACATCCATGACTTCTCTTTGGCTTTAGAGAGAAAGTAATGGTAGACCACCTGTTGTGTGAATGAGTAGGACTGTAGTTCTCTAACCAAACCTGTACCATGTCTCTCTTTATCAGCTGATGAGTAAAGAGAACATGGCCCAGTTTGGAGCAGAGCCACCGGGGGATGTAGAATCACAGGTGAGAGGAGGAGATCCGCTGTGTTAGGCCTCTAATAATCAATATATATATATATTGTTGCTGACTGTGCATGTCCCTCTATAGTTGTCACTGGACAACCTGGAACAAGAGGTGAGAGGAGATGCACTGTGTTATAGGGATCTAATAGAATGCTGTTGTCTGTATTATAGTTGTTGTTGATTGCATGTCTCTCCATAGTTGACCGCTTGTCTTAGACTTGTTAGTACTGTGATATTGCTCGTCTCTCCCCGGACCTGCTGAAGTAGGCTGGCTGTAGAGAAGCTAGCTAGTGTTAAGTGTGTGTGTGTCTCTCTCAGTTGAAGAAGGCTCTTGAGGACCTGGCGGAACTGATGTCAGAGAAGGAGGAACTAGCCCAGCGCTGTCATGAGCTCGACGTACAGGTACACACATACACAAATCCACTTTCTACAGGCCCCCTAACTGACACATTGAATAAGCTCGCTGCACACAGTCAACTAAATGAGTTCCATCAAGGTTACTGGAGTGGATATTAGACTTACCACCATTTAGCTGTCACACACACAACCCTGGTATAGTATAAACATGATATTAATTTTGGATGATATCCTATCGATATTATTTTTGTTATTGCTACTGTAGGTAGCATTAGCCAGCACTAGTCGGCTTTACCTGTGCCAAAATATTTTGTATCCTATAGCTTGTTCTCCATTTTCTTTTTAAATAGTGACCCAACATGTTTTCAGCACTTATTTCCCTGGCTTGTCTCTGCAGCAGACATATAGTGAGCGATATGTTTGGAACATCAAATCGCACTATCGAATCTCAATACATATAGAATCGTGAGAATCACAATACATATCGTATTGACACCTAAGTATTGGGATAATATTGTATCGTGAGGTCCCTGGCAATTCCCAGCCCTAGTATAAACTGGGTCTGTTTTATGTGCTATGATGCCAGAGGCCATTGTCTGTGGCTGGTGTAGCAGAAGGGCTGTGGTTTACAGACTGGGCCACTCTGCTTTCCCTTCGCCTGCTCTCTCTGCCGTATCCTGCTGCCTGGCTGGGGAAAACACAGGACAGGACAGAACCCTGCTGCTGGTTACTGATTAGGTCAAGTTCATAATAGTCAAGTCCATGTAAAGGTACTGATGCTGTTGAATGGGTTTATCGTCTCGTGTCTACAGATTGAGTTGTTACAGTAGAGCACCATTTTCTCTCTTCACGGACACACAAAGGTAAGTCCACATGGCTGCATGGCTGCTCGTCGTTGAGGCAGACTAAACACATCTAACGGTTGGTTGCCGTGGCTGACTAAAATATCTCTATCCCCTATTGCTCTCTGTCACTAACACGTATCTCCAGGTGTGAAATTAAGAATATACGGCATCTCGGCAAAATATATAGTGGGGCTGCGCCGTACCAGTAAAACATGAGCCTATCACAATAATGAAAACCAAATGTCAAATCTATAGGCTATTACACCATTATTAATCATTACCACATGTCAGAGGCATTATGAATTAGGGAATGGACTTGAAACGGGTGGTATAGCCTACGCTCCAAAATGCAATGTGGTTTTATGAGAACGCAGAGGTTAGTGGCCGACACGCAGAGAGTGGATGCATAAATTCTGGCCTAATGAAAAGATGTCTCTTTCCATTCACCACTGTTTGCTGTCTGGAAATGTGTTGGGAGTAGATGAACATGCAGATGTAGATGAACGTGCGCGGTAAAGGAAAGGCCCTTTTGAAGTGATTGTTTGACAATCGAATGAAAGCGTCATGACTGGATGTGTTTATGCAACAATAAAACGTGATACATTTAAAAGTTAAATGACAAATCTTCAGAGATCCTATTGAATTAATAGGGATTCTATATGTAATTCTATGATTAGGTGGCAAATATAAAGATCAAGTCAACATAAAAAAATGGAGGCCCCTTACACTTCAGTGCATTGGTGCCAAGCTTCTAGCAAAATGTATTGCGCTTAGAATTAAAAAGGTATTGTCAGATATTATTAATCCTAATCAGACAGTTTTTTTTACATGGGAAATAGAATAAGTCAAGTATTGGAAACAACAGAACGTTGACAAATCTAGAAACCAGGACTGGTCTTCATAGCTGATTTTGAAAAGGCCTTTGAAGTATGACTAGACTTTATATATAAATGTATGAACTACTTACATTTTGGAGAATCTCTTATACAATGGGTTAAAGTTATGTATAGTGTAGTAACCCCAGGTGTAAAATAGTAATGTCTACTTCTCAGAAAGTATTAAACTGTCAAGAGGCGTAAAACAACGTTGTCCACTATCTGCATATCTATTAATTATGGCGATAGAAATGTTAGCTATTAAAACTAGATCCAACAGTAATATCAAGGGGCTCGAAATCAAGGGCTTAAAAACAAAGGTGTCATTGTACACTGACAACTCGTGTTTTCTTTTAAATCTGCAATATAGATCCCTACACAACCTCAGAGGATCTAGATCATTTCTAGATTACAACCAAACTATAATATTGCGTATTGGATCACAAAAAAATACAACTTTTATATTACTGTGTAGTTTACCATTAAAATGATCTGACTGTGAAGTGGACTTATTCAGTATTCATATCGCAAAATAAATTGTCAATACATTTGAATAGAAAGTTAGCAAAAATAGGTAAGATCTTTCTACAATGGAAAGGTAAATACTTGTCTATTTGTGGAAAAGTCACCTTGATTAATTAGTTAGTCATACCGTTGACCTATTTACTGATGGCCTAGACCGGACAACTTATTTTTGCTCATAATTTTAAAAATGTTTCCACTTTATTTGGAACGGCAGGCCTGCCAAAATTTAAATGGGCCTATTTACAGTACATTCGTAAAGTATTCAGATCCCTTGACTTTTTCCACATTTTGTTCCGTTACAGCCTTATTCTAAAATGGATAAAATTGTTTTTCCCCCTCGTCAATCTACACACAATACCCCATATTGACAAAGAAAAGCGTTTTTTTATTTTAATTTTTGAAAATGTATTACAAATAAACTGATATCACATTTACATAAGTATTCAGACCCTTTACTCGTGTGTGTGTGTGTGTGTGTGTGTGTGTGTGTGTGTGTGTGTGTGTGTGTGTGTGTGTGTGTGTGTGTGTGTGTGTGTGTGTGTGTACACTATTCCCAGTTATTGTCTTTGGCATAAACCATGACTAATGAACATAGGGGAGAGAGTGTGTGTGTGTGAGGGAGGTAAACTAACCAGCCGTTCAACCTATTAACTTTCTCATTCTGCATGCATATGTGAACATTTGTGTTGTACCACTGTATTGGATGGACTGTAAAACATGGTGGATTTGATAGTTATGTTAGCACTACTAATTTTGGGATTGAAACACAGCCCACCTCTGACCCTGGTTTGACCCTGGTCAGGTGACAGTCCTTCAGGAGGAGCGGAACAGCCTATTAGCTGAGAACGATGTGCTGACGGACCGAGCCAATCAGCTGGACGCGTTTGATGACCCAAGCACGCCCTCCGGACGGAAACACAGCCAGCTACAGATACAGCTAGAGACACTACAAGAGGAGAACTTCAGGTGTGTGTGTCAGTGAAAACGCATTGCACTGGGACGACGCTTAGAGTAATTCAGCACAGCGCTTACAGATATTTCTCTCTCTCTCTGTGTGTGTGTGTGTAGGTTAGAGGCAGCTAAGGATGACTACCGGATCCACTGTGAGGAGTTGGAGAAGCAGCTGATCGAGGTTCAGCATCGTAACGACGAACTTACTAGCCTGGCCGAGGAGTCACGAGCACTTAAAGACGAACTCGACATCCTCAGGTGTGTGAATGGTGGTATTCCAGGTCGTCTTTATTGCAGTTGTGCTGCATGGATGTGAAAAGATAACCACTAATGACTCCACCACCTCTCTCTTAATCCTATCTGTAGTCTGTGCTGTCTGCATTGGCTAACAAGCTAATCAGAAGACCCTCCCATCAATTGAGTTGATGGAATACTGGTGTATAAGTGGGAGACAGGAAGTGGTTAGTTAGAAGCAAGGGTAGACCAGTGAGAATGTGTTTGTTTTGGTCCTTCGCGGTGCCCGTTTTATTTATTTCTCTTTTTATAAATTGAATGAAATGAAATTCTCTTGTGTGTAGGAGCTGTTCAGACCGTGCTGTGAAGCTGGAGGCATCAGTGGAGACATACAGGCGTAAACTGGAAGACCTGGGAGATCTGAGGAGACAAGTCAAACTGCTGGAGGAGAAGAACATGACCTACATGCACAACACTGTCAGTCTGGAGGAGGAGCTACGCAAGGCTAACACTGCCCGCGCACAGCTAGAGACATACAAGAGACAGGTGAGATATACTAGAGACAGGATCATTCCTGAAATTGTCCCCTCCCTTTTGCACTATAGATCTGACAGCGCTGGTTTGGGGAAAACATGGCGGAACTCTGAAGCTTTTGCCCTCACCTACCAAGTCGTCTCTGAGGAGACATCATTTTGGAAGGACAAAAAGCCAATCAGGGGGCTTACTAAAGCTATTTCCTGTTTCCTGCCAGGTCCAGGAGCTGCACCGGAAGTTGTCAGAGGAGTCTCGGCGGGCAGATAACCTGGCCTACGAGATGAAGAAGTTTGAGGAGAAATACGACGCTGTGATGAAGGAGAAAGAGGTACAGACTGGATCCCAACACTTTCTACTGCAACCTACCTGGTCCCTCTGATATGCAAACACAGTAGGGGAAGGAGCTAAGGAATGTTTTGGACAAGGCAATAGTCTGATGCTATTGGCTTATCTCCTCTCTGTCTCCTGATGTTGATGTCATTAGAAGATCATCATTGAGCGAGACTCTTTGAAGGAGACCAATGAGGAGCTACGCTGTAACCAGGCTCAACAAGACCAGCTCCGACAAGCAGGTAGCTCACTGGACCATTGCATTGACAATGTAGACTGGCTGTTTGGTGCTGTGTGATTGGAAAGTGAAGGTTTCTTTGATAAATGGTGTGGGCACATTCGACATTGCTGCTAACTTTAAATGGGAGTTGAGACTGACTGATCTACAAATCACATTGCTTCATAAATAACTATTAATGTTATTTGTAAATCAGTCAGTCACAATTGACCCATGATACATCACAGTTTTGATGCTTTCCAACACGGTCTGTGTCTCTCTGATCTGATCTCTCGCTCTTCACAGGGATGGCAGGGATGCCAGCTGGCAGTCCAAGCCATGATAATCTTGCTGCTGAAATCCTACCTATAGAGTACAGGTAATCATTTAATAATTGTGTTTTGTGTGTGAGTCGCTGACTGCACTAACTGTGTGTCCTTGTCCATACAGGGAGAAGTTTATCCGGCTCCAGCATGAGAATAAGATGTTGCGTGTGCAGCAGGAGGGATCAGAGAATGAGAAGATCTCTGAACTACAGACACTGCTAGAGGAGGCACACCGAACACGCTCTGAACTGGACACTGAGAACAGGTGTGTAGGTGGCACTAGCTGGCTCATATTTTCACTTGTACTGTCTTGGATGTTTTTACTTTCTTGTTGATGGTATTCTACTTCCTGTGTGTGTGACGTACTTCCAGGTTAAACCGGGAGAGAGTCACTGAGCTGCAACAGCAGGTAGAGGATCTACAGAAAAGCCTACAGGGCCAGGGGGCCAAGACTGATGATGTGAGTTACACACTAGACAGTACATGCATAGACTTTACACATACTGTTATGTCAAACATTAACCCTGCATACTGTACAGGAGCAGCTCTAAGGTAACGGTAGCTGTGTTCTCTTTCAACTGCTCTATTTTCAGTCTCACCTGAAGAGGAAACTGGATGCTCATATGTAAGTATGGTGCATACCGCTTTGTGAGACCTCCATGTTACTCCAAAGAGATCGATGCATAAAATAAGGTGTTTTATTACCCAGGGTGCAACTGAATGAGGCGCAGGATGAGATCATGAAGAAGAAAGAACTGCTGGAGGACCTGCAGCCAGACAACACACAGACCTGTGAGTACAACTGTAACACAACCATAACATTGGCAGTATGGTTTTCAGAGAGCCCCAGTGAGTGGTGTCTGTGTCTGTCCCTTAGCTCTGAGACTGGAGGAGCTGATGGCTGCTCTGAAGAAGAAGGATGATGATATGAGAGCCATGGAGGAGAGATACAAGATGTATCTGGAGAAGGCACGCAACGTGAGTTGTCATTCCTTCCGCTCTTATCCAACTAGCAGCTGGACAAAAAGTGTGGAAAAAGATAATGTCTCTATTTGGTTCTGCTCTCACCCGTGATGTCTGATGAAGCCCTCGGTCTCTTTCTGTGCTGTAGGTGATCCGTGCGTTGGACCCCAAGCTGAACCCAGCCACAGCAGAGATCCAGGCTCTGAAGAACCAGCTGATGGACAGAGACAAGAGGATCCTCAGTCTGGAGGTAACGCTGACCTTTAACCCCTGGCCTCTCCTTAACCCTCAGCCAGGAGGCACTCATTCACAGGGGGATCTATAATATAATACTCGACCTCTGGTATTGATAGTCTTTCACTCTCTCTGTCTTTCCCTCTGTAGAGGGAGTGTGAGCAGGCAAAGCTGAGAGAGTATGAGGAGAAGCTGATTGTAACAGCATGGTACAACAAGGTTAGAACATGACATCTGAATAGATTGTATTTTAGACCTCATATTTCCTTTGAAAAGTAATGACAGGAATGTACAGTTTACAAATGTTATCTCTCTTCCACTCCCTCCAGAGTCTGAGCTTCCAGAAGCTGGCGATCGAGGCCCGTCTGGGGGGTCGCTCCACCTCTATGGTGCCCCCCGGTCAGTCCTTCCTGTCCCAGCAGCGCCAGGTCACCAACGCCACCCGCAGGACCCTCTCTGTCAGCGTGCCTGCCACCACCGCTAACTAGACCTGGGATGGGTGACTACTTAGGTGGGACACTGTGTATGCAGGCTAAAGTTAGACCATGATTAGTTTAATGAGGTGTGTTCGTGCTGGGCCGGAACAGAAGCCTGCTGATATGGCGGCCCACTAAGACCGGGGTCTCCCACATCTGAAGGAAACAAACAAATGCCTCCTCTCTCACTCCCTTCCACAAGTGCACACTCAAGTGACCTTAAGCACACTAGCTTTCAGCCCCTGGGGAGGGGACAAGCATGCACTGACTGATGTGAACATGAGCACTTGGTCCAGTTAGGTTCCCTCTTCCTCACTGATACACTGTACAGTAATATACCGCACAGTAGCACGGTTGCTTATAATCACCTGGAATGAGTTTGGTCTGAGTCGACAACCCTATCCACATGCTTTATTAGCTTTAGCCTAGCACAGAACACTGACTGAGCCCTTCAATATACCTGTGTTAGTCTAGATAGTATCAAGCTCTGACTGGAATGCCTATTGAATGAACCTTGATTCTTGATCTCGACATCCTGACACGCTGTATATTGAGTCCGGGATATGTCATTTATTCCATCTATGAATGCGCAAAAAAATACAATGGGAGCTTGTAAGACACATGTGGTCTTAAATGGCTTAAATGGCTACCAGCTGAATAGAAGTGATATTCTAAAATGTTTTCATACTTTACAAAATGATGAATCAACAACACTATGCAGTTAAAGGATGTAACAAACACCCTATTAACCATTGGACTACAGAGAGAGTTTGACCTCTGATCTTCCTCCTCTGTGTTGTCACAATCACCAGGGATGAATGGAGCACAGATAACTGAGAAATAGGTGTATTTGGTGCTGGCCACCAAACGTCCATAACTAGTTTCTTACACAAAAGTAGGAAGTCTATACTGCAGACCTGTGTCAATATCCTGTGATGTCATACTGACATATCTCTGGTGCGGCAGCCGAGAATCAATTAATAAAATCAGAAATCCAGGACTATTTATGGTATTTATTTTCTATGTGTTAACTGTGATCTGTACTAGAATTTACTGCATGCTCTAACGGAGTACTGTTGGGCCTTTATATTCTCTGAATGTCTTGTCTAGATGAGTAGTAAGGTTTCAACAGTATAATCTATACAGCACTACTGTTATCAGGGTTAAAACACCAGCTTGGCATTTATGGGCCAGTTTCACAGACCCAGATTAAATTATAGTTAGGTTATGAAATGTGGATTAATTCAACCTTGTCCTGGATGTATTGCATCTGCAATTGTGGACACAGCTCCTAGATTTAAATATTATTCCTCTCTGATGAAGTGAAAATGCTGTGACAACCTTTTTGAATGTCTTTAAATTTGTTTGGGCACATTGGCCTTCCTCTGTACCCACAATGCATCTGGGGATTGAGATTGATGCGTCTTGGCTTGAGGTGCACTGGGATAACTGAATGAAACGATCGTCTCTTTAAAATAGCTATCCACTACTGGGTTGGATTGTTAGCCTGATAGTGAGGCTTACTTTAGCTCAAGGCAAGCAATTAGCTAGATGTTGGATTTGCTGTTTTGAGAAAATGTGAAATTCTTGTATGTCATGTGCTGCTGCTTACATTTTATACACACACTTCAACTAAAATGATTTGGACTCTAGAGCAGCGTACAAAGCTGATTTCACAGCTCAGTTTAACTTTTTTGCAGTGGATAGTACTTGTACGTCTACTGATTCACATACATACAATGCCATGTATACAGAGATCAGCGCAGCACTAGGAAATGAGATCTGAACAACGCTGTTTGGATCGTAGGCTACTTGTTGATTGTGTTAGTGGGAAAATAAGTGTGAAAAACAAGTCTGAAGGCCTTTTCATGTCGTGTAAAGAATAAAGTCTTTTCAAAGCGTTGAGTTTGTTATGGACTGAGAGTGGGCTAGTCACATTCTGTGGAATTCATATTTCTATTTTTACTCCTCACTTTCTATTCAAAACCAAAAAGTGACCCTCCATGACACATGTAGGCATTGCTCACATTTCTTAAAGCAAACCTTGTCTAACTTGCCAGCTATGCTTTGTTACTGCTACATTGACACTCGGATACAGTAGGCTATAGGCCTACATTTAAACTATATAGAAAATGTTAATGTAAAGAGTTTACATTCCTTACTCCTTTCACTATGTCCAGTATGTTCGTTAGAAACTGATGCTCTCTTTGCCCACTGTGTAATCACACGTGTGTCACACGTGCCGAATACAACAGGTGTCGACCTGACCGAGAAATGTTTCTTTACAAGCCCTTAATAATGCAGTTAAGAACAATAAAAGAGCAACAATAAAATGAGGCTATATACAGGGGGTACTGGTACCAAGTCAATGTGCGGGGGGGGGGGGCAATTTCATTGAACATTTGTTCCACCATCATTAGCGTTGTTGATCTGCAATATAGTAGTACCAGTTCTGGCCCAAAGGTAGAGGTGTACCACATTTACCTTTTGTATGTAGATGTTTCTGGGGGCATTTAATGGTCCTGAAATACTGCTCTGCTTGTCATGGCACATTTCACCATCCAACTGTTACGTAAAAATCAGTCATAGATTAGCCTCTGAACTGGAAAGACAAGCTTTGATGGCTGGATCATGTATAATGGGAGTTAACCATTTCAATATACACACACATTTACAGTATTTGTATTCACTTGACTGACTTGAGTCCTGTTAAAGAGCCCTTTGTGTAAGCATTTTGTGATTGCCCCTGACCAGAGAGAGAACGGACAGCTTTGTTTAGACTGGGTTTTATGTCAGTTATGTAACGATGTTCTAACTCTGTTTAGATAAATGACTGTGAATGAAACAGGGCTGCTCTTCTTGATAACGACAATAATGAAATATTCACAGGTGTTTATGAAAACAAAATACAATTTTTTTTGTTTTTTTGGGGGGGGGCATATTTACTTCAGCAGGAAGGTTACATTCATAAGGCACATAATAAAGATGCCATTGTGATTAGATGCATAAGGCACATTGTATTTTATATACAGTATACAGTATATATTTAGATCTAGAGTGTTCTAACAAACCATGGCATAGATCTGGAAGGGGTTCTAACAAACCGTGGCATAGATCTGGAAGGGGTTCTAACAAACCGTGGCATAGATCTGGAAGGGGTTCTAACAAACCGTGGCATAGATCTGGAAGGGGTTCTAACAAACCGTGTCGTAGATCTGGAAGGGGTTCTAACAAACCGTGTCGTAGATCTGGAAGGGGTTCTAACAAACCGTGTCGTAGATCTGGAAGGGGTTCTAACAAACTGTGTCGTAGATCTGGAAGGGGTTCTAACAAACCGTGTCGTAGATCTGGAAGGGGTTCTAACAAACCATGGCGTAGATCTGGAAGGGGTTCTAACAAACCGTGTCGTAGATCTGGAAGGGGTTCTAACAAACCATGTCGTAGATCTGGAAGGGGTTCTAACAAACCGTGGCATAGATCTGGAAGGGGTTCTAACAAACCGTGTCGTACATCTGGAAGGGGTTCTAACAAACCGTGGCAATGGCCTCCTGGAAACCATCCACACTGGAGTGCTTGTGCTCTCAGCAGAGGGACCAGGGAGGAAGGAGGCCGGCATTCAAAACAAAATGTATAACAGTGTATGAACCACCAAGGGTGTGTGGATCCACTTCAGGACTGTAACAGCTTGACTACCTGTCAAAATTATTACTCCACTCATTTGTTTTTGAAACCACACACTAGATCTTCTCTCCATTCTACCATAGCCAAACCGTTTTCCATAGTAAGAGGGTGGACATTCTCTATCTCAGTGAGGAAGGTGTCAATGTAGTCTCTGGGGTTGCTGGTGTTCATGTCCTGCCTGTGTATTTCCACGTCCTCCCTGATGAGTTCCTCCAGGGCCATATAGTAGCTGAACATGGTGTTGTTGAACATGGATGCAGGGTAGAAGGCTCCACCTGATAAAAGAAAGGGAGGGGATTGACCTGTTTGGTAAATCAGTCTTATGACATCACACATAGATCAGTGCCTCTGCACCTCTTCCCTCTCTTCTGTACCTGTCTCCTTCCTCTCCCCTTGTTCCCCTTTTGCTCTCTTCTTCCTACTTCTCTCCATCTCATCCTGTAGGAAGCACATCTCCTCACAGATGACCCAGGCTAAAGGTTTTCAGGGTGAACAGGGTCGAACCTTCTCTGCTTCCATGGCAGGCTCTTACTCACGAATAGACCTGTAGAGAGGGGGGCATGATGTGACTGACATGGTTTAAACTCCACAAGACTGTCTTGCTAAGCTTAAGTCTAGTCATAACCCACTGGGCACAAACTGGTTTAATCAACGTTATTTCAACGTCATTTGTCAACGTATTGTGACGTGGAATCTACATAAAAAATGCATTGGATTTGAAAAATGTCATGAACATAAACTGTTGTTTTGAGGTTGGAATTCCAACCACAGGATTGTCATCATTGTAACCAATTTTCAACATAGGCAAATCTTGTTTAAAATAGGTTGTATTTGTACCTTTGCAACGTCAGATCTTCAATGTTATGTCCACTATGAGAATAAAACAATAGGCTATGCAGCACCTCCTACTGGAGAGTTGATTTATCTACAGCTATTATTATGGCCTCCCATCCAGGGTTTTAACCAAGCCCAGATCAGATTAGAATCACTGACTACTACCAATGTGCTATTGTGAGAATGATTATTGAGCGATCTCTTAATAACTAAATATAGTCACTGTTGCTATCGAGGGGTAAATGTTACTATTTAGGCCTACAGTATAAAGCATTTGCAAAGTCATCAACAGCTTTTGTTTCAATTCATTCTAGGGTTCAACTAAAAACATACAAAACAAAATGCCTAGGGTTTCAAGCTTCGGTTGATTTCAAATGTAATCTTCAAGTTAATCATTCATATGTTGGATTTACTCCTCAATTACAAGCAAAAATCTAAGTTAAAGAATAGGACTAAATCAAATCAAACTTTATTTAAAAGGCACTTAAAGATTGATTAGATTAGATTTAGTCCTATTCTTAGATTCTTGGTTGAGATGGAGACGTGATTCCAAAATAATAATTATTACTTGTAGACAAACTGGATATTGAATTGTGTTTGGTTGTCAACGCAACCAAATATCAACATTTGAAGGAGATGTATCTTCTGCTTGGATTGTTCCATCTATACCACTGACTTGGTCTGGCTTTAGTTTCGATACAAATAAATAATTGAAATCTAAGTTAAAGAATCAAATCAAACTATAAATGAACTTTACATAAAGTTTCATTTAATTTAGTCATGTTTTTTTCAAGTTTGATTCTTGGTTGAGATGAAGACGTGAATCCAACATGTCAATTATTCAATTGTAGATGAAAAAGAAATAAAGGCAGACTAAGTCAGTAGCACAAAATATATCTCCTTCGAATGTTGATATTTGGTTGCGTTGACAATCAAACACAATTAAATATCCAGTTTGTCTACAACCAAAAATCTAAGAACAGGACTAAATTGAATCGAATCAAACTTGAAATGCACTTTAAATAAAGTTCAATATCACTTTTGCAATACAATAAATAGCCTATTAACTTGTCGACAAGTTAACAAATTATATATTGGATTCACGTCTCCAACTAAACCAAAAATAAAAGTTCAAGAATAGGATTAAGCCAGTAGCTCAGATGAAACAATACAAGCATTAGATATCCTTTAAATGTTGATATTTGGTTGCGTTGTCAACCAAACACAATTCAATATTATTTTTGTAAAACAATAAATAGCCTAAAGTTAAGGCTATCTTACAAACTACACTGAACCAAAATATAAACGCAACATGCAACAATTTCTAAGATTTTACTGAGTTACAGTTCATATAAGGACATCAGTCAATTGAAAGAAATCATGTGGGCCCTAATTTATGGATTTCACATGACTGTGAATACAGATATGCATCTGTTGGTCACAGATGCCACCATTTGCCTCATGCAGTGCTACACATCTCCTTTGCATAGAGTTGATCAGGCTGTTGATTGTGGCCTGTAGATAGTTGTCCCACTCCACTTAAATGGCTGTGGGAAGTGGCTGGCTATTGGCGGAAACTGGAACACACTGTCTTACATGTCGATCCAGAGCATCTAAAACATGCTCAATGGGTGACATCATGGTGAGTATGCAGGTCATGGAAGAACTGGGACATTTTCAGCTTCCAGGAACTGTGTACAGACTCTTGCAACATGGCCGTGCATTATCATACTGAAACATGAGGTGATGGCGGTGGATGAATGACACGACAATGGGCCTCAGGATCTCGTCACGGTATCTCTGTGCATTTAAATTGCCATCAACAAAATGCAATCGTGTTCATTGTCCGTGGCATCTGCCTGCCCATACTATAACACCACCGCCACCACGGGGGCACTGGTCACAAGGTAATCCAGTAATTGTAGTAAACAGTGCCACACTCAGGCAGAAAACTGAATGTTCTATTCTCAGAAAGGCCCATCTTTTCAAAGAAAACCTACTTTAATTATATCTATATTTGAGAAGAATAAGTAGATTTGTTGTGATCACAAGAAAATTCAAATAATTAAGTTAATAGATGACATTCAGTGCTATAAACCTGTCTCCAATATAATCGGATAGTTTACATGTGTGAAAAGGCATCCCGTGGTCTGTTTTGTTAACGAGCTCAATGTACAGTGTGTTCGGAAAGTATTCAGACCCCTTGACTTTTTAACATTTTGTTATGCCTTATTCTAAAATGAATTAAATAAATAAAAATGATCATCTATTCACAATACCCCAGAATGACAAAGTGAGAACATCTTTTTAGAAATGTTTGCAAATGTATTCAAAATAAAAACAGAAATACCTTATTTACATAAGTATTCAGACCCTTTGCTATGAGACTTGAAATTGAGCTCATGTGCATCCTGTTTCCATTGGTCATCCTTGAGATGTTTCTACAACTTAATTGGAGTCCACCTGTGGTAAATTCTATTGACTGGACATGATTTGAAAAGGCACACACCTGTCTATATAAGGTCCCACAGTTGGCAGTGCATGTCAGATCAAAAACCAAGCCATGAGGTCAAAGGAATTGTCTGAGACAGGATTGTGTCGAGGCACAGATCTGGGGAAGGGTACCAAAACATTTCTGCAGCATTGTAGGTCCCCAAGAACACAGTGGCCTCAATCATTATTAAATGGAAGAAGTTTGGGACCACCAACACTCTTCCTAGAGCTGGCAGCTCTGCGAAACTGAGCAATCAGGGGAGAAGGGCCGTGGTCAGGAAGGTGACCAAGAACCCGATGGTCACTCTGACAGAGCTCCAGAGTTCCTCTGTGGAGATGGGAGAACCTTCCAGAAGAACAACCATCTCTGCAGCACTCCACCAATCAGGCCTTTATGGTAGAGTGGCCAGACTGCTTGGAGTTGCCAAAAGGCACCTAAAGGACTCTCAGACCATGAGAAACAAGATTCTCTGGTTTGAATGTCAATCGTCACATCTGGAGGAAACCTGGCACATCCCTACGGTGAAGCATGGTGGTGGCAGCTTCATGCTGTGGGGATATTTTTCAGCGGCAGGAACTGGGAGACTAGTTAGGATCTAGGGAAAGATGAACGGAGCAAAGTACAGAGAGATCCTTGATGAAAACCTGCTCCAGAGCACTCAGGACCTCAGACTGGGGCGAAGGTTCAACTTCCAACAGGACAATGACTAAGCACACATCCAAGACAACGCAGGAGTGGCTTTGGAACAAGTCTCTGAATGTCCTCGAGTGGCCCAGCTAGAGCCCAGACTTGAACTTGATTGAACATCTCTGGAGAGACCTGAAAATAGCTTTGCAGCGACGCTCCCCATTCAACCTGACAGACCTAGAGAGGATCTGCAGAGAAGAATGGGAGAAAATCGCAAAATACAGGTGTGCCAGGCTTGTGGTGCCATACCCAAGAAGACTCGAGGCTGTAATCCCTGCCAAAGGTGCTTCAACAAATTGCTGAGTAAAGGGTTTGAATACTTATGTAAATGTGATATTTCTGTGTTTTATTAAAACATTTTTTGCAAACAATTCTATAAACCTGTTTTTGCTTTGTCATTATGGAGTATTGTGTGTAGATTGATTAAATCCATTTTAGAAAAAGGCTTTGTATTTCAAACACTGGTGGTAACCAGATCAAATCAAATCAAATGTATTTATATAGCCCTTCTTACATCAGCTGATATCTCAAAGTGCTGTACAGAAACCCAGCCTAAAACCCCAAACAGCAAGCAATGCAGGTGTAGAAGATCGATGGCTAGGAAAAACTCCCTAGAAAGGCCAAAACCTAGGAAGAAACCTAGAGAGGAACCAGGCTATGAGGGGTGGCCTCTTCTGGCTGTGCCGGGTGGAGATTCTAAGAGAACATGGCCAAGATGTTCAAATGTTCATAAATGACCAGCACGGTCAAATAATAATAATCACAGTAGTTGTCGAGGATGCAACAGGTCAGCACCTCAGGAGTAAATGTCAGTTGGCTTTTCATAGCCGATCATTGAGAGTATCTCTACCGCTCCTGCTGTCTCTAGAGAGTTGAAAACAGCAGGTCTGGGACAGGTAGCACGTCCGGTGAACAGGTCAGGGTTCCATAGCCGCAGTCAGAACAGTTGAAACTGGAGCAGCAGCACGGCCAGGTGGACTGGGGACAGCAAGGAGTCATCATGTCAAGTTGTCCTGAGGCATGGTCCTAGGGCTCAGGTCCCCCGAGAGAGAGAAAGAGAGAAAGAGAATTAGAGAGAGCATACTTAAATTCACACAGGACACTGGAAAAATACTCCAGATATAACAGACCCTAGCCCCCCGACACATAAACTACTGCAGCATAAATACTGGAGGCTGAGACAGGAGGGGTCAGGAGACACTGTGGCCCCATCCGATGATACCCCCGGACAGGGCCAAACAGGCAGGATATAACCCCACCCACTTTACTTTGCCAAAACACAGCCCCCACACCACTAGAGGAATATCTTCAACCATCAACTTACCATCCTGAGACAAGGCCGAGTATAGCCCACAAAGATCTCCGCCACGGAACAACCCAAGGGGGGGCGCCAACCCAGACAGGAAGACCACGTCAGTGACTCAACCCACTCAAGTGACGCACCCCTCCTAGGGACGGCATGGAAGAGCACCAGTAAGCCAGTGACTTGGCCCCTGTAATGGGGTTAGAAGCAGAGAATCCCAGTGGAGAGAGGGGAACTGGCTAGGCAGAGACAGCAAGGGCGGTTCGGTGCTCCAGTGCCTTTCCGTTCACCTTCACACTCCTGGGCCAGACTACACTCAATCATAGGACTCACTGAAGAGATGAGTCTTCAATAAAGACTTAAAGGTTGAGACCGAGTCTGCGTCTCTGACATGGGTAGGCAGACCGTTCCATAACAATGGAGCTGTATAGGAGAAAGCCCTGCCTCCAGCTGTTTGCTTAGAAATTCTAGGGACAATTAGGAGGCCTGCGTCTTGTGACCGTAGCGTACCGTAGCATACGGCAGGACCAAATCATAAAGATAGGTAGAAGCAAGCCCATGTAATGCTTTGTAGGATAGCAGTAAAACCTTGAAATCAGCCCTTGCCTTAACAGGGAACCAGTGTAGAGAGGCTAGCACTGGAGTAATATGATCAAAGTATTTGGTTCTAGTCAGGATTCTAGCAGCCGTATTTAGCACTAGCTGAAGTTTATTTAGTGCTTTATCCGGGTAGCCGGAAAGTAGAGCATTGCAGTAGTCTATCCTAGAAGTAACAAAAGCATGGATTAATTTTTCTGCATCAATTTTGGACAGAACATTTTTGACCATTGCAATGTTATGCAGATAGAAAAAAAGCTGTCCTTGAAACAATCTTGATATGTTCGTCAAAAGAGAGATCAGGGTCCAGAGTAACACCGAGATCCTTCACAGTTTTATTTGAGACGACTCTACACCCATCAAGATTAATTGTCAGATTCAACAGAAGATCTCTTTGTTTCTTGGGACCTAGAACAAGCATCTCTGTTTTGTCTGAGTTTAAAAGTACAAAGATGATCCCAATAAATTAGGCAGCCTCGTAAACGACGCCCCCCTCTGGTATGTTCTATTGTGAACTGTCTGGGACTCATTGTTTCCCTGTTAACTACTCAAAGATATTTAACTTATTAAGTCAAAGATGTAATTAACTGCAATAAACTGGTCTCAAATGTATTTGCATAACTAGGCTACGCAGAACCACGGTGTACCCATTGTGTAAAATTAGAGTATTTTCTCGCTTTGTGCACAGGGCACAGAGTCATCTAGAATATTATTGTATGCTGTAGCATTAAGATTTCCCTTCACGTGAACTAAGGGCCCTAGCTCGAACCATGATAAACAGCCCCAGACCATTATTCCTCCTCCTGACAGATGGTGAAGCATGATTCATCACTCTAGAGAATGTTCCCACTGTTCCAGAGTCCAATGGTGGCTTGGTTTACACCACTCCAGCCAACATTGTGCATGGTGATCTTAGGCTTGTGTGCAGCTGTTCGACCATAAAAAATGATTTCATTAAGCTCCCAGCAAACAGTTATTGTGCTGAAGTTGCTTCCAGAGGTAGTTTGGAATTCGGCAGTACAGACTATTTTTAAGCGCTATGCCCTTCAGCATTCAGCGGTCCCGTTCTGTGAACTTGTGTGTCCAGACGTTGTTGCTCCTAGATGTTTCCACTTCACAATAACAGCACTTACAGTTGACCGGGGCAGCTCTAGCAGGGCAGAAATTTGATGAACTGACTTGTTGGAAAGGTGGCATCCTATGACAGTGCCACATTGGAAGTCACTGAGCTCTAAGGCCATTCTACTGCCAGTGTTTTTCTAGGCTGATTGCATGGCTGTGTGCTCGATTTTATACACCTGTCAGCAACGGGTGTAGCTGAAATAGCCAAATCCACTAATTTTAAGGGATGTCCACATACTTTTGTATAGACAGTATAGTGCTCATATCGCTGTATTCCAATGGAATATGTCACCACACTGGCATTGTGAAAGGACGCACTCAGAACGCACAGAGCCATCATAGTATTTTGAACGGATTCTTTCATCACTTTGCCATACATCAGGGATGTAAAATGAAAAACCAGGTATACAGACATAAATGAGGGAAGTAGTTTGGGGGTGCAGGCTTGTCCACGGGTAGAAAAAAAACGTTTTGCCCACGCTGCAGACGGCTCTATAGGTCCGCTAATACAGGACTATTAGGCCCAGTGCACTACTTTTGTGAAAAAATAGAGGTGAGCTTGCTGCTCCCTCTCACCTGGCCAGTTGTGAAGCAGCAGTTTACAATCCCCTGTAATGATGTGTATCTTACAGCAATATTGATCCCTTTAGATTCCTTTATTTTATTCCCCACAAAGAGGGTGAGGACGTCTGGGAGCAAACCACCCCTAACAAGTGACCACGCCAGTCAAGGTCTTCACCCTCCACTGCCAGATCCACAATCCCCACTGCTTTCTCTAATGCTGTCTCTACTGATGGTTCAAGCTCACACCACTCCACAAAGGCCTCACTCCTCTTCCACTACCCCCACTGCAGGCCCTGGATCCACTCCCCTCTCAGCCAGTTAATCTAGAGGTGCGGAGGCAGGGGGACACCTAGGCGTCAACAGAGAAGAGGGAGGAGCAGAGGTAAGAGCATTGGAACCAACACTGGAAACAGCACAACAGAGTGAGATGAACCTGAGGACAGATGGCGTACAGTCATTGAAGATTATGTGGAGCCAGTACCACCCAGGTTCAGACCCAAACGACCTGTAGGCCCACAGTTGGACGGTACTCAAACATACCAGCTGTTTCATCTTTACTTCACCACCTCTGTGCTGGGGACACTAATTTGCAATTGTCACAATCGTCGTAAGCATACTCAGACCAAAGAGCAGCGCGATATGGGTTCCACATCTTTTTATTTGTGAAACCCACAAAAACAATAAAGAACAAACTAAACGTGAGTCAATGAAGTGCTCAAAGGCAACTACACAAAAACAAGATCCCACAAAAACCCAGTGGGGAAATGGCTGCCTAAATATGATCCCCAATCAGAGACAACGCTAAACAGCTGCCTCTAATTGGGAACCATAACAGGCCAACATAGAAATAAAACAACCTAGATTACCCACCCTAGTCACAACCCGACCTAACCAAAATAGAGAATAAAAAGGCTCTCTATGGTCAGGTCGTGACAGCAATACCAACAAGTAGGGGGAGAATAACTTGTTAGGGCTAGCTAGCAGAACCCCTCGACAACATCCGCTGAAAAGGCAGAGCGCGAAATTCAATTATTTTTTTTTTTATATTTAACTTTCATACATTCACAAGTGCAATACACCAAATTAAAGCTTAACTTCTTGTTAATCTACCTGTCCGATTTCAAAAAGGCTTTACAGCGAAAGCACACCATATGATTATCACAAGAACACATACAGCCATTTTCCTGCCAAAGAGAGGAGTCACAAAAAGCAGAAATAGAGATAAAATGAATCACTAACCTTTGATGATCTTCATCAGATGGCACTCATAGGACTTCATGTTACACAATACATGTATGTTTTGTTCGATAAAGTTCATATTTATATCCAAAAATCTCAGTTTACATTGGCACGTTATGTTCAGTAATGTTGTGCCTCGAAAACATCCGGCAAATTTGCAGAGAGCCACATCCATTTACAGAAATACTCATCATAAACTTTGATAAAAGATACAAGTGTTAGGGGGGCGGAGCTAGCATGTTGGAGTGAACGGCTGTGCGTGAGAGGCTCCTGCAACTTTTTCGCAAAATAATCTAATTTAACCTACTTTATGGCACTTTTTACAACAAACGTTTCTTTCTAATACAAGATTGTAACTTTTTATATGAAAATGCCAAGTAATAAGCGACCAAACGACAATAAATCCACAGCGGAGGCCTACTCCCCACTAAACCCACTAAATAATTTTGCACGCCCAATTTTTCAGTTTTTGATTTGTTAAAAAAGTTTGAAATATCCAATAAATGTCGTTCCACTTCATGATTGTGTCCCACTTGTTGTTGATTCTTCACAAAAAAATACAGTTTTATATCTTTATGTTTGAAGCCTGAAATGTGGCAAAAGGTCGCAAAGTTCAAGGGGGCCGAATACTTTCGCAAGGCACTGTATGTGTATATTTTAAATCAGTGTAGATTGTTATTCTGGGGTATGAATGTTTGTATGTGTATGTGTGCATATGGATGTATATACATATTCTTTAAATCTATATATGATTTTTTTGTGTGGGTATGTATACGTGCATGTATATGTATGTATATGTGTGTGTGTATGTATATATATGTGTGTGTGTATGTGTATATATATGTGTGTGTGTGTGTGTGTGTGTGTGTGTATATGTGTGTATGTATGTGTGTGTATGTATTTGTATGTATATATATATATATGTATGTATGTGTGTATATGTATGTATGTACGTATGTGTATATATATATATATATATATATAAGTTATATATTTTTATTTATTTTTTATTAAACATATTTTTTTATGGGGGGAACGTTTAATTGAACAAATCCTTGTTCTGATCTCCTGACCCACAGTATGTAAAGGTACGGCTGACTATGTCGGTTGCGGATGGTTTATTTTTTGACCGGCAGTGCTTAGCAATATAATCTTGAGGCTATATCTTGCTTATCTCTGGGATTGACCCAGGATGACGCTTAAATGCGCAATATGTTTAAGTTGCAACTTATTCGGTTTAGGTTTATTAGATGCTAACTGAACACTTAACTCGCTGGAGCCTCCTCAGTTCATATGTTAGTAGAAGTTCTAGGATAGTGAGAGGTGAACGTATAGTTGGGATTTTATTTTTGTTTTACATCTTGTTCGAGGTCGCGCCGTGCTTTTATGGCATCGGCCAGACAATGTGTTTATTATTTTTATTTTTCCCTTTTTTCCCTCCTGTTTGTACATGCCTGTTAAATGTGGGTTGATGGGGGGGTAAGTGTTGGGGAAATTAGGGGAACAGGGTGGGAAGTAAAGGTGCTTGCAGGGGGAGGGGTGGGTTGGATACTGCTCGGGTGTAGGTGCTACATATGCTGATCGTGATGGTTTGGTGCGCTTTCTTACCTTTTTATCAAGTTACATGGTATGCAGGCCACCATAGGAACTACAAACGAGAGGAGGGCGGGGCTTACATTCACTTCCTGGAATGTCAAGGGTTTAAACGAACCAATTAAGAGGGGCAAGGTCCTAGCCCACTTGAAAGCACTCTCGTCTGATATTATATTTTTGCAAGAAACCCATCTGAAGAATAACTCTCATAGCAGACTTAAGTGGAGGTGGGTGGGGCAAGTGTATCACTCTAACTTCTCTGCCAAAACGAGAGGCACAGCGATTCTGGTACGGAAAGGAAATCCCTTTCTACATAAAACCACTATTGCGGATAAAGAGGGTCGGTATGTGATCGCAATAGGAGAAATCCACTCTACCTCAGTAACTCTACTAAATATCTATGGGCCAAACATTGACAACCCCTCTTTTTTCAAAAGAGTCCTTGCCCTGATTCCAGATATCTCCCATACTAACCTGGTCATTGGAGGGGACCTTAACTGTGTGCTAGACCAATATTTGGATAGATCCTCTACCCGGCGAACCCCTACCTCCTATTCAAGCGAATTCTTGAATACCTACATAAAAAATTCTAACTTATTTGATATATGGAGGATCGCTAACCCTACGGGTAGGGAATACTCCTTTTACTCTTATGTTCACAAGGTTTACACTCGAATTGACTACTTTTTTGTTGGATGCTAGACTACTCCCCTATACCTGTAATGTGAGGTATCATGATATTATAATCTCGGACCACAGTCCACTCACCTTCTCCCTGAGATTGGGTGACATTGTACCAAACGAGAGGGTCTGGAGGTTGAATCCTCAGCTCCTCACAGAACCAACATTCTGTGAATATCTTAAAGACCAATTTACATTTTTCTTTGATACCAATGACAAGACAGAGACCTCCCCAGCATTATTGTGGGAAACACTGAAGGCTTATCTGAGAGGCTGTATCATCTCCTTTCAGGCTGCCAGGAGTAGGCAAAACAGAGGAAAACTGGAAGAACTAGAGGGACACATTCACTTACTGGATAGGGAGAATGCTAGCCACCCATCTATGGAGAAACATAAAAAGATGACCTCTTTAAAATTTGAATATAATCAGAGTCTCTCAGCTAAAATTGCTAAATCTTTTCTCTATGCCAAGCAAAAATATTTTGAGTTTGGTGACAAACCACACAAATTACTCGCCAGACAACTTTGAAAAAATGTGAGTGACCGAATGATTCACAGGGTTAAATCTGCATCTGGGGAATTACTCTCTTCCCCCAAAGACATCAATGACAGATTCCGGCAGTTTTATGAGACTCTATATACATCTAAAGCGGATCCTAACCCCTTAATTATGCAAACATTTTTGGAGGACTGTAATCTTCCTGCCCTGAACCAGGAAGATTCTAACTTCCTGAATAAGGAAATATCTCTTGATGAAATTCAAGAAACAATTAAATCTCTAAAGAGTGGCAAGACCCCGGGCCCAGATGGATACCCTGGTGAATTCTATAAAACATTCAGCAACATGCTCTCTCCCTATCTGCACAAAATGTTGATTCAGGCCAATGAGGATGGAGCTCTCCCTTCTACTTTGGACGAAGCGTTCATTACAGTTATACATAAGAAGGGTAGAGATCCAGAAGAGGTAGGGTCATACAGACCAATATCTCTCCTTAATACAGACCAAAAGATTTGAACAAAAACTCTGGCTAACAGGCTTAGCACTTTAATTGGCAAATTGGTCCATTTGGATCAGACCGGCTTTATCCCTAACAGAAACTCATTCTTCAATCTCAGGCGCCTCTTCAATATTATGTATTCTCAGAGGTTACCCAACGTGGACCTTGCCGTCATATCTCTTGATTCCGAAAAGGCCTTTGACCAAGTTGAGTGGCCCTATCTATTCAAGGTCCTACAGAAATGTAATATTGGAGATAGGTTCATAAATTGGATCCAGCTTTTATATAGGAACCCCTGTGCCAGAATACTCACTAACCAATCATTGTCGCCCCGATTTAACCTCAACAGGGGGGCAAGGCAGGGTTGTGCGCTGTCGCCTATGCTCTTCGCCCTAATTATCGAACCGCTCGCTCAGACGATTAGATCTCATGCAGCAATACACGGCTATAATACTAAAGATACTCTAAATAAGATCTCCCTATACGCAGATGACATCCTCCTCTATGTAACAGAACCCCAGGCTAGTATCCCAGCTATTATTGATGTGATCAATTTGTTTTGTACCTTCTCGGGATACAGAATAAATTGGAACAAGAGTGAATTAATGCCCATACGGTCGCAAAATACCTCCTGGCTAGAACATCTCCCATTTAAGTTATCTTCACAAAAATTTACCTACCTAGGAATTGTAGTTACCAAACAATACTCCTTACTATTTAAAGAGAATTTCCCCTCTCTGATACAAAAACTCAAAGCAAACATACTATTTTGGAGAACTCTCCCAATTTCTCTGCTCAGAAGAATTAATGCCATTAAAATGGTCTTCCTCCCACAACTGCTCTACCTATATCAGAACATCCCACTATTCATACCTAAATCCTTTCACAACTGGACTCAATAATCAATCCTTTCATCTGGGATTATAAAACACACAGGATAGGAAAAAACACCTCTGTAAATCCAAGATGGAAGGAGGATTGTCTCTCCCAAATTTTATATTTTATTACTGGGCCGCTAACCTCCGCATTGTTACGTTTCTGTTGGATGACGTACTCCCGGCATACAGCTGGCTTAGTATGGAGCGTGAGGAGTGTCACCCCTTCTCTATTGGCGCTGTGATTTTGTCGCCTGTCAATCTGGAGATGTCACTTTATTGTAACAATCCTATAATACATAGCACAGTCCGAATCTGGAAGCAAATTAAAGTCCACTTTGAGCTTAGACCAATGTCATTCATGCTCCCTGTCGCCAGGAATCCCTCCTTTGACCCTTCTAACCTTGATAACACCTTTGAGCGATGGGGAGAGTTGGCGATAAGTACCATAGGGGATTTATACATAGAAGGGACCTTTGAGTTGCTGAGGGAAACTTCTAATCTTCCCAGAAGTAATTTTTTCAGATACCTACAAATTAGAGACTACGTTAGAAAACACCTCCCAACATTTGGGAATGCTAAAACTTCCATGTTTGACGGATGCATAAAAATATGCCCCACCTCAGATAAACTGATATAGCATCTATATGATGCTTTTCAATCTGTTAGCACACCTTCTACTGATGCCATCAAGGCAAAATGGGAGGAAGAACTAGGGACTGACATCTCGGTGGCAGACTGGGAAGAGAGCTTGGAGTATATCCACACATGCTCCATTAATTCCAGACATCGTCTCATACAATTCAAGGTATTACACAGATTACACTATTCCAAAACTAAACTGCATAGGATATTTCCTGATATTCAGTACACTACTCCACTGCTTTGCCCTATGCTCTAGCTTGCATGGTTATTGGTGTGGAATTTTTAGGATCCTCTCTGAAGTTTTGGAGACTTCAATAGATCCAGACCCGCTTCTGATAATCCTGGGAGTATCTGAGTCCCTAAACGGATTAACCAACCCCCAAAAACAACTAATCTCGTATGGTCTCATCTCGGTAAAAAAACTAATCTTGTTGTTTTGGAAAAGGAGGGAAGCGCCCTCTACCAAATTATGGCTCAGTGAATTGGCAAACACTGTACACTTAGAAAGAATTAGATATATTCTGAACAATAAATGATCAACATTTGATAAAATCTGGCAGCCTTTCGTCTCCTACTTGGACGAGTTGGCGCTGTGAATTTGTACTTATTAACGCACTCTCAATTGTAATATTTTAATCTACCTTTGGGCAGCATGTGCTGGCCCTGCCACCCGAGCAGTTGAGAGGGAGGGGGAATAGGGGATGGGGGGGATAGGGGGGACATCTTCCCTCTTTCTTTCTACGTGTCCTTGTTTTGTATGTCGTGTTTTGTATTATTTGTTCTGCACCCAGAACTCTGGGTCTTGTTGTTCCTGTATGCTCTTTTATGTTTAGATAAGAATTGTATACCTGTCATGTATTTTTTTATTTTTTTTATTTCACCTTTATTTAACCAGGTAGGCTAGTTGAGAACAAGTTCTCATTTGCAACTGCGACCTGGCCAAGATAAAGCATAGCAGTGTGAACAGACAACACAGAGTTACACATGGAGTAAACAATTAGCAAGTCAATAACACAGTAGAAAAAATGGGCAGTCTATATACAATGTGTGCAAAAGGCATGAGAAGGTAGGCGAATAATACAATTTTGCAGATTAACACTGGAGTGATAAATGATCAGATGGGCATGTACAGGTAGAGATATTGGTGTGCAAAAGAGCAGAAAAGTAAATAAATAAAAACAGTATAAAAACAGTATGGGAATGAGGTAGGTGAAAAAGGGTGAGCTATTTACCTATAGACTATGTACAGCTGCAGTGATCGGTTAGCTGCTCGGATAGCTGATGTTTGAAGTTGGTGAGGGAGATAAAAGTCTCCAACTTCAGCGATTTTTGCAATTCGTTCCAGTCACAGGCAGCAGAGTACTGGAACGAAAGGCGGCCAAATGAGGTGTTGGCTTTAGGATGATCAGTGAGATACATCTGCTGGAGCGCGTGCTACGGATGGGTGTTGCCATCGTGACCAGTGAACTGAGATAAGGCGGAGCTTTACCTAGCATGGACTTGTAGATGACCTGGAGCCAGTGGGTCTGGCGACGAATATGTAGTGAGGGCCAGCCGACTAGAGCATACAAGTCGCAGTGGTGGGTGGTATAAGGTGCTTTAGTGACAAAACGGATGGCACTGTGATAGACTGCATCCAGTTTGCTGAGTAGAGTGTTGGAAGCCATTTTGTAGATGACATCGCCGAAGTCGAGGATCGGTAGGATAGTCAGTTTTACTAGGGTAAGCTTGGCAGCGTGAGTGAAGGAGGCTTTGTTGCGGAATAGAAAGCCGACTCTGGATTTGATTTTTGATTGGAGATGTTTATTGTGAGTCTGGACGGAGAGTTTGCAGTCTAGCCAGACACCTAGGTACTTATAGATGTCCACATATTCAAGGTTGGAACCATCCAGGGTGGTGATGCTAGTCGGGCATGCGGGTGCAGGCAGCGATCGGTTGAAAAGCATGCATTTGGTTTTACTCGCGTTTAAGAGCAGTTGGAGGCCACGGAAGGAGTGCTGTATGGCATTGAAGCTCGTTTGGAGGTTTGATAGCACAGTGTCCAATGACGGGCCGAAAGTATATAGAATGGTGTCGTCTGCGTAGAGGTGGATCAGGGAATCGCCCGCAGCAAGAGCAACATCATTGATATATACAGAGAAAAGAGTCGGCCCGAGAATTGAACCCTGTGGCACCCCCATAGAGACTGCCAGAGGACCGGACAGCATGCCCTCTGATTTGACACACTGAACTCTGTCTGCAAAGTAATTGGTGAACCAGGCAAGGCAGTCATCCGAAAAACCGAGGCTGTTGAGTCTGCCGATAAGAATTTGGTGATTGACAGAGTCGAAAGCCTTGGCGAGGTCGATGAAGACGGCTGCACAGTACTGTCTTTTATCGATGGCGGTTATGATATCATTTAGTACCTTGAGTGTGGCTGAGGTGCACCCGTGACCGGCTCGGAAACCAGATTGCACAGCGGAGAAGGTACGGTGGGATTCGAGATGGTTAGTGACCTGTTTGTTGACTTGGCTTTCGAAGACCTTAGATAGGCAGGGCAGGATGGATATAGGTCTATAGCAGTTTGGGTCCAGGGTTTCTCCCCTTTGAAGAGGGGGATGACTGCGGCAGCTTTCAATCCTTGGGGATCTCAGACGATATGAAAGAGAGGTTGAACAGGCTGGTAATAGGGGTTGCGACAATGGCGGCAGATAGTTTCAGAAATAGCGGGTCCAGATTGTCAAGCCCAGCTGATTTGTACGCGTCCAGGTTTTGCAGCTCTTTCAGAACATCTGCTATCTGGATTTGGGTAAAGGAGAACCTGGAGAGGCTTGGGTGAGGAACTACGGGGGGGCGGAGCTGTTGGCCGAGGTTGGAGTAGCCAGGCGGAAGGCATGGCCAGCCGTTGAGAAGTGCTTATTGAAGTTTTCGATAATCATGGATTTATCGGTGGAGACCGTGTTTCCTAGCCTCAGTGCAGTGGGCAGCTGGGAGGAGGTGCTCTTGTTCTCCATGGACTTCACAGTGTCCCAGAACTTTTTGGAGTTGGAGTTACAGGATGCAAACTTCTGCCTGAAGAAGCTGGCCTTAGCTTTCCTGACTGACTGCGTGTATTGGTTCCTGACTTCCCTGAACAGTTGCATATCACGGGGCTATTCGATGCTATTGCAGTCCGCCACAGGATGTTTTTGTGCTGGTCGAGGGCAGTCAGGTCTGGAGTGAACCAAGGGCTGTATCTGTTCTTGGTTCTGCATTTTTTGAACGGAGCATGCTTATCTAAAATGGTGAGGAAGTTACTTTTAAAGAATGACCAGGCATCCTCAACTGACGGGATGAGGTCAATGTCCTTCCAGGATACACGGGCCAGGTCGATTAGAAAGGCCTGCTCACAGAAGTGTTTTAGGGAGCGTTTGACAGTGATGAGGGGTGGTCGTTTGACTGCGGCTCCGTGGCGGATACAGGCGATGAGGCAGTGATCGCTGAGATCCTGGTTGAAGACAGCGGAGGTATATTTGGAGGGCCAGTTGGTCAGGATGACGTCTATGAGGGTGCCCTTGTTTACAGAGTTAGGGTTGTACCTGGTGGGTTCCTTGATGATTTGAGTGAGATTGAGGGCATCTAGCTTAGATTGTAGGACTGCCGGGGTGTTGAGCATATCCCAGTTTAGGTCACCTAACAGAACAAACTCTGAAGCTAGATAGGGGGCGATCAATTCACAAATGGTGTCCAGGGCACAGCTGGGAGCTGACGGGGGTCGGTAGCAGGCGGCAACAGTGAGAGACTTGTTTCTGGAGAGAGTCATTTTCAAAATTAGTAGTTCAAACTGTTTGGGTATGGACCTGGAAAGTATGACATTACTTTGCAGGCTATCTCTGCAGTAGACTGCGACTCTGCCCCCTTTGGCAGTTCTATCTTGACGGAAGATGTTATAGTTGGGTATGGAAATCTCTGAATTTTTGGTGGCCTTCCTGAGCCAGGATTCAGACACGGCAAGGACATCAGGGTTAGCAGAGAGTGCTAAAGCAGTGAGTAAAACAAACTTAGGGAGGAGGCTTCTGATGTTGACATGCATAAAACCAAGACTTTTTCGATCACAGAAGTCAACAAATGAGGGTACCTGGGGACATGCAGGGCCTGGGTTTACCTCCACATCACCCGCGGAACAGAGAAGGAGTAGTATGAGGGTGCGGCTAAAGGCTATCAAAACTGGTCGCCTAGAGCATTGGGGGCAGAGGATAAGAGGAGCAGGTTTCTGGGCATGGTAGAATATATTCAGGGCATAATACGCAGACAGGGGTATGGTGGGGTGCGGGTACAGCGGAGGTAAGCCCAGGCACTGGGTGATGATGAGAGAGGTTGTATCTCTGGACATGCTGGTTGTAATGGGTGAGGTCACCGCATGTGTGGGGGGTGGGACAAAGGAGGTAACAGGGGTATGCAGAGTGGATCTAGGGGCTCCATTGTGAACTAAAACAATGATAACTAACCTGAACAACAGTATACACCTATACAGTATATACCTATACACCATTCTTGTGTGTGTTTAATAAAAATATTTGAAACAAAGATACAAGTGTTATGCACAGAATTATAGATATACTTCTCCTTAATGCAACCGCTGTGTCAGATTTCAAAAAAGCTTTACGGAAAAAGCAAACCATGCAATAATCTGAGTACAGCGCTCAGACACAAAAACAAGCCGTACAGATACCCACCATGTTGTGGAGTCAGTAAAAGTCAGAAATAGCGTTATAAATATTCACTTACCTTTAATGATCTTCATCAGAATGCACTCCCAGGAATCCCAGTTCCACAATAAATGTATGTTTTGTTCGATAAAGTCCATAATTTCTGTCCAAATACCTCCTTTTGTTAGCGCATTTAGTTCACAAATCCAAACTCACGAGGCGCGGATAAGTCCAGGCGAAAGGTTCAAAAAGTTACATTACAGTTCGTAGAAACATGTCAAACGATGTATAGAATCAATCTTTAGGATGTTTTTAACATAAATCTTCAATGATGTTCAATCCGGAGAATTCCTTTGTCTTTAGAAATGCAATGGAACGCAGGTTGCTCTCACGGGCATATGCGTGATCAGCTCATGGCATTCTGCCAGACATCTGGTTGAAACAGCTCTCATTCTCTCCCCCTCCGCCGCCTCAAACAAGGTTCTAAAGACTGTTGACATCTAGTGGAAGCCTTATGAAGTGCAATATGACCCCATAGACACTGTATATTCGATAGGCAATGAGTTAAAAAACTACAAACCTCAGATGTCCCACTTCCTGGTTGGATTTTTTCGCTTTTCGTTTTTGCCTGCCATATATGTTATACTCACAGACATCATACAAACAGTTTTAGAAACGTCAGAGTGTTTTCTATCCAAATCTACTAATATGCATATATTAGCTTCTAGGCCTGAGTAGCAGGCAGTTTACTCTGGGAACGCTTTTCATCCGAACGTGAAAATGCTGCCCCCTATCCCAAACAGGTTTTAAGCAGCAGAGGGGAAACAAGATGCACTGGTAACATGTCACCATGGGTGACATGCTCTCCTACATCTCCCTGGTGATAAACATGGGACTGGCGAAGGTATCAAGACTAGTTGACTAGTGAAAACTGTTTCTTGGCCATCAACTGTACTCTTCACATGAATGACCCACAAAAGGATGAGGAGAATGACAATAAGAAGAGGACTGCAGGGTATGATCCTCTCGCAAGAGTCAAGCCCATTTACATTTATAATTTATATCTGTTTTCCAAATATTTCTTGCAAATAGTTCATCTTAATGTGGGACCAATACCATTTAGGCTTATTCAATGTGTAATAGCAGTGGAATTACGCCATTCTGACAATTTGGAGAGGTTGAAAGGACACTTGGATGCACCCTTTCCATATTATGTCTATATTTGATAAGCTACCCAGGAAAGGGGGGAAAACAGCCCATATTAATATATATAGCCTTAGAAATAAGGTTCATGAAATGAATAACTTGCTAACATCAGATAACCTTCATATATTAGCAATTTCTGAGACTCGGATAATTAATTTGATGATACAGCAGTGGCAATACAAGGTTATAACATCTACAGAAGAGACAGAAATGCTTATGGAGGAGGTGTTGCTGTATACACTACCATTCAAATGTTTGGGGTCACTTAGAAATATCCTTGTTTTTGAAAGAAAAGCAAAATTTTTTGTCCATTAAAATAGCATCAAATTGATCAGTAAAACAGTGTAGACATTGATAATGTTGTGAATGACTATTGTAGCTGTAAATGGCAGCTTTTTTATGGAATATCTACATAGGCGCACCAAGGCCCATTATCAGCAACCATCACTCCTGTGTTCCAATGGCATGTTGTGTTAGCTAATCCAAGTTTATCATTTTAAAAGGCTAATTGATCATTAGAAAACCCTTTTGCAATTATGTTAGCACAGCTGAAAACTGTTGTTCTGATTAAAGAATCAATAAAACTGTCCTTCTTTAGACTAGTTGAGTATCTGGAGCATCAGCATTTGTGGGTTTGATTACAGGCTCAAAATGGCCAGAAACAAATAACTTTCTTCTGAAACCTGTCAGTCTATTCTTGTTCTGAGAAATGAAGGCTAAGAAACTGAAGATCTCGTACAATGCTGTGTACTACTCTCTTCTTAGAACAGTGCAAACGGGCTCTAACCAGAATAGAACTGAGCAAGAGGACAAGTGCATTAGAGTGTCTAGTTTGAGAAACAGATGCCTCACAAGTCCTCAACTGGCAGCTTCATTAAATAGTCCCCGCAAAACACTAGTCTCAACATCAACAGTGAAGAGGCGACTCTGGGATGCTGGCCCGCTAGGCAGAGTTGCAAAGAAAAAAACTTATCTCAGACTGGCCAATAAAAATAAAATATTAAGATGGGCAAAAGAACACAAACACTAGACAGAGGAACTCTGCCTAGAAGGCCAGCATCCCGGAGACGCCTCTTCACTGTTGACGTTGAGACTGCAATGTAGCAGCCACATGGCAAAGTTGCCACATTATGACTAACTGTACAAATCATCCATGGTTTTTGGTAGCTATTGTTAGGTTTGTGCTAATGTTAGCCTTGAGCGTTGAATGTCACAAATGTTTAGGGATAACAAGTATCATTCACTTGATACATGGAGGGACTGTTGTTAATGCTGTAGGTAATGTCTATCACCTTGGGTACGAAGAGCCACACAGAGCCAACCAAAGAGCGGGAAGTCTGTCATATATGAAAATCAGTGCTCTCCCTTTCCATTACAAAGACATGGTTCCCACACCCTGCTGAACACGGGGTTTCGATTAGTTTCAAATACCACCGACACTAACATCTTCACATTATAAAATGACTCCACTGACAACTATAGGGCAAAACATCAGAAACGTCATCACTTATGACCTTTTTAATCTGAACATGGACTGTTTGAAGAGTTTTATCTCAAGTTTTTTGTGATCTGTTCTGGTTGGATTTCCCCTCCAGCCCTTTGATGATGGAGATGGAAACTGACTGGGGTAAAGAAATCAGAAATCTAGAGCAACACGACCAAGCTTCCAGCTCTCACACACGTACACTTTTCATTCACACTCTTCTCAACACACACACATGCTCGTCACAATGGAAGAGGCACATGTATAGCTTCCTAATCAATATCTGTTATATTTGGAAGCCTCACACACACACACACACACACACACACACACACACACACACACACACACACACACACACACACACACACACACACACACACACACACACACACACACACACACACACACACACACACACACACACACACACACACACACACACACACACACACACACACACACACGTATGCTGTAGTAATTACATTTTCGATCTATGGTCTCTGCATTTGGGACACCATGTGTGGAGTATGCACCTCTGATGAGGAGATGGGACTGTGAGTAGTGCATTGGATTTAACTTGACCAGCATGCAGGGTTGGTGGGGTTTTCACTTTTCAATTGATTCCATTGTAGCAAACAAACTAGATCAACGATACCATTAAACACACCATAAAATTGCATAACATGGCAGCACTTAATTATTGCAGCCATACCAACAATGATATGCAGAAATATAGTCTACTTTGTAATCTGCTAACAACACATTTAGTGAAAACAGGTATTGAGGACACCGACCTCTGAGTTAGCTGAGTAAACAGAACCGCTGTGGTTCCTTAAGTGGGGCAAAGTAACATACAACGTTTCTCATAAAATACCTCAGATCTAGGTCATTGCCTCCTTTAAAGAAGTTTCAACACCAAGTATAAGAACAAAGATGACAAAAACATCTTGAAAACAAGTCGTCAGTAGATTACGGTTTAGTAAGACCTGGAATATGCTGAATGTTAATTTTTATTGTACTTTTTGACATAATCCACAGATGTGTTATCAGTCCTCTTCAAAGAAGGGATGTGGACACTTTAACATGCTGGTGAGTAACAGTCATCCAAATGTCTTTATCTTGACATTATACCAATAAAAAAACTAGAGAGATCTGGGCAAATAGAAGACTGAAGGAGGTCGACAGACGAAGTGTCATTGTATTACTATTTCAACATGTTGCTTTCTTATTATGTACTTCATGACTTATCCTAAGGTGACTTTAAGAATGTGTTAGGATTTATGTTCTAAAATCATGTGCATACAAAGGTCAAGTTTAAAAAGGTTACATATCTCATGTGTGCAGTTCATGTGCAGACACTGTGATAAATAAAGTTGAAGTCTGAAGTTTACATACACCTTAGCCAAATACATTTCAACTCAGTTTTTCACAATTCCTGACATTTAATCAGAGTAAAAATTCCCTGTCTTAGGTCTGTCAGGATCACCACTTTATTTTAAGAATGTGAAATGGCAGAATAATAGTACAGAGAATTATTTATTTCAGCTTTGATTTATTTCATCACATTCCCAGTGGGTCAGAAGTTTACATACAGTCTATTAGTATTTGCTAGCATTGCCTTTAAATTGTTTAACTTGGGTCAAATGTTTCGGCTAGCCTTCCACAAGCTTCCCACAATAAGTTGGGTGAAGTTTGGCCCATACCTCCTGACAGAGCTGGGGTAACTGAGTCAGGTTTGTAGACCTCCTTGCTCACACACACTTTTTCAGTTCTGACCACACATTTTCTATAGGATTGAGGTCTTTGTGATGGCCACTCCAATAGCTCCAATACCTTGACTTTGTTGTCCTTAAGCCATTTTTCCACAACTTTGGAAGTATGCTTGGGGTCATTGTCCATTTGAAAGATATAGATAATTTTGTACCTGTTCCTCCAGCATCTTCACAATGTCCTTCACTGTTGTTCAGGGATTGATTTGGAATTGTGATACAGTGAATTATAAGGAAAATAATATGTCTGTAAACAATGCATAAAGTAGATGTCGTAACCGACTTGCCAAAACTATAGTTTGTTAACAAGAAATTTGTGGAGTGGTTGAAAAACTAGGTTTAATGACTCCAACCTCAGTGTATGTAAACTTCCGACTTCAACTGTATATATCTGTCATGTATCCTATTCCACTCACTTAGCTATCACGATTTCAACGAATTCATGTTATCTACTGTATACAGACATTTCTAACAGGAAGAGCATGGCCAGATCTTGTCTCTCTCTTGGCAAAAACATAACTAGTGCTAAAAGTAGCTAAAACATATCAACCAATATGTTCAGTACTCAACATTTCATTGCTCTTATTAATGACATATAATTCTGGCATTGAGATCAGGTTGGTTATTTTTGATATATGAGGCTACAGTTGTGTGTGGCCAATTTGATCTATCATCACAATCAAGATCAAATGTTCAGCTGAAAAGGATTTGTGCCAATGTGTCTGTAGACACGGAGAGCCAGAGAACAGGTGAGATGAGTCTCTTCAGAACCATTTGGAGGACTACCGTCATATTTCTCTTGTACAGATGTAAGTGATTCCTGTATTTTTGTAATATGGAAATAAATAATGTTGTGCATTACATTTTACATTCCAATAAATGTTTAGTTTAACATTGTTTAGTATTGCTTAGCATTCCAGAGTTGGTTTATTCCTCTCTAGAGAGAACTGCCCGTGACATCACAATGCGGTGCATTCGGAAAGTATTCAGACCCCTTGTATTTTTCCATATTTTGTTACATTACAACTTTATTCTAAAGTGATTAAATTGTTTCCCCCCCTCATTAATCTACACAAAATACCCCATAATGAAAAAACATTTTTGAAATGTTTTTCTAATTTAAAAAACAACAACTGACATATCATATTTACATAAGTATTCAGACCCTTTTACTCAGCACTTTGTTGAAGCACTTTTGCCAGTGATTACAGCCTTGAGTCTTTTGGGGTACAAGCTTGGCACACCTGATTTGGGGAATTCTCCCATTCTTCTCTGCAGATCCTCTCAAGCTATGTCAGGTTGGATGGGGAGCGTCGCTGCACAGCTATTTTCAGGTCTTTCCAGAGATGTTTGATCGGGTTCAAGTCCGTGCTCTGGCTGGGCCACTCAAGGACATTCAGAGACTTGTCCCGAAGCCACTCCTGCGTTGTCTTGGCTGTGTGCTTAGGGTCATTGTCCTGTTGGAACCTTCGCCCCAGTCTGAGGTCCTGAGCACTCTGGGGCAGGTTTTCAAAAAGGATCTCTCCGTACTTTGCTCCATTCATCTTTCCCTCGATCCTAACTAGTCTCCCAGTCCCTGCCGCTGAAAAACATGCCCACAGCATGATGATGCCACCACCATGCTTCACCGTAGGAGCGGTGCATTCAGGCCAAAGAGTTCAATCTTGATTTCGTCATACCATTGAATCTTGTTTCTCATGGTCTGAGAGTCCTTTAGGTGCCTTTTGGCAACTCCAAGAGGGCTGTCATGTGCCTTTTACTAAGGAGTGGCTTCAGTCTGGACACTCTACCATAGAGGCCTGATTGGTGGAGTGCTGCACAGATGGTTGTCCTTCTGGAATGTTCTCCCATTTCCACAGAGGAACTCTGGAGCTCTGTCAGAGTGACCATTCAGTTATTGGTCACCTCCCTGACCAAGGCCCTTCTCCTCCGATTGCTCAGTTTGGCTGAGCGGTCAGCTCTAGGAAGAGTGTTGGTGGCTTGGATTTTGCTCTGAAATGCACTGTCAACTGTGGAACCTTATGTAGACAGGTGTGTGCTCAATGTTGAGTCTCATAGCAAAGGTTCTGAATACTTATGTAAACATTTTTTCGGGGGGGGTATTGTGTGTAGATTGATGAGGATAAAATAGTATTTAATACATTTTAGGATAAGGCTGTAACTCAACAAAATGTGGAAAAATCAAGGGGTCTGAATACTTTCCGAATGCACTGTTTGTAACATGTTGTGTTTGTGGACAGGTACATTCCAGGTTCCAGCCAACCCCTTAGGTCCGAGAATGGGTATCATCTGTCAGGGGTCTGTGACTGTAGAACCTGGGTCACTCTTTCGCATGGGTTCCAACCTTACAGTGTACTGCACAACCACAAAGCCCAACTGTGGCCAGAGGTCTGTCTGTCGGTCGATCGGTTGGTAGATAGATAGATAGATAGGTGTCAATCGGTTAGTGTTTGTCTGCCTGCCTGCCTGCCTGCCTATATGTTTGTATATAGAGAGGAAGGAGAGAGACATAATGAAGAGAAGGGAACAGAGAGAGACATTTTGTAGTATTGAAACCTCTTTGTGTTGTCAGTTTATCTGTGGAACTGAATGGGCAGGACCAGACGGCACTAGAGATCTTGAACTGTTCCACTGTCCGGCTGAGACTGACTAACCTCCGCACACCAAACTCCATTCTGGTCTGTAGGCTGCGGCAAACAGACGGACGCATACAGACTGTTTGTGGGGTAGACCTACACACTGGATGTACGTCTACTTTAGATTCTGGATGTTATCTTTGCAGTGTTGTTTCCTCTCTGGCTGGTTGTTGTTGCAGCAAATTAGCATTACTTCTCACTTGACCAATTCTGGACTCTTATGAAATAGTAAAACAAATATTTGAGATGTTATTCAGAGCAATTGCTAGACCATGTAAGGGTGTGATGTATACTATTGCTCTACTTCCCTGCAGACCCTCCTGATGAGCCCAGTGGTATAGCCTGCCAGGCTTCCAGGGACTCAGAGGAGATCACCTGTAGCTGGAGCAGAGGACGGGAAACACACCTGGTCACAACCTACAATGTCTCAGTCAGGAGGTGAGCTGGGTGATGAGCCCTGTGGTGTGGTAAAGTCTGCTCACTGTATTTTCCTCCAACTTGGGCTAGGGTTACCACATCAGAAATATATTGTGAATAGATGTGTAGCTACACTCTTAGACAAAAGGGTTCCAAAAGGGTTATTCAGCTGTCCCCAGAGGATAACCCTTTTTGGTTCCAGGTAAGAAACATTTTTGGTTCCAGGTAGAACCCTCTGAGGAAAGAATTCTACATTGAACCCAAAACGGTTCTACTTGGAACCAAAAGGGTTCAAGCTGGATTCAACACGGGTTCTTCAAATAATTATCTTATGGGGACAGCCAAATAAACTTTTTAGGTTCTAGATAGCACCTTTTTTTCTAACAGTGTAGTATACACAAAATCAACCTTTTATATACGTGGCTTAGGCACTTAAACAGAATAATTAACAGATTCAAGGCAAGGAAAGCTTTTTCCCATTTGTCCTTCTCTGGAAAAGTAATGTGACTTGCTTATCCACAGTGTGAACAGAGCCCAGGTGTTTCACTGTGGGATCCAGGGTACTGGTGTGTTCAGTATTCCACGGTTGGAGCTGGATGAGAATGAACAGTTCCAGCTGAGTATAAGAGCTCACAACCACCTGGGAACATCACTGTCCCAACCCTTCAACTTCTCTGTCAATGATGTAGGTAGGTTCATGTCTCTGAATACATACATACATACATACATACATACATACATACATACATACATACATACATACATACATACATACATACATACATACATACATACATACATACATGTACGTACACACACACGCACGCACACACACACACACACACACACGCACGCACGCACGCACGCACGCACGCACGCACGCACGCACACACACACACACACACACACACACACACACACACACACACACGCACACACGCACACACACACACACATACATACACACATACATACACACATACATACACACATACGCACATACATACACACATACATACATACATACATACATACATACATACATACATACATACATACATACATACATACATACATACATACATACATACATACATACATACATACATGTACGTACACACACACGCACGCACACACACACACACACACACACACGCACGCATGCACGCACGCACGCACGCACGCACACACACACACACACACACACACACACACACACACACACACACACACACACACACACACACATACACACATACACACATACATACACACACACATACATACATACATACATACATACATACATACATACATACATACATACATACATACATACATACATACATACATACATAGAAGTTTTTTTATATCTTCATATATGTTGTTACCATAACGGATGTGCACACGCCACTACCACCACATCGCATCTCACTCTGGTGCTGGGAATAAAACAAATAAAAATCCATTTAAAAAATCCTTGTAAATATATACATAATGTTCTCTCATATCTGAAAACGTTTATGGGTTTTGCATGTGAAGTAATTACTCATCCTGTAACCTGTTCCTTTTAAGGACATCTTGCTGTGAAATCCTCTGATATGGTTTGAGTTTGACATTGTTTTCAAAGGATCGGCTTCCTGCATGTATTGTCTCTATGTGCTGATTAATACCAGAACTGTCAATGTTAATAAACCGTAAATGAACAGGACATTGGGGCATAACAACTATTAAATGATGAGAACATCCCATTAAGCCCATCTAGGTTTGTAATTTACATGATGTGTCTCTTGGCATTGCAGTGATACCAGACACCCCTCAGATCATGAAGCTGGAGTTTTGGAGTGGCTCCAGGGCGGCTGTATTGCACTGGAACTGCTCTGAATACCCCAAACCTTTAAGACCCCACATCAGGCTCAGAACAGGCAATGGCTCCTGGGTGAGTTATATTATATTGTCGTCATCAACATCCCCATTCCTCACCTTGGTTGCATCTAAATGTTCCAATACTGTACATGCACTCTCACAGTTGGACTAATACAAGAATAAAGAGAAGAAGTATGAGTGAATGCAATTATCAGTTGGTGTTTTTGTGCAGCTGGAGCTACACTTGGATCCTAGCAGAGGCCTGGTCAAGGTGGAGGGCCTGAAGCCCATGACGCAGTATGAGTTCCAGATCAGAGTCTGTTTCTCCATAGAGAGGCCAACCTCTACACAGAGGCCCACCCCTGCGCTCAGGCCCTCCTCCACCCAAAGGCCCCTCTGTAGTAGATGGAGCCCATCAGCTAGTAAAACAAGCCCAGGCATAGGTAAGCCCAGAGCCCAGCATGTTTTTTAAATAATGCACGTTTCAGAGAGAGCCTGTTCACACATTACAGTGAGGGTTGGAAGACACTGACAACAGATTATTTTGACAGTGTTGTGGAAGTTGTCTAAATAAAAAGTCTAAATGTAGATATTTTTACTAACCTGTAAAGTGTTGTCATCAGAGTAACTTGTTCTCCTTTATGTTTTCAGCCCCCACTAGAGAGCTGGATGTCTGGAGGGTGTTGGGTATCCCTGGGGTGGATGGGGTTCAGGATGTGACAGTACTATGGAAGGTATCTGCAGAAACACTATCAGTTTTGATTGGTTGGTTAGCACGCTTAGCAACAAAAAGCTGTTCTTTGACCCCAAGAACTTTAAAGAAGATCAAATAGCATACCATGGTGGACTATTGGTGGTAATTATATTGTTTGAGGTTGTGATTTTTCAATGGTGTTCTGTAGAGCTTTAATCCTTAAATTTTGTTTAGATGATAAACTTGGATAATACTACATGGAAAGGATATCTTTATCTATTTATCTCTCTGTCTCACCTCGCTCTGTCTCATCTCTCTGTCTCACCTCTCTCCGTCTCACCTTTCCTCTTTTCTTCCCTCTCTCCATCTGTTCCCCCTCTCTCTCCTCAGCCCCTGTCTCCAGGTGATTATAGTGGTCATGTGTTGAGGTATGAGCTGGTCTACCTGCATGAGGGTCAGAGACAGGAGGAGGTCACGTATCCTGCTGGTGTCACCCAGTGTTCTGTCCAGGTGTCACCTGGGGTTCAGGAGTTGTTTGTAAGGGCTGTCACCTCCTACGGGACATCTCCACCTGCTACCATACAGCTCAAACACACAGGTGAGAAAATATACTTGCTACCATACAGCTCACACACACACAGGTGAGAAGATACACCTGCTACTACACACCTCCCAGACACAGGTTTACTTGTTTTTCACTTAAGTAATTGTGATATGATGAACACCAACCATATTCTTTGTATTACAGGTGTGTCTGGGCCTGTTCTGAGAAGCCTCAGTCCGGCAAACGTAGAAGGAGGGGATGTAGTTGCCCTGTCCTGGTCACGGGATGGATCTAGTGGGGCTGAAGCGGAGGTACTGTTGGGCTTTTTGGTGGAGTGGAAGAGTCAACATCAGGAACTGGGCTGGCAGAGAGTGGCCAGGGAGAGAAACACAACACTCATCACAGGTAAGTACATAAGTCAGAAACACAGACACATTTCTGACCGTGTCTTTGTATACAAACTGCTGCTGATTCTGACAATGCATGTGATGCCGCGCAATGCTCATCATCAACCACAAGAGGTAGCTAGTGGAGAGAATTGACTATTTTGGACTACTGAGATAGACTCATCAAATCAAATCAAATGTTATTAGTTACATGCGCCGAATACAACAGGTGTAGACCTAACTTACAAACCTCTAACCAACAATGCAGTTAAAATGAATAAGAATAAGAAATAAAAGTAACAAGTAATTAAAGAGCAGCAGTAAAATAACAATAGCGAGGCTATATACAGGGAGGTACCAGTAGAGAGTCAATGTGCGGGGGCACCGGTTAGTCAAGGTTATATTGAGGTTATATGTACATGTAGGTAGAGTTTTCAAAGTGACTATGCATAGCATAGATGATAACAACAGAGAGTAGCAGTGGTGTAAAAGAGAGAGGGGGGGTTGGGCAATGCAAATAGCCTGGGTAGCCATTTGATTAGATGTTCAGGAGTCTTATGGCTTGGGGGTAGAAGCTGTTTTGAAGCCTCTTGGACCTAGACGTGGTGCTCTGGTACCGCTTGCCATGCGGTAGCAGAGAGATCAGTCTAAGACTAGGGTGGCTGGAGTCCTTGACAATTTTTAGGGCCTTCCTCTGACACCGCCTGGTATAGATGTCCTGGATGGCAGGAAGCTTGGCCCCAGTGATGTACTGGGCCATACGCACTTTCCCTCGTTAGTGCCTTGCTGTCTGAGGCCGAGCAGTTGCCATACCAGGCAGTGATGCTCTCAATGGTGCAGCTGTAGAACCTTTCGAGGATCTGAGGACCCATGCCAAGTCTTTTCAGTCTCCTGAGGGGAATAGGTTTTGTCGTGCCCTCTTCACGACTGGCTTGGTGTGCTTGGACCATGTTAGTTTGTTGGTGAAGTGGACACCAAGGAACTTGAAGCACTCAACCTGCTCCACTACAGCCCCGTCGATGAGAATGGGGGCATGCTCGGTCCTCTTTTTCCTGTAGTCCACAATTATCTCCTTTGTCTTGAGAGGTTGTTGTCCTGGCACCACATGGCCAGATCTCTGACCACCTCCCTATAGGCCGTCCCGTCGTTTTCAGTGATCAGGCCTACCACTTGTTGTGGCATCGGCAAACTTAATGATGGTGTTGGAGTCGTGCCTGACCGTGCAGTCATGAATGAACAGGGAGTACTGGAGGGGACTGAGCACAGGGGCCCCTGTGTTGAGGATCAGCGTGGCGGATGCGTTGTTACCTACCCTTCCTGACAGGAGTGTCCTGTCAGGAAGTCCAGGATCCAGTTGCAGAGGGGGGTCCCAGGGTCCTTAGCTTATTGATGAGCTTTGAGGGTATGGTGTTGAACGCTGAACTGTAGTCAATGAATAGCATTCTCACATAGGTGTTCCTTTTGTCCAGGTGGGAAAGGGCAGTGTGGAGTGCAATAGGGATTACATCATCTGTGGATCTGTTAGGGTGGTATGCAAATTGGAGTGGGTCTAGGGTTTCTGGGATAGTGGAGTTGATGTGAGCCATGACCAGTCTTTCAAAGCACTTCATGGCTACAGACATGAGTGCTACGGGTCGGATGTAATGATTCTCCTCTTCGTCTGAGGAAGAGTAGTCAAGATTGGACCAACATGCAGCGTGGAAAGTGTCCATGTTAATATTTTAATATAACAGAACACGCAACAAAAATAACAACGAGAATGTAAGAAACGAAACAGTCCTGTCAGGTGAAACAACACAAAACAGAAAACAACTACCCATAAACACAGGTGGGAATAGGCTACCTAAGTATGGTTCTCAATCAGAGACAACGATTGACAGCTGCCTCTGATTGGGAACCATACCAGGCCAAACACAAAGAAGTACAAAACCGAGAACAAAACATAGAATGCCCACCCCAACTCACGCCCTGACCAAACAAAATAGAGACATAAAACAGGAACTTAGGTCAGGACGTGACATCGGTAGTCATTTAGGCAGGTCCTGAATTGACGCTTTACCTATTTGATGATTCATCGGAGGGCATAGTGGGATTTATTATAAGCTTCCGGGTTAGAGTCCCACTCCTTGAAAGTGGCGGTTCTAGCCTTTAGCTCAGTGCAGATGTTGCCTGTAATCCATGGCTTCTGGTTGGGGTATGTACGTTCGGTCACTGTGGGGACAACGGCATTGATACACTTATTGATGAAGCCAGTGACTGATGTGGTGTACTCCTCAATGCCATCTGAAGAATCCCGGAACATATTCCAGTCTGTGCTAGCAAAACAGTCCTGTAGCTTAGCATCTGCATCATCTGACCACTTTTTTATTGACTGAGTCACTGGTGTTTCCTGCTTTAATTTGTGCTTGTAAGCGGGAATCAGGAGGGTAGAATTATGGCCAGATTTGCCAAATGGAGGGCGAGGGAGAGCTTTGTATACGTCTCTGTGTGTGGAGTAAAGGTGATCCAGAGTTTTTTCCCTCTGGTTGCACATTTAATGTGCTGATAGAAATTTGGTAAGACGGATTTAAGTTTCCCTGCATTAAAGTCCTCGGCCACTAGGAGCGTCGTCTCTGGGTGAGTGTTTTCCTGTTTGCTAATGGCAGAATACAGCTCATTGAGTGCGGTCTTAGTGCCAGCATCGGTCTGTGGTTGTATGTAGACAGGTAGATAGTGTGGTAGATATTGTGGTCTACAGCTTATCATGAGATACTCTATCTCAGGCGAGCAGATCCTCGAGACTTTTAGACATCGTGCACCAGCTGTTATTTACAAAAATACATAGTCCGCCGGCCCTTGTCTTACCAGACGCCGCTGTTCTATCCTGCCAGTGCAGCGTATAACCAGCCAGCTGTATGTTGATAATGTCGTCGTTCAGCCACGACTCCGTGAAGCATAAGATATTACAGTTTTTAATGTTCTGTTGGTAGTTTAATCTTCCGCACAGGTCATCAATTTTATTTTCCAAAGATTGCACGTTTGCTAGCAGAATGGAAGGCAGTGGGGGTTTATTCGATCGCCTACGAATTCTCAGAAGGCAGCCCGACCTCCGGCTCCTTTTTCTCCGCCTTCTCTTCACATAAATGACGGGGATCTAGGCCTGTATGTCAGTATGCAGTATGTCATTCATGTTGGGCTCGTCAGACTCGTTAAAGGAACAAATGATTCTGCCAGTTTGTGGTGAGTAATCACTGTTCTGATGTCCAGAAGTTATTTTCAGTCATAAGAGACGGTAGCAGCAACATTATGTACAAAATCAGTTTTAAAAATAAGTTACAAACAACGCAAATAAACAAACAAATGCAATTGGTCAAGAACACGTAAAACGTCAGCCTTCTCTGGCGCCATCTTATTCATGTATTAATATGGTGTGTTTTGTTTCAGGTCTGACACCGGGAGTGAGGTATAATGTGTCTCTGTATGCTGACACTACATGGGGTGTGTCCAACCCCTCATCTGGCCTGGTTTATTCCAGAGAAGATAGTAGGTTTACATGATTAGGAATTTGTGAAGTTATCCCTCATGTAAAATAACACATTGTGTTTTTGTTTGCTACTTTATGGTATTACTTTGCACTGCTGTTTCGTTACTATCCCATTATATAAAGTAAACATAATGAGCTGTGGATTGTTCTTATTCTCCAGTGACAGTGTTCCCTGACTCCCTGTCTGTATTTAAGAACCTGCGTCGGTACCGAAGGTGTCAGTGTTGGCCCGTGAAACCAGTCGGGTTCTGATACAATGGGAGGAGCTACCAGAGGACCAACAGAGAGGCTTCCTAACACACTACAACATCTACCTCAAGACACTGGACTCTGACACACATCAGAATCAGAGGGGTGAGAGGATAGGAGTGTGTGTGTTGTAGTGTATGCATTATCAATATGCATGTGTGTGCATTTTCGGTATGTCTAAGGTGTTCTGCGCATACTCCAGTATTACAATGGAAAAAATATGTCACCTAAAAATGAATCTCGCCCACCAGCCGGCTCTCTCTCTGTCGCCAGCAATTCGTGCCTGGGGACGGGGTTACCTAGAAATCAACCTAGTGTCATTTCTTTGATTCGCATGCCTCACAAACCCACAGCTGAGAGAGCTGACACAGAGCTGAGACAGGGCTTTCCACCCTTTCACCACACAGAGAAAGACAACACCCCTCTCCTTAGTTCCAGTAATCTGTCTCTCTGAATCACACTGAATTAAACTGCACTGTACATCAGATGTAGAGGGATTAGACTGTGATATTATAAAGTACATCTCAAGAATCTTCAGGAAGTATACTCTGGGAGCCAAATGGACCTCCTCTCAGTCAATGGAAGAGAATGGATGTCTTGTTTGTTTGTATTAGTTAGTCTCAGTTAGCTACAGTGTGCAGTTTCAGGACTTGGTGCTTCAGAGAATCAGAAGTTATTCTTAAACACCACAGCAGGATGTGGTTGTGTGCACATGCATATCCGACGCTAAAGTCAGACCTGAGTTGTTACCCAACATGCACCACTCCCGTTTGTGGACCCCTATACTGGTGCGGAAAGCAGCTAGAACAACTACTTTTCACCCTGTCCCTGTAGTGTAATGACTTGGTGTGATGAAAGCTGTGTGCAATACTGTAGTTTAACTGTTGTTGTCCTGGCCTTAACATGTTGTAGGGAATCTACAGAACCAGTCAAATGTTTGGACACACCAACTCATTCAACGGGTTTTCTTCTACATTGTAGAATACGAGGGAAGACATCAAAACTATGAAATAACACATTCATGTCATAACCAAAAAGGTGTTAAATCAATCAAAATACATTTTAGATTTTACATTCTTCAAAGTAGCCATCCTTTGCCTTGATGACAGCTTTGCACACTCTTGGCATTCTCTCAACAAGCTTCACCTGGAATGAGTTCCCACATATGTTGAGCACTTGTTGGCTACTTTTCCTTCACTCTGCGGTTCAACTCATCCCAAACCACATCAATTGGGTTGAGGTCGGGTGATTGGGGAGGCCAGGTCATCTGATTCAGCACTCCATCACTCATCTTCTTGGTAAAATAGCCCATACACAGCTTGAAGGTGTGTTGGGTCATTGTCCTGTTGAAAAACAAATGATAGTCCCACAAAGCGCAAACCAGATGGGATGGCGTATTGCTGCAGAATGTTGTGGTAGCCATGCTGGTTAAGTGTGCCTTGAATTCTAAATAAATCACTGACAATGTCACCAGCAAAGCACCCCCACACCATCACACCTCCTCCTCCATGCTTCACGGTGGGAACCACACATGCCGAGATAATCCGTTCACCTAATCTGCTTCTCAAAAAGACACGGCGGTTGGAACCAAAAATTGTGACTTTTCTTCTTATTGGTGTCCATTAGAAGTGGTTTCTTTGCAGCAATTTGACCATGAAAGCCTGATTCATGCAGTCTCCTCTGAACAGTTGATGTTGAGATGTGTCTGTTACTTGAACTCTTTATGAATTCTTTATCTGGGCTGCAATTTCTTATCTGGGCTGCAATTTCTGAGGATGGTAACTTATTCTCTGCAGCAGAGGTAACTCTGGGTCTTCCTTTCCTGTGGTGGTCCTCATGAGAGCCAGTTTCATCATAGCTCTTGATGGTTTTTGCGACTATACTTGAAGAAACTTTCAAAGTTCTTGAATTTTAGGTGACTACCTCATGAAGCTGGTTGAGAGAATAGTGTGCAAAGCTGTCATCAATGGAAAGGGTGGCTACTTTGGAGAATCTCAAATATATTTTGATTTGTTTAACACTTTCTTGGTTACTACATGTGTTATTTCATAGTTTTGATGTCTTCAGTATTATTCTACAATGTAGAAAATAGTAAAAATAAATAAAAACCCTGGAATCAGTAGTTGTGTCTCAACTTCTGACTGGTACTGTATGTTAGGGGGTCATCTTGTCTGCTCTTTTGTGGATATACATTACATTTACATTTACATTTAAGTCATTTAGCAGACGCTCTTATCCAGAGCGACTTACATTACTTATACTTACCTACACTTTGTGATAAATGCATTTGTAAAAACATTACATTTAATGTCGGAATCAGCAGTTGAAACAATAACAAAGTATTCTCCTGCCGTTTTCAGAAAAAAGCTGAGAAATGGGTCTGGAGAAGTTTAACCAAATTCATAGACAGAGCTATGGATGCAAGGACTGACCATCCATGATATCAAAATTATAGTTATAACCATGTTTTCAGGCTATATAGTGTTTATTTCCATTTACATTGTTTACAAACATTGGAATAAACCAAGCTTATATTTTGGGTTCTGACAGGGTACAACAGTTGAACTGGGACCATGAGGCATTTGCTGCAGAATGTTATATTCCTGAAGTAATACTCTTCAGGAATCAATGGGTACAATAAAAAATAAAATAAAAATGGATGAAGTATCTGCTGATTTCCCCTTTAATTGAGTTGGTGATTGATTGATAGGTTGATTGATTCATTGATTGTGTGCATGGTGAAATGCTATATATCTCTGGTCCGCCGTCTTCTCTCCAGTGACTGTATCAGTGTCCATTACAGTGTCCGGGCCCAGTCAGAGGTGGCTGGAATGTCCTGAGGGGGCCGTGGCCCTCAGAGTGTCTGCCTCCACGGCTGCAGGGGAAGGACCACAGGGGGAGTGGCTACTCTCGCACTCTCCAGTCACTGCAGGTCAGTCACATTCACTACCATGGCCATGTTCCAAACTTACTCACAACAACTCACTCCCTCCCTCAGCTCTGCAGATCAGAAACATTCACAACTAGCCTTGTACGGACATCCTGATCTCGCAAGCTTGCATTCTTATTTGCTAGAATGTAAGCTTGCAAGATCAGGATTGTCGAAGAGGCTAATTCACAACCATGGCCACGTTCCAAACCAATCACGCCTTCTCTTCACTCTGTTCCAAACACATTATGATTGCCTCTCTGATGTCTTAACCTGTTCTTACAGTGTGCTGTCGTTTACTAACATGTACCCTGTTCTTCTCTAGTTGGGTTGGTGGCTGGCATGTCGCTCGTGGCAACCATTGTCATGGTGATAGTGGCGAACCTGATGTGTTGGAGCTGTGTGAGGAAAAGGTACCAAGCTGGTGGCGCTTGCGTTTATAATCCTGTTTCAGCTGTTTATGCTTTAGTTGACATGGTAACAGACAGTGTATACTTTCTGGTACTTACTTTCCAAAGAAGTACTGTACTCTTTCTGTTTTTAAGTTTACCGTGCTATTGAGGTTGACATTTTTGACTGTGGTGAACAATGTGGTTAACACATCTGTTTGCATGTGATATTTACTGCATGCACTGTAATGCACTGTGTTGCCTAAAGAGCTGAGAAAAACTGGTCACAACAACACTATCACATAACAATAGAACCCCAATATAAGACTAAGTGATCAACAGCAAACAAGCAGTAAACAACCCAGCTCATTATGAGACTTCCATTCCCTGCAGGATCAAACAGACATGTTTATCCCTGGGTCCTGTCTGGCTTTCTGAGAACCTCCCCAAGCCTGGAAACAGCAATGCTATCAGACTACTGAAGGTAATCTACTAACAGAAAAATTGTGTCTTCACCTCCCTGTCTACATTTTCAGAATGCTATATGAATGCATCTATATCATTCAGAATGAAATATAAACACATCTAAATCTTTCAGAATGAAATATAAACACATCTATATCATTCAGAATTAAATATAAACACATAAATCTTTCAGAGTGAAATATAAACACATCTATATCATTCAGAATGAAATATAAACACATCTACATCTTTCAGAATGCAATATAAATGCAGTGCAACCTTTGACGTTATTGATCATACATTTTTATTTAAAAAATGCACTTTCTATGGCTTTACATCACCTGACATCACATGGTTGGATAGTTATTTATCCAACAGAAACCAGAGAGTGTTCTTCAAAGGAAGCTTCTCTAACATCAGATATGTACAGTTCGGTGTCCCTCAGGGCAGTTCCTTGGGCCATTACTCTTTTCAATTTTTACAAATGATTTGCCACTGGTCTTACACAAAGCTAAAATAACTATGTTGTGGAGGATTCCACAATCTACATGCCAGCACCTAAAGCTAGTGAGTTTGCAGGAGTTACAGTCAGTATCCGAATGGGTGATTAATAATAAACTGGTCTTAAATACACTGCTCAAAAAATAAAGTGAACACTAAAATAACACATCCTAGATCTGAATTAAATACTTTTTTCTTTACATAGTTGAATGTGCTAACAACAAAATCACACAAATTATCAATGGAAATCAAATTTATCAACCCATGGAGGTCTGGATTTGGAGTCACACTCAAAATTAAAGTGGAAAACCACACTACAGGCTGATCCAACTTTCATGTAATGTCCTTAAAACAAGTCCAAATGAGGCTCAGTAGTGTGTGTGGCCTCCACGTGCCTGTATGACCTCCCTACAATGCCTGGGCATGCTCCTGATGAGGTGGTGGATGGTCTCCTGAGGGATCTCCTCCCTAAACCTGGACTAAAGCATCCGCCAACTCCTGGACAGTCTGTGGTGCAACGTGGCGTTGGTGGTTGGAGCGAGACATGATGTCCCAGATGTGCTCAATTGGATTCAGGTCTGGGGAATGGGCGGGCCAGTCCATAGCATCAATGCCTTCCTCTTGCAGGAACTGCTGACACACTCCAGCCACATGAGGTCTAGCATTGTCTTGCATTAGGAGGAACCCAGGGCCAACCGCACCAGCATATGGTCTCACAAGGGGTCTGAGGATCTCATCTCGGTACCTAATGGCAGTCAGGCTACCTCTGGCGAGCACATGGAGGGCTGTGCGGCCCCCCCAAAGAAATGCCACCCCACACCATGACTGACCCACTGCCAAACCAGTCATGCTGGAGGATGTTGCAGGCAGCAGAATGTTCTCCACGGCGTCTCCAGACTGTCGCGTCTGTCACATGTGCTCAGTGTGAACCTGCTTTGATCTGTGAAGAGCAGTGGCGAATTTCCCAATCTTGGTGTTCTCTGGCAAATGAAAAACATCCTGCTCGGTGTTGGGCTGTAAGCACAACCCCCACCTGTGGACGTCGGGCCCTCATACCACCCTCATGGAGTCTTTTTTTGACCGTTTGAGCAGACACATGCACATTTGTGGCCTGCTGTAGGTCATTTTGCAGGGCTCTGGCAGTGCTCCTCCTGCTCCTCCTTGCACAAAGGCGGAGGTAGCGGTCCTACTGCTGGGTTGTTGCCCTCCTACGGCCTCCTCCACATCTCCTGATGTACTGGCCTGTCTCCTGGTAGCGCCTCCATGCTCTGGACACTACGCTGACAGACACAGCAAACCTTCTTGCCACAGCTCGCATTGATGTGCTATCCTGGATGAGCTGCACTACCTGAGCCACTTGTGTGGGTTGTAGACTCCGTCTCATGCTACCACTAGAGTGAAAGCACCGCCAGCATTCAAAAGTGACCAAAACATTAGCCAGGAAGCATAGGAACTGAGAAGTGGTCTGTGGTCCCCACCTGGAGAACCACTCCTTTATTGGGGGTGTCTTGCTAATTGCCTATAATTTCCACCTGTTGTCTATTCCATTTGCACAACAGCATGTGAAATGTATTGTCAATCAGTGTTGCTTCCTAAGTGGACAGTTTGATTTCACAGAAGTGTGATTGACTTGGAGCTACATTGTGTTGTTTAAGTGTTCCCTTTATTTTTTTTAGCAGTGTACATCTAAAACTTAAAGCATTGTATTTGGTTCAAAACATTCTCTAAGACCTAAACCTCAACTGGAGTTGTACATAAAGGGGGTGACCATTGCGCAAGTTGAGGAAGCTAAACTCCTAGGTATAACATTGGATGGTTAATTATCATGGTCAAGTCATATTGACAAAGTTGTTGTGAAGATGTGGAGGGGAATGTCTGTTAAAAAAATATGTGTTCTGGTTTTTTGACAAATCAATTGTAGTAGTTCTTCAGGCTCTGGTCTTATTACTGTCTGGTAATATGGTCAAGTGCAGCAAAGAAATACCTAGCAAAGCTGTAGCTGGTAAAGCTGCACATGTGCGTCAATCTAATTAACATGATAAACAATTCTCCATCAAAATCTACCAGTTTAAGTTAGAGATATCTGTCTTTTGCATGGGGTTCATCTCAATCCACCACAACCGCCTATGTTGGCCTTCTGCATCTGCGGTGGAAAGTGGCAGAGCAACAGCGCTGTTTGTCAGACCAGGAGACATCCCAAAAATCAGTATCCTCACGAAAATGTCTGTAGCATTCAAACGGTTTGGCCAATCTAAGGAAACATGAGACTCTCACGATGGTGTTGAATGGAAGTATGGAGGTATGGAGGTACAGTACCTTCAGAAAGTATTCAAGCCCCTTGACTTATTCCACATTTTGTTGTGTTACAGGCCTGAATTCAAAATGGATTAAATATATATTTTTTCTCATCCATCTATACACAATACCCCATAATGACAAAGTGAAAACATGTCTAAAAATATATATATATATGTATCTCATTTACGTAAGTATACACGCCCCTGAGTCAATACTTTGTAGAAGCACCTTTGGCGGTGATTACAGCTTTGAGTCGTCTTGGGTATGTCTGTATCAGCTTTGCACATCTGGATTTAGGGATTTCCCTCATCCCTCCTTGCAGATTTTCCAAAGCTATGGAGTGGCGGTGAACAGAAATCTTTAAGTCTTTACACAGATTTTCGAATGGGATTCAAGTCTAGGCTTAGGTTGGGCCACTCAAGGACTTTCACATTCTTGTTCTGAAGCCATTTCAGTGTTGCTTGGCTATATGCTTGGGGTCATTGTCCTGTTGGAACGTAAATCTTCACCTCAGTCTAAGGTCGTTTTCACACTTTACCATAGAGGCCTGACTGGTGGAGTGCTGCAGAGATGGTTGTCCTTCTTGAAGGTTCTCCCATCTCCACAGAATAATTCTAGAGCTCTGTCAGAGTGACCATCGGCCTTTCTCCCCTGATTGCTCAGTTTGGCTGGGCGGTCAGCTCATGAAAGACTCTTGGTGTTCCCAAACTTCTTCCATTTAAGAATGATGGAGGCCACTGTGTTCTAGGGGCTGTTCAATGCTTCAGAAATGTTTTTGAATTGAGGCTTTAACACAACAAAATGTGTAATAAGTCAAGGGGTATGAATACTTTCTGAAGACACGCACAGTTTTATAAAGAGCATTGGAACTCCCTTCTATCTCCAATTACTCAAGTAAACAGCAAAATTACCTTTAAAAACACAGATTAAATAACAACTCATGGAACTGCGGCAACAGTGAGGGGAAACACCTTTTTATTTGTAGTTTATTGTTTATATAAAAAATGTTGTTGTGTTATTTTTTTTTACCCTAATCTCATGATATCCAATTAGTAGTTACAGTCTTGTCCCATCACTGCAACTCCCCTACGGACTCGGGAGAGGCAAAGGTCAAGAGCCATGTGTCCTCTGAAGCATGACCTTGCCAAGCCACACTGCTCGCTCACCCCGGAAGTCAGCCACACCAATGTGTTGGAGGAACAACTTTCAGCTGGCAACCGAGTCAGCTTGCAGGCACCCAGCCCACCACAAGGAGTTGTGTGAGCGCAATGAAATCCCAGCCCGCCAAACCCTCCCCTAACCCAGAGCCAATTGTACGCTACCTCCAGGTTAAGGCTGGCTATGACACAGCCTGGGAATCGAACCAGGGTCTGTAGTGACGCCTCAAACACTGCGATGCAGTGCGTTAGACCTCTGCCCCACTCGGGAGGCCGTTGTTTTTAAGTTGTATTGTTTGTATCTTTTTGTTGTTGTATTGTTTGTATATCATTATATAAAAAAATGTGTGTGACTGTTCTTCTCTGTCAGTGTATCAGTGTTTTGTTACTTGTCATGTTTTGTGTTTCTTGTGGACCCCCAGGAAGAGTAGCTGCTGCTTCTGCAAAAGCGAGTGGGGATCGAAATAAACAAATAGAGCCCTGTCATCTAAACCAGGCCTACTAGCTTTCTAAGGCCTTGACTTCTTCACAATAACCTCTGTGTTTGTATTGTCCTCCTATAGCATGAAGAGCCAGTGGTCCCAGCTTCGTCCTGGTTGTTCACCGTCAGTGACCCACCACTGTCCCCCATTGAGGAGATCCCTCCTGGGGAGAGGGAGGAACTGTACCCCATCATCCACATCGTGCGGCTCCAGGGTGGGGCTAGGGCCGGGGAAGGAGAGGGGACAGGAGAAAGGACAGCAGCACCTCTGGAGAATATCGGATACAAACCCCAGATTACAATCACAGCTCCACGAGACAAGACGGAGAAGAAGGAATACAGGGGACACATTCCCAGCTGTGAGAGAACAGACAGATGCCCTGAGGAGTCTGGAGGACTGCTAGGAGGCTGGTTGTGTGATGTAACAGTAGATTTCTCTGGCATTTCTCCAGGACTGGATCTGAGCTCAATGGGGCGGAACACCTCCCCAAGCCCTCCTAAGATAACAAGCCTCTTCTCTGGGGACATGTGGCTGGATGAGAAGGGGTTGGAGGTGGGCCTTGGTTCTCTGGACTCAGCACAGGGACAGAAAGTGGCTCTGGAGGACCCAGTCGGCTGTCTGGCTAAGACACTGACCACCGGTTACTTCCCCCAGGCTGCTGACCTCAACACCACTACCTACAACCACTGACAGAGACATCTTTAAAGCATTATCTTCTCCATCCTTCAGTGATGAGAGGAAAGGCATTTTTCTGACCAACTGAACAAGAGTTCCAATGAATGGAATTTTATACCATTCTAGCTAAATTTACAGTCATACTAGTGTTTCAGAATGATGAACGGACTGAAAGGACACATACCTCAATGACATAATATACTATAACAGTGGATTTATAACCATTTCTACTCGCTGCTATGTAAAGATTATGGTTCACTATAAAGAGTCTTTCAGATGATAAATGTGTGCGAACCCATTACACCCCTTTGTTTATCTGATTATGCAGGTTTTACCCACCAGCCAAGCTTCTGGGAGAGCACGATGGTTCTCTTTTGATTTGTTGATAAATGTTTCCCTGTCAATCCCTGTTTGTCTATTGATGTATACTGTACCACACAATGGGTTTCGTGCCCAAAGAAGACAGATGTTGAGGACATGTTAAGTTTACAACATAGTTATATTCTGCATCTTAGAAATGAGGGATACAGTATTTGCACGCCGCTGTGTAACATGGTATAATAGTAATGGTATAGTAATGCAGGGTAAACTGACCCTAGATCTGTGCCAGGGCTGTGTTCTCCTCATAGAGCCACCTGCTGTACCAGGCAGTTATAGTGACTTCCTGAAACAGACTTCTCACTTCCTCCCTGAGAGCTTATAAAACTGAGGGTGCATCTCAATAGTTTACGATGCCTCCTCTCACCCCCTTGTCTCCTTGTATCTTCAGCTCCTTTCCTTCATTTGCTCTTATCAAAAATGTCTGGACTAATGAAATCAAATTTCCCAGGAGGCCGCCGCAATATTGCTTTAATTTGTCCTGTGTTTTAAAATAAGTGCAGATGAAGAACAGGAGAGGATTAGAGAAGATATTAGACATCCAGTCTTGTGAGGGGAGAACATCTGTAAAAAGTGTTAATCTCCAAATTCAGTGTGAGAGGGGGATCCCCTACAACTGGCAAATATCACTCACCTGGTATGTCACTATGGTTGCATTTAGAGAGGCAGACCAATTCTGATCTTTTTTCCCCAAAATGGTCTTTTGACCAATCACATCAGCTCTGAAAAATAACTGATGTGGAAATATGTGATGTGATTGGTTAAAAAAGAAAATGGTGTGAAAAAATTATCAGAATTGGGTTGCCTGTGTGCACACAGCCATTTTAGGATTTGGCTCAGATGTGTAGGCTACTTGTTGTGCTCTGTTGAACCCGCAGAGGACATAGCAGAGGAACTGAGATGAGGGTTGGTCTTGTCAAGTGTCAACTGACACACATCTCAACCAAAACAGGCTCACACGCTTTCAGCCAAACCACTGACACACACTGCAATGGACTAAGAAGATATTCAGAAATGTAGAGGAAAAATATCAAATGAGTGTAAGTAAAAACATAGGGAGCCCGTTGTGTATAATTAACGAATGCTGTTTGGTAGGGAATTATCAACTGTATGATGTCGGAGCTGGGTGAGTGGTGCTTTCTGTTTGTATAAAGCCTACATTCACATGGTCTATTTGACTCAATTGCTGCAGTTGATTATTGTAGTACAGGATCAACCATTTGAGTTATCAGAATAATCTCAATCAATAATCTGTTATGGTGTCATAGTGAACATTGAGGAATGTTCGACATGGGAAGATGTGTAGTCATTTCCTTTTTCTTTTCTTCAAAAAATAAACAAATATTGTTGTCAAAAAGATGGTGTATTTAATAAATAAGAAATAGAGTGACATTCTCATGGGGATACATTAAATGACTTGTATATTATACATGTTTATTTCTGTAGTGATACTGAAAGACCCCATGGACCTTCAGCTATGAGACACAAATGGAATGCAGCTCACCACTGGTAGTGAACAACCCAGAGGTCCAATGGCCTATTCACCCCATGGTTGGTGGTCTATCCTCATTGGCATCACTTTGCTGTGTGCCATATGGTCTAGTAGAGGTAAGTGGTCTATTCACCAATCATGTAGGCTACCTACGTAATAAGAATTATGTCAAGAGCACTTGATATTCTTCCTTAGTGATACTTCAAAGCATTTGTCCAAGATAGATTCATAAAATGTCCAAGACTTTCTACCTATCCACAGACTGTGTACTCTGCAAGTCTGCATTTGCCTTGAACTGTTCTCATATGCTGTAGGATTATGCTCGATCTTTTAATAAACACCCTATGAATATGTCTTTAATAGTATGAGTTGATTTCCTCTTGATGTCTCATTTCTCTGTGTGCCAAAAGTCACCAAACCTCAGGACAGACTGTATTGAGCGCAGGCTTTTATTCCAGCCCAGCACAAACACACCTGATTCTACAAATATATAATATATATGGTGTGTTATTGCAGGGCTAGAACAAAAGCCTGCACACCCTGTAGCTCACCAGAACCAGTGCTGGAGACCCTTGTTCTGTTGTGTTTTCTGTTCCGCTTCTATGACAATGCTGCTAAAGCAAGTATTTTTAACTTCCAGTTTACTCCTCTGTCATTCCCCAGTGAGATAGCAAGAGTTTTCTTTGTCGTTTTGTTGTGCCTCCAGCTGATAAGCCATGTACTGCATCATCCAGCATTGGGGACCTGGTCCTTCTGGGCTCCAGCTTCCAGGTGTTCTGTACCTATCAGGCCAGCTGCAGAGCTTCCAAATCAATGCACACCGACAAGAAGAAAATACGGAAAATACAGCCCTACAACTCTACAACTATATTCCTCAACGTGACAAACATAAGTAAAAACACAACGTACACCTGCCTGTGTGAAGGAGAACCTGAGCCTTGTGGACTCGATATTGATACTGGATGTAAGTATGGAACAGTATATACTCTGCAATATAGCACTCCGCAATACCAGAGCACTCTGCAATACAAAACAAGGTGTCAACAGTGACCAGAATAACTATAGGGCTGGGGGTGTGAAACCAAACTGAATGGGACAGATGGAGAAAAACAACTTCTGCCTTTTGACACTCATGAAGGAGAACACCACTCCCTGAATTAGCCAGTCAGATATGCAGTGTGACATCTTTTCATCAAGTAGTCTTTAAGTACAACATGTGGTGGAGGAGTTGCATTATAAAGTCTGCTCTATACCTCTTGGACCATCTAGTCTGACTACTAACTAGTTCAACCCATCTCAGTGTCAGCACTTCTAACAGTTGTGTCAGAGGTGCAAGTTTAAATGATACACATTTAACTCATGTCAGTGGTCTTTAAAGGAACAATACCATCACATGCTGGTTACTGGTCCAAAGCACAATGAGAAAAACACTTTGTACCAGAACACGTCCATTTGTGTTGTTGATGTATTGTCATGGTTACCTTGCAGACACACCTGACCTGCCAGAAAATGTAACCTGTGTCCAGAAAGGTCCATTTGGAGAGGTGATGTGTACATGGAGGAGAGGAAGGGAAACTCACCTGACAACCACTTCAGAGCTCTGGTGAGTTTGGAAGAGAAAGAGAAAGGGACAGACAGTACTATGCCATGCGCCACATCATAGCTTTAATAAGGAGCTGAGGAATCGCAGGGTTGGTGGTCTCTCTCACATGTTGGAGCAGAGCAGCCTTGGTGGTCAAGCATACTTCTGCTACCAACAACCCAATATGGTTTCTATGGCAAGACAACGACATGTTTAAGTAAAAACAGACTTGTCACTGTTATGTTTTGCTCAGTATAGTTTTTTCACCATACAGACTTAAATACGGAGAATTAAAGAAAAAGAGAAAAGAGAGAAAAGGAAAATGCATGAGATAGAAAAGCCAGTTGGTATGGATGAGGTGTACTGTATAGTAAGTTGTGGATTACTTGTATGTGTTTCATGTGTTTCAGGGTGAGAGCTGTGTTTGGTAACAGCACAGCAGGATCTGTATCCTACCCTGGTTCTGGTTCCAGGTCTGATCCTGGTCTATTCTCAGCTAATTTCCCTGTGTCTGGTTCTGTCCAGACGGAATACTCCGTATGGGCCAGCTCCTCCAACAAGCTAGGTTCTGCTGTGTCCACCACCCTCAACTTCACACTCGACCACATTGGTATGGCAGCTGCAAAAAACTAAAAAGAATATAACACTGATTATGCAATTTTGATCATTCTGCACCTATATGAGGAAATGTGCACCTACAGTTGAAGTCGGAAGTTTACATACACCTTAGCCAAATACATTTAAACTCAGTTTTTCACAATTCCTGACATTTAATCCTTGTAAAAAATTCCCTGTCTAAGGTCAGTTAGGATCACCACTTTATTTTAAGAATGTGAAATGTCAGAATAATAGTAGAGAGAATTATTTATTTCAGCTTTTGTTTCTTTCATCACATTCCCAGTGGGTCAGAAGTTTTCATACACTCAATTAGTATTTGGAAGCATTCCCTTTAAATTGTTTAACTTGGGTCAAACAATTCGGACAGCCTTCCACAAGCTTCCAACAATAAGTTGGGTGAATTTTGGTCCATTCCTCCTGACAGAGCTGGTGTAACTGAGTCAGGTTTGTAGGCCTCCTTGCTCGCACACACTTTTTCAGTTCTGCCCACAAATCTTCTATGGGATTGAGGTCAGGGCTTTGTGATGGCCACTCTAATACCTTTACTTTGTTTTCCATAAGCCATTTTGCCACAACTTTGGAAGTATGCTTGGGGTCATTGTCCATTTGGAAGACCCATTTGCGACCAAGCTTGTCTTGAGATGTTGCTTCAATATATCCACATAATTTTCTCTGCTCATGATGCCATCTATTTTGTGAAGTGCACCAGTCCCTCCTGCAGCAAAGCACTCCCACAACATGATGCTGCCACCCCCGTGCTTCACGGTTGGCATGGTGTTCTTCAGCTTGCAAGCCTCCCCTTTTTCCTCCAAACATAACGATGGTCATCATGGCCAAACAGTTCTATTTTTGTTTCATCAGACCAGAGGACATTTCTCCGAAAAATATGATCTTTGTCCCCATGTGCAGTTGCAAACCGTAGTCTGGCTATTTTATGGTAGTGTCTTCTTCCTTGCTGAGTGGCCTTTCAGGTTATGTCGATATAGGACTCGTTTTACTGTGGATATAGATACTTTTGTACCTGTTTCCTCCAGTATCTTCACAAGGTCCTTTGCTGTTGTTCTGGGATTGATTTGCACTTTTCGCACCATAGTACGTTCATCTCTATGAGAAAGAACGCATCTCCTTCCTGAGCGGTATGACGGCTGTGTGGTCCCATGGTATTTATAATTGCGTACTATTGTTTGTACAGATGAACGTGGTACCTTCAAGCGTTTGGAAATTGCTCCCAAGGATGAACCAGACCTATGGAGGTCTACAATTTTTGGCTGATTTCTTTTGATTTTCCCATGATGACAAGCAAAGAGGCACTGAGTTTGAAGGTAGGCCTTGAAATACATCTACAGGTACCCCTCCAATTGACTCAAATGATGTCAATTAGCCTATCAGAAGCTTCTAAAGCCATGACAACTTCTGACCCACTGGAATTGTGATACAGTGAATTTTAAGTGAAATAATCTGTCTGTAAACAATTGTTGGAAAAATTACTTGTGTCATGCACAAAGTAGATGTCCTAACCGACTTGCTAAAACTATAGTTTGTTAACAAGAAATTTGCGGAATGCTTGAAAAACTAGTTTTAATGACTCCAACCTAAGTGTATGCAAACTTCCGACTTCAACTGTATCTATCTATGCATTTAGCAATCCTTGCTTTATTTTAGATTTTTTTTGCATCCCATTACACTTAATATAAAGAAGACTGAAACATAACAGAACCGTTCGACATACAAACACTGAAGTTTTGTCTTTAAAAAAAGAAGAACGTTTATTAATTATGAAAAATATGAATAACATTCCACCACGAGGCCACTTGAGGGCGCTTTGGTCATTTGACTACTAGGCTATGTTATCCACCTAACGTTTGTTTTAGAAATGACCAGTGTAGCAGTTATGATGCATTCTAGATGAGTACTAGATGTTTGTCAGGTTTGGGTGAGTAATATCACTGGTGATATATCACTGGTGCTCTCTACACTCTAACCACAAGCATCCACTACTGTACTCTCTCAGTCCGTACTAACTGTCCTATGTGTATCCCTGTCCATATTGACTGCTCTCTCTCTCTCTCTCTCTCTCTCTCTCTCTCTCTCTCTCTCTCTCTCTCTCTCTCTCTCTCTCTCTCTCTCTTTCTTTCTCTCTCTCTATAGTGCAGCCCTTGCCCCCTGCTGTGTCCCAGGTAGAGTGCTGGTCGCTGGGCTGTAATGTCAGGGTGGAGGGGGCTCAGGGAGCTCAGCTCCTGGAGGTCCAGCAGAGAACCGCCCAGGGACCAGGACCATGGATATTACACCCACACACCGTAAGAACCACTGTCACACAGTCACCCACGCACTGTAAACATCACCTGCCATATAGGGAACTGACTGGGTATTGACCATTATATACATACAATCCAATGCTGCTTTGCTAGATGTTGAGTTGCAGAACCGTTGCAAGACACACCCTCACATGTAAGATTTGTGCTTAAATCACAAGACCTCTCGGCTGAGTCAGAAGCCGAGGCAGATTTGACTGGGGTTTGCAGATCCCTGCCTCCTGCTGTTCCGAGATGCTAGACTGCCAAAGCCAGTCAAGCATCTACATGTCTTCACTTTTTAGTAGTCCTCTCATGCCTTGTCTGCCTTGGCAGCCCCCCACATGCAAGTCTTATGATTGTGTAATGAATGTGTAATAATTGTTTAATAAATGTGTGATACATGTCTTATAAAAGTAATACTGTGTTCTGACTGCTGTGCCTCACAGGCAGGTTCAGTGTGGAACCAGTCCATTCTGTCTCTGCAGCCCTACACGAAGTATGAGTTCCAGGCCAGGGTCAGACTGAGCCATAGGAGAGGCATCTGGAGTGACTGGAGCCAACCCGTCTCTAACTGGACACAGGAGGAGGGTAAGAACACTAATACTGCACTGTGTGGGTGATTTGTTGGTCCTGCAGATGGTCTTTATAGACTGGGCAAAACAGACAGGGTTGGTTTAGATTGTTGACAACATGTTAACTATACTTCATCTCCAATGTTTATTGAAAGCATGAATAAAGTTTCACAATATGCACTTGTTGTCTAACAAAATACACCGAACAAAAATATAAATGCAACATGCAACAATTTCAACAATTTTACTGAGCTACAGTTCATATAAGGAAATCAGTAAATTGAAATACATTTATTAGGACCTAATCTATGGATTCTATATGACTGGGCAGGTGCACAGCCATGGGTGGGCCTGGGAGGGCATAGGCCCACCTACTTTGGAGCCAGGCCCAGCCAATCAGAATGAGCTGTCCATGTGGCTGGTGTCAGACAATCCCGCAGGGGAAGAAGCTGGATGTGGACGTCCTGGCATAGTTACACGTGGTCTGCGGTTGTGAGGCCGGTTGGACTTACTGCCAAAATGTCTAAAACGATTTTGGAGGTGGCTTATGGTAGTGAAATGAACATTAAATTATCTGGCAACAGAATTGATCTCCAAACTTGAGACATCTGTGGCATTGTGCTGTGTGACAAAACTTAACACTTTGGAGTGGCCTTTTATTGTCCCCAGCACAAGGTGAACCTGTGTAATGCTCATGTTGTTTAATCAGCTTCTTGGTATGCCACACCTGTAAAGTGGATGGATTATCTTGGCAAAGGAGAAATGCTCACTAACAGGGATATAAACAAATTTGTGCAATTTATTTTTTAGCAGTAAGCTTTTTTTTGCATATGGAACATTTCTGGGATCTTTTATTGCAGCTCATGAAACATGGGACCAACATTTTACATGCTGTGTGCATATTTTTGTTCAGTGTACATTGTTACAGTTGCTGGCTAGATACATAGAGAGTTTGAGCAATATTAACATAGACGTGACAAGACCCATGTCATGGTATCCAGAACAAGATAAAACTAACAAACGAGCCACTTAAGATTCCCCACATGGCAGTTTCTTGTCATTGTTGCGAGCTTTACGGTCCTCCAGAATCACAACAACACACATCCTTCTGTCCCACTGAAGTGTGCGGATCGTTTTCGTGACATTCTCAGCTAACCCATCTATAGCAGAACCAGGAATGTACAGTTACATACGCCTGGTAACTGGTGTTTTATCATACATCTCTATCAGTAACAGATTCAGTTGACATGTGTCACTTTATTAATGATGCCCTTTGGCATACTGTACTGGTTGGTTGTGACTAAGTTATTGTGCAGTTGTGTGCAGAGTATGATTTGTATTACGCTGAGTTGTATCACAGAGATGTTGTCAGATAAGCTTGTCCCTCTCCATACCTACACATACACCTACACTCACATAGAGCATTGTGAAAAGTGTATCTCAGGTTTAATCTTATCCCAGGCCAGCAGATTTCAGGTGTTTCTGGAAACACCTCATAACATCATCATACTGAGAGGAACAAAAAAGTCTCCTCATGGCCAATACTAAGCAGGATCATATCGTATAATGATTGGTATCACACATTTAGAATTGACCTGTACTGGATCATTTATCATCTGGCAAAATATGGTAACACTTCCTTCATTCAGTGAAGTTACTTCATTAATTTACAGTGAAACAACACTGTTCTTCATTTCATGTGTTGTTTTAACAACCAGTACTTATGTAGAAGTAGAAGATGAGAAAATGATGTCCCTCGGGAGTATTGAGACAGTCTTTGAGAGTGTCTTTGAGAGTGTCTCTGCACCTCTGAGCACTATCAACCACACCATCACCCTGTAGGAGAGATAGTCACAGTGTGGTAGCCTCACTATAACCTCACCTCCCTTCTCTGTCATCACTCATCTGATCTGTAAGCAACATGGCCCACTGCTGTGTGTGTGTGTGTGTGTGTGTGTGTGTGTGTGTGTGTGTGTGTGTGTGTGTGTGTGTGTGTGTGTGTGTGTGTGTGTGTGTGTGTGTGTGTGTGTGTGTGTGTGTGTGTGTGTGTGTGTGTGTGTGTGTGTGTGTGTGTGTGTGTGTGTGTGTGTGTGTGTGTGTGTGTGTGTGTGTGCACCGCAACCAAAATTCCCCCTCTCTCACTTCCTGATCATCAAGGGAGGAGTTTATTTTTCATTGAAGAAAAAGTAAGAAATGGAAAACCATTGAACAACGACACACATTTTGAAACTTAACAAGGTTAGACATGACAGGTCAACATGTATCATATAGGACAGTGAAACATTAAACTCTGAACTCCCCATTTTGTAATTATGAGCTACCCACTAATCTTGATGACATTATTCCGGTGAAATACATGAGAGATACATGAGAGAAATACATGAGACATTGTTTGCTTTTTGGAGGTGGACACCTCGTTTTTGGCATAATTTCTGGGAGATGCCATCACCGCTTTTGGAATAGCAAGAATTTGCCTTAACCCAGATAAACACCTCATGCCAGAGAAACCTTTTAGTGGCACATCTGAATTCTACTTGATGATGCTGTGTTTGTCCTGTCTGCTGACTTACAGGATGCAGATCACATCCGTCTGGAGCTGTATGTCACTTTGGGTGGCAGGGTATTATTTGATGCAAAAACTTAAACAAAAAATTGTTTCCAGGAAATATTAGTCATGTCTGAGACACATCCTTGTTCTTAGAAAAACATAATGAAGGTTGTCAGATGGTTATCAAAACACAAAATAGGCTGAAGGCTGATGGCTGATGGCTGACGGCTGATGGCTATCACAATGACCTTGTACATACAAGCTATGTACTTAATGGATAGAATAGGACTTTATTGATGCCAAACCCCCAGACATCACACAAATACACAGAAAACGTTTTGGGAGTATACATCCTTTTTGGGAGAACACGGGGTCAGCCACAGCTAACTGTTGCAATGAATAAACGGTTTGTATCCTGTGCTCTTTTACAGCACCTGCCAAGGCTCTGGATGTGTGGTACACAACCTCCAACTCTCCCAACTCCATCACTTTATACTGGAAGGTGAGCATTCAAAGAGATGTCTTAATATTGTCAGACTCTCTCTCTCTCTCCCACATGGGGAAAAAAAGACTTTAGTATACTGTAGTATTCACGGTGGTGTTTTTGTGGACATGACTGTTCTGTAGTATTTAGGATGGGACATTGATACCGGTACTCCAATGCTCCAATGCTGTTTTCAAAGCACTACTGATCCAATACAATGCACCGATGCTCATTTCAAAGTATCGTTATCGCTTGATCAATGACGCCCGAAGCTTCGTTTGATCACATGGTTTTTCAAACCGTGGTTTGCAAAATGAGAGATCCCACAGATTACATGACGGTGCTTTCTTCAATTCCAAGTTGCTTTCAAACCCCAACCTCTACTGGAAACCATACTTATAATGTACAGGATTTTGTGATGCTGTGTCACCTGAATGGTAAATAAGCAGGTAGAGTCGGGGACCATAAAACAATGAATGGGGTCGAGTCCTGGTGAAGGCTTATTATTTAGAGAATTGTTTTTATATGACACCACACTCTACACATTATTGTTCAAACAATTTGTTTTATTTAGTATGGTATAAGCGTATGTCTTAAGCATCCTAAATAAAGCGATCATTTCAGTTTTTGACAGCAACTTGTAATGGTAAATTATAGCTAGTAGGCTATTAACACCCGCAATGAAAATCTGTGTCAATGAGATTTTATGAATATTGTGGGAAAAACTTCCATATGGACACCCTCGCTGCCTTATATTGCTAATCAACAAATGTCACTAAGGTGCATTGTGTTAAAAGTTCTAAGTAATGAATTGCTGAAAGCCCCAAATGCTTCAGAAAGCCTTGGTTTCCCATCACTAGTATTTACTGTTGTGTTTTTGTTGTTGTACATATACACTGAGTGTACAAAACATTATGAACACTCGCTCTTTCCATGACATAGACTGACCAGGTGAATCCAGGTGAAAGCTATGATCCCTTATTGATGCCACCTGTTAGATCCACTTCAATCAGTGTAGATGAAGGGGAGGAGACAGGTTCATTAAGGATTTTTAAGGCTTGAGACAATTGAGACATGGATTGTGTATGTGTGCTATTCAGAATGTTGAATGGGCAAGAAGACAAAAGATTTAAGTGCTTTTCAACGAAGTAGTGTCAGGTGCACCGGTTTGTGTTAAGAACTGCAACCCTGCTGGGTTTTTCACGCTCAACAGTTTCCCATGTGTATCAAAAATAGTCCATCGCCAAAAGGACATCCAGCCAACTTGACACAATTTTGGGAAGCATTGGAGTCAACCTGGGCCAGCATCCCTGTGGAACGCTTTCGACACCTTGTAGAGTCCATACCCTGACGAATTGAGGCTGTTTCTGAGGGCAAAAGGCGGGGGGATGCAACTCAATATTAGGAAGGTGTTCTTAATGTTTTGTACACTCAGTGTATATGTTGTTTGTCATAAAATATGGTGTCTCTAGTTCTACCTGAGTAATTAGGACAAAAAATGTTACTTTCTTCCTGTTTCTGTCCTAAACTGTAGCCTTTTGTCACGTGGGTGTGTAAAGTTTTCTTAGCCGCATTAGGTAAAGGGCAAACTCAGACCACTTCTGAGAGGTGACATTCTCCCCCCCCCCTAACCTCACCCCATAGGTGTGAGAGGCTCCCTCCCCAATGATGTGTGAGACTGAAACCTGGGCCAGACACGTGACAGTTTCAGTTTACAAGAAACAGAAAAGACGAGCAGTTTAAAAGAAATGATAGATCCCTTACACACCTCTCATCTCCCAGCAGAGATGCTGCAGGGATAGCATGCCTTCTTAGCTGCTCCTGGGCAATACAATAAAGTTGAATTAAATGTTAAGCTAACACAAGGGTAGGAGCATGTTGATATAGAAACAGTCAGACTCTAGGGTAGAATCTCAATTGCATACTCCTCTCTCGTTGCCTCGTTCTTGAAACCCATTTAATGAGAAAGCCAGAGGTCTCTCTCCTTTGACATTCTCCTCCAATTGAGATTCTCCTTTGCTTTAGGATTCTATGCTGGGAAACAGAAGTGCGATGAAAACACTGATAGCCAATCCTATCACTGCATCATTTGTGATTGTTGCCCATGGAGTGGGCCTGTGTTTTATATGTGGTTCTGAATCTGATTGCAGAGGCTGAGTCACACAGAGGCCAGAGGGAAGATCAGGGGTTACAAGGTGATAGTTCACGACGCCCTGGCAGGGAAATCTGAGAGCAACACCTCCATTAATCATATTTCAGGCCTGTCCTGCTCTCGCTGTGATGTCACTGTCTACGCCCTGAACTCCAGAGGTTCCTCACCCCCTGCCCGTGTCACCATTCCCCTCAGAGCAGGTAAGGCATCTCCATTTCCTCCCCGTTTTCCCCCCTTTTCCTCCATCTTCCTATTCAAGATTCAGACTCTTCAGAAAAGTGAAAACTATAAATGCAAGAATTTGTTCCACTTCTTGGCTTCTTTAATTTAAAAGACAATTAACATTTAAAAATCACATAGACATAAATGTAACATCCAATTGACCGTAGTTGACAGGGAAGGGTGACTGCTCTACTGACAGTGTCATACACTCCTCTCCCTTCACAGCCCAGCCCCCTCAGAATGTGATGTGTACAAGTCACAGTAACCACAGCGTCACCATCTCCTGGCGGAGGCCTGTAACTGCAGGAGCAGCCAGTGGAACAGGGGATGGGGCAGTAAGTGGCTACCTGCTGGAATGGTTCCCTGTTGGCAGACAGGTGGAGAAGCTCAGGTGGAAAAGACTGGGTCCTAATGAAACCCATACTGTCATTAGAGGTACGTGTAGCGGATGGATGGCCAGCTTAGCATTGCATTAGATCTTATTGGATCCCTGAGTGATGACACAGCCAGTTGATCCCTCCTCTTGATCTCATTCCCTCTCTCTCTCGATCTCCACCCCACCCACTGTCTCTCTTGTGTGTAGATAACATTAAGCCGTTTGAGTGCTATGAGGGAGCAGTTTATGCTCTGTATGAGCAGGCAGTGGGCAGGGCCCAGTTTGAAGACTTCTACACCTTGGAATTAGGTAAGGAAACAGGAGATCACCATTTTTCCGAAGGTTTCACAACAATGGAACAGTGCCCGAGTTCGATTCCTATTTGTGGTGTGACTGTGTCCTGTAGTACCTTCCGCGGGTCCGTCTGTCCATCAGCCGGTGGTGGAGGGGGACAAAGTGACTGTTTCCTGGTCAGAGGTCCCTCAGGAACACAGGTGGGGCTGTGTCATCAACTACACCATCTATGTGAAAAACTCAGAGGGAAAAGACGTTGGAAACTACGGTATGGAGAAGAACTATCAAACACAAAGTGCATTGTGTGTGTGTGTGTGTATACTGTGTTCATGACCTGTGGTTTTGTTCTAGTCTGCAGAGCATCAGAGAGGTCCTTCACCATCAGGGACCTTCCCCCTGAGTACTACCGTCTATGGATGACCGCATCGACTGCCTCAGGACAGGGCCCCAGAGCCGGACACTCCTTCATCATCAAACCTCAAAGTGAGTATAACGAGAGAAAGAGTAAAAATAATCTGTTTCTTAGAATAATCTAGCTGAAACACTCTCAGTACTATCATTCCAGTTATGTGAAGTGTTACAATAAATACAGAATGCTTATGTTTATTATACTGTATAATGTTTACACTGTGTGCTTATTATGTGTACCACTGTAGGTTTGCTTTCAGACAGTTGGCTTTATACCATGGTCCTGGTAGGGATCACCTCCTTCCTGGTGTTCTTTGTCTTGCTGTGCCTGTACCAGGTCTCCTCGCTAAGACGACGGTAATACATTAGGAACAGGAACAGCCTCTAGTCCTAATGGGGAGTCACTAGACAGCAATACTCGAAGGAAATGGAAATATTGATTGACCGTGTTATTAACTGTGTGCTCTGTTCCTGACTCACTGTGGTTATTTTCCATGTTCTTTCCTCCTCAGAGTCTCAACACTCGTCCACTGCCTCATGCCAGATATTGTCCCTGATCCTGCCAACAGCAAATGGGCAAAGGAGTGTGCCAAAGAGAAGGTACGTTCACGCAGACGCCCGAGTGCACACATGCAAGCATGCACAAACAAACACAGTCTGAATACTTAATTTGGATCCACAGTGATACATTCGTCTGACCCCTTCCTGTCTTCCCCCAGGGTGAGTTGACCCTACACCTCTACCTCAGTGAGTCTAGTGTCAGTGAAGAGGAGGAGCCAGACACTGTGGAGGTCCAGGAGCTGCCTGAGGGCAGTTGGAGCTCATGGAACCCAGCACAGCGCACTGACATCTCCGGAACTCCAGAGGGTGCTATTCACCCCTCCTTACACCTCCTCTTCATGCCCCAGCAGATCCCTGCGACAGACCCGTCAACAACAGCCTACTTCCAGAGCTCCTACCTCAAGAGCTTCTCCCAGGAGTCAGGCTCCTCAGGCCAGACACAGGATTCCCAGGGAACAGATATGACTGTAGACTACATCTCAACACACGTCCTAGAGGGCAGAGAGGAGAAGGAAGAGGAAGGTCTGGATGTGATGGGATTCTTCTCCTGTCCGCAGAACCCCCTGAGTCCGTTCATGAACCCTTTGGTGTCTTTCGGAGGGAAGCTGACTCTGGATGCGGTCAGGATCGACTGCAGTGAGTTCTTAGACTGATGGGTTAGACTGATAGACATATAAAATAACCCAAGGAGCAGGTTGTGTGAAGACCCTGTGTAATCTTTGATTCTCACTAACCAACAATCATTATAAACAGTTATATTGCATTACAGTACAACAGTACACTATCTATCAGAGATGGGAGACTACAGACCTCGGGGTCTATAGTGGTGTAACACTTTTTCACCATAGCAAACACTAATTGCATTCTAAAATGAAGATGATGATGAGTTGATTTTTGGAGTCAGGTGTTAGCTGGGGCAAAAGTGTGACATCAATCCGGCCCCCGAGGACTGGAGTTGCCCATCCTAGATCTATGTCTTGGATAACACAAAAGATCAATACAATACAACTCACCCGTCACATTTCCCCCAGTTTACAGGGACTGTAAGCAATGAGCTTTTCTGAAATTATATAAAGTTATGTAAAGTGCACCATGAGTGCACCATGAGTTCATATCTGGAAGTGTATTTATTATTTTCACAAAGAGATAGTACTGGAATATGCAGGGTCAGCCTTAGCATAGAGTCCTGGATCCTTGCAGAGAGTACAGGTGCTCTATAGTGTAAATGTAATATTGGGGATTCTTAAAGTTTAATACATTTAATATGGGGGATTATTGTGATGAGAAAAAAGGAGACTGGAGATGCTAGTGAGGTTAGACTTGTATTTGTTATTTGGGGTCTTTGAATCAGTTACATTTCGTTATCAACAAATCAGCCTGCATCTCAAATCGACAGTTAATCAGAGCAGCAAGAAGCAAAAAACACAACCAACCCGCGGTGAGCAAACAGGCATGAATTCTGAGAAGAATAACAGATAGATATTAGGATACAGATTACAGATGGGTCAATGTATTTAGCTTTCAAACATAATTTACAATATTGTTTAACAGTGGTTTGTTATACACAAAAAGATATGTGAACCCTTTGGAATTAGCTGGATTTCTGCATAAAGTCACAGCATTAGACAAACACAGTCTGCTTAAACTAATAACACACAAACAATTATAATGTGGATGTTTTTATTGAACACACCGTGTAAACGTTCACAGTGCAGGTTGGGAAAATGATGTGAACCCTTGGATTTAATAACAGGTTGACCCTCCTTTGGCAGCAATAACCTCAACCAAACGTTTTCTGTAGTTGCGTATCAGACCTGCACAACAGTGAAGAGGAATTTTTGACCATTCCTCTTTACAAAACTGTTTCAGTTTTATAATATTCTTGGGATGTCTGGAGTGAACCGCTCTCTTGAGGTCATGCCACAGCATCTCAATCGGGTTGAGGTCAGGACTGACTGGGCCACTCAGGTTGAGGTCAGGACTGACTGGGCCACTCAGGTTGAGGTCAGGACTGACTGGGCCACTCAGGTTGAGGTTAGGACTGACTGGGCCACTCAGGTTGAGGTCAGGACTGACTGGGCCACTCAGGTTGAGGTCAGAACTGACTGGGCCACTCAGGTTGAGGTCAGGACTGACTGGGCCACTCAGGTTGAGGTCAGGACTGACTGGGCCACTCAGGTTGAGGTCAGGACTGACTGGGCCACTCAGGTTGAGGTCAGGACTGACTGGGCCACTCAGGTTGAGGTCAGGACTGACTGGGCCACTCAGGTTGAGGTTAGGACTGACTGTGCCATTCCAGAAGGCGTATTTTTTTCTGTTCAAGTCAATCTGTTGTTGATTTACTTTTGTATTTTGGGTAGTTGTCCTGTTGCATCACCGAACTTCTGTTGAGCTTCAATTTGCCGACAGACTCCTTCTACTGCAAAATGTCTTGATAAACTTGGGAATACATTTTTTCCGTCGATGATAGCAAGCTGTCTAGGCCCTGAGACGGCATAGCAGTCCCAAACCATGATGCTCCCTCCACCATACTTTACAGTTGGGATGAGGTTTTGATGTTGGTGTGCTGTGCCTTTTTATCTCCACACATAGTGTTGTGTGTTCGTTCCTTCCAAACAACACAACTTTAGTTTAATCCGTCCACAGAATATTTTGCCAGTAGCGCTGTGGAATATCCAGGTGCTCTTTTGAAAACATCAGACGTGCAGAAATATTTTTTGGGGACAGCAGTGGCTTCTTCCATGGTGTCCTCCCATGAACACCATTCTTGTTTAGTGTTTTACGTATTTTAGATTCGTCAACAGAGATGTTAGCGTCTTCCAGAGATTTCTGTAAGTCTTTAGCTGACACTCTAGGATTCTTCTTAACCTCATTGAGCATTCTGCGCTGTGTACTTGCAGTCTTGCAGGACGGCCACTCTTAGGGAGAGTAGCAATAGTGCTGAAATTTCTCAATTTATAGACCATTTGTCTTACTATGGACTGACTTTTAGAGATACTTTTGCAACCCTTTCCAGCTTCTGACATCTTTTGTTTGAGGCATGGTTCACATCAGGCAATGCTTCTTGTGAATAGCATACTCAAATTTTGTGAGTATTTTTTATGGGGCAGGGCAGCTCAAATGAATATCTCCAATCTCGTCTCATTGACTCTACTCCAGGTTAGTTGACTCCTGACTACAATTTGTTTTTTGATGTGTTCAATATGGACGAGACAAATACCAAAATGTGTGTGTTATTAGTTTAAGCACACTGTGTTTGTCTATTGTTGTGACTTAGATGAAGATCAGATCAACTTTTATGTTACATTTATGCAGAAATCCAGGTATTTCCAAAGGGTTCACCTACTTTTTCTTGCCACTATATATAAAATGGATGTATTCGTTAGCAACACACACAAGCATTCACACCATCAAATTAAAATCAATTGTATCTTCAGTTCAAGATCTTTTAAAGACCTCAATATCCAATAATAATCTGCAGTAGCGAGTTTAGCGAGAGAATATAGCCTAATAATGAAATGCACCAGAGTTAGGGAAGGTATATGGCTCTTTAGTTGATGTGAAAGTGGTTTAGGTGCATTGAAGTAAAATCACTTAATTTATGAGAACATTTATACAGAGAAAAGAGTAGAATCAGAGATGAGAAGATAATGAGAACCGCCAGAACTGCCAAAACCGCCAGAAATACTTTATTATTGTTTCATATTTACAATGTGTTACAATCCGAGTGCCGAGTTCACTATGTACATTTACTGATGTTGGTGTGTCAAAATATATATAGTGGGGCAAAAAAAGTATTTAGTCAGCCACCAATTGTGCAAGTTCTCCCACTTAAAAAGATGAGAGAGGCCTGTAATTTCTCATCATAGGTACACTTCAACTATGACAGACAAAATGAGAAAACAAAATCCAGAAAATCACATTGTAGGATTATTAATGAATTTATTTGCAAATGATGGTGGAAAATAAGTAGTGAATGACCTGCAGAGAGCTGGGACCAAAGTAACAAAGCCTACCATCAGCAAGGGCATTGAAGATGAAACGTGACTGGGTCTTTCAGCATGACAATGATCCCAAACACATCGCCCGGGCAACGAAGGAGTGGCTTCGTAAGAAGCATTTCAAGATCCTTGAGTGGCCTAACCAGTCTGCAGATCTCAACCCCATAGAACATCTTTGGAGGGAGTTGAAAGTCCGTGTTGCCCAGCGTCAGCCCCAAAACATCACTGCTCTAGAGGGGATCTGCATGGAGGAATGGGCCAAAATACCAGCAACAGTGTGTGAAAACCTTGTGAAGACTTACAGAAAACGTTTGACCTCTGTCATTGCCAACAAAGGGTATATAACAAATACTGAGATAAACTTTTGTTATTGACCAAATACTTATTTTCCACCATAATTTGCAAATAAATTCATAAAAAATCCTACAATGTGATTTTCTGGATTTTTTTTCTCATTTTGTCTGTCATAGTTGAAGTGTACCTATGATGAAAATTATAGGCCTCTCTCATCTTTTTAAGTGGGAGAACTTGCACAATTGGTGGCTGACTAAATACTTTTTTGCCCCACCCATATATATGTGTGTGTGTGTGTGTGATACCTGTTAGATATTGGTGGCTTCCTGTGATGTACTTTTGTATGTCTGATTGCTGTATAAGTGAGTTAGCTAGCATGATTGAGATGTAATGGGCACATTAGCCCCTGCTAATACAGTGTTACAGATTCATGCTATCAACAGCCATCAATATAATCAAGCCGGAGGGGATGGCTGCTGTTTTATGGGCTACTGACCAATTGTGCTATTTTGTGGGGGGGTTTTCTATTTTTTTTGTAACTTATTTTGCACATAATGTTTCTGCTACCGTCTCTTACGACCGAAAAGAGCTTCTGGATATCAGAACAGCCATTACTCATCTTTTCTTTAATGAGTCTGAAGTGAAGGATTTACTGCTTATGGTAGATAAATTACACGATTATGTTATAATACTGTTTATGCATTGAATAGCTTTGATGAATCATCTATTTAATTGAATCATCTATTTCTGTGGGACTGAGTTGGGCCTCTGGGGCTTGAGCTGATAATTTACCTACAACTGGCATTCCATAGATAAGATGTGGTCGGTGTAACCGAGATTGAGAGAGCCTGGAGGAGTAGAACAAAACCCCGTATTGTTCCTAATCATCCTGTAATTTGGATTTAAACAACACCAGGTGCAGATAACCACCAAATGAACCCAAAGTGGCTTGTGATGCCCCCCAATCTGCATGAGAGGGGTGGAACCAGCCATGACTAAGCATTCTTAGTGTGAGCTATATAAAAACCAGGATTCCTCTGTAAAGGTTAAGCTCTCGGCAACACACTCAAGAGTGTGGGGTCGACAGTTTCATTAGTGCTATAATTAATCGATATGAAATAAAGATGATTATTTGAATAATTGTCCAAGTCTCTCTCAGTGTACATGAATTTCCACGACATGCTGCTCCCGGACCAGGCCCACATCCCCGTCATTCACATGAAGAGGAGACGGAGATACAGAGACCGCAGATCCGAGTGCCTTGTGAGAATTTGTTTGCAAGTGCGTAACCCGCCTCTACCATCCTTCCTATTGGCCAACTTGCAATCACTGGAGAATGAACTGGATGAGCTCCAATCAAGACTATCCTACCATCGGGACATTAAAAACTGTAATATCTTATGTTTCACTGAGTCGTGGCTGAATGATGACATGGATCTGGATTTTCTGTGCATCGGCAAGACAGAACAGCTACTTCCGGTAAGGTGAGTGGTGGTGGTCTGTGTATATTTGTCAATAACAACTGGTACGCAATCTCTAATATAGAGAACCTCATGATAATCTGTAGACCACACTGCCTACCAATCAAGTATTTTCGTAGCTGTCCATTTACCACCACAAACCGATACTGGCAATAAGACATCACTCAACCAACTCTATAAGGCCATTAGCAAATAAGACAATGCTCATTCAGAAGCGGCTGGGACTTTAATGTAGGGAAACTTAAATCCATTTTACCTCATTTCTACCAGCGGGAAAAAAACTCTAGACCACCTTAATCTACACACAGAGATGCGTACAAAGCTCTCCCTTGCCCTCCATTTGGCAAATCTGACAATAATTATATTCTCCTGATTCCTGCTCACAAGCCAAAACTAAAGTAGGAAGTACAAGTGACTTGCTCAATACAGAAGTGGTAGGATGATGCGGATGCTAAGCTACGGGACTGTTTTGCTAGCACAAACTGGAATATGTTCCGGGATTCATCCAATGGCATTGAAGAGTATACCACATCAGTCACAGGCTTCATAAATAAGTGCATCGACGACTTCGTCCCCACATTGACCGTATGTACACATCCCAACCAGAAGCCAAGGATTACATGCAACATCTGCACAGAGCTGAAGGTTAGAGCTGCAGCTTTCAAGGAGCCGGACGCTTATAAGCAATCCCACTATGCCCTCAGATGAAACATCAAACAGGCAAAGCGTCAATACAGGGCTAAGATTGAATCCTACTACACCGGCTCTGACACTCATCGGATGTGGCAGGGCTTGCAAACCATTACAGACTACAAAGGGAAACCAGCCGTGAGTTAATAATAATAATAATAATATATGCCATTTAGCAGACGCTTTTATCCAAAGCGACTTACAGTCATGTGTGCATACATTCTACGTATGGGTGGTCCCGGGAATCGAACCCACTACCCTGGCGTTGCAAGCGCCATGCTCTACCAACTGAGCTACAGAAGGACCACAGTGACAGGAGCCTACCAAACAAGCCAAATGTATTCTATGCTCGCTTCGATGCAAGCAACACTGAAGCATGCATGAGAGCAGTAGCTGTTCCAGATGACTGTGTAAACACGCTCATAAGGCCAACATTCATAAGATCACAGGGCCAGATGGATTGCCAGGATGTGTACTAAGAGCATGCGCAGACCATCTGGCAAGTGTCTTCACAGTCTGTAAAACCTGCATGTTTCAAGCCAAGCAGACCACCATAATCCCTGTGCCCAAGAACGGCAAGGTAACCTGCCTAAACGATTACCACCCCGTAGCACTCACGTCTGTAGCCATGATGTGCTTTGAAAGGCTGATCATGGCTCACATCAACACCATTATACCAGAAACCCTAGACCCACTCCAATTTGCATACCACCCCAACAGATCCACAGATGACGCAATCTCAATTGCACTCCACACTGCCCTTTCACACCTGGACTAAAGGAACGCCTATATGAGAATGCTGTTCATTGTCTACAGCTCAGTGTTCAACACCAAAGTGCCCTCAAAGCTCATCACTAAGCTAAGGACCCTGGGACTAAAAACTTCATTCTGCAACTGCTTCCTGGACTTCCTGGCGGGCTGCCACACTGATCCTCAACACGGGGTCCCTCAGGGGTGTGTGCTTAGTCCCCTCCTGTACTCCCTGTTCATTCACGACTGCATGGCCAAGCACGACTCCAACACCATCATTACGTTTTTCCGACGACACAACGGTGGTAGGCCTGATCACCGACAACGATGAGACAGTGTATAGGGAGGAGGTCAGAGACCTGGCAGTGTGGTGCCAGGACAACAACCTCTCCCTCAATGTGAGCAAGATGAAAGATTTGATTGTGGACTACAGGAAATGGAGGGTCGAGCACGCCCCCATTCACATCGACGGGGCTGTAGTGGAGCGGGTTGAAATACCAAGTTCCTTGGTGTCCACATCACCAACAAACTACCATGGTCAAACACACCAAGACAGTTGTGAAGAGGACATGACAATTCCTATTCTCCCTCAGGAGACTGAAAAGATTTGGCATGGGTCCCCAGATCCTCAAAAAGTTCTACCGCTGAGGGGGAGCTGGTAAGCAGCAACATGCGAAGATGTGTTTTCTTGGTGCTTGTGTCCAGGGCGAACAATTTACTATTAATACTTCACCAACACCTCCCCTACCACGCTAATTTTGTAACATTTAATTAGGAATCAAACCCAACTCAGTAATTGGGCAATTTTTCCAGACATTTTTGGCCTTTTCATCATAAAATTACAGAATTACAGCCACGAGTCACAAACTTACTTCCAAGGATGAGGACCTCGAGGGAACGGTCACATTTTCCGCGTGAGAGAGGGACTCGAGACCGTAGGCGGATTGCGGCCTATCCTGTTCATAGCTAAACTGCTACTGGAAATTCTAGGCCTCGAATACGTCCCCACCCTTGACCGTGCTCATAGAAGCTTACAGTCCGCACCAAAGAATGGGGAGCCGCCCTGACCCATCATAGTCAAATTCCACTACTTTCAGGAGAAGGATATTCTCCTTAAGGCATCACGAGCGGCTCCCATCACACACAACGGCCAGAAGATTCTACTTTACCTGGACTACATGGCGGCAGTCATGAAGAAGAGGTCAGCCTTCAACGTGGTGAGGGGGCTCCTACATCGCTGTCTGGACACCAAGTTTGGCATTCTCTACCCAGCAGTGCTGAAGATCACTACTCCCAGAAGACATTCATGGACCCAACCAGGGCCAAAAAATACATTGTAGCACACCTACATCCACAGGAGGGCAGGCAACATACAACGAACAAGCCATTGTAGGCCCATGCCCCTTACACTACACTAGCCATGCTAACGCGACCAAGGACCAACTAGTGAACTCATGTACCTCCTTTTTTATATCGTTTTTTATTATCCTTCAAATATGCAAATTGAGGTGGTTCCCTCCTGAATCCTTTCCCTTTGTGTCAACTTGATTATGTTCGGCCTGGATAGACCTGAGGTTCGGTTTAACATGGTAGTATTTTGCTCTAGTCTAGGAGAGGTATTTTGTTGTTTTTAGCTGTTTTTCTTTAATTTATATTTTATTACACTGACCTTTCAGCACGCTGGCCATGTGATTGTACTAACACTAATAGCTATGACAATGCCTAATTCATATACTCTAGGCCCCACTTGCTTTATCAGCTGGAACATAAAAGGAATTAACCATGTGGTCAGTCGTAGCTGAGTGTATGCTCATCTTAAGTCTTTAAGTCCAGACATAGTTTTTCTCCAAGAGACCCATCTCTGGTCCAGCGACCATGATAAACTAAAGAAGCTTACAGTCCGCACCAAAGGGGTCGACCAAACATTTCACTCCAACTTTGGTGCTAAAGGCCAGTGGGGCAGCCATCCTTATCAGAAAAGTCCCTGTTTGTCTCCTCCAAAGTCATTTCATATACTAATGGCAGATATATTATAGTGATGGGGAACTTGTTTAGCACACAGGTTGTTTTGGCTAACCTCTATGGTTCTGGCTAACCTCTATGATGCTACATTTTTCTCTGACCTCATTGCAACAATTTAAATTGTGTATTACATCCAAGTCTAGACAAATCCCAAAAAGCCCAACAATGTCATTTCAAAATCAGGTGCAGTAATCAACTCATTTCTGGAATCCTATAATTTTCCTGATCCATGGAGGAGGAGCAATCCCATTGCTAAACAGTACTCCTTTTTTTCTCCAGTCCCACCACTCATACACTAGGGTTGACTTTTCCCTGCTGGACGATATAATTATTCCTTTTGTAACTAATAACCAATATCACAGCATCTTTATCTCAGACCATAGCCCTGTCCAGCTAGATATCCGCTTTCTTTTTTACAGATCAACTGCACCACTGATGTGTCTCATTCTACTGTGTTGGAGTCGTTAAAAGCATTTCTAAGGGGCCAAATTATTTCATACTCAGCATATGACAACAAACAGCGCACTAAATGCTCTTCGGAGCCATCTCAACTCATTCTAGACATGGACAACAGATATGCCTCTTTACTGACTCCTGAACTCTACAAAGAGAGACTGCTACACCAATCGTAATTTGTTAATCTTTCCACTAAACAAATGGAGCAGCTTCTGTTTAAGTTGAGGCAGACATTTTATGAACACGGAGAGAAAGCTGGCAAATTGTTATCTCACCAGCTTTGATAATCTGCTGCTAGCAGCACCATACCTGAAATCTGTGTTGCAACTGATTTCATTTCTACTAATCACAAAGAAATCAGCAATCAATTTCAGCAATTCTACTCTGCTCTTTACTCATCAGAGGCTCTTCCTGACACATCTCAAATGCATGGATTCCTAGACAATCTGGACATCCCCTGTCTCATTTCAGATGAACAAACTAACACGAATAACTCAATAAGTGATGATGAAGCTACTCGGGCAATTCAGTCCATGCAGAGCGGTAAAGCTCCCTGTCTGATGGCTTCCCTATTGATTTTTTAAAGCATTCTTCTCTAAACTATCTCCTATCCTTAGCTCAATGTACAAGTCCTTTCCAGTCAGAAACTGCCCCAGACACTTACCCAGGTGACTATTTTGGTTGTGCTTAAAAAGAAGAAGAATCCTTAGGCCTAGACTGTGGCTCATATCGCCCTATAAGCGTTTTGTGCGGCGATGATAAAATTCTCACTAAGGCCCTTTAGAGACAGTGATGCCAAACTGGATTAAGGGAACACTAAAGGGCGAAATGACTCACAAGGTCTTTATATGCAGACAATCTTCTTTTAAACATCTCTAACCCTGTGGAGACTATTCCCTATCTCTTGGACATGCTACAAGGTTTTGGGACATTCTCTGGATACAAGTTAAACCTAACAACAAGTGTGCTCCTCCCCATTAATCAGTTAGCAGAAGGTATTGGATATCATTTAAGGCTTTGTTTAAACATAACTTCAAAACATTCCTGGAGTGCACTAAGCAGAATTTCATAAGGTGGTCGTCTCTTCCCATTTAATTAGCAGGTCACATTCATCCTGTTAAGATGACTGTACTACCTAGGTTTTTGTACTTATTCCAAATTATTCCTATTTTTCGATGTTCAAACAACTGGACAGCTATATTTCCAACTTAATTTGGAATAAATCAAATCCACGAATGAGAAAGGTATATCTAGAGAGACCTAAGCTGGCAGATGGGCTGGGCCTTCCCATTTTTTACACTACTACTGGTCAGCAAATGTATCTAAATGTGTTTATTGGGTTTCTACATTTGGAAGACGTGTGCGAGCAAGGAGGCCTACAAACCTGACTCAGTTACACCAGCTCTGTCAGGGGGAATGGGCCAAAATTCACCCAACTTGTTGTGGGAAGCTTGTGGAAGGCTACCGGAAACGTTTGACCCAAGTTAAACAATTTAAAGGCAATGCTACCAAATACTAATTGAATGTATGTAAACTTCTGACCCACTGGGAATGTGATGAAAGAAATAAAAGCTGAAATAAATCACTCTCTCTGCTATTTTTCTGACATTTCACATTCTTAAAATAAAGTGGTGATCTTAACTGACCTAAGACAGGGAATGTTTACTAGGATTAAATGTCAGGAATTGTGAAAAACTGAGTTTAAATGTATTTGGCTAAGGTGTATGTAAACTTCCTACTTCAACTGTATGTGACTCATTGTTAGTAGTCGTTGTGACTGTATTGCCATGGCACAGGCGGAAGTGGAGGAAATGTTTGCCCCCTAGTCCCCGGCAAGATGGCCATCTTTAAAGGGGGCTGGGCGATTATTATGATGGGAGGTCCAATAGCTCCTCCTCATCCCCTGTTTCCTGTCTTTCTAGATTTTTACTGTCCCACCCTAAATCCCCATTTAGATTTTACCTCCAAATGAGTGACGTTTTTTCCCCCATTTGAAGACTGCAACCCTTGGACAATTCTGATATGGCAGGTGTAACAGTGAGTTAGCAAGATATCTCTCTGATACTTGTATTTGTATGTCTGTTTGATAGAGTCAGAAAGAGATTTGACAGGGTTTTCATTGTGTACCAGAGTAATTCAACTCGAGATAGAATGAACTCCCTCTCCGTCTATGTCATATTGGGTGAGCTCCTATACATTTTAATTTCCTCATTGACTAATTAGAATTGTCTTAATTGTTCATATACATTTCCAGTGGTGTAAAGTACTTAAATAAAAATACTTAAGTCGTTTTTTGGGGTATCTGTACTTTACTATTTATTTTTTTGACAACTTTTACTTTTACTTGACTACATTCCTAAAGAAAATAATGTACTTTTTACTCCATACTTTTCCCTGACACCCAAAAGTATTTTGAATGCTTTGCAGGACTGGAAAATGGTCCAAATCATGCACTTATCAAGAGAACACATGGTCCCCAATCCCTACTGCTTCTGATCTGGCAAACTCACTAAACACAAATACATCATTTGTAAATGATGTCTGAGTGTTGGAGTCTGCCCCTGGCTATACGTAAATGTCTTAAACAAGAAAATGGTGTCGTCTGCTTTGCTTAATATAGGGAATTTGAAATTATTGATGCTTTTACTTTTGATACTTAAGTATATTTAGAACCAAATACTTCTAGATTTTTACTCAAGTCATATTTTACTGGGTGACTTTTACTTTTACTTGAGTAACTTTCTATTAAGGTATCTATACTTTTACTCAAGTATCACAATTAGATACTTTTTCCACTACTGCGCATTTCAATGGTCAACTATTGTCATTGATAATGTGCATGATGATATAACCCGGGCTGAATTTTGATTAACTACAGGGCACTCTGCATAGGCTACATTTTTAAAATATGTTTAGTGCAGCCTATTTAGTTGAATGTGAGAATGGGGTAAAATGTCACTCTTAAGAGAACATGTTTAGGTGGGTTTATTTGAGTGCTATCTACTCTTGTATTTTTCTTGCCATAAGCTCCATGACCATGATTATAGATTGTGTGGAGTCTTGTTGTGAAGGAAAGGATCAGAAATGGCAGGAAAGGACATGCGTGTACATTCCTCCTACCCCCATGGGGATGATATCCATCTACAGACTCATTAGAGACTGTTTCCCATTCCTCTGCCCCCTGAGTGTATATGCAGTAATGTTGTTACTGCTCTATTTCCTACTCCTGAATAGTAAACAGAGTTAACTTCTGATCACATTGATCAATGATCCTTTTTTTCTTCATCAGGTCTAACAACATTGATGATCCAGACTACAGACTCTAAAGGTAAAACACACACACATACTCATATACACATACTCATATACACATACAGAAATGTCCAAAAATAATGAGCTTCCCTCTTTCTCTAGGGTCTCCCAATATCAGAGTGGTTCTGTCTGTTTGGCCCCCAGGATCAACCATCTACTTAAGGGAATCTGTGGCCCTGAGATGCAGTGTGGAAGCAGGTGCTAACTATTCTTGGACCTATCACTGGTTCAGACACACATCTCACAAACTTGTGACCCCAAACGCTAGACACATGATCAGTGGTGACAGTTACTCCATCACTGGGGTTGCCAAGGCTGACGGTGGTAGCTACTGGTGCCAGGCTGAGCGGAATGGCTCAACCACACCCTTACTCAGTGACCCCGCCCACTTGACTGTGTCAGGTGAGACAACCTTCAGTCTAATCACTGTTCACTGATTGGTTGGATGCAATATGGCTACTGCTATTGGTATCAATGCACACATAACCTCATCAAAGACGAGTAGCCATTTGGTGTTATGGCATTAGTAGAGTGAGTAATCCTGAAAATGTCACCCCCACTTATTGTACCCATCTCTCTCGCAGAGCTGACCCCACCCTCTTTGGCAGTGATCCCCAACAGCCTACAGCACTTCCAAGGGGAGCACTTCTCTCTCCAGTGCCCTGCTGTGTCTGAGAGCAACTCCACAGAGAGTAACTCCACAGACTGGACATTGTGGCAGCTCACTGACTTTGGAGTTAGGTCTGGGTGTCAGACACTAGAGGGCACTGTCAGGAACGAGGTTCCTGGAGCGTGCAGCCTCTCCTCTCTATACAGTGGGTTGTACTGGTGTGAGAGCAGCAAATGGCGCAGCAACACGGTCAAGATCACAGTGAGCTGTGAGCCATATCTGTATCACTGATGTCTGATACATTAGCAGCATTGTGATCATGTGGTTGGGGGGGAAATAATGCCATGTGCCTGTGGAAACCGAGATTATGCATAAGAAAGCAAGTAAGATGCACTATATGTAATGGTCTATGTATCTGTATCTGTAGTGTCTTCTCTTGTGTCTCACAGATGGTTCCATGATCATTGTTGGCCCTGCTCACCCTGTCACAGAGGGAGATCAGGTGACTCTGCATTGCCGGTACTGGTTCCACAAACCTAACCTGACCACCTTCTACAAAGACGGAGTAGAGGTTGTTCTGAACGTCACAGAGATGACCATTGACAATGTGAACGGTGCAGACGAGGGCTTCTACAAGTGTGCTGAACCTGAGGAGAAGTTGGAGAGCCCAGAGAGTTGGCTGTCTGTGAGAAGTAAGACCAAACGGTTGGGCACAACTGCGGCCCAAATATTTTACTGCCTCCCAATACTACTTGAAATACAGATTAACTTCATTTTACGTTGCGTTGCTTTTTATGCCTTTATTTTAGGGAACTCCACCTCAGAAGAGAGAAAGACATTGTCCTCTGAAGGTACAGTGTCTACACATAAAACCCTTCAATCACCTCAACCCCCCTCCTCCAACACACACACGTGCGTGTGCACACTCGACTTATATGGTTTCATGTTTTTCCCCATTCAGGTACCTTGATATGGGTGTTGCTGTTCTGTTGCATTGTGGTTATCCTGTTGCTTATTCCTGTTGTTATGTTACTGGTTAGTCACTACAGGTTAGTAGTTATTACCTTCAACAAATATCTCTGTTTACTAATCACAATAAATGGACATAAAACATAAAAACACTCTGTAGTAAGCAGGAAACTCTGTATGTGTCACTAACCCGTCTGTTATTGGGTTCAAGGTTGCATATGTGGTGCACCCGCAGCTGTTTCTCCTCCAAAGAAGGGCCACCCCCAGGAGAGGCACCCCAGACCAAGCAGGATGTGACTGAGGTACAGTGGGATCTGGGCTGGATGGAGATGGCCAACCTGTTGGACAAGCAGCAGTACCCTGCCACTGCCAGCTAAACTCTACCACTCAAACCAGAGACTAGTGTGCTTAACACTGTACAGAACATACCAGAGGAGGCTGGTGGGAGAAGCTATAGGAGAACAGGCTCATTGTAATGGCATAAGTGAAATAAATGGAACGGAGACACACGTGGTTTCCATATGTTTGATGTGTTTGATACTGTTCCATTTATTCCATTCCAGCCATTACAATGAGCCTGTCCTATAGCTCCTCCCACAAGCCTCCTCTAGTACAAACATATTAATTATCCTTTGTATCTGTTTCTCACTGCTTCTGTTTCTCACAAGAGTTTTTCTTTTATCTGGTCAAATTAAGAAATAAAGAGGATGTACAGTATGAGTTAAAAAACTATTGTGTACAAGCACAATATTTCCATATGTATCATTAAAGTCACTCCATCTTCATGTTACACATGTTGGTGAACTACAAATGAGTATCAGAAATGCTGTTTCTGTACAGTAAATCCCTTCCATTTACTGTAAGGTACCTCTCTACTTATGAATAGGCTTTCACTTGGCTGCTTGAGAATTTGAAAATAGAAACAGGTGTGAAATAGTAATCTTACTGCAGAAAAAAACATTTTCTATTTAATGTGAAATTTGAGGCTTACTGGGAGAAAATTCATTTTCACCGATATCTGCACAGCTCTAGTGTAACAGTATAACTTTAGACCGTCCCCTCGCGTGAACCAGGGAGCCTCTGCACACATCAACAACAGTCACCCACAAAGCATCGTTACCCATCACTCCACAAAAGCCGCGGCCCTTGCAGAGCAAGGGGAACCACTACTTTAAGATCTCAGAGCAAGTGACGTCACCGATTGAAACGCTATTTAGCGGTCACTACTGTTAAAACAGAAGAGTGATGGCAACAGCTGGTGAGTTTTACAATACTTTCAAATGTATTTTACTCACATTATTGTACTATTTTTTAAATTTGTATTTAATTTGCAAAAGCATTGACTAGAGAGTTAAATCTCTCAAATAGTAAATATAAGAATTTACACAACCACAGTTTTGCTTGTTTAAAGGGATGCAACCCTTTTTTTCAATTTTCGCATAAAATTACATACCCAAATCTAACTGCCTGTAGCTCAGGCCTGTAGCTTAAGCAAGGGTAAGCACATTCTTGATGCCATTTGAAAGGAAACACTTTGAAGTTTGTGGAAATGTGAAATTAATGTAGGAGAATATAACACATTAGATCTGGTAAAAGATCATCCAAAGAAAAAAACCTGTGGATTTTTTTTGTACCATAATCTTTGAAATGCAAGAGAAAGGCCAACATGTATTATTACAACCCAAGTGCAATTTAGATTTTGGCTACTAGATGGCAGCAGTGTATGTGCAACGTTTTAGACTGATCCAATTAACCATTTTATATCTGTTAAAAATGTTGTATCAAGACCACCCAAATGTGCCTAATTGGTTTATTAATACATTTTCAAGTTAATAATTGTACACTCTCTTCAAACAATAGCATGGTATTATTTCACTGTAGTAGCTACTGTAAATTGGACAGTGCAGTTAGATGAACAAGAATTTAAGCTTTCTGCCCATATCAGATATGTCTGTGTCCTGGGAAATGTTTTTGTTACTTACAACCTCATGCTAATCGCATTAGCCTATGTTAGTTCAACCATCCCCCAGGGGGGACAACAATCCCGTAGAGGTTTTTAAACAAATGTGGTTTCTACTGACAAATGAGATGTACAAATTTTGGCATATGGGGACGACAAGCAGATAAGAGACAATCCTTACTTAATTTCAATTAAGACATTAATGAGCAAGCAACGACGGACATAGTCAATATAACTATTTGTTCAGCACTTTTGAAATGTACAGCGACAGAATTCAGAACATGGGCTGTTCTTACAGTGTACTCCTGGTACAAGTTAGAACCGTATGATCAAATCAAATCAAATGTATTTATATAGCCCTTCGTACATTAGTTGATATCTCAAAGTGCTGTACAGAACTCCAGCCTAAAGCCCAAACAGCAAGCAATGCAGGTGTAGAAGCATGGTGGCTAGGAAAAGCTCCCTAGAAAGATCGAAACCTAGGAAGAAACCGAGAGAGGAACCAGGCTGTGTGGGGTGGCCAGTCCTCTTCTGGCTGTGCTGGGTGGAGATTATAATAGAACATGGCCAAGATGTTCAAATGTTCCTAAATGACCAGCATGGTCAAAAAATAATAAATAATAATAATCACAGGCAGAACAGTTGAAACTGGAGCAGCAGCACGGCCAGGTGGACTGGAGACAGCAAGGAGTCATCATGTCAGGTAGTCCTGAGGCATGGTCCTAGGGCTCAGGTCCCCATTGAGAGAGAGAAAGAAAGAGAGAAAGAGAGAACGAGAGAGAGCATACTTAAATTCACACAAGACACCGGATAGGACAGGAGAAGTACTCCAGATATAACAAACTGACCCTAGCCCCCCGACACATAAACTACTGCAGCCTAAATACTGGAGGCTGAGACAGGAGGGGTCAGGAGACACTTTGGCCCCATCCGATGACACCCCCGGACAGGGCCAAACAGGAAGGATAAAACCCCACCCACTTTACCAAAGCACAGACCCCAGGAGGGATATCTTCAACCACCAACTTACCATCCTGAGACAAGGCCGAGTATAGCCCACAAAGATCTCTGCCACGGCACAAGCCAAGGGGGGGCGCCAACCCAGACAGGAAGACCACATCAGTGACTCAACCCACTCAAGTGACGCACCCCTCCTAGGGACGGTATGAAAGAGCCCTAATAAGCCAGTGACTCAGCCCCTGTAATAGGGTTAGAGGCAGAGAATCCCAGTGGAAACAGGGGAACCGGCCAGGCAGAGACAGCAAGGGCGGTTCGTTGCTCCAGAGCCTTTCCGTTCACCTTCACACTCCTGGGCCAGACTACACACAATCATATGACCTGAAGAGATGAGTCTTCAGTAAAGACTTAAAGGTTGAGACCGAGTTTGCGTCTCTCACATGGGTAGACAGACCATTCCATAAAAATGGAGCTCTATAGGAGAAAGCCTTGCCTCCAGTTGTTTGCTTAGAAATTCTAGGGACAATTAGGAGGCCTGCGTCTTGTGACCGTAGCGTACGTGTAGGTATGTACTGCAGGACCAAATCAGAGAGATAGGTAGGAGCAAGCCCATGTAATGCTTTGTAGGTTAGCAGTAAAACCTTGAAATCAGCCCTTGCCTTGACAGGAAGCCAGTGTAGGGAGGCTAGCACTTGGTTCTAGTCAGGATTCTAGCAGCCGTATTTAGCACTAACTGAAGTTTATTTAGTGCTTTATCCGGGTAGCCGGAAAGTAGAGCATTGCAGTAGTCTAACAAAAGCATGGATTAATTTTTCTGCATCATTTTTGGACAGAACATTTCTGATTTTTGCAATGTTACATAGATGGAAAAAAGCTGTCCTTGAAATAAGTATTGATATGTTCTTCAAAAGAGAGATCAGGGTCCAGAGTAACACCGAGGTCCTTCACAGTTTTATTTGAGACGACTGTACAACCATTAAGATTAATTGTCAGATTCAACAGAATATCTCTTTGTTTCTTGGGACCTAGAACAAGCATCTCTGTTTTGTCCAAGTTTAAAAGTAGAAGGTTTGCAGCCATCCACTTCCTTATGTCTGAAACACATGCTTCTAGCGAGGGACATTTTGTGGCTTCACCATGTTTCATTGAAATGTACAGCTGTGTGTCATCCGCATAGCAGTGAAAGTTAACATTATGTTTTCGAATGACATCCCCAAGAGGTAAAATATATAGTGAAAACAATAGTGGTCCTAAAACGGAACCTTGAGGAACACCGAAATGTACAGTTGATTTGTCAGAGGACAAACCATTCACAGAGACAAACTGATATCTTTCCGACAGATAAGATCTAAACCAGGCCAGAACTTGTCAGTGTAAACCAATTTGGGTTTCCAATCTCTCCAAAAGAATGTGGTGATCGGTGGTATCAAAAGCAGCACTGAGGTCTAGGAGCACGAGGACAGATGCAGAGCCTCGGTCTGATGCCATTAAAAGGTCATTTACCACCTTCACAAGTGCAATATCAGTGCTATGATGGGGTCTAAAAGCAGACTGAAGCATTTCGTATACATTGTTTGTCTTCAGGAAGGCAGTGAGTTGCCGTGAACAGCCATTTCAAAAATGTTTGAGAGGAATGGAAGATTCGATATAGGCAGATAGTTTTTTATATTTTCTGGGTCAAGGTTAGGCTTTTTCAAGGGAGGCTTTATTACTGCCACATTTAGTGAGTTTGGTACACATAGGATACATAAATGGGGCATATAAACAGACAATGAAAGCTCTTACAATATTCAATGATTACATTTTTCTAAAACAGGTTATAGGCTATTTGTGCACCCCCAAGTTAGAACACTAATAGGTGAAAATAGACCACATTGAACGCCGTTTGGGTCTTTATGTGTCAAAAAAGAAACGCGTCATATAGTAAATAACACAATTATATTATAGAATGTTGTATGTGCTGAATTTGTACGTGCAAACCAAGCACCACAAATACTATCAGTAGCACTGTCAAAGCTGTACAAAAAAAGTAGCCAAACAAGCACACACCCGGCCACGAACGATGTGTTTACAATACCGCGTTTGTGAAAATAGTCCCAATTATTTGGGGGAGGCACAGTTTACTACACAATATCCACTTAGTATTACTTTCTTCGCTACAGTATACATTTCTCCCTTGCATATTACATAATTTATGCAGCAGCATACAAGGCATTTTTGGACTCATCTTTTGAAGGTGGCGTAGCGGTCCTTTGTGGGCAAATTTTGTCAACAAACTTTGTCATCAAAGTCTGGCATTCCCTGGATTTATGATGGGTACTCGGGGAATAAAACAGCCACTACATTGAATAGCAGGGTAACGTTAGTGGTTTCTTGCTATGCTTGCAGTTAGCCACTGATTCCTTCCAAACGAGTCATTGTTGTGTAATCTTTATGTACAAATGCCGAGCACCGACACGTTTTATCTATAGTTTCTCTTCATTCTTCTTCATGTGACAAGGACTAGAAAGGATTTGCCAGTAGATTGTCGACAACTGATGATGACTGCTATCTAAGACTTTGAGTCATTCTATCTGAGTTATTCTATTTGATGTCATTCTGTCTGTGGCAAGAGCAGGTATTCTCAATGTTTTGTATACTCATACTATACTTGGCATGTAGGTTTCTCACTTATGGGTGGCACAGTATCCCTGCAGGCCAACTCCTGACGGATATCCTCGCGCAGGCTGCTACGGTAGTGGTCGATAAGGGCCCTGTCATTCCATCCCGCTCCTGCGGCCAGGGTCCGAAATTCCAGGGTGAACTCCTGGGCACTCCTCGTCCCCTGCCTCAGCTGGAAAATACGTTCCGTGTAGTCGTCCAACGCCGCATTCTTCTCACGCGGTGTTAGCCCACTCCAGAGCTCTCCCTGAGAGGCACGAAATCATTCTCTCTACTATTATTTCACATTCTTAAAATAAAGTGGTGATCCTAACTGACCTAATACAGGGAATATTTACTAGGATTAAATGTCAGGAATAGTGAAAAACTGAGTTTAAGTGTATTTGGCTAAATTGTATGTAAACTTCCGACTTCAATGTATTATTTCATATTTTGTTTTATGTGTGACATAAGTGCCTTAATGTGTTTGGACCCCAGGAAGAGTAGGATTGTACAATCTCCCCAAGTTGGAAGAAGTGTCCTAGAAGACCAACAGTCTCCTTGCCTTTCTCTTTTGCCTTTCTTTTGCCTTTCTCTTTCTCTATTGTGGTAATACATTGCAATCTTTTTAATACTGTTAGAGTTGTTGTCATTTTCTTTTAACTTAATATGCATCAATATCTAAAATCTCTGACATTCAACACCTGACTTACTGCCTGAAGCTGACCGGCATTGATGTTAGTGGCAACCCTGTCACTCAGATTGCCAACATCCAATCTGAGTTGTCCAAGCTTCTGCCCTGTCACTGACCTCCTGATCTGATTGGGCAAACGGCAGGGCACATTCTATGTTTCCCTTAGACACAGATCTAGGATAAGCTTATCCTACCCCCCAAATCCTTATTCATAACTATTCTAAACAGAAAACTGACATTAGATCAGTGTCTAGGGGCAACCCCCCTATTCCCGACATACTCCCATCAGCAGAATATGTTTGTGTGTGTCTATGTTTGTGGGCATGCATGTATGTGAGAAGCAGAGGGGTGGTTTTTTAAGTGTTTTGTGTCTCTTTTCCACCATTTATTCCACTTGTGTGGGGACATGGATTTACAGTTAACCCCACTATTGTGTAAATTAACAATTTGGGTAAATATACATATACTGGCACAATCCACAACTGTTAAAGTTAAGTGATAAAATAAAGTGTGTGGTTAATCTATGTAGGGTTGAATTCTAGTGACACGCTGTATTCATTCTGAGTCATTAGGACATTCTGGCAATGATTGCCTATAAGTTTGCGTTTCATCTCCGTGGTACGTGAACCTGGGTCCTAAGAGCCATTCCACTAAATCTATTAATTCATGATAAATACTTACCCTCACTGTTGACATACAGAAATTAATTTAATTGACATTTCTACAAAATAATTTGAGATGAATGTTGAGAAATGTGAAGCATCAAGTTATGAGATATCTCACTATCATGTGATAAGGGCTATATTTGAGATAAAAATGTATTATGTTTAAACTCAAAGAGACCCATAGGGATCTTACATCACAATTGTATGTCTCAGATATGTTCAACTTTTACATGTACAGTATGTATCCCCATGAATTCTCTCAGAATGCACAGCCAGAGCTAACTGTTTTATAATATAAAATACAACAGGTCTTAACAATGTCTTAACTCATTTTCAAACTGCAGTGGTTACATATCATGTCCGAAAATGACTGCTCAGTGTTTGAAGTGTAACATTCATCTGTGTTTGGATGGGTTTGTTTGAACTTCATCTCAGGCAACTTTAAACTTGGGGTCACAAGATTTATGGAAAATCCAACTCTGAGGGGCTCACATGGATGCGAGCGTGACATCACAAGTGAACATCTGAGATGTGTTTGGGGGGAGTCAAATTTGGAACCATTTGTCTTGACTGGTGTTCAGACAGCACAGTGGTAGAGAGACATGTTGCATAGAAGCCTGCCTGATTAAATGACTGCATTCATGTGAACAGTCTCATGACATATCCCCTGTGTGTGTCAGATGCCTTTTCCTCCCTTTATCCTCTTTTTATCATTGTCATCTGGTTGTCTGGAGTGTTCACTGTTTTCTTCTGTGTTGAAATGTGTGTAGCCATTCACTTCGGTGTCAGGCTTGCTTAAAGTATCAGATTGTCTATTACTTTTAGAAAGTTAAAAGGGAAAGTCCTCGGTGGGCTGAGAGTTTAGTTTGAAGGTTCGACACAAGTTAGGCTATTCGTGGTTTAGATTTTGACATTGAATAGATAGTTTGACATGTGCACACACAATGCGACAGTAAGCAACTAAGCGGAACACACGCAACTGCACTGATTCTATTATGGGAAATGGGATGGGCCAATTTGTGGAAAGTGCCCAGACTGACTGACTTCATACTGTATCAATGGACTAGGGGAGGAGAATGAAGAGGCAAGGAATGTTTTTCTACTGTCTATCTCATAATCTTGAGCTTAAAAGTTCTCTCAAAGAGGATACTAAGTAGTTCAACACAGTGTGAAGACTGCACAATCTGTGAAGAAGAGAGGACACAAACAGCATACCACGGCAATATTAATTTGACCTGCGCACAGGACTGTTTAGTCAGCGGCTGCCAGTGGGGATTCAACAAACACTAACCCATCGGAGAACTCAACACATAGATTACAAAGTAAGTGAATATCTGTAAATGTCTGACAGTTAAAATCATGATTCATGAATTCAATTAATTCTCATCCAGATAGCCTGCTGTTTTTAAACTTAGTGGCATTTGACACATTGTGAAATACAATTCACTATGTCTTTGTTCACACCATGAGTCACAGATCATCTCATCCATTTTGAGGAAAAGGATGGGAGATGAAACTATGTCTTTGGTCGGGGTTCACCTGTGATTGGCTTCTGGCAAAGTAACATGCACCGTGAACTAATTTGTTTGGCCAATCAATTAGTGGCTTTATCAGCAGTCTATACAAGTTGTTCAGTGTCAGATAGATTCCCAATGTTATAACAAAGGTATTTGTCCACATTGAAGAACATTGTAATTTAAAGAATAGAAAAACAGATTTTCACAGAACAGAAAGGGTGACTAAGGAAAAGGACAAAAAAAACAGTATGACACGGTGTGGTAATTAGCTCGATTATTGTCTGTGCTTATTGTATGATATAGTGCTTACTGTGTGTCATTATAGTGAATTGGTCTGTTATTTTGTGACCTGCCTTGCTATTTTTAATTGCTTGTTTTCTGCAGTATTATGTCAGAAAGGTAATAACAAAGAAACAAATAATTCAAAAATAAAATGTTATTGGTCGTGCACAGATTTTGCAGATGTTATCGCAGGTGCAGCGAAATGCTTATGTTTCTAGCTCCAACAGTGCAGTAATACCTAAAAATACAAAACAATACACACAAATCCCAAAAAGAAAGCAATTAAGAAAGTTCAGAACAAGCAATAGCAAAGTCTGGAATATAAATATACATGTATATATACAGTATATATAGCACTTGTAGGCAAGAGTTCACTCACATGCATACCTCACCAGCCTACAATACTTGACTTACAGTATGACTATCTCAATCTCTCTCTTCAGTCCCACCCTCATCATATAAATACATACATCTACTACACTAGACACTACTGCACATCTACCACCTACTGTAGCTGGATCCAAGCCTGAGGGCAAACCCTATCAACAGTGATTGCTCTACAGTACTGTATGTAATCAAGTCAACCAGTGAGGGTTCATGCTTCAACGGTCTACTCCTTTCTTTGTATCAGTCAAAGTCTAGCCATGCCTAACCAACAGACATCTGAAACATGCTCACAGCCACAGGCAAAACATTCACTCCTGGCAGATTAGATGGTGAGCATATTCTTTCAGCTCTGGATAAGTGAAAATGATTCCTCAATTTCATTGGGGTGTGGTTTCTGGCCCTCCCTTGTTTCACAAAATGTCATAAAAAAATATTTAGCTGCAGTGACTCAAGCTCTGAGGTACACTCCTCCACACTTAGCGGCAATTCATTCGTTGTACATTTTCCGTCTGTCCACTGTATGTAATAATATTGCACTTACAAGCTAGATACAATACAGAGCAGGTCTACTGGACATGGCTAAATGCCACCCAGCAAGCTGGACATTCACCCATTCTCAAATGGAACACATTCCCATTCCGTACAATCCTGCCCTCAACCCATTCATATTTTTGGCACTGGGGCAGGTGGTGTACTTCTTACCCTATCATTGTGTATATGTATGAGCATGTGTCCGTATGTCTTTAATGGTTTGTGTGTGTGTGTACATATTATGTGTTTGAATGTACAGTATGTGTACATATCCATGTACATACTGCTCGTGTCAGGATTCAAGTTATCTTTGCAGTAGTTAGGTATTTCCATTTTTAGTTAGATTTCCTATATCCCACTTTTCCATCTCAGCAGTTGCTCAATTTCTATTACGAATTCAAAATCAGTGTAATGTTTTCTCACTCTCCCTTTCCCAGTTGTTTCTCAGTCTAAGGGCAGAGGTGTTAAGTGCATTAGTAATGAAGAAGAAGCATTCCTTTCTTTCTCTGCCTATAATTTATCTTCCATTTCTCCACTCCTTTCTTTGATTGTCCTCATTGGCACGTAGGTAAGGAATGAGCCGGCCCTCTTCCAGTGTTACCCCGTTGAGACTGTGATCTGTCACTATGTAGCAACAGTTAGTGAGAGGCAAGAATGCAGACAGAGTGTGGGAAAGACTTTAAGAGGGACTAAAGAAGTGACTGGATAGGCCTCTACAAAGAGGATTATGACAAAGTTGGATAAGAATGAAAGAGTTAGATGAAGGAGCAATGGGACAGGAAAACAACATACACACATGATAAGGAGATGCTAGTTAGCTTTCATGCACTCATGAGAGCACAACATTTGATTTGTGATGCAAATTGACCAATTATAACGACATCTGTTCAAAAGTTATCGGATGGATCTGGATTGATGATAGAATACTAAGCACAAGCAAAATGACAACAATACATGCTCCTCTGTTTTTTTTAATTCTCAGGATGCCTGTGGAAATGCTGTCAGTCAGACATTCTCTGTCTAATGTGGGTAGGTTCCCATCAGTCACATTGGGATGGGGGCAGGATGAGCCAGAGAAGGAGGAACCAGAGGAGGAGAACACAGAGGAGGGGGCGTGTCGACAATGGTTGCGTAAGATCTGTCCTTGCTGCTGTCAAAGACTGAGCGATGACTATGACATCACAGATATGGTCGTGACTGGGATCCCGGATGTCGACAACAATGTAGGGATGAATGGCGACAAGCCAGTCACTGGTGGAAGTGAGCTCGAAGGTAATTTACTCTTTTAAAACTATTATTATTACTATGCTAGACGTTGTGGCATTTGTGACAAAATGGTTGACATTAAAATGGCCTTCTTTCATTATATCCCTGTCTCAGAGCTGTTGTTGACAGTGCGGTCCATAGACCTGATGAAAACCAAGACGGGTCTGAACCGCCTGGAGCATCACACAGACCGTTACTATGGTGATGACCTCATCATCCGCAGGGGGAATACCTTCATGATGTGGCTTGACCTCTCACGACCTTACTACCCCAAAACAGACAGACTCCACCTGGAGCTTAAGACAGGTCAGTGAGACATTCTGCAGAATCATGATAGGCTACTATGACTCAATGGCCTCGTCGTCCCCTTTCTGGGAATCCCTAGGGCTAATAAGTGCACATGATAACAGCAAGCCCTTTATAATCAATCATGCAAACTCTGAGAGTAACTTTAAGTGGTTGTGTGTTTACGGGTATGAGCGTGTGTTTCTTTGTGTGTGCTTGTGTCTCTGAAGCCCTGTGCCTCCACTATGTTTTGGTGGTTATCGCCATGGTAACTGATTCATCCATGTGGTTGGTGGCAAGTCTCCAGTGTTTTAGAGGAGAATATCTCACAGTCCTGCTCAAATCTCCTCTTTCCACTGAGGACTAATGCCTACCATAAACAGCTTTAATAACCACCAACCAGCTCACCAACTCAATTCACAATGCCCTTTCAGCTTCTTGATTGTAAACTTTATCTTAGAGTATGAGTATGTACCATACTGTATGAGGAGATCTTAAGCTTGCTGGGTGGTAGCCAGTGTATTAATAGACAGGCAGCAAATCACCATCTACGCCATGCTGGTATTTATAGAACAGCAACATGCAGGACAGATACTGTATGGAGCTTTAGAATGAGTATACTGTGGGTGGACTGTAGGTGTGTGTGTGTGTGTGTGTGTGTGTGTGTGTGTGTGTGTGTGTGTGTGTGTGTGTGTGTGTGTGTGTGTGTGTGTGTGTGTGTGTGTGTGTGTGTGTGTGTGTGTGTGTGTGTGTGTGTGTGTGTGTGTGCGTGTGTGTGTTTGAGGAAGATATAGTTTCGCTACTTGTTTTTTCAAGCACACCCTATTGTGGCAGGACAGCACATTTGGTTCCTTGGAAGTTTTGGGAACGTACAGAATGTTTTTGGTTTCACATTGGTTGTGGGAACAAAGCCACACGTTTCCTGACTGGTAAAACTGCATGTTTTTTAAACGTTCTGAGAACAAAAGTGAAAGTCTTGCCTGTCCTGGGAATGTTTATTTTAATAGGTTGCAGGGAGGTTTTACTCTGGTTCCTTGAACGTTTTCTATAAGGGCACAAGGCCAGAACCAGACACGGGAGGCAGATGTTCTTTGATATGTATTATATTCCAAAAGGGTAGGCAAGAGAATGGTCGTGGACAGGCAAAAGGTCAAAACCAGTTCAGATTCCAGGAGGTACAGTGTGGCAGGCGGGCTCGAGGTCAGGGCAGGCAGGCAGGTACAGAGTCCAGAAAGAGGCAAGGGTCAATACCGGGAGGACTGGCAAAAGAAAATAGAAAAAGCAGGAGCACGAGAAAAACACGCTGGTTGACTTGAACAGACAAGACAATGTGGCACAGTGTCAGAGTCGTGTGTATAGGTGGCAGGGAAGTCAGGCACAGGAGAGTACAACGAGTGTAATGGAGTGGACAACCACTAAACATGCCTAAATGTACTGCCCAACCCGATAGCAAACAGCCACTGACATAAAACAATCGACAAAGACATGAGGGGAAACAGAGGGTTAAATACACAACAGGTAATGAATGGGATTGAAACCAGGTGTGTAGGAACACAAGACAAAACCAATGGAAAATGAAAAATGGATCCTAGAAGACCGGTGTTTGTCAACAGATACCTGGAGGTGGTCTTGAGAAGACGTCAACGCCAGCACCGCCCCGAACTAGGAGAGACTTCGTGAAACCGCCGAGCTCTTTTCCAGGTAAGCCGACAGCGGCGGACGAACATCTGGACTGAAGGTATGTTCACATGGGCTGATACCCCCATGGAGCATTCGAAGGGGGAGAGTCCAGTAGCCAAGCAGGGGAGAGTGTTCCTGGCATATTCCACCAGGATCAGTTACTGACTCCAGGTGATGCGATTACTGGCAACAAGACACCAGAGTGCCGTCTCCATATCTTGATTGGCTCGCTCCAACTGGCCGTTAGATTGGGGATGAAACCCAGATGACAGGCTGGCTCACGAACCGATAAGAGTGCAGAACGCCTTTCCAGATTTGGGACGAGACCTAAGGACCCCGGTCCGAGACAATGTCAACCGGGAGTCCATGGATTCGGAAGATGTGCTGCACCATAAGCTGGGCCGTCTTCTTGGCTGAAGGTAACTTCGGGAAGAAGGATGAAATGGTCGGCCTTGGAGAATCTGTCAACCACCGTGAGGATGGTGGTGTTCCCATCTGACGGAGGAAGCCCAGTGACAAAATCCAGGGAAATATGGGACCAGGGGCGATGAGGGACAGGGAGTGGCTGTAGGAGGCCAGGCGGAGCTTGCCACAGAGTCTTGCTTTGCGCATATACCATGCATGCGGTGACGAAGGTCGAGACATAAGGAACCATGATGGGCCACCAGACGCATTGATGAAGTTCGACGAGTGCCAGGATGACAAGTAAGCCTAGAAAGGTGAGGCCAAACTGAATCGGGAACAAACAGCCGGTTACCCCCCCCCCCCCTCCGGCTTCACGTTTTTTGACCCTGAGCGGTAGAAGATGGTGAAATTGAACCTGGTAAATAACAGAGCACAACGAGCTTGCCTTGGGTTGAGGCGCTTGGCAGTGCGGAGGTATTCTAAATTCTTATGATCTGTCCATACCGGAAATGGATGTGTCTCCACCTCCCATCTTTCAGCCAGTGTCTCCACCCAGGGTAGTGGGTTCTCCAGAGCCATCTTAACTGCTAGATAGTTCCCGATTTCCAACGTCATAACTCCTCTCCGAAGAGTTGAGACATGAAGGCACAGGGATGAAGCTTTTGGTCTTGGACGGATCGCTGGGAAACAACGGCCTGTCGATCCTGTCGATCCCGCTGCGGTGAGGGAGCCCGATGATCTGGTGGGGCATGACTTGGGATGGAAACCTGCCGAGCCAGCCAGGGCGTGGAAGCCCGACGAGCTGGCTTAGGCACCCCCGGTTCCATCGGCGGCGGAATCCACTCCGTCAACAACAAAACCAAAAAAACTCCTAGGCCGGCTGGGCGAACAAGACCTGACGATCCGGCTGAGGCCCGACTGGGGATGGGCGCCTTCCGAGCCAACCTGGGCAAGGAAACCTCTTGAGCAGGCTAGGGTGTGGAAGCCCGACGAGCTGGCTAAGCACCCCCGGTTCCATCGGCAGCGACCCAGGACTGACATCATCACCAACCGGAACGCCAGTACTCCCTGATGCTTTGTGTGTTGGCTGCTGCATTCTGTCACAAGGATGACACTGGAGAGGCGAATCAGATACGGGGAGTCAAACATTTAATAGGGAACAAGACAGGAACAGCGTCAGCACACGGGTAACACAGACATATCACAATCAATGCAGCAGCGGGAACAGAGCTGGGGAACTGACAAATATAGGGGAGTTAATAAAACAGGTGATTGAGTGAGTCCAGGTGAGTCCAATATCGCTGATGCGCGTGACCAGGGAAGGCAGGTGTGCGTAAATGATGGTGGCAGGAGTGTGTAGTGCAGGGCAGCCTGGCACCCTAGAGCGCCGGGGGGAAGAGCGGGAGCAGGCGTGACAGCAAGTATAACTGATCAAATGATGAAAGACAAGCATTGTAATTTTGTGGACGAGGTGAAAAAGTATTGTTGTCTATTAACAATGACAAGCCACCGAGGTCTGTCAACTTGGATGGAAAATTACTGAGGATAATAGCGAACTATATTACCACTCCTAGTTGCCATATCTTCAATTTAAGCCCACTAGAAAGCGTGTGCACTCAGGCCTGGAGGGAAGCGAAAGTTAATCCCTTACTTAAGAATAGTAAAGCCCCCTTTACTGGCTCAAATAGTCGACCAATCAGCTTGTTACCAACCCTTTAGTAAACTTTTGGAAAAAATGGTTTTACCAGATACAATGCTATTTTACAGTACAAAAAATGGACAATAGACTTTCAGCACGCTTATAGGAAAGGACATTGAACAAGCACAGCACTTACACAAATTACTGTTGATTGACTGAGAGAAATGTACGAAAAAAAGATTGTGGGCGCTGTTTTGTTATTGTTATTATTTTGACATTATTGTTCATAGTCTTTTGCTGGAAAAATGGATGTGTTATGGCTTTACACCCCCTGCTATATTGTGGATAAAGATTTACCTGCCTAACACACCACAAGAGGGTGTTCGGAAGCCTTTTCAACAAAATCCAGGTAGAATCAGATATTTCCAGGGCAGCTGTCTAGATCCCTTACTTTTTTTTTACTAACGACATGCTACTGGCTTTGAGTAAAGCCAGTGTGTCTATGTATGCGCATGACTCAACACTATACACGTCAGCTACCACAGCGACTGAAATGACTGCAACACTTAACAAAGAGCTGCAGTTAATTTCAGAATGCATGGCAAGGAATAAGTTAGTCCTAAATATAATAAAAAAACAAAGCATTGTATTTGGGACAAATCATTAACTAAACCCTAAATCTCAACTACATTTTGTAATGAATAATGTGGAAATTGAGCAAGTTGATGTGACTAAACTGCTTGGAGTAACCCTGGATTGCAAACTGTCATGGTCAAAACATATTGATACAACAGTAGCTAGGATGGGGAGAAGTCTGTCCATAATAAAGCACAGCTCTGTATTCGTAACAGCACAATCAACAAGGCAGGTCCTACAGGCCATAGTTTTGTCGTACCTGGTCTACTGTTCAGTCCTGTGGTCAGGTGCCACAAAGAGCGACTTAGGAAAATAGCAATTGGCTCAGAACAGGGTAGCACGGCTGGCTCTTGGATTTACACAGAGGGCTAACAATAATAATACGCATGTCAATCTCTCCTGGCTCAAAATTGAGGAGAGATTGACTTAATGTACTACTTGTATTTGTGAGAGGTGTTGAATGCACAGAGCTGTCTGTTTGAACAACTGGCACACATTTTGGACACCCATGTATACCTGCTAGACATGCCACCAGAGGTCTCTTCACAGTCCCCAAGTCCAGAACAGACTATGGGAGGTGCACAGTACTACATAGAGCCATGAGTACATGAACTCTATTCCACATCAAGTAACCCATGCAAGCAGTAAAAATTTGATTTAAAAATATACCTTTACGGAACAGCGGGGACTGTGAAGGCACAGACACATGCATACAAACATATGTACAATACACACACGTACACATGGATTTTGTATTGTAGATATGTGGTAGTAGAGTAGGGGCCTGAGGGCACACACTTAATATGTTGTGAAATCTATTGTTAATGTATAACTGCCTTAGTTTTGCCGCACCCCATGAAGAGTAGCTGCTGCCTAATGGTGATCTGTAACAAATAGAAATACCCCATAATGAAAAAAATGTTTTTTAGACTGAAATATTACATTTAAATAAGTATTCAGACGCTTTACTCAGTACTTTGTTGAAGCACACCTTTGGCAGCGATTACAGCCTCGAGTCTTCTTGGGTATGACACTACCAGCTTGGCACACCTATATTTGGGGAGTCTTCTCTGCATATCCTCTCAAGCTGTCAGGTTGGATGGGAAGTGTCACTGTACAGCTATTTTCAGGTCTCTCCAGAGAAGTTCGATTGGGTTCAAGTCAAAGCTGGGAAGGTTCTCCCATCTCCACAGAGAAACTCTCGGGCTCTGTCAGAGTGACCATTGGGTTCTTGGCTTGGTTTTTGCTCTGACATGTACTGCCAACTGTGGGACCTTATATAGACAGGTGTGTGCCGTTCTAAATCATGTCCAATCAATTGAATATACCACAGGTGGAGTCCAATCAAGGTGTAGAAACATCTCAAGGTCGATCAATGGAAACAGGATGAACCTGAGCTCAATGTCGAGTCTCATAGCAAAGGGTCTGAATACTTATTATTATTATTATTTTTTTCATAAATTTGCCAACATTTCTAAAAAAAAAACATTTTCGCTTCGTCATTATGGGGTATTGTGTGTAGATTGATGAGGCTAAAAAAACGATGTAATCAATTTTATTACAAGGCTGTAACGTAACAAAAATTGTGGGAAAAGGAAGGGGTCTGAATACTTTCCAAATGAAACTGTACAAAGCTGTTTGTTTCAGTCTACTCCTGGGGTGTCTAAATCATTCCGTGGAGTGCCTAGTGCAGGGTTTCCTAAACTCGGTCCTGAGGATCCCAAAGGGTGCACGTTTTGGTTTTGGCCCTAGCACTACACAGCTGATTCAAATAATCAACTAGTCATCAAGATTTGATTATTTTTTATCAGCTGTGTAATGCTAGGGCCAAAACCAAAACGTGCACCCTTTGGGATCCTCAGGACCGAGTTTAGGAAACGCTGGCCTAGTGTCTGCTGGTTTTGGGGTTTTCCTTTCAATTAGGACCTAGACATCCAGGTGGGGGGACCCCATTTCAAAAAAACATGCACTCATTAAGATCAGGTGTGGCCAATTAGTGGGTGTGGCCAACACACCTGAACACACTTAACACGATAGAGGATAGAGAGAGTTTTGTTGATGCTGAGAACAGAATGTTTGTTTTAAAATAACATAAGTTTTCTTGTGGTTTTATGGACAGTTTCCTTAACGTTCTTGGAACAATTTGAGAACATGGCTTTAAATAGAACCATGAAGAAACCTGTAGGAAACATGATGAAGTACTGACATTCCTACAGAAGAACGTTGTTTCTTTATGTTCTTTGAACAATTTCAAAGCATGACTATTAATAGAACAATGAGGAAACCTGTAGGAAATGTTATGCTGAAGTACTGAAATGCCCACAGAAGAACATTGTTTCTTAACATTCTCTGATTTATTTGATTTCAGAGAACTGTTTAAATGTAGCCATGTTTGAACTTTTAGAAAACATTCTGTTAAAGTAATAAAACACCATGAATATTCCGTTTTTTTGTGAAGTTCCTTAACTGTGCTGAGAATGTTCCAAAGCCAAGCAACTGTCCTTTACCATTCCCAGAAAGTAGTTGTGGGAAGGGTTGTTGCCTTACAACCTGGAATTAACATGGATTTTTGGGGGGGTTCGTATAATTTGATTTACACAACATGCCTATCACTTTGAAGATGCAAAATATGTTTTATTGTGAAACAAACAAGAGATAACTTGAGCGTGCATAACTATTCACCCCCCAAAGACAATACTTTGTAGAGCCACCTTTTGCAGCAATTACAGCTGCAAGTCTTTTTGGTATGTCTATATAACCTTGGCACATCTAGTCACTGGAAGTTTTTCCCATTCAAGGCAAAACTGCTCCAGCTCCTTCAAGTTGGATGGGTTCCACTGGTGTACAGCAATGTTTATGTCATACCACAGATTTCCAATTGGATTGAGGTCGTCTGGGCTTTGACTAGGCCATTCCAATACATGTAAATGTTTCCCCTTAAACCACTTGAGTGTTGCTTTAGCAGTATGCTTAGGGTCATTGTCCTGCCGGAAGGTGAACCTCCGTGCCAGTCTCGATTCTCTAGAAGACTGAAACAAGTTTCCCTCAAGAATTTGCCTGTATTTAGCACCATCCACCATTCCTTCAATTCTGACCAGTTTCCCAGTCCCTGCCAATGAGAAACATCCCCACAGCATTGATGCTGCCACCACCATGCTTCACTGTGGGGAGGGTGTTCCCGGGGTGATGTGAGGTGTTGGATTTGCACCAGACATAGTGGGGGTTTTTATGGCCAAAAATATACATTTTAGTCTCATCTGACCAGAGTACCTTCTTCCATATGTTTGGGGAGTCTCCCACATGCCTTTTGGCGAACACCAAACGTGTTTTCTTATTTTTTTCTTTAAGCAATGGCTTTTTTTCTGGAGGAGTGTACGGCTTAAAGTAGTCCTATGGAGAGATACTCCAACCTCTGCTGTGGAGCTTTGCAGCTCCTTCAGGGTTATCTTTGGTCTCTTTGTTGCCTCTCTGATTAATGCCCTCCTTGCCTGTTCTGTGAGTTTTGGTGGGCGGTCCTCTCTTGGCAGGTTTGTTGTGGTGCCATATTCTTTCCATTTTTTAATAATGGATTTAATGGTGCTCTGAGGGATGTTCAAAGTTTCTGATATTTTTTATAACCCAACCCTGATCTGTACTTCTCTAAAACTTTGTCCCTGGCCTGTTTGGAGAGATCCTTGCACTTCATGGTGCCGCTTAGTGGTGTTGCACACTCTAGGGCCTTTTAGAACAGGTGTGTATATATACTGACATCATGTGACAGATCATGTGACACTTAGATTGCACACAGGTGGACTTTATTTTAACTAATTATGTCACTTATGAAGGTAATTGGTTGCACCAGATCTTAATTAGGGGCTTCATAGCAATGGGGGTGAATACATATGTGCGCACCACTTTTCAATATATATATTTTTTTAAACGTGTTTTTCATTTTTTTATTTCACTTCACCAATTTTGACTATTTTGTGTATTGTCCATTATATGAAATCAAACTAAAAATCCATTTAAATTACAGGTTGTAATGCAACAAAATAGGAAAAACGCCAAGGGGGATGAACACTTTTGCAAGGCACTGTAGAACTCCTTTGGGAGGGAATACATTGATGGGGTTTATAACTAAGTACAGGAAATGAGCTAACGTGTGTCTGTGAAAAGTTTTATTACGATATGAAACTCTTGTTTTTGGCAGCTTTGCCCAAACAAATTTCAAGATAGCAACAAATGACAGCAACTTCATGTCATTTTTTGCAAAAAGTGATCAATTCAGTTAAAATAGTAAGAGATATTGCACCACAGAATTACACCACATTTTGTTCTTATCCCACTGAGTAATATGTCTGTGTGTTTATGGGACAGGATCCCTGCCTACAGTGGCAAAGGGCACCCATGTCATCATCCCATTGGTTGAGGAGCTGGAGGATGACCGTTGGGAGGCCAAGATCGTGAAACAGGACGGCAACAGGATCAAGCTGTCTGTTAACTCCCAGCCCACTGCCATGATTGGCCGATACCAGCTCACTGTGGCAACGCATAGCCCGAAGGGCAAGGCCACATCTACACATGACCCAGGGAATGACATCCGCATGCTGTTTAACCCTTGGTGTGACGGTGAGAGAGAGAGATTAAATTAGTTAATACAAAGAGAGCTTATCCCTGTTCTCAGCCCACTGACTCTTAAAAATAATACTCACACCCAACATAATAGATCTCTGGGTGGTATAATGAAACATAATCTAACCGGTCAGGTAAGCCATATATTTGTGTAATAAAGGAAATATGCGTCATTCAGAAGATCTAGTCTTACACCCTTCTGTAAACTCAGAGACTCTCCATAGTCCACTCCACCCTTATTTCAGGCTGATGTTAAAGGAATTAAATTGCTCTATGTTTTAATACCCAATTAAAATTAAACACTCTGTCAATTCATAAGGATTTGTAAGACCCTTATTCTATAATAATGGACAGAGCCCAGTCTTAAAGTCAAACAGCAGAGTTTATTCACGAGAGTACTGAATACGATACAGTTTACCACAGGTTATAAACTGAAAATTATGTCATTAGTTTCAGCACCAACCAGTGCCATCTCCGTTCCAGTACAAAGGCTGTATCTCAAGCCTTCCCACATCTGTCTCCCTACCAATTTAATATAATTTACGGCTGAGCCAAGGTTTTCCGGTGTAGATAAGCATTCTAGCCAGTCTGAAGATTTAGTTCATTCATTCCTACCAAGGAACAGACCGTCATTGTTCTAATCTTTGATTCATTCACACACATTATATTCAGTACTAAGATTAAGAAAGAAAATTCATACATATACAGTAACATAATAGTATTCTGATTAGTACAAATACAGTAACATAATAGTATTCTGATTAGTACATCCTGATTGAAATGTAAACATACATTCAGCACTCCACGGGTCAGAACCTGGAATCCGCTGGTACCTCACCATCTATTGTCATCGATTTCTCCAGAGTCCTGGAAATAAGGCCTCATACACACGGAATTAGACAACAGCCCCATAAAACTAAAACAGTCACACAGGTGAATGTAGCCCATAATACAGTGATCATAATATTTGTTCCATTTTCCGAACATACTATCAAACCAATTAGTCAGAGAAGTATCCACCCCAGAGTTTTCTGTCAAACCGTGAGCCAGGGTGGTCAAACCAGCTGAGGCTTCAGGCACTGATTCGTCCGGAGCTGTGTTATTTGGGATGTAAGCACAAACATGGTCCCGATAATCACGCATACTTCTCCCTTTTCAGCCAATAACATATCTAATGCAATTCTATTCTGCCAAGCCATCAGGCTGGTTGCTTCAGTCTGTTCTGCAAAACCTTTAATAGCATCTATGGTATAATTGTTAAAGCGCTGTTGATTATAATAAATATAATTAATCCAGTCCACGTTCTTAATGAGAGTAGACCACCCGGAAATGCTTAACTCTAATCCTGCTAGGATCCGATTTTGCTTTAAACTCACCTGGTACCCCGTGGAACCCCAATGTTATCAATGTATACTTTGTCATCAAGAGACCCAGATGGAGTAGCTCTTTTCTCCCATTTGGCTAAACTTAATGTCTTGGTGTTGAATGAGTGTGAGAGGCATTCCCAAATGTACAAGGGAGCATAATCCTGTCCAATCTGCCTGGTAAAACCTCGCCCTGACATCATTTCCCAAGAGTACTGTACCGGGCCAAACGGTAATAATCTCCTCCGGTCACTGTAAAGCACATATGTCAGAGTCAAGGCCCGCGGGCCACATCCGGCCCGCGAGAAGGTTTTTTACGGCCCCTGGGATGATCTTGATTTATTATTAGAACCGGCCCGCAGACCGCAGCAAGCCGGCAGCCCGCAGATCTTTTACACGCACCAATACTACATTTCCCACAATGCAACGGTGACGCACCGAGCAGTAGGCTGCTTCATTTCAATATTTATTGGCACAGCAGTTGTCAGCATCACAGTAAAATTAACTTTCAGATACCCATCAAAAATGGCAAAACGGAAGGTGGACACTGAGAACCGGGGTTTCAAACAAGGTGGGAGTCGGAGTATTTGTTCACGGAGGTAGCTGGAAAACCTGTGTGTCTTCTGTGTGGAGAAAGTGTGGCGGTACTGAAAGAGTATAATCTGAGACGACATTATGAAACGAAACACGCGGACAAAAACAAGAATATGGACATGGAACAAAGGCTACAAAAGGCAGAGGAATTAAAACGAGGCCTCAAATCTCGACAGGCTCTGTTCAAAAAAGCCAAATCACAAGGCCAGGCTGCTGTCAAGGCCAGTTTTATTTTGGCAGAAGAGATCGCTAAATCAGCCCGGCCATTTACGGAGGGGGATTTCATCAAAAACTGCATGATTAAAGTTTGTGACGAAGTTTGCCCAGAAAAAAGGCAACTCTTTTTAAATGTGAGTCTGAGCAGAAACACCATTGCCGAGAGAGTAGACCAGTTGTCCATCAATCTAAAAGAGCAGCTTGTGAAAAAGGGAAAAGATTTCATTGCATATTCCTTGGCTGTGGATGAGAGCACCGACATTTCTGACATTGCCCAGTTGTCAATTTTCATCCGCGGAGTGGACTCCAGCCTAAGCGTGACAGAGGAGTTTTTGGCTTTACGTCCTATGCATGGCACAACTACGGGGCATGATTTGTATGAAGAGGTGTCAAGATGTGTAAATGAGATGGAGCTGCCTTGGGAAAAACTCGTGGGTTTGACAACCGACGGAGCACCTGCGATGTGTGGACACAGGAGCGGACTGGTGGCGAAGATACGGGAAAAGATGCAAGAGGAAAACGCGACAGGTGAGCTGACAGCTTATCATTGTATCATACACCAGGAAGCGTTGTGCGGTAAAGCCTTGAAAATGGAGCATGTAATGAGCATCATCACGCGCACAGTTAACTTTATCAGAGCCAAAGGTTTGAATCACCGCCAGTTCAAGGCATTTCTGACGGAGTTAGAAACGGAGCATGGTGATTTGCCTTATCACACAGAGGTGCGATGGCTAAGCCAGGGAAAGGTGCTTCAAAGATGTTTCGAGCTTCGTGAGGAGATTTGTCTGTTCTTGGACAGCAAAGGGAAAGACACAACACAACTCCGAGACGAAATGTTTCTGTGTGAAATGGCTTTTCTGTGTGACATTACGAGTCATCTGAATGCAATGAACTTGCAGCTGCAGGGTCGGGATCGTGTCATCTCTGATATGTACAGTACAGTGAAGGCATTTAAAACCAAACTGACTCTGTGGGAGACGAGATGCGGAAAGAAAATTTGAGCCACTTTCCCAGCTGCCAGACCATGAAAGAGAAGCTCTCTACCAGTGCGTTCCCGAGCGCACAGTTGGCTGATAAAATAGGTATGCTTGCCGCTGACTTTCGACACCGATTTGCTGACTTTGAAGCACAAAAAGCAGGTTGGAACTGCTCGGTAACCCATTTGCTGTTGACGTGGAAAGCTCACCACCAAACCTCCAAATGGAGTTGATTGACCTCCAATGCAATGATGCACTGAGGGCAAAATATGCGGCAGTGGGTGCTGCGGAGTTCGCCCGTTTCCTCCCCCGACACAATGCCCCAGCTGCGCATCCAGGCTGCTCAAACGTTGTCTATGTTTGGCAGCACATACCTGTGTGAACAACTGTTTTCTTTGATGAACTTGAACAAAACATCACACAGAAGTCGACTTACTGCTGAACACCTCCACTCAATTCTGAGGATTTCCTCAGCTCAGAGCCTTACCCCGAACATTGATGAACTTGTGGAAAAGATGGGACACCACCAAGTATCACCCTCAACCTCAAACAAGTGAACATTACTGTGCAATCACATATTTAGAGTTTTTACTCAGTTCAAGTTTAAAAGTTAAAGTTTAATATTTGTTTTCACTGCATGTTACTTCTCCTTAAACAAAGTGTTGTTTTTGATTAATAGATTTTTGCACTTTATTTTATTGTATTTCAATCCAATTATATTTTTAAAATATTTCAGTTGAGTGGATGATAGAAAATTGCTATTATTGTTTTTTTCTTTGAAGTAAATTTAGCCCACTTTTGCTAAAATAGAAAATATAGGCTACTGATGGTGCCTTGAATACCGGTTTCTTTCATTTAATGTTCATGTTATGGGGATTTTTATATAAAGGAAATTTGTCTTTTGTGTCTGTTGAAAATTAAAGATTACTGACAGAGCCATAAGAAAATATTGCTTTATTTATCTGATCATATTGGAATATATTTGTTAGGTTTTCAGTAGGTTCAATTAGGTTCACTAGACTATATGCGTCATTTAAAAAAATTTTTCAATGAACATTCGAACAGTCCGGCCCTCGGCTTGTAGCTAAATTTTTTATTTGGCCCTCCGTCCATTTGACTTTGACACCCCTGCTGTAAAGGGAGGAACCTGTGGATATAAATCGTGCAAGTCAATGCAACTGTCATTATCTGGCATTCCTGCTTTCGTGAACAGCTTTACCATACTGGCCTAAACTCCTCTACCCAGAACCGTACTAGGGTGTATATCAAGACCTGGTCATATCCATCATACCACAACCCTAGATCCTCCTTCATTTCTGTTTAAAGGGTTAGGCGTATCTTTATGCAATACATCCCTCTCTCCGGATTACAATCAAAAACTCTAACCTTCACTATACTCCACCTTCTTCCATATTGAGTGAGTGGATTCATATAGCCCTCTCTCTCAAATGAGCTATGACCTGTGTCCACGATCAATATGGGAACCTGCACCGATATATGCCATAATGGCTCAGAGTCCTAGACTGCCATGTAGTTGGAGACCCCATTTGGTCTACATAATACTCCATTGAGAGATCCTTCCCAACCTCTACTCTAACTTCCTGTCTACCCAGATCTAGGGATCTCTTATGCTTGTTTTGGAACAAAATCCTCATCGTCTAAACCATGGGTCAAATTACCACTCTCCGCATACTCAAGTAGGACATGCTATATCAGGAATATGGCACCCACGATAAGACAGCTCAGACGAACAGCTTCCATGTGAAGCCCCACCCTCTCCCCGAGAGCACTATTGTAAAGTGACTGTTCTACTGGATGTCATAAGGTGAATGCACCAATTTGTAAGTCGCTCTGGATAAGAGCATCTGCTAAATGACTTAAATGTAAATGTAAATGTAAACACATCACTAGCAAGAGCCAGACACACCTGCACTTCTATGAACAAAAACAGGGTAATAGGACAGGGAGGATTACTTCATTCGAGAGATGGCCCCGAATTCTGTTAATTCCAGTTCTCCTCTCGAACACTGTTTATTGTTCGACAGTGTGAATGTGTCTTACACTCCCGCCGTGCGATATGAATCCGGGTAGCACTTTCAGCTAGCTGTCACCAGGAGTCCTTGGTATGGTCCCCCAACAAGCCTCTGGGACTGGATTGAGTGACTTCACCTGTAGTTCACCTGTAATGCATAAAATCCTGAACATACAGGCTTGGTTAACAAACAGTTTCTCATATGTTTTATCTGATTATATCTTTAACTTCTATGCCTATTTATTAGCTAATTTTTTAAAATTTGAATTATTAGTTTCTTATCCAATAGGCCACTAACTTACCCACCCCCTTTTTGATACCTGGCTCTGCCCAGGTAACAACCTTATATTCCTAAATAATGACGTAGGATTAGTAAATTATAATATTGTAAAACAGAATCCTGAAACACTTTCTCTTCAGTGATTCAAACAATAATTCTAAACCCAAACTAAAACTCCATTATAATTAATTTACCCTAAAATTAGTAACCCAACTGACCACAATTCATTATACAAATGGCTCTCCCCCGGGGCTGATCAGACCCCAAAAGACAGCCATGATAAGGTCAATAGGTCATACCACCCTTTTATAGTCATGTTTCATACTACCTTAGACATATTAAAGAACCCCTTAAAATAAAAAATGCACTTGTGTAATTAAAACTCATAAAATAAAAACTCATAAAGTTCCATATGTGAGCGTGCCTCTTTAAAATACCTTTGCACTAAAACAAATAGTCCTAACAAATGTTTTATGTGTATATATTTGCAAACCTTAATGGATAATCAAAACTTCCAGGCCTTTTTCAATTTGGTCGTTTATGGCCGCTATCTCCCCACTCTCCCCAAGATTATAATCCCAGGAAACATCTAAAAGTGAGACACCTAAACCTCAATTTTCCCAGAAGAACACAACACGCCTAACTAGCATTCACTATGCTACTTCGATTCAGAAACTCAAAAGTGAACTATAAACTAAACCTAATGATAATTCCCCTTGACTAAAATTATTAATCATACATTTTAAACAACGTCTATGTATATGTTTACTTAAATTAACATGCTACCCTTAGATACAATTAACCTGATAACATTATTATCCAATGTATTACTTTTTCCCTCTGCCGCAAATGTCGTACATTTCTCAGTGTAAGAAATCCGTAATTTAATCCCAGATATTTAATAAAAATGCAATCGCATTCTCCCATGGCTCCTTCAATTTACATATTTTAGATAACTTCCATCTGTCCCGAATAAGGAATCCTACTTAAACACACCAGAATACAATGTTTAACTAAGTTAAATCAAACCCTAAAATTGACCATAACCAGTAACCAAATAAACAAACCACTTTTATCAGCAAAAAAACAAACTATACAAAAGCTCACTACTATAATGCTTCAGATGACAAAATTACTCAGAGACTCACGTTTACATCTGCTAGTTCCTCAAGAAAAAAACAACTTGCCCCTGTTACAGATGTCTACGTATCAGGGCAAAAGCTCAAATAACCAAATCTAACCTAGCTAATTTCCCGAAACATATGCCATTGTGTTTTTCTATAGAGGTTGCTTTTTCACATTAATACCTAACATTGTTCCACATAATGGAAACAGTGCTCAAATTCACTGGTGTTACATAAACAATCAAACCAGGAATCAATAACCATCAGAATCCATTATCACGATGTTTTACGATTGACATCCAGTCTCCCTTTCTCATAGCCTAATACAGTCCAAATAAACGCCACAAATCTATGATGCCCACCTAACGAATCAGCTGCTAGTTTTTAGCATCTTTCCTGACGACTCACAAACTACTTTTACAAATGTATTTGGACATTTTTATCAATTTCTGAAAAGTGACTCAAAACAATAATGCACGCATTTTCCTTCTAAAAGACAAACAATTTTCTCCGTTACCCCTAGTCACAACATAATTTCCGTGGCGACAAAAGTGCCTTGCGAGTGATGTCATCAAAAAGCGCTCAACCTCGACCCAATCCGTAACGACTTTCAATGAATTGTAAATAATTGTTGTTCGATAAACCAAACCTAATTTATCACATCTGTTCAAATCTTGAATTATAATTTACAACACCAACCAATATCTCTAAATTCGCTAATTTTATAAAAACATTTCGATAGGCATAAATCGTTATTGTCTCTTCGTTATTATTTAGAATTCATTTTGATTTAAGTAACTGTCTCGTCTTTGACTTAGTATTTTAATTACGACTCTATTCCCAATACGTTATTCACTTGTCTAATTAAAACTCCTAATAATCCATGTGAGTGTACCCCTTTAAGATATATTGTCTCTGGTAACAGGGAAATCCCCTTAACCCAAACGTTTACTACAACAACGAAACCTAATAATTATGATAATCCCTTCACGTCATTCGTTTTAAATCCTCGAAGTTTCATGTAACTCATTCAGTCTATCTTCAAATTGTCGTCCCAAAATATTTTATACACTGCCATACACTCAAACCACTGTGATAAACATGCACGGTCCCTTTAAGATAAGAAATTTACTTGTTCCCCGTAATGAAAACAGATAGTGTTTTTAGAATACGTTAAATTCTTGTTCGAATTGACTGGCGTTACCTAACCAAAAATCAATACTGGGAAAACAATCACAACTTTTTACGATTAAACTATTCTTACCTATCTTACCTAAGTGTCGCACTATATAGCCCCATTGAATGCCTAGCAGTTCTGTTACTAGCTGTAGCATCTTTTCAGACTATCCTTACGATATTTAGCCCCTTTAAAAAAAAATGTATTTGGAACTTTTAGCCACTTTTGAAAAGTAACTCTAAGCTATAATGCACACAATTTCCCTCTAAATGCCACAACCCATTTTCTCTGTTTAAATTTATCGTATGTCCGTCGATTCATAAAAATATAACATTCTGGTTATCGTATCTCTCCGTTATTCCCTACATTTAACTTTAGGTGACTTTCTCTTCTATAATACATTTATTTAAATGCGACTCCCATCTCAATACATTATTCTAGCAGATCATTTTGGGCAAAATAGAGTATTACAACTAAAATTTCTCGCCATTATTTTTAATTACTTATTTTTTCATTTCAATCTAAAACGCATATTAAACGTTCAGTTCATACGTTTTACAAACACTAGCGACCTTATTTTTTTCAGGCAAAACATACAAATACATGAATTACAATCTAAAATCAATTTTCGTTAACCGCCTCAGCTGGGAACCGAACCGTGGACTGCAGTTTGTAAGACTGCTACGCTCACCACTATACCACCCTCACTATGGAACTGACTGAGATTCTCCTCAAATAGACCCATTTTCTCTGTTTAAATTTGTAACTCCGGCCTCTGGACAACAGGAAATAGCCCTAATTTAACGACCCAAAGCTTTCCCTCAGTTAGGATTCTCCTTAATCTCGCTCTCTTTGTATCTGACCCTTCTTTTTTTACCCGATTGTCACCTCTGACCTTCCCTCAGTTAAATTACAACATTGGTGACGACGTTTGCAGTGAGTGTTACACTCCGGGCGAAATGTCCAATTTCGTTACAATTAAAACATTTTATATTTCTCTTTGACTCACCTTATCCACTTTTCTCGACTTTATTCCCTTTTCTAACTCTATTATACTTCCCTCGGCTTCAGCAGGGTTCACATATATGGATGGTAATTTCGCAGGTAGCTCCTGCAGCCGTATTCTTACAACCACTATTTCATCGACTGGATTACCTCTGTATTCTTGGTATAATCGAGAAGGATATAGTTTGTTACCCTCACCTCCACCCAATTGGTTAACTTTTTCATCTGCGGGAGCAGAGGGCAGCGCCTCTTGACTCTTGTTCGATTTAACATTTTCTGCGCCCCCAACTCTCTGTTTTGCTTCTGAAAGCCAAACTCTGGCTGTGTATAACCCCTGTTTATTCTGCTTTTTCACATTTTTTCCACATTCCTTATGTATCTGTTTTTTAAGTGATTCCAGCTTTTCTACTTTTAGACGGCCATCAAAATCATATTTCTTTCTCCATCTTAGACCGAAATCAATGTTTCTCTTGTCTCTCTGTTCCATATAACGCTCGTCTCCCGTTAGTTCTGACACTTCCTTTGAGGAATTTCTATCCATCCTTACCGTTACTAGTAGCTATGGTATTTAATCACTTATCTATGCCTTTCTATATTTAATTTTACATTCTATGTGCGTGTATTTCTATGAATATGCAATTTACCTTTACTTAGTTACTTTAGTTGCTTTTCTGTCTGACTATGTGGGTGTCTCTTTAAAGATAATCAGTATGTATTTCTCCTTCCCGGAAACCTCATCTATAGATTACTTTTGATCGGACATTACATTTCACTGGTAGGATATTCTCCTTGGGACTTTATATATATATCTATCTGCTACTTCTTGATAGTCAGACTACTTCCCATATACAGATAGACTACTCAGGTTCAAACTTTATTTAGGTATGTTTTTTTAATTAATGGCTATCCTATTTGTACGGAACAAGCGTCCTAATTCCCCAATGCGTACTATATCTCTCCTTAATAACCTTCCGGCTTGCAAAACCAGGATTTATTAAGCTCTAGTTTATTTATGGTAGTGCACCTTACCACAGGTCAATTTCAGGCCTGTTTCCTTCCTATCGATTTTGGTTAAAACCCAAGGTAGAAACCCGTTGTATTTGTTCAGAATATTCAAGCACCTATCATTGATTAAATCCAATCTCCTTTATAAAATTTAATAAAAAATATCCCAAATAATCCCTCCCAAATTTGAGAATAAAGGCTACTGACCTGCTGCCGACTGGGAAAAGCACTGTTCATTTGATCTAGTCACCGTCCCTGTCTTCTGGGGTGTATACCGGCCTGTTTGTTTAACCTCAATTCAGAGGCCAGGTCTTAACTAACGTGCAAGACTTTTCCGGCGTACGTCCTCCAGATGGCAGGGACGGATATTTAGATCCGGCTCGAAGGACCAATTTATTAGAGCAATTTAATTCCTTTATGTTTTAATACCCAATTAAAATTAAACACTGTCAATTCATAAGGATTTGTAAGACCCTTATTCTATAATAATGGACAGAGCCCAGTCTTAAAGTCAAACAGCAGAGTTTATTCACGAGAGTACTGAATACGATACAGTTTACCACAGGTTATAAACTGAAAATTATGTCATTAGTTTCAGCACCAACCAGTGCCATCTCCGTTCCAGTACAAAGGCTGTATCTCAAGCCTTCCCACATCTGTCTCCCTACCAATTTAATATAATTTACGGCTGAGCCAAGGTTTTCCGGTGTAGATAAGCATTCTAGCCAGTCTGAAGATTTAGTTAATTCATTCCTACCAAGGAACAGACCGTCATTGTTCTAATCTTTGATTCATTCACACACATTATATTCAGTACTAAGATTAAGACAGGAAATTCATACATATACAGTAACATAATAGTATTCTGATTAGTACATATACAGTAACATAATAGTATTCTGATTAGTACATATACAGTAACATAATAGTATTCGGATTAGTACATCCTGATTGAAATGTATACATAATTAGTCATCATTGATAAAAATTCCCTTAACCGCAGATGACATGATGGAATTGTTTTATTTTTGAATAACTGAATCTGACCGCTCTCTCTCTTCATCAGATGACACGGTGTACATGGACGATGAGGATGAGAAGAATGAGTATGTCCTGAATGACGTCGGCAGGCTTTACTATGGCACAGAGAACCAGATTGGTGCAAGAACATGGAACTATGGACAGGTGAAGGAACATAAAGATTGTCAGTCAGGTGATGGGAAAATGTGGCCTGAGTAAGTCAGACCCAACTAACTTATTTCTATCATTGTCAATGCTTCTCTCTCTCCTTCCATCTCTACCTCTCTATTTCTCAGTTTGATGAGGGGATCCTGGATGCCTGTCTGTATGTTTTGGAGAAGAGTGTAACCCCCCCCTCAGGCTGGGGAGACCCTGTCAATGTAGTCCGAGTCATTTCAGCCATGGTGAGTTCGCCTCACAAACACAAGGTGTCTTAAAAACCTCACACTATTACCTCTAACATCACTTCTAAGTCCAATCAATGTCCACCCAAACTGGCACCTCCTTATTCCAACTCTAAACTGAATCCAATGTGAACCTGTAATCTTCTTCATCCCAGATCAACTCCCCGGATGATTGTGGGGTCGTGGAGGGTAATTGGTCAGGGAAGTATGTGGGAGGGACTTCCCCTACAGCCTGGAGTGGCAGTGTGGACATCCTGAAGAAGTACCAGAAGGACGGAGGCATACCAGTCAGATATGGCCAGTGTTGGGTCTTCTCTGGGGTCACTACCACAGGTTAGTTACTGTATGTGTGTGTTTGTACATGATCAAATCAAATTACTTTTATGAGAGGGTGCTAGGTTGATATGCATTGACCCCTATCCTCTCACCATCTCTTTCAGTATTGAGGTGTTTGGGCATTCCCTCCCGTAGTGTGTCCAACTTCAACTCTGCCCATGACACAGATGTCTCCCTGACAACAGACGTGTACTTCAACGAGAATTTGGAGTCTATCGATCACCTCAACACTGACTCCATCTGGTTAGTAGAATACAGTGTATCATCTTAGTCATGTCATCACACACCACTCTTACAATATGGATTTACTAGATTCCATCTAAATTATAACCCATCCCTCCATCATTTCTGTCTTTAGGAACTTCCACGTGTGGAACGACTGTTGGATGGCTCGTCCAGACTTGCCACCAGGTCATGGTGGCTGGCAGGCGGTAGACTCCACCCCCCAGGAGACCAGCCAGGGCACCTTCCGCTGTGGCCCTGCCTCCATCACCGCCATCCGCAATGGACAAGTGTTCCTCAAACATGACTCACCCTTCATCTTTGCCGAGGTCAGTCTAGTCTAGTGTGTCTTCCTCTTTCTTCCTTTGTCTTACCTGAGATGTAATTATCACACCTTTCTCTGCTTGACCTCAACTTTCCATGCTAACAGGGTACGTTTCACAAATAATCTTCTGTCTATCTCAGATGCACAGTGATGACCTCACATGCCCCTGTCAGTCTCAGCTGTCCTCCATCTCGACTATCTCTACCTTTCTCTTCCTGCTGTACCTGTCCTGTAGGTGAACAGTGATAAGATATACTGGCAGAGGAACCTGGATGGCACCTTCACCCAGATCCACAGTGAGAAGAATGCAGTGGGCCACTGTATCAGCACCAAGGCTGTGGGCTCAGATGAACGCAATGATATCACACACCTTTACAAGCACCCAGAAGGTAGCTTCACATAGCTGTGCAAACACTGACATGCATTGTTTTATTACACACATATACAAGCAGACTCCTGTACAAGGCAAGCACCCAGAAGGTAAAATGCATTAATTCCCACTTTATTGTCATTCTATCAGGCACAGAAGAGGAACGCATTGCTGTGGAGACTGCCAGTCGCTATGGTTCCAAACCAGATACCTACTCCTCTCCAATCGCTGAGGATATATCAATAGAGGTGACCATGGATGGGGAGGGGCCACGCATGGGGGGAGATGCAGAACTGAACATTGTCATGCGAAATGCTAGTTCTCTACCACGCACTATCAACCTCCACAGCCAGGTGGCAGTCATGTACTACACTGGCGTGCTCAAGGCCACCGTCAAGAAGGACGAAATGCCTGTGGAGCTGCTAGCCAATGAAGGTGAGCCAATGAATATATTGTATTACACATCAGTGACGTTCAGTCAGACAGTGTTATGTATTGCATGCCCAGGTGTTTCTGATCCCTAGTCCTGTCCTGTCCCCCTCTCCTAACAGTAAAGACCCTGGAGTGGATCCTTGAGTACCAGCACTATCAGGACCAGCTAGTGGACCAGGCTGCTCTGATGCTGACCCTCTCAGTCCGGGTCACTGAGACACAGCAGGTCCTTGCCACTCAGTTCAGCTTCCGCCTCCGCACCCCTGACCTCATCATTAAGGTGAGACAAAACTACACAGACTGAATTAATCCTATCTACAGAATTTTTCTTTCTGTATATAATCTGTCTTTCTCTGTGTCTGATATTGTCTACTGATAATATGATTCAGAGATGTTCTGTAGTGGTAACAGTTTACTATACTTTTCCCTCCTAGCCGGTAGGGGAGGCTGTGGTGGGGAAAAAGATGGCGGCTGAGATTTTCTTCACTAACCCTCTGCCACGCACACTGAAGGGAGTGGTGTTCCATGTGGAGGGGCTGGGCCTGCAGAGTGTTCGACAGATCGCTGTTGGGTGAGAAACAATTATAATTCTGTTCATTATCTGCAGCTTCATCTAAGCACGGCTTTAGTCCTTATGACTCTGAAGGTGCACAATGTGTGATGTATGTTGTCACTGTCCTTTTATGTTCTGAACAAGCACAGGTCTGAGTGTCTCTCTCATCTCCTCTCTCAGTGACGTGGCCAGTCACTCCTCTGTGACTCTGACGGAACACTTTGTTCCTACTCTGCCTGGATCCAGGAAACTGGTGGCTTCTCTGGACTGTAAGCAGCTCACACAAGTTCACGGCGTCGCCAACATTGATGTCAAGGAGAAATGAGCCTTTGGACACCATAGACCCCTTTTGGTCTGCTTTACTATTGAGGCATAATCACTGTGGATGACAGAAGACGTCACCACCCTCTCCTCTTCCATACCAGAGCACTGATGTTGCTGTTGAGTTCATTATGATGTTTTAAAGTACAGTCTAGGTTTGAGACACAGGAAAACCAAACACCATGCAAGACAAACCTTTTCAATCATCATATGTTCCCACTTGAGGATTCCTGTCCCTTATATTGTTTTTTCATCCCTTCCACTCAATATCAGATTGGACCTGTATATAATGTGCCTTGGAAAGTGCCTAAGCATATGTTTGCAGTCTTTACAAGATTGGTATTACAACTTGTATAATTGCATGACATTTCAAAATGTATCTTACCTACTGAACAGAGCACAAGCTACAGTATATGACACATGGGAACAATAATGTTTGTTTAGTATGCTGTACAGTAAAGCACAAATACTGTGTACAGTGGTTTGTTATGTTGCCAGAGCATTGTATATCTATGACAAAATCAGCTTTTTCTCAGATATTATTTTCTAATACTTATTAGAAGGGGTGTGTTACCTTACACTCTACATTTGAATAATGCTATGGTGTTATTAACTCGTAAAATATTGTTGATTTTAAGAGATCAGTTCTTTTAAACATACAGGTAACTGCCAAAATAAAGGAAACACTTGAGTAAATGAGGAATACATTGTATATTGAAAGCAGGTGAATCCACACAGGTGTGGTTCCTAAGCAATTGACATCCCGTTATGCTTAGGGTCATGTATAAAAATTCTGGGCAGGCCAATTTGCCCATTATTTTCCTACCATGGTTATGCCCTCATAGGATGACAATGCCCCCATCCACAGGACACGAGTGGGCACTGAATGGTTTGTTGAGCATGAAAATTATGTAAACCATATGCTATCACCGTCTCAGTGACCAGATTTCAACCCAACACTTCTGGGAGATTCTGGAGCAGTGCCTGAGAGCGTTCTCCACCACCATCAACAAAACACCAAATTATGGAATTTCTTGTTAAAGATTGGTGTCGCATCCCTCCGATAGAGTTCCAGACACTTGTAGAATCTATGCCAACGCACATTGAAGCTGTTCTGACAGCTCGTGGTGGCATCCTATTAAAACAGTTTATGTTGGTGTTTCCTTTATTTTGGCAGTTACCTGTATATCCACCTGTATTTATGCACGACAGTGGTACTGTCTAAAAGTAATTCTATGTGAAATTGATGAACATGAGTGTATTATGAAGTCAAGTTAACGATGCTCCAGCCCAGGTTTTGTAGTAAAATCAGCTAGCTTTTCTAAATGGCAGCTTTGGCACTTAACAAAATTAACAACCCTGAAGTGTCACAAACTGCTGTAATGGCAGCTACATCACAAACAGTAGTCTGCAACTGCTTTAACGGTTTGAAAACAGAAAAGATATTGTATTTATGTGATATTTACATTTTATACTGTATTATACCATGTAAGTAAATTATTTCACTTCAATATTTTGCCCTTATTCTGTATGTGTGAGAGAGCGAGCGAGAGGATAGGATGAACTTTGTCCCCGAGGGGGAAATTATCTTAGGCACACAGTGCAAGAGAGAGAAAGTGTTATAGTGACAGAAACAGGTCTACACAAGTACAATATTTGGTTGGGCAACCTCTCCCCTCCACCTTGCTGCAAAACATAAATTATTAGTGACCCTCCTTTTGACAGTTAATTTCTACACATTTTGCTATGGGGCATAGAGAAAATGTTGCAGTTTTTACACATGTTTTCTGCAATTCTACATATTTTGCCATTGGGTGGTGTGAACATTTTGTAACATATTTCATGCAATTCTACTAATTTTGCAATGGGGCAGAGATAAAAAATATTTTAAAAACAATCTGTTTTAAAGCTAAGTTCCTGCAATTTCACATATTTTACCATGACTTATGCCATGCTAATATGATATTGGAGTGAGAGTCAGTAACAAAATTAATGGGGGCCACCTGGAGGTCAGGGCCCTTGGCACGTGCCCCGTCAATATTCGGCCTCGATTACTACAAGTTTAGATAGCTGGCTAGACTAACTACGAATAAAAGAAATTGTAAGATGACATGGATAATTGAGTGACTGTCAGTGACTGACATAACAAGAAAAACTGCTGAACGATGCACAACCAAATGTCAAAATTGCACCTGGTGTATTCTACTATTCTTACACTTATAGGTTGAGACCCCGACTGAGTTCCCGATTGTCACTTATGCCTGTAGCCGGCCCTGCATACACATACAGTGAATTCAAAAAGTATTCAGACCCCTTCACTTTTTCCACATTTCGTTACAGCATTATTCTAAAAAGGGAAAAAAAAAACATTTCCTCCTCAATCTACACACAATACCCCCATAATGACAAAGCCAAAGCGGATTTTTAGAAATGTTTGCAAATGTATTAAAAAACAGAAACAGCTTTTTTTACATACGTATTCAGACCCTTTGCTATGAGACACAAAATTGAGCTCAGGTACATCCTGTTTCCATTGATCGTCCTTGAGATGTTTCTACACAGGAGTCCACCTGTGGTAAATGCAATTGATTGGAGATGATTTGGAAGGGCACACACCTGTCAATATAAGGTCCCACAGTTGACAGTGCATGTCAGATCAAAAACCAAGCCATGAGGTTGAAGGAATTGTCCGTAGAACTCCGAGACAGGATTGTGTCGAGGCACAGATCTTGGGAAGGACACCAAACAATTTCTGCAGCATTGAAGGTCCCCAAGAACACAGGGGCCTCCATCATTCTTAAATGGAAGAAGTTTGGAACCACCAAGACTCTTCCTAGAGCTGTCCACCCAGTCAAACTGAGCAATCAGGGGAGAAGGGCCTTGGTCAGGGAGGTGACCAAGAACCCGATAGTCACTCTGACAGAGTTCCTCTGTGGAGAAGGGAGAACCTTCCAGAAGGACAACCATCTCTGTAGCACTCCACCAATCTTTATGTTAGAGTGGCCAGGCGGAAGCCACTCCTCAGTAGAAGGCACATGACAGCCAGCTTGGAGTTTAAGCACACAGCCAAGAATATGCAACAGGAGTGGCTTCGGGACAAGTCTCTGAATGTCCTTGAGTGGCAGAGCCAGAGCCCAGACTTGAACCCGATCGAACATCTCTGGAGAGATCTGAAAATAGCTGTGCAGCAACGCTCCCCATCCAACCTGACAGAGTTTGAGAGGATCTGCAATGGGAGAAATTTCCCAAATACAGTTGTGCCAAGCTTGTAGCGACATACCCAAGAATTGAGGCTATAATCGCTGCCAAAGGTGCTTCAACAAAGTACTGAGTATAGGGTCTGAATACTCATGTAAATGTTTTTTTTTAAATAACTTTGCTAAAATGTCTAAAAACCTGTTTTTGCTTTGTCATTATGGGGTATTGTGTGTAGATTGATGAGGGGGGAGGGGGGGAATCATCAATTTTAATATAAGGCTGTGAAGTAACAAGCTGTGGAAAAAGTAAAGGGGTCTGAATAATTTCCGAATGCACTAATATATAGACACACACACACAACTGATTTGCTCAAACGCATTAAGGAAAGAAATTCCACAAATGAACTTTTAAGAAGGCACATCTTAATTGTAATGCATTCCAGGTGACTACATCATGAAGCTGGTTGAGAGAATGCCAAGAGTGTGCAAAGCTGTCATTTAGGCTATGGGTGGTTTTTGAAGAATCTCAAATATATTTAAATTTGTTTAACATTTTTTTGGGTTAGTACATGATTCCACATGTTATTTCATAGTTTTGATGTCTTCACTGTTATTCTACAATGTTGAAAATAGTTTTTTTTAAACAATTGAATGAGTAAGTGTTCTAAAACTATTGACCGGTAGTGTTTATGTATGTATGTATACAAATCACATCTCTCTACAGTTATTTAGCCTTGTTCATATGGAGTAGTTCATTACAACACAATATTGGCAGTCATAAAACAACCTCTTCAAATAAAATGTTATTGGTCACATACACATGGATAGCAGATGTCAATGCGAGTGTAACGAAATGCTTCTAGTTCTGAATGAGCAGTAATATCTATTGAACAAGTAATCTAAAAATTATACAAGTGTAAAGGAATGAATAAGAATATGTACATATAAATATATGGATGAGCAATGGCCGTGCGACATAGGCAATATGCAGTAGATGGTATAGAGTACAGTATATACATATGGGATGAGTAATGTAGGGTATGTAAACATTATATAAAGTGGCATTGTTTAAAGTGACTAGTGATACATTTATTACATCCAATTTAATTATTAAAGTGGCTAGAGATCTGAGTCAGTTTGTTGTCAGCAGCCATTCCATGTTCGTGATGGTTGTTTAACAGTCTGATGGCCTTGAGATAGAAGCTGTTTTTCAGTCTCTCGGCCCCATGTTTGATGCACCTGTACTGACTCAAGGGGTTGTTGTCTTTGATGATCTTTTTGGCCTTCCTGTGACATCGGGTGCTGTAGGTGTCCTGGATGGCAGGTAGTTTGCTCCCGGTGATGCGTTGTGCAGACCTCACTACCCTCTGGAGAGCCTTATGGTTGTGGGCGGAGCAATTGCTGTACCAGGCGGTGATACAGCCCGACAGGATGCTCTCAATTGTGCATCTGTAAAAATTTGTGAGTGTTTTTGGTGACAAGCCAAATTTCTTCAGCCTCCTGAGGATGAAGATGCGCTGTTGCGCCTTCTTCACCACGCTGTCTGTGTGGGTGGACCATTTCAGTTTGTCCGTGATGTGTACGCCGAAAAACTTTTTAAAAACGTTCCACCTTCTCCACTACTGTCCCGTCGATGTGGATAGGAGGGTGCTCCCTCTACTGTTTCCTGAAGTCCATGATCATCTCCTTTGTTTTGTTGACATTGAGTGTGAGGTTATTTTCCCGACACCACACTATGAGGGCCCTCACCTCCTCCCTGCAGGCCGTCTCGTCGTTGTTGGTAATCAAGCCTACCACTGTAGTGTCGTCTGCAAAGTTGATGATTGAGTTGGAGCCGTGCATGGCCACCCGGTCATGGGTGAACAGGGAGTACAGGACAGGGCTGAGCGGAATGGAGATGTTGTTTCCTACCCTCACCACCTGGGGGCGGCCCGTCAGAAAGTCCAGGACACAGCTGCACAGGGCGGGGTCGAGACCCAGGGTCTCGAGCTTAATGACAAGTTTGGAGGGTACTATGGTGTTAAATGCTGAGCTGTAGTCGATGAACAGCGTTCTTACATAGGTATTCCTCTTGTCCAGATAGGTTAGGGCAGTGTGCAGTGTAATTGCGTCGTCTGTGGACCTATTGGGGTCGGTAAGCAAATTGGAGTGGCTAGAAATAAAGTCAAGATACTATAATGGTGATCTTACTGTCAGTCATGACAACCTCTTGAAAAGAGAAACATAAAAAGCATCATTAAATCAGTGAAACACACAGACTTTGTTAGGCTACAATGTCGCAGATGCTCTGCACAACTCCGTTGAACTCCTCAGCATAGACATTGTGAGCTGCTCCTTCAACCATCTGAGACTAAGAAAGAAAAAGGGAGGCAGTGTGAGGTTCAGCTTTCCATTTCACTCTGTGATTTCAATATGGGTTTGTCAGTGATTTCTTATTTACATGTTTTCTCCTTCCACAATGAGTGATTGGTGTGTTTTTACACTCCATCTCACCACAGTGCAGGTGTAGCTCCTTCTAGAGCATCAACCTGAAGATCACTGATCAACCCCCCAGAGTTCCCAGGTGTCTTGAAAGCACCATAAATCCAGAGAATGCCAGGCAGATGACAAAATTTGCCCACAAAGGACCGCCGTGCCACCTTCCTGTTCAAGAGAGCACAGCACAAGGCGAGTCCAAAAATGTATTGTATGCTGCTGCATGAATCATGTAATATGCCAGGGAGATGTAATGTTGGGAGATGTAACTAATGTATGTTGTGTAGTAAGCTGTTAGTAGCCCATGTATGTTGTGTATGTTCACCCAGCTGTTAGTAGCCCATGTGCCTCACCCTAATAATTTGGTCCCTTTTCCCCTCATAACTTAGTCTACTGTTCTGACTTGGTGGTGCACATTTAACCTATAGCCTGTATCAGAGAAATGTCATCAGTCGCGTTGTACAAAACTGGCGATAGCTTTCCGAGCTAAAGGATAGCCGTGGTTAGCTGAATACTAACGTTAGCTTTTGAGAAAAAAAAACAGATCCGCACCACATTTGGTGAGGCGGGTTGCAGGAGAGTGTTTTGAAGTTGAGTTTTTAGAAAAAAATATAGAAAAAGACAAAAAGATACAAAACATATATACATATAAACATATAAACATACAAGACGAGGACGTCTGACTATGCCATCTTGGAAACCTTGAAGAAGCTATAGAAATAGAATATAAGCGCAATAGAAGAGTTGTTCCTTGTACTATTGTCTCGTGTCTTTAGAGAACTGTTTCACTTTGATGTACTTTTTCTTCTGTCCTTATTTTGTCTTTCTTTTCTTCTGTTAACTAGATCTTCTTTGTTAGCTAGCTAGCTTCTTCCAGGAGAGTCCCTAGCAACTGCTTAGCAACTGGTAAACAATTTAGCTAGCTAAGGTAACTACACTTTTATTTTTAAAAAGTTACTTTTTCCAAGGCCTATCTTCTTTGTTTGTTGCTTGTTTTGTCTCCAATTCAGTCTTGCCGTTCTTTTGCTTTTTCCAATGTACTTCACTCTAAAAACCATGTAGATTTCAATATTTGTAGGAGCTCATTTTTTTCAGTAGTTGCGGCATTCCGTGTTGTTTTGTGCCTAAGAACAGCCCATAGCTTTGGTATATATGGGCCATATACCACACCACCTCGGGTCGTGTTGCTTAAATAGACACAGGCTGGAATGCAGTTTTAACTAATCAGCGTTCAGGATTAGACCCACCCATTGTATAAAGCGGCATGACAACGAACGCGATTGGTCGACGGTCTGCTGGGTGGGGTTTTATATGTCAAATCAAATTGTATTTGTCACGTGCTGAATACAACCAGTGTAGAAATTAAATGTTTGCTTATGAGCCTGTTTTTTCATTCATTGTCCAATTGAATTCATTTACATTCCTATCGCATCCTTTCTGTAATATCTCTGGTTAGGGTTTAGAACACTGAGGTATAGGTTTAGGGTAGGGACGTCCCAAGGATTCCGGATAACACTAACCTTTTTCCGTTCGCAGTTTTGCAATAGACGAAACGTTTGGCAGCAGAATGGGCGTAATGAATACACCCCAGTTTCAGTGACACGTCATTTTTGTGCGGCATCTGACGAAAGCGACTTGCATCCTGATTCTCGTTGCACGTTTTGAGACTTTTGTTAATAAGAAAACATGTCTAACTCGGTAATTTCAGTTATTTCTCGATTCTTGGAGGAATACAGGACCAAAACATCGAATAAATTGAAAGTGGTCGACGCCTACCTTTTCTACATCTTGTTAACTGGTGCATTGCAGTTTCTGTACTGCTTGCTGGTTGGCACCTTCCCATTCAACAGCTTTCTGGCCGGGTTCATATCTTGTGTTGGAGCCTTCATCCTGGGAGGTAATTTAAACACTCAACTGTAAATGTATTTGCATAATCTTGTGATATTCAGCTGTATTGTACATCAGTGAAGCCAACCAATGGCAGCCACCATTATTGTGAAATGGTTTCTGATCAACTCACCCCATTTTTTTTCTGGCCTGCCTACAGTCTGCCTGCGTATCCAGATCAATCCAGATAACAAAGGAGACTTCCTGTCCATATCCCAGGAGAGGGCCTTTGCCGATTTCTTATTAGCCCACACTGTCCTGCACCTCGTGGTCATTAATTTTATTGGTTGAGAAACAAATTATTTGAACCCTCAGACCAGGTGTGAACAGTATGCACAAAGTACATCTTCACAGTAATTGTTATCCAGTGTTATGAATCTGCATGTTACTGACATGATTCTTGTTTATTTCATTTCACAGATTTAACAACAGACTTGACCAAAATGCACTTGTCACCTCAAGACAACATTCATACAATAAGATTTTGCCTCCCTAATTTACCCTAACTGTAAGTGCATGGGCCGATCAATAATGACTGTGATAATACCCACATCTTCTACAAATTTCTGTCACTCAATTGTCAGTTTCTCAAATAATTATTTTGTACTGTTTGTATGATTGTTGCAAACCACTTGAGATTGTTGAAATAAAATAAAAACAATTGTTTAAGAGTTGTGATTTTAATGGAATATCTCTTTAGCATGATTGATAATGATTTTCTGAGCAGACCATTCAATAACTAGGACTGGAGACAACTCCACAATCGGACTTATTCTAAAGCTACTTGAACTGTAGGGCTGTTTCATACTACATGTGTATGACCTAATGATTAGCTATAGACAGCAGTATTCAAATATAAAAGACATGCTAAATTCCCAGATTCTTTTTTTCTCTGACACCCTCAAAATCTGTCTATTTTTCATAACTAATGTAATGATTACACCTTTATTAATTGCTAGCAATCAAAACTTGGCCAAGTCTGTTCATCTTGGTACATTGATCTAGTTCAAAATAAGGCAACAGTAAACACGTTGTCCCCCACGAATGATGCAGAAGTAAGCGAAAGAAAAAGTACAGCTCTCCACACGACCTTTTCAATAAGTCTTGCGAGAGCTTGGTAAGTATGTTCTGTCTCGTATGACTGAGTATCACTAACTACGATGAAACAATTTTAAGAAGAGGCAACCGTAAACACGAATAATAAATGTTTCCGAGTTCGTGGCATTTATCAAGACAGACCTTTTTCGTTATCTGACGCAACTGTAGGGCAGTAGGATTCACTTTCGTATATGCCCAGCAGAAGGCAGTAAAAAAACATTTTAAAGGGAAATAAAACATATTTTCAGACTTTGTAGCTAGTATTTTGGTCTTTTCAAGATTCCGTCCGTATGTGCAACTACAAACATATTCCCCGACCCCCATATACTTCCAGAGAAAGGTTTCTATACCGTTTTGATACTTCTGAAAGCATCCATGAAACTGATAAAGATATTTTCTACACATATATTTATATAAACTATGATCGTTATAATATTGCTGACAAGTTGGTGTGTAGCTAGCTATTCAAGCAATATGCTAGTTATAACTAATTATCTAGAAAAGCTAGCGGCAGCCAACTTGCTAGCTATTGTAGTTAGCTTGGGCATTTTCACATACCGGTAGCTTTAATAAAGAGTACATTTGGAAACTGGGTATAAGGAGCCATGAAGACGAACGTGTGAAGTTCATAAGAGCATCAAAGTAGATGTCAAATGAAAGCTGAGAGTGTGTGTGCCTCTGTTCCTTCATAATCTAATGCAGCTGGATATCTTTGTGGATCTATCGAGACTTTAGTTTAGACTGTTCGAATCCACGTCCACTTGAAAGCGTTTTGCTACACAAACTCTAGGGGAAGAGGGATACACACACTTTCTCAAATGCAGATCTCTGAGGAGTAAATCAGTGAATTGTAAACATATTGATAGTAGTAATCTTGTAATAACGATTAATTAAATTGTTTGTCAGTAATTTCACTCAAATGTATTATTCACAGATTGTCACCATGCCACTGACAAATGCTGAAAAGCAAAGAAGATACAGGCAAAGACTAAAGGAGAAGGGGAGTTATGAGGAGGTCAAAGAAAAAGACAGGAGGAGGCACAGTTTGAGAAAAGCAAAGGCTAAAAGCCAAGGAAAATGTATGTTTCTAGTGTTTTGTGAGTTTGATCAATTACCCTTTCAATGTATATTTACATACAAATGATTTATAACTTTGTGTACCTATTTATGCTGCATCATCACAAAGAGAATGACATTCAAATCGCTCTGGATAAGAGCGTCTGCTAAATGACTTAAATGTAAATGTATAATTAATTTCTGTGTCTAGAACAAAGCAGGGACCCATCATTTCATTCCGTTACCATAAATATGTTACCTGGTGTTAATCCACTTCTTAATAACCAGATACTTTTTTGTATAACTAAGTTGTCATATCACAAGGCTGACACCCCATTCTTTCAGCAGACATCTTTTAATCAGATATTTACGTTTTTGGAAAACTTGGTCACACATTTTGGGGAATTTACTTTTGCTCTTAGTAATGTCCTGTTTATATTTGCTGTTTTATTCTATTCCTTACTCTGTTTGTGTCCTTGGATCTTGAAAGGTGCAATAACATGTATTATTATTATTGACAGGGCATGAGTTTCATCATCATCTGCTGAAGATGGATCAATATGGGAGATATGAAAGCAGTGGTCAGCCAGGAGAGCTTTTTGTAGGTTAACCCACATTTTTATCTATTCTTCAAAATGAGAAGCAATTAATTCTACCATATCTAACACAATTGGCTGTTCATTAACAAGTTCTATTGGTCAAATAGTTTATTTCCCTAACCCCAACCATGGTCTGTTCTAGGATCCCTCACTGCATTGGAGGCAGGTCAAAGAGGAGGCTGAAGAATGTGAGATTCAGCAAAGCCAAGGGTCAGCAGTTTCATTAGGAGTTGAAATATCCCAGGTTTGTCTAAAGGAGGACCCAATTGAACAAGATCCCTCCTTTGATACAGTTTCAGACATCCATGGAGTCACAGAACAAGAGCGTGTACATAAACGCATGAAGTATCTCAAAGTAAAGGTAAGTAGCTATATCCTTAACTGTGCAAGCCTTGTTACAAGGCACAGAGTTATTGTTAGAAATAAAATGATACATTAATTAATTATGTTTTCTCCGTGTCAGGTGCTGCCTTCTCTAGTCCCAGTCAAAGAGTCTGAAGAATGCCCCCTTGTGCCAGTAGATGAAATTGCCTCAATTACAGTGAAGGATGAAGAGAATGAAGACTGGTTGAAGTCAGAAGATGAGGATCTTCTGAAAGTGTCAGTGCCTTGGGAGCTGTTGGAAACATCACCATCATCATCATGTTCAGATACAGAGGACAGTGATAATGTGCGGGTGAGTTCCAACATTTAATAATAGACTGAGTGAAATAGACACCCTTTGAGATGTTTTGTAAAGTTAGGTTTGTGTGCATTATCTCTTCAGCTGTGCTTGTCAATGGGCCTCCTAACGATATTTTATGGATGTTATTTTTCTCTGATAGCACATGGACACAAAAACCCTCAGTAGAAAGAGGCTAAGAGCTGCTGTGGCCATTCTACCACAGGATCCCCTGGATTCAGAGGTGGAAGACCTAAGTGACTCAGAGGATGATGACCTAGAGGATATTCCAAAACCAGGAGATCTGGAGGATGAGTCCCCTTCTAAGCTTACAAAAGGAGATGCTTCCCCATACCCTAAAACCGCAGAGTCTCCCAAGAGGAAGAAGAGAAAAGGCAGAAATGTAATTATATTGGTTCCTACAGACACATATAACCACAATCTCGACACAGTTGTAAGCCCATTTAATTCTACTTCCTTCAAAACACAGCCAAGACATCCGCTTTGGATGAAGGCCGACATAGATTCCTTCCAAGTTCCAGATCCAGTGTTTGTGGCACCACAGTGTGTTCAATCTCCCTATCAATATTTCAAGATGTTCTTCACTGATCAGATGCTTGCACACATTGCTGAGCAGACCAACCTTTACTCTGTTCAACAGACTGGATCCGCAATCAACACAAACTCTGGAGAAATTGAGGATTTATTGTCTATGCTTCTCTACATGGGTGTTTTTGACTTTCCAACCATTGTGGACTACTGGCATTCTGACTCTCGCTTCCCACCTGTGGCTGATACCATGTCTGTGAGAAGGTTCCAGTCACTCTGCAGGTTTCTTCACTTCAATGACAACATGCAAAATAATCACAGTCCTGACCGCTTCTACAAGATCCGACCTCTTTTTAACATGCTGCGTCAACAGTGTCTCCTCATACAGCCAACCAACAGGCAAAGCATAGCTGAAGTCATGGTAGCTTACAAAGGCACCAAAGCAGGAAATCTTCGTCATTACAAATCTAATCAGCATGACAAATTTGGTTTTAGGTTATTCTGTCGGGGCAGTTCTTCAGGAATTATCCATGACCTGCTACTGTACCAAGGGGATACAACATTTCTCAACAGTGGGCTAAATGAAGATGAACAGAATCCTCTGCTGAGTACCAAGGTTGTCACCACCCTCTGTACATCTATTGCAGAGCCAGAGGCTACAGTTGTTTTCTGTGACAACTACCTCATCAGTCTTGACCTGGTAAAGTCCCTGCAGGCCAGACTGGGTGTGAGGTGTATTGGCACTGTGAGAGCAAACGGCACAGGTGGAGCAACTGCAATGGATGACAAGGATCTTGCAAAGCTAGGGCGTGGAGCATACGACTACTGTTCTCAAGAGGGGGTGATTGCTGTCAGGTGGTTGGACAAAAAGAGCATCTCAATACTAAGCAATGCGTGTGGAATTGAACCTCTGGGGTATGTTAGGCGGTTCTGTCGGGAGACCCATCAAAAGATTGATATCACATGCCCATCAGTCATGTTGGCTTATATTCAAGCAAAGGAGGGCATCGATCTGTCTGATATGCTGGTGCGTCTGTACAAGACACCTATGAAGGCACGCCGGTGGTACCTACCTCTGTTTGGATACATCCTTGATCTGTGCATTGCCAATGGTTGGCTGATGTACAAGCGGGACTGTGACCTTCTCAAGGAAAAACCAGTGCACCTAAAAAGGTTTCGTTTGTCTGTGGCAGGGACTCTAAAAGTAGTCAATAAACTCCCAACCAGGTTTGGCCAACCATCAGTTCCTCCAAATCCACACACAACTCCAAAGCAGCTGCACAATCCCAGAGCCTTACAGCCTACAGCAGATGTCCGTTATGACTGCCTTGGACACTGGCCTATCTTTGGGGAACAGAGAGGAAGGTGCAACCTGTGCGTCAAGGGCGTCTCGAGGTGGAAGTGTTCCAAGTGTGGTGATGGAAAGTTGTTTTTGTGTCTGAACAACAAGCAGCAGTGCTTTGTGTGTTATCACCAGAAGTGATCATTATCAGAGCACAATAATATTATGTTGGCTTTTTGTTACATAAAAAAATATTTATTCGAAAACATTCGTTTTTGTTGTTTTCCTATTATATGGAAGTTTCCATGAAGTTGATGGACAATCTAATTTTTCTCAGTGTTTCAACATTGATACTGTTAATTGTGGCCATTTTTGCTGTTACTGTGATGCCTATAATTTGGACTACCATGAAGTAAAGGTTACTTTTTTACTTATGTTTTACTTCACTTGAACATGTTTTTGTATTATTGTTTCATAATGCCATGTACATTTGCACAAATACATTGCACAAATACAAATGTGCTACTTGTTTCTCACTGTTGCCTCTTTGTTCAGAAGTTGATTTTTTCCACTAGTTTTTTTTTACTATTTTGCACCCTACCTATACTGAACAAAAATATAAAACACAATATAAAACAATTTTACTGAGTTACAGTTCATACAACAAAATCAGTCAGTTGAAATAAATAAATTAGACCCTAATCTATGGATTTTACATTACAGGGTAGGGGCACAGCAAATCAGAATTAGTTTTCCCCACAAAAGGGCTTTATTACAGACAGAAATACTCTGAAATAGTTTCATCAGCTGTCCAGGTGGCTGGTTTCAGACAATTCCACAATTCAGCCAGATGTGGGTGTCCTGGACTGGCGTGGTTACACGTGGTGTGCAGTTGTGAGGCCAGTTGGAAGTACTGCCAAATTCACTAAAAGGACATTTGAGGCAGCTTATTGTAGAGAAATTAACATTCAATTATCTGGCAACAGCCCTGGACATTCTTGCATTCCATGCCAATTGCACACACCTTCAAACCTTGAGGCATCTGTGGCATTGTGTTGTGTGACAAAATTGCCCATTTTCGTGGCCTTTTATTGTCCCCAGAACAACCCGCACCTGTGTAATGATGTTTAACCTTAATTTAAGTAGGCAAGTCAGTTAAGAACAAATTCTTACTTACAATGATGGCCTACTGGGGAACTGTGGGTTAAGTGCCTTGTTCAGGGGCAGAACGACAGATTTTTACCTTGTCAGCTCGGGGATTCGATCCAGCAACCTTTCGGTTACTGGCTCTAACCACTAGGCTACCTGCCGCCCCGATCATGCTGTTTAATCAGATTATTGACATGACACACCTGTCAGGTGGATGGCAAAGGAGAAATGCTCACTAACTGGGATGTCAACACATTTGTGCACAAAATTGGAAAGAAATAAGCCTTTTGTGCGTATGGACAATTTCTGGGATCTTTTATTTCACCTCATGAAACATGGGACCAACCCTTTACATGTTTATTTGATATTTTTGTTCAGTACTCCCAAGTGGGTGAACCTATGCCCCCCAGGCCCACCCATGGCTGCACCCATTGCCCAGTCATGTGAAATCCATAAATTAGGGCCTAATTAATTAAATAAAACTGGCTGATTTCCTTCTATGAACTGTAACTCAGTAAAATCTTAGAAATGGTTGCATGTTGCATTTATATTTTTGTTCAGTATAGCAAACAGAGTAGCAGCATATGTGAAACTGTATGGCGTCAATATGCATGCGTGACACAGGAGTTTGGTGTCACCTTAATTGGGCAGAACGGGCTCGTGGTAATGAATGGAGCAGAATCAGTGGAATGGTATCAAATACATCAAACATGGTTTCCAGGTGTATGATGTCATTCCATTTACATTGTTCCCTCAGCAGTCTCTTGTAAATTGTGTGTTGGCATGTCAGCGTAAGTATGTGTGGGTAGAGTCCAGTGAGTGTGCATAGTCAGTGCAAAATGCAGGCCTAGATAGTATTCAGCCAATTAATGAAGGTCATTTTTTGACTGAACTGAATCTCCCTTCATCTCTGCTTCAAAGGAGCATGACGTTTCAAGAGGGTTGAAGATCGTAGCAGTACATTATTGCATCCAACTATGGCACCTGCTTGAGTATGCTTTTTCCACGTCGGGCAGTAAATCAGTGGATGGTACTAATTTAGAAAGTTGTTTTTGGCATCACTGAGCAGTGCCCATTAAATAATTAAATCCAATTGTTAGACTCTACCACCAACTCCAAATCAAACCCAAACATGGATTTCATGTTCTCGCTTTTGTTAAGGGTTGCGTCAATCGAATCTGATATCAGGATAAATATGACACTGAGTCACCTTATTGTATACTATGTATTTTTTATTAGCTAAGCAATAAGTGGTAAATGCAATTTGCGTATATACGGGCTCTTTGTCCCACCTCGCAGGGCAAACAGAGAACTGACTTGTTCCTGACAAAGATATTATAATATACTCTGACAAAAGTAGTTCCTGCTTCCGAACTGGTCTGTCAGAATAGAGAATGGGCGTGGTTTAAACTCACTCAGCCTATCCTTGATTGTTGGCTCACAGGCTGGTCCCAGCCCCCTAGGCGCTTCAGCGGTCTGCCATTGTAGTTGTGTAGAATATCTATGTGCCCATGCTTGATACAGTTATAAAGCACCTGGCTCCTGTTCTCTATCAAAATACTGTTTGTTCCCTACACTACGTTCTGTATGTGTCTGTTTTGATGTTATTCTGTATTTTTCCATCACGTGAAAGGCCCATGGCCCTGAAACTGTTAACAATGTCTCAAATCAGCTATGTTGCATAACACATATACCCACACAAGCCAACAGCAAATATTATTCCATCACATATGATATGGTAAGGGCTAAAGTGTATAACACAGAACCTCACACTTTGCGTGCTCACCTGTTTGTCCCAGCTAATCAGCCTCGCAATATGGGCACCTTGTTGACGCAGAGAGAAAGTGGAAAGAGTGCGCGCGCAAACATTGCTATCCATGTTTGGTTTTGATTTGGAGGAGGTTGGTAGCATCTAACAACTTGATTTAATGGATCCATGGGCACTGCAAATGATGACTTCCTAATCAGAACCGTCTATCACTTACGGATATACTTTCGGACGTAGTAAAAGTGTCGCCAAACAGGCACTGTCCGGCAAATAACCGGCATACCAACCTGGGTAGATATATTGTGTTATATTCTCCTACATTCAATTCACATTTACACAAACTTCAGTGTTTTCTTTCAAATGGTACCAAGAATATGCATATCCTTGGTTCTGTGCCTGAGCTGTTAGATTTGGGTATGTCTTCAGGCGGAAATTGAAAAAAGTAGGGGGTAGCTCTAAGAGGTTATTAATAAAGCCACATACAAACATGGTCTCTCTTTTGTTTTCTTGAGTAAGGCAGCTCCAACATGCAGGTGTTTCAGCCTAGCTCAGTGCTTTCTGCGGTGCTGGGGCAAGCCAGCAGAAAATAGAGCGTTGTGCCGTGATTGGCTTAGTATTCTGTCACTCATGGGGACACTAAATCATCGCCAAGTCTAAGGGTAGAGCTAGAAAACTCTATCCCCTTGGGTGCTGCCATAGAGTTACATTAGAAGTGCCCATCCAAGAAGGTTAAAGGTCATTGGCCACAGAATGACGTCAAATCACGTTATATGTACAGTAGCTTTGATAGGACTGATCATGTCAACATCATACTTTCAAAATCTTAGCTAGCAGTCATCATCATGAATCAAGTCATCATCATGAATCAAGTCGCCAATCTACTGGCAAATCATTTTTAATCCTTGTCATATGAAGATAAAGAATGAAGAGAAATTATATTATATATATATATTATATTGGTGCTCATTGGCCATTGGACATAAACATTACACAAGTTGGAAATCGCAAATTCAACAATGAGTGGTTTGTAAGGAATCTGTGACAGTGGCTAACTGCAAGCATTGCAAAGCAATCACTAGCCTGCTAATCAGGGGAGTGGCTGTATGGTCCCAAATCGGGGATTAAGGGTCTCTTTTCCCCAAATAAAAATGATAAACATTCAACATTGGCCATGCTATGAATGAAGCATGGTTTGGGCCTTGCTCAAAACAACTTAACTCGGAACTACGAAATCTTGACTTCAGTGAGTTCCAGTCAAATGGGAAATCGGGAATAAACGAGCTCCATTAGACCTCTTTCCAGCACAGATGCGCGAGACTCTTGGCTACAATAAGAAAACCATCGCCATCTGCGCTCATTCAACATAGCCTAGATTTACGTTGTTATTACTTCTAAACAAAACTTTTTGGGGTTATCATGCAATTATGTTTTGATTCTTGATTGAACAGTCAATAATATTATATTTGATTGTGATCTTTGTAAAAAAAAAAAGACAGACATTTTACTGCTTGGAGTGAAAGTGTAAAAAAAAAAAAGTCTAATACTGTTGATTTGCGATGATGACACAAACATATTAAGCAAGACATTCATACGAGCCTTAAAATCCAATTATAATCCAAAAGTAGTATGACAAGCACTCTTAAACAACATCCAAATATATGTTTGTTTTTTTGCTGGCTTTCTGTAAGAACTCCCCCATGTTCTGCCACTAACTTTCGCGCATTGCCATCGTGCCACAATGTTTGCAAACACAGAAAGGGGTCTAACGGTACATTGTTGGTACATTGGTGTCGTTCAGATTCATTGAACGTTATTTTTATCCAAGAAGGCTTCGTTCTTTTGACGTGCCAATTGCAGGGAAGTATGATTCACTTTCATGCATGTCCAGCTGAGGTAGCAAAAAAAATAACCTTTAAAGGTAAGGAATGTATTTTCAAAATCTGGTATTTTGGTCTTTTCGAGTTTCCGTATGTGCAACCGCAATAATATTCCCCGAGTCTCGGATACTTCTGAAAACATCCATGTTACAGGTAAATATATTTTTATGCGTATATATTTATCTAAACATATATGAACTTTATTTGACAAGTTGGTTGTGTAGCTAGCTGTAGAAGCCATCATTTTGCCAAATAGAATCGGATTATCTAGCTAGAATATAATAGATAGCTATCTAGCTACAAGCCAACGTTAGCTTTTGGGCAATTCCACGAACTAGTATACAGCAATATAAATAAACGCAACATGCAACAATTTCAAAGATTTTACTGAGTTACAGTTAATAAGGTAATCAGTCAATATAAATACATTAGGCCCTAATCAATGGATGTCACATGCCTGGGAATACAGCTATGCATTTGTTGGTCACAAATACCTACATTAAAAAAAGGTAGCGGCGTGGATCAGAACCAGTCAGTGTCTGGTGTGACCACCTTTTGCCTCATGCAGCACAACACATCTCATTCGCATAGAGTTGATCAGCCTGCTTGTGGAATGTTGTCCCACACCTCTTCAATGGCTGTGCTAAGTGGCTGAATATTTTCGGGAACTGGAACACGCTATCGCACACGTCCAAAGCATCCCAAACATGCTCAATGGGTGAAATGTATGGTGAGTATGCAGGCCATGGAAAAACTGGGACATTTTCAACATCCATGAATTGTGTACAGACTACAGAGCCTTGCATTATTATGCTGAAACATGAGGTGATGGCTGCGGATGAATGGTACGACAATGGGCCTCAGGATCTTATCACGGTATCTCTGTGCATTCAAATTGCCATAAATTAAAATGCAATTGTGTTCGTTGTCCATAGTTTATGCTTGCGCATACCATAACCCCACCATTGAACACTCTTTTCACAACGTTGACATCAGCAAACTGTTCACCACACGACGCCATACACAATGTTTGCCATCTGCCCAATATCGTTGAAACCGTGATTCATCCGTGAAGAGCGCACTTCTCCAACGTGGCAGTGGCCATCAAATGTGAGCGTTTGCCCACTGAAGTCAGTTACAACTCCGAACTGCAGTTTGGTCAAAACCCAGGTGAGGACTACGAGCAAGCAGGTGAGCTTGCCTGATGCGGTTTCTGACAGTTTGTGCAGCAATTCTTTGTTTGTGCAAACCCACTGTTTCATCAGCTCTCTGGGTGGCTGGTCTCAGATGATCGTTTGTGAGGCCGTTAGGATGTACTGCCATATTCTCAAACTACTTTGGAGGTGGCTTGGGGTAGCGACATTAACATTACATTCTCTAGCAATTGCTCTGGTGCACATTCCTGCACTCACCATGAGAATTGCACACTCCCTCAGAACTTGAGACATCTGTGGCATCTAGACAAAAATACACATTTTAGTGGGTTTTTATTGTCCCCTGATCATGCTGTTTAATCAGCTTCTGGATATGCCACGAATGTCAGGTGGATGGATTATCTTGGCAAAGGAGAAATACTCAAACTGGCATGTAAACACATTTGCGTACAAAACTGCAGAGAAATAAGCTTTTTGTGTATACATACTTTTTGGGTCCATTTTCCAACCTGTTGGTGGACATTTTGAACCTAAATTAGCCATAGCTCTGAGTGAGCAAAATTAAGGTAGCATAATGGTGAAAACTTGCACAGGATTTTAACTTCTCTATCAAACATTGAGAGAATGGCGCTGGATTGGATAGCAGCCATTTTACTGGTTGGGGGGGGGCTGATCTGAACTGTTTTTGTACATAACGTTTCCTCCATTTCCTATGACCGAAAAGAGCTTCTGAACATCAGAACAGCGATCATTAACATGGACATGATGCTCACCCCCGGACCAGGCCCGAATGCTTGATTATTAGTTGATTATTTGAATCAGCTGTGTAGTGCTAGGGCAAAAAACTGAAATGAATTTGGTAAAGCCTGGAGTAAGCGTAGCTGGGGAGGAAGTGTAGTTTGTCAACTGGAGGCACACACAGTATATGGATCTGTGCAAATGCAGCTGTGATATCATTGTGGATCTATCCCTCTTTGGACTTTTTGGACGGAAACTTTGAAGACGGTCACTGATTGGCTGGGGGAGGAACACACACGTGTTTGTGATTTAGCAAATGCAGTTGTTTTCAAGGGGTGAATTAATTGATTGTAAACATCTTGATACTAATGTTAGTGTTGTAATAAAGATTTAATTCACATGTCCATCAGTCATTCCACTCAAATGTTTTTTTCCCACAGATTGTCACCATGCCACTGACAAATGCTGAAAAGCAAAAAAAAAGGGAAGTTAAGGTCAAAGAGAAACTTTGGAATTGCCCTTAAGCTAACATCAGGGGGGGAAGGTAGCTTAGCGGTTAAGAGCGCCGGGCCAGAAACCGAGCTGACAAGGTACTTAATCCTAATTGATCTAAATCAACATTTGGGTGGTTTGTTTTGTTATTGACAGGTCACGAGTCTGTTCATCTACTGAAGATGGATCAATATGGGAGATGTGAAAGCAGTGATCAGCCAGAAGAAGTTAACCCACATTTTTATTCGTTCTTCAAAATGATAAAATATTTAGTTTTACATCTAAACTAAATCTGCTATCCATTAACAGGTTTTATTGGTCAAATTGAGTTTATTCTTCTAACACCAACGGTGGTCTGTTCTAGGATCCCTCACTGCATTGGAGTGAGGTTAAAGAGGAGGCTGAAGAATTTCCGATTTCAGCTGTGTCGTTAGGAGTTGAAACATCCCAGGTTTGTCAAAAGGAGGACCCCGATGAACAAGATCCTTCCTTTGACACAGTTTCAGACATGCATGGAGTCACAGAGCAGGAGTGTGGACATAAAGGCATGACACATCTAAAGGTAAGTATCTCTTTTACACTGCAAGCCCACTTACAAGGCCCAGAGGTGTTAGAATTACAGTACCAGTCAAAGTTTGGACACCTACTCATTCAATGGTTTCAAAGTAGCCACCCTTTGCCTTGATAACAGCTTTGCAAACTCTTGGCATTCTCTCAACCAGTTTCACCTGGAATGCTTTTCCAACAGTCTTGAACGAGTATGCTGAGCACCTGTTGGCTGCTTTTCCTTCAGTCTGCGGTCCAACTCATCCCAAACCATCTCAATTGGGTTGAGATCGGATTATTGTGGAGGCCAGGTCATCTGATGCAGCACTCAATCACTCTCCTTCTTGGTCAAATAGCTCTTACACAGCTTGAAGGTGTGTTTTGGGTTATTGTCCTGTTAAAAAACAAATGATAGTCCCACTAAGCACAAACCAGATGTGATGGTGTATCGCTGCAGAATGCTGTGGTAGCCATGCTGATTAAGTGTGCCTTTAATTCTAAATAAATCACTGACAGTGTCACCAGCACAGCACCATCACACCACCTCCTCCATGCTTCACGGTGGGAACCACACATGTAGAGATCATCCATCCATCTACTCTGCAGCTCGTGAAGACAGTGGTTGGAACCAAAAATCTCAAATTTGGACTCATCAGACCAAAGGACAGATTTCCACCGGGCTAATGTCCATTGCTCGTGTTTTTTGGCCCAAGCAACTCTTCTTTTCATTGGGGTCTTTTAGTACTGGTTTCTTTTCAGTAATTCGACCATGAATCTCAATCAACTGTTCAGATGTCTCTTAATTGAACTCTGAAGCAATTAATTTGGGCTGCAATTTCTGAGGCTCTAATTAACTTATCCTCTGCAGCAGAGGTAACTCTGGGTCTTCCTTACCTGTGGCGGCGATCCCATGAGAGACAGTTTCAGCTCTTGATGGTTTTTGCAACTGCACTTGAAGAAACTTTCAAAGTTCTTGACATTTTTTTGGATTGACTGATCTTCATGTTTTAAAGTAATGATGGACTGTTGTTTCTCTTTGCTTATTTGAGCTGTTCTTGCCATAATTTGGACTTGGTCTTTTGCCAAATAGGGCTGTCTTCTGTATACCACCCCTACCTTGTCACAACACAACTGATTGGCTCAAACGCATTAAGAAGGAAAGAAATGAAGCTATTCCACAAATTAACTTTTAACAAGGCACACCTTTTTAATTGAAATGCATTATGAAGCTGGTTGAGAGAATGCCAAGTGTGTGCAAAGCTGTCATCAAGGCAAAGGGTGGCTACTTTAAAGAATATTAAATATAAAATATATTTTGATTAAAAAAAACTAAAGAAATGATTACTACTTGATTCCATATGTGTTGTTTTCTCTGTGTCAGGTGCTGCCTTCTCCAGTCCCAGTCAAAGAGGAGTCTGAAGAATGCTCCCTTCTGCCAGTAGATGAAGAAGAAGTTGCCCTATTTACAGTGAAGAAGGAAGAGGATGAAGACTGGTTGAAGTCAGGAGATGAGGATGTTGTGAAAGTGCCAGTGCCTTGGGAACCGTTGGAAACATCATCATCATGCTCAGATACAGAGGATACAGAGGACAGTGAGATGGAAAGTGATAATGTGCAGGTGAGTTCAAGCATGTATTAACGTACTGAGTGAAATGCACACTTTGAGATGTTTTGTAGGGTTAGCTTCTTGAAGGTCCATACTAAAAGTTCATTCATTCCACTCGTTGTTTTCACCATTCTGCACCCTACCTGTTATACGCTGTGTACCACAAATCTAACTTTCAGTCTTCATTCTTTCTGCCACTGTGACTGCATATGGAGTGGGCTACTGACATATACAAGAAGTAGGCCAGGTATCGGTGTGGCGATAATGTCTAAATTTAAGCCTATAGCTTCATAACAAAGTTAAGATTTCACAAACACAAAGCATAGCTTTCTTGAGCAGCTACTAGCTTGAGTGCTAGGCCTAGTTAGTATTCAGCCAATTCTTAAAGGTAACCCACTGGGCAAAAAACTTGTTGAATCAATGCAATTTGGCAACTTATTGTGACGTGGCTTCAGAAAGTATTAATTCCCCTTTACTTATTCCACATTTTGTTTTTACTGCCTGAATTCAACATTTATTCAAATTATTTTTTTTCTCTCACCCCTTGACACATAATACCCCATAATGACAAAGTGAAAACGTGTTTTAAGAAATTTTAGCAAATTTATTGAACATGAAATACAGAAATGTCTCATTTACATAAGTATTCACACTCTTGAGTCAATACATGTTAGAATCACCTGTACAGCGCATACAGCTGTGAGTCTTTCTGGGTAAGTCTAAGAGCTTTGAAAACCTGGATTGTACAATATTTGCACATTCTTTTTTTATTTTTTATTATTCAAGCTCTGTCAAGTTGGTTGTTGATCTTTGCTAGACAGCTATTTTCAAGTCTTGCCATCGATTTTTCAAGCCAATTTGAAGTCAACTGTAACTAGGCCACTCAGGAACATTCAATGTTGTCTTGGTAAGCAACTCCAGTGTAGATTTGGCCTTAGGTTATTTTAGGTTATTGTCCTGCTGAAAGGTGCGTTTGTTTCCCAGTGTCTGTTGGAAAGCATACTTATTTTGTTGTTGCCTGAGCTTGGCTCTATTCAGTTTCCTTTTTATCCTACAAATCTCCCTAGTCCTTGCCAATGACAATCATACCCATAAAATAATGCAGCCAACACCATGCTTGAAAATATGAAGAGTGGTACTCCGTGATGATGTTGGATTTTCCCCAAGCATAACACTTTGTATTCAAGACATGAAGTTCATTTCTTTGACACATTTTTGGCAGTTTTACTTTTGTGCATTATTGCATGTTTTGGAATATTTGTATTCTGTGCAGGCTTCCTCCTTTCACTCTGTAGTTACTCCACAATACTAAGCTAAATGACAATGTTGTTGATCCATCAACAGTTATCTCCTATCACAGCCATTAAACTCACCATTGGGCTCATGGTGTAATCCCTGAGTGGTTTCCTTCTTCTCCGGCAACTGAGTGGGAAGGACGCCTGTATCTTTGTAGTGACTGGGTGTATTGATACACCAGCCAAAGTATAAAGAAGAACTTCACCATGCTCAAAGGGATATTCAATGTCTGCTTTATTTACAAGTGGAACCTATTGGCAGATGGGTAAAAAATGTAAGGCATTGGAAAACCTCCCTTTGTGGTTGAATCTGTCTGAAATTCACTGCTCAACTGAGGGACCTTGAACAAAAATATAAACCCAACATGCAATGATTTTACTGAGTTACAGTTCATATAAGGAAATCCGTCAATTGAAATACATTCATTAACCCCTAATCAATGGATTTCACATGACTGGGCAGAGGCCCACCCACTTGGGAGCCAGGGCTACCCACTGGGGAGCCAGGCTCAGCCAATCAGTGAGTTTTTCCCACACCAAAAGGCTTTATTACAGACAGAAATGCTCCTCAGTTTCATCAGCTGTCCTGCTGGCTTGTCTCGCACGATCCCGCAGGTGAAAAAGTCTGATGTGAATGTCCTGGGCTGGCTTGGTTACACGTGGTCTGCTTTTGTGACGCCAGTTGGACGTACTTACAAATTCTCTAAAATGACATTGGAGGCGGCCTATGATAGAGAAATTAACACAACATTCTTGTAATCAGCATGCCAATCACACGCTCCCTAAAATATTGTTGTTGTGTGATAAAACTGCATATTTTAGTGGTATTTTATTCTACCCTACCAAGCAAAAATGCAGTAACTGCTCATAGTGTGGAACTGAGAAAAAATGCTTTTATTTACCTTGGTTTCACAGTAACTTTTTGCAGTTATTGCTAACATGACCCCAATTTTCTCCAAAACACAATACAATAGAGGCAGGATACTTGTCCACATGATTGAGCATGTATTTAATGTAGCAAAAATGACATTGCTCATTTGGTCCAAAATTAGTTTGTTAGTGCCTTTTTGGTTGGTAGGTCAGTATTGTCCCCAGCGCAAGGTGCACCTGTGTAATGATCATGCTGTTTAATCAGCTTCTTGATATGCCACACCTGTCAGGTAGGTGGATTATCTTGGCAAAGTAGAAATGCTCACTAAAAGGGATGTAAACAAATTTGTGCACAAAATATTAGAGAAATAAGCTTTTTGTGCATATGGAACCTTTATGGGATCTTTTATTTCAGCTCGTGAAACATGGGACCAACACTTCCATGTTGCATTTATATTTTTGTTCAGTATATGTGTGGGATACAGAGATGAGGTAGTCATTCAAAAATCATGTTAAACACTATTGCACACAGAATGAGTCCTTGCAACGTATTATGTGACTGGTTTGGCACATTTTTACGGCTGAACTTATTTAAGCTTGCCTCAAAGGGGTTGAATACTTGTTGACTCACGATATCTCTGCTTTTCATTATTAATTCATTTTTTAAAAATGGTCTATAAACAATTCCACTTTGACATTATGGGGTATTATGAGTGACACAAACATTTTTGGGTGACTGGAGTCTCTGACAATGGGATTATGGGATTTCCTCTGACACCGCCTATTATTTCGGTCCTGGGTGGCAGGACCCCAGTGATGTGCTGGGCCATTCGCACTACCCTCTGTAGCGCCTTACGGTCAGATGCCGAACAGTTTCCATACCAGGCGGTGATGCAACCGGTCAGGATGCTCTCAATGGTGCAGCTGTAGAACCTTTTGGGGATTTGGGGACCCATGCCATATCTTTTCAGTCTCCTGATGGGGAATAGGCTCTGTTGTGCCCTCTTCACGACTGTCTTGGCGTGTTTGGACTATGATAGTTCTTTGGTGATGTGGACACCAAGGAACTTGAAACTCTCGACCCACTACAGCCCCGTCGATGTTAATGAGGGCCTGTTCGGCCTGCCTTTTCCTGTAGTCCACAATCAGCTCCTTAGTCTTGCTCACATTGAAGGAGAGGTTGTTGTCCTCGCACCACACGGTCAGTTCTCCGAAAACCTCCCTATAGGCCGTTTCATTGTTGTCGGTGATCAGACCTACTACTGTTATGTCATCAGCATACTTAATGATGGTGTTGGAGCCGTGCAGTCGTGGCCAAGTTCTTGACACAAACCGGTGCACCTGGCACCTACTACCATACCCAGTTCACTTACATTTTTTGTCTTGCCCATTCACCCTCTGAGAATGGCACACATGTCATGGAAAGAGTGTTCATAATGCCTTGTATATTCAGTGTAGATGACAACTAAACCAAAAATCTGACATTGTTATTCAATTGTTCTTTTAGATGTTTGAAAGCATAGTGATTACACATTGGGAATTCAACAAACGTCTGGCTGTCTTTTTGAGCGGGTGAATAAAGGTTAAACTCATTGATCAACAAAATATTATAAAAAGTTCCACCTTGAAATTACTTCGTGTGCCCAGGGAACTGACTTTCTGACTGAACTGAATCCCCCTTATCTCTGCTTCAAAGGACTGTGAAAACCATGAGCTTGATGTTTCAAGAGGAGTGAAGATTAAAGATAGCAGCAGGACATCATTGGATCCAGGGACAGTACCAGATAGAGATGAGAAAGCTAATGTTGTTGATTTCAGTGAGTACCATTGGTGGGGTGGGTTGCAGTTATGGTCTAGATATAATAATGTGTTACATGTAAATGACAAATGTTTCATAGTTAATGAACAATCTCACTGGGCACAAACATCAATTCAACATCTATTCCACGTTGGTTCAACGTCATTCCATTGAAATGACGTGGAAACAACATTGATTCAACCAGTGTGTGCTAAGTGGAATGGCTCTAATGGAGTAGAACTTGAGTTAATTTGATGTTCTTCTCACTTTCCTGTAGGTGGCTTTGAAGGGGGGTCCTCCTTCTACCCCTGCCCTCATTGTGCAATCGGCTTCACCATAGAACGCTTTTTCCTTGGGCACCTGAAGAGGGACCACCCTAAAGATTACATTGAAATGCTGAAGACTGGGAAAATCAAAGCCTATAAAAGAGGGAGTTTACGGGTGACCCCAGCCACATGCCCGCAATGTGGCAAGAGCTTCACCAATAAATACGTTATGCAAACGCATCAGAGGACTCATGCAGGGAAGAAATCTCATCACTGTGCAGACTGTGGGAAGAGCTTTGTCTATGCTGATGCACTTAAAAGACACAGATGGACTCACGCTGGGGAGAGCATATAAATGCTCTCGAGGGTGGCAAAGGATTCAGCGGACGAACCAGTCTGACCATGAAATTATCCATACACGAGGGGGACCATTTAAATGCCCTGTGGGGAAAGGATTCAATCAGGATGTAACTTAAAACGTCACCAACGATTCTGTGTAAAGACCGAGTAAGCGGAAGAAGTACATATGATCTTTCGTGAGTAGGTGTCAGAGGATTGCAATAAAGAACATACAATAAATATATAATAATGTAACTAATGTAATACACTGCCACCTAATTAAGTATGTTATTGGTACATTGGTCTAGTTGAAAATGTAAATCATTCAAGACAGGCCTTTTCCTTATCTGACGTAGGATTCATGGTAGTAGGATTCATGTAAATGTATGCCCAGCAGATGGCAGTAAAATACATTTTAAAGGAAAATAAAATATTTTAAAATTGGTCTTTTCGAGTTTCCGTATGTGCAACCTTAATACTATTCCCTGAGATTTAGATATGTCTATGTAACTAGCAAGCAGGTAAATATATTTTCCTTGTTTATGAGCTTTATTGCCATTTGATGACAAGTTGGGCTAACGATCCATCTGTTTTCCAGCTATAACAGATAACTTTAGTTAGCTAACGTTAGCTAGTATGCTTTAGGGCAATTCCACGTACTAGTACAGTACCGGTATAACAAAGACTAGCCATACATGTTTGAAGGCAAGGTATTATGAAGGACCCATTAGGACCAACGTGTGTCGTTCATAGGAGCGTGTCAAATGAAAGCTAAGAGTGCGTGTCTGTCGTACTTCATTATCAAATGCAGCTGGGATATCATTGTGGAGCTCGCTAGCTATCCCGCTTTGGACTTTTCGAATCCACCTCCACTTGAAAGCGTTTGACTTAATGAGGTTCTCTTATTAGCAAGTTAGGAACAATTACAGTTGTGTGTACTTAGTCGAATGCAGTTCTTGAAGGGGTGAATTCATTGATTGTAAACATCGTGATACTAACGTTAGTGTTTTAATAAAGATTCATTACATTTTCCATCAGTCATTTCACTCAAATGTATTATTCATAGATTGTCACGATGCCACTGACAAATGCTGAAAAGCAAAGAAGATACAGGCAAAGACTAAAGGAGGAGTTATGAGGTCAAAGAAAAATACTTAAAACGGAATGTGTTTTAAATCACAGGCTAAAATACAGAACATGTATGTGTTTTTTAATTTACCTTTTAAAATTTAAAAACACATTGCTAAAAGAAGAAATTACCTTGTTGAGAGCATATTACATATTTCTACCTCTAACTATTCAGGCTACATCATCATGAATGTAATGACATTCAAACCCATAATTATTGATTTATGTGGAGTACAAATCAGGGACCAATGATGTCATTCGTTACCATAGTTCTGTTACTGTGTGTTAATCCACTTGATGTAGTTTGATAACCAAAGGTTGTTTTTCAAACTAAAGTTGATATTGCTGACTGCCCATTCTTTCTGCAGACATCTTTGAATTATAATTTGGAGCAGATATTTACGTTTTTGGAAAATGTTGTCACGTAAAGAAAAAAAGATTCATACCGTCATTCTGTTACCAAACTTGGCATCTGCACAGTTCTTTAATAAACCATACCACTCTATGCACAATTACTACTTTTAACAATGCCCTCTGAAAATGTACTTAAACTTTGCACTGAATTGTTTTTGTTTGACATGCATTGGGCTTTGTTGATCCTTGTGATCTAACTAAACATTTGGGTGGGTTGTTTTGTTATTGACAGGTCACGAGTCTGTTCATCATCTGCTGAAGATGGATCAATATGGGAGATATGAAAGTAGTGGTCAGCCAGAAGAGCTTTTTGTAGGTTAACCCACACATCATGCATTCTTCAAAATGAGAATCAATTTCATTATTCAATATGTAAAACGAGCGGCATTAACAAGTTTTATTGGTCAAATAGATGTTATTCTTCTAACCCCAACCATGGTCTGTTCTAGGATCCCTCACTGCATTGGAGGCAGGTCAAAGAGGAAGCTGATGAACTCCAGATTTCAACTGTGCCATTAAGAGTTGAAACATTCCAGGTTTGTCAAAATGAGGACCCGGATGAACAAGATACCTCCTTTGATCCACTTTCAGTCATCCATCGAGTCACAGAGCAAGAGTGTGGACATAAAAGCATGACTTACCTCAAAGTAAGGGTAAGTGCCTCCTTAACACTGTGCAAGCCCATTTACGAGGCCCAGAGTTATTGTTAGAATGATGATGCTGAATGAATGATGTTTTCTCTGTGTCAGGTGCTGCCTTCTCTAGTCCCAGTCAAAGAGGAGTCTGAAGAATGCTCCCTTCTGCCAGTAGATGAAGAGAAAGTTGCCTTAATTACAGTTAAGGAAGAAGAGAATGAAGACTGGTTGAAGTCAGAAGATGAGGATGTTATGAAAGTGCCAGTGCCTTGGGAACCATTGGAAACATCATCATCATCATGCTCAGATACAGAGGATACAGAGGACAGTGAGATGGAAAGTGATAATGTGCAGGTGAGTTCAAGCATTTAATAACGTACTGAGTGAAATACACACTTTGAAATGTTTTGTAGGGTTAGCTTCTTGAAGGTTCAAACTAAAGGTGTCTTCATTCCTAGTTGTTTTGACCGTTCTGCACCTTACCTATTAAAAGCTGTGTACCACAAACCTAGCTTTCAACCTTCATTCTTTCTGCCACTATGTGACTGCATATGGAGTGGGCTACTGACATATACAAGAAGTAGGCCAGGTATAGGTATGGCAACAATGTCAAAATTTAAGCCTATAGCTTCATAATGAAGTTAAGATTTCACAAACACAAAGCATAGCTTTCTTGAGTAGCTACTAGCTTGAGTGCTGGGCCTAGTTAGTATTCCGCCAATTTTTGAAAATACTGTAACTGACTTTATGACTGAATACCCGCCTCATTTCTGCTTCAAAGGACTGTGAAAACAATGAGCATGATGATTCAGGAGCATTGAAGATTGAAAATTGCAGCAAGACATCATTGGATCCAGAGATGACACGAGATACAGATGAGAAAGCTAATGCTGCTGATTTGAGTGAGTACAATTGGTGGGGTGGGTTGCAGTTACGGTGTAGAGATATAATAATGTGTTATATGTACATAACACGTTTAATTTCTCAATAACTGTGGCTCTATAATGAAATCAGTGTAGTTAATTTGATGTTTTTATCTCTGTCCTTTAGGTGACTCTAAAAAGGGGTCCTTCTACCCATGCCCTCATTGTACGCTCGGTTTCACCATAGAACGCTTTTTTCACGGGCATCTCAAGAGGGCCCACCCTGAAGAGTACATCACTCTGCTAAAGTTTCGGAAAATCATAGCAACACAAGCCACGTGTCCACAATGTGGCAAGAGCTTCTCCAATAAATATGTTATGAAAACACATCAGAAGAGTCACACAGGAGAGAAACCATATCACTGTGCAGACTGTGGGAATAACTACGTCTTCGCTGATTCACTCAAAAAACACAGATGTGGGAAAGGATTACGAAGACAAACCCATCTGACCAGCTATGAAATGATCCCCACAGTAGAGAGACCATATACATGCGTTCAGTGTGGAAAAGGATACAGATTTCAAACCCAACTGACTAGCCATGAAAAGAGCCACACAGGAGAGAGACCATATAAATGCTCTCAGTGTGGAAAAGAATACAGAAGACCAGCCCATCTAAAAAGACATCAAATGACCCACACTGAAGAGAGGCCATTTGATTGCCTCAGGTGTAAGAAGTCATTCTACCGGCCGGAAACTCTAAAAGCACACCAGAAAACCCATACAGGAGAAAAGCCTTATCGGTGCTCTCTGTGTGACAAATGTTTTGGCTTTTCCAGAGACCTTAAGAGACATCAGTTGACACATACAAGGGAGACCCACACTGGACAGAGGTCCTATGATGTCCACGGGTGTAAGAAGTCCTCCGGCCAGCTGGAAATTCTCAATGCACACCAGAAAACACACAAAGTAGAAAAGCCTAAGCCTTATCAGTGCTCTCAGTGTGACAAATGTTTTGGCTTTTCCAGAGATCTTAGAAGACATCAGTTGACACATACAGGGGAGAAACCGTTCAGTTGCCCCCAATGTGAAAAATGTTTCGGTAGGAAATGGGAATTGACGTACCACCAACGGACACACAGCGGAGAGAGGCCTTACCACTGCTCTGAGTGTGGACAGAGCTTTAGCCTAAGGGGGAACTTTAAACGCCACCAGCAGAGCCACACAGGGAAGAAGACGTTTCACTGCACTCAGTGTGACAAGAGTTTCTTCAGAGCGGCTCACCTGAAAACCCATCTCCTCATTCACAATAGAACCAAAACAGTGGTCTGCTCTAACTGTGGGAAAGGGTTCAACCATGATGGGAACTTAAAACGTCACCAACGATTCTGTATGAAGACAGAGCAAAATTGTAATGCACCCCCATCTGTAGAAGTACAGATATGATATAATAATGTAATACAATGCCATCTAATTATAAGTCTGTTCTTCTTGGTACATTTATCTCTAGTTCAAAATCATTCAAGAGACAGGCCTTTTTGTTCTCTGACGACTGTAGGGGAGTAGGATTCGCTTTCATGTATGTCCATTAGGTGGCAGTAAAATAGGAAAGTATTTTTACATCTAGTGGTACTTTTTACTTTTCGATATTCTGTATGTGCAACCGCAATAATATTAGCTGACCCTCCGATACTCCTGAAAATCATCCATGTAACTAGCTAAAGGTAAATATATTTCTGAATATATATATATATGAGCTTTATAAAGCCATTTGAGGACAAATTGGGTGTGTAGCTGACTATACAAGTCTTATGTTGTGCCAGATAGAATACATTAGGGCTATTCCACATAGTGTTACTAGTTGTTTCAAATAAGGTGCTAGTACGGTATAACAAAAGAGTGTAGCTAGCTATGTATGTTTGAAACTGTTTAAAGACCCATGTGGACCAACATGTGAAGTTCATACGAGCATCAAGTTGGGTGTCAAATAAAAGCTAAGACTGTCTGTTTGTCTGTGTGTTCTGTTATAATAAAATGTAGCTGCGATATCTTTGTGGATCTATCCCTCTTTGGACATTTCTAATCCACCTCCACTTGAAAGCATTTGACTTCAGGTCATTGATTGGCAAGGAAGAACACAAACATAGTTGTGTGTTTCACATGCAGTTCTTGAAGGGGTGAATCAATTGATGGTAAATATATTGATAACAGTGTTGTAATAAAGATTCATTCAATTGTCCGTCTTTTCACTCAGATGTATTATTCACAGGTGTCACCATGCCACTTACAAATTCTGAAAAGCAAAATAGACTAAGAAAATGTAGGTTTATGCTTTGAGTAAAACAAATAAAAAATCTATTACACTTTCAAAGGTCCATAAGATGACATGACCTTTGATGAGAGCATATATTACCTCATTTCTACCACTAACTATTTAGGCTACATCATCATGAATAGAATGACATTCAAATATATAATTATGCATTTCTGTGTAGTACAATTCAGGGACCCAGGATGTCATTCTCTTACCGGGTATGAATCCACTTCACTTAATGTAGTTTGCATTTGCACAGTTCTGTAACAAGCCATAACAACATTTTGAACAAGGATAATGTAGCCTAATTTTAACACTGTCCACTGAAAACATGACAAAAACACTTACTTAAACTTGAATTGTTTGACACATTTCAAAGTGAACAATATGAATCTCAGCATAATCATGTTGCTATGGAATGGCCCTTTAGCTAATATCAACATTGGTGCCATTAGCTAGGTTTCCATCCAATTGGTGATAGATTTTAATGCGAATGTTGTATAACCTTTATGAGCATGTTTCCACCAAATGTACTTTTGCACACGAAATGTCCTTTTACTGACACCTTCATGTACCGAATTAAAATAAATAAATAGTAAGGTCAAATCAAAGTTTATTTGTCACGTGCGCCGAATACAGCAGGTGTAGGTAGACATTACAGTGAAATGCTTACTTACAGGCTCTAACCAATAATGCGAGAGAAAAAATGTGTGTGTGTCGGTAAGTAAAGAAATAAAACAACAGTAAAAAGACATTTGAAAATAATAGTAGCAAGGCTATATACAGACACCAGTTAGTCAGGCTTATTGAGGTAGTATGCACATGTAGGTATGGTTAAAGTGACTATGCATATATGATGAACAGAGAGTAGCAGTAGCGTAAAAAGAGGTGTTGGTGGGTGATGGGACACAATGGGCCAATTGAGGTAGTATGTACATGAATGTATAGTTAAAGTGACTATACATATATGATAAACAGGGAGTAGCAGCCGTGTAAAAGAGGGGTTGGGGGGGCACCCAATACAAATACTTTGGGTAACCATTTGGTTACCTGTTCAGGAGTCTTATGGCTTAGGGGTAAAAACTGTTGAGAAGCCTTTTTGTCCTAGACTTGGCACTCCGGTACCGCTTGCCATGCGGTAGTAGAGAGAACAGTCTATGACTGGGGTCTTTGACAATTTTTAGGGCCTTCCTCTGACAACGCCTGGTTTAGAGGTCCTGGATGGCAGGCAGCTTTGCCCCAGTGATGTACTGGGCCGTACGCACTACCCTCTGAAGTGCCTTGTGGTCGGAGGCCGAGCAATTGCTGTACCAGGCAGTGATGCAACCGGTCAGGATGCTCTCAATGTTGCAGCTGTAGAACCTTTTGAGAATCTCAGGACCCATGCCAAATCTTTAGTTTTCTGAGGGGGAATAGGCTTTGTTGTGCCCTCTTCACAACTGTCTTGGTGTGTTTGGACCATTCTAGTTTGTTGTTGATGTGGACACCAAGGAACTTGAAGCTCTCAACCTGCTCCACTACAGCCCCGTCGATGAGAATGGGGATGTGCTCGGTGCTCCTTTTCCTGTAGTCCACAATCATCTCCTTAGTCTTGGTTACTTTGGGGGATAGGTTGTTATTCTGGCACCACCCGGCCAGGTCTCTGACCTCCTCCCTATAGGCACAGGGACTATGTTGGTATGCTTGAAACATGTTGGTATTACAGACTCAATCAGGGACATGTCAGTGAAGACACCTGCCAGTTGGTCAGCACATGCCCGGAGCACACGTCCTGGTAATCCGTCTGGCCCCGCAGCCTTGTGTATGTTGACCTGTTTAAAGGTCTTACGTCGGCTACGGAGAGCGTGATCACACAGTTATCTTGAACAGCTGATGCTCTCATGCATGCCTCAGTGTTGCTTGCCTCGAAGTGAGCATAGAAGTGATTTAGCTCATCTGGGAGGCTTGTGTCACTGGGCAGCTCACGGCTGTGCTTCCCTTTATAGTCTGTAATAGTTTGCAATCCCTGCCACAGCCGACGAGCGTCGGAGCCGGTGTAGTATGATTCAATCTTAGCCCTGTATTGACGCTTTGCCTGTTTGATGATTCGTCGCAGGGCACAGCGGGAGTTCTTGTAAGCTTCCGGGTGAGAGTCCCGCACCTTGAAAGCGGCAGCTCTACCCTTTAGCTCAGTGCGAATGTTGCCTGTAATCCATGGCTTCTGGTTGGGGTATGTACGTACAGTCACTGTGGGGATGATGTGCCTCTGGGTGAGTGGTTTCCTGTTTGCTTATTTCCTTATACAGCTGACTGAGTGCGGTCTTAGTGCCAGCATAGGTTTGTGCTGGTAAATAAACAGCCACGAAAAGTATAGCTGAGAACTCTCGGCAAGTAGTGTGGCCTGCAATTTATCACAATATACTCTACTTCAATGTGTTTGTTGCATTTTCAATTCTACCCATAGTTTTGTCACAAAAACTGTTGCTGTTAAATAACGAGATGTAAGACCACTGTAGCATTTTTGACGCCGGGTTCTTGTAAGGCAGGGTTTACACATAGACACACAACACCAGTCCAAGTGAAGGGTTAAACTGGTTTATTACTATCAGGCTTTGGCAGCGTTCTTGAGATACAAAAGCCAAAACAAACATAGTAACCACTTCGCCACCAGTGGAACGTCCGCCAAGCTTTGTCTTTGGGAGTTAATTCTGTGTTGAAATACTATTTTCCTTTGTTCTTTAAAACCTCCTTTTCCACTGTGCGCTCTGTCTCTCCAATAACCTTCACCTGCCGGGGTCAAAAAACGGTGTTTACATGCCGTTGTAAGAAGGAAAACCTATGATGCTGACGGACTGTTCACATGCTGTTTCCTAATTCAATAAAGCCACACAAGTATGGTGGTGACCATCAAATCAAATTTGATTTGTCACATACACATGGTTAGCAGATGTTAATGCGAGTGTAGCGAAATGCTTGTGCTTCTAGTTCCGACAATGCAGTAATAACCAACGAGTAATCTAACCTAACAATTCCAAAACTACTACCTTATACACACAAGTGTAAAGGGATAAAGAATATGTACATGAAGATATATGAATGAGTGATGGTACAGAATGGCATGGGCAAGATGCAGTAGATGGTATCGAGTACAGTATATACATATGAGATGAGGAATGTAGGGTATGTAAACAATGTGGCATAGTTTAAAGTGGCTAGTGATACATGTATTACATAAAGATGCAGTAGATGATATAGAGTACAGTATATACAGTGGGGCAAAAAAGTATTTAGTCAGCCACCAATTCTGCAAGTTCTCCCACTTAAAAAGATGAGAGAGGCCTGTAATTTTCATCATAGGTACACTTCAACCATGACAACCAAATCCAGAAAATCACATGGCAGGATTTTTAATGAATTTATTTGCAAATTATGGTGGAAAATAAGTATTTGGTCAATAACAAAAATGTATCTCAATACTTTGTTATATACCCTTTGTTGGCAATGACAGAGGTCAAACGTTTTCTGTAAGTCTTCACAAGGTTTTCACACACTGTTGCTGGTATTTTGGCCCATTCCTCCATGCAGATCTCCTCTAGAGCAGTGATGTTTTGGGGCTGTTGCTGGGCAACACGGACATTCAACTCCCTCCAAAGATTTTCAATGGGGTTGAGATCTGGAAACTGGCTAGGCCACTCAAGGACCTTGAAATGCTTCTTACGAAACCACTCCTTCGTTGCCCGGGCGGTGTGTTTGGGATCATTGTCATGCTGAAAGACCCAGCCACATTCAATCTTCAATGCCCTTGCTGATGGTAGGCTTTGTTACTTTGGTCCCAGCTCTCTGCAGGTCATTCACTAGGTCCCCCCGTGTGGTTCTGGGATTTTTGCTCACCGTTCTTGTGATCATTTTGACCCCACGGGGTGAGATCTTGTGTGGAACCCCAGATCGAGGGAGATTATCAGTGGTCTTGTATGTCTTCCATTTCCTAATAATTGCTCCCACAGTTGATTTCTTCAAACCAAGCTGCTTACCTATTGCAGAATCAGTCTTCCCAGCCTGGTGCAGGTCTACAATTTTGTTTCTGGTGTCCTTTGACAGCTCTTTGGTCTTGGCCATAGTGGAGTTTGGAGTGTGACTGTTTGAGGTTGTGGACAGGTGTCTTTTATACTGATAACAAGTTCAAACAGGTGCCATTAATACAGGTAACGAGGAGGCTCTTAAAGAAGAAGTTACAGGTCTGTGAGAGCCAGAAATCTTGCTGGTTTGTAGGTGACCAAATACTTATTTTCCATCATAATTTGCAAATAAATTCATTAAAAATCCTACAATGTGATTTTCTGGATTTTTTTCTCATTTTGTCTGTCATAGTTGAAGTGTACCTATGATGGAAATGACAGGCCTCTCTCATCTTTTTAAGTGGAAGAACTTGCACAATTGGTGGCTGACTAAATACTTTTTTGCCCCACTGTAGATATGAGATGAGTAATGTAGGGTATGTAAACATTATATTAAGTAGCTTTGTTTAAAGTGGCTAGTGATATATTTTTACATCAATTTCCATCAATTTCCATTATTAAAGTGAGCTGGAGTTGAGTCAGTATGTTGGCAGCAGCCACTCAATGTTAGTGGTGGCTGTTTAACAGTCTGATGGCCTTGAGATAGAAGCTGTTTTTCAGTCTCTCGATCCCTGCTTTGATGCACCTGTACTGACCTCGCCTTCTGGATGATAGCGGGGTGAACAGGCAGTGGCTCGGGTGGTTGTTGTCCTTGATGATCTTTATTGCCTTCCTGTGACATCGGGTGGTGTAGGTGTCCTGGAGGGCAGGTAGTTTGCCCCCGGTGATGCGTTGTGCAGACCTCACTACCCTCTGGAGAGCCTTACGGTTGTGGGCGGAGCAGTTGCCGTACCAGGCTGTGATACAGCCCGACAGGATGCTCTCGATTGTGCATCTATAGAAGTTTGTGAGTGCTTTTGGTGACAAGCCAAATTTCTTCAGCCTCCTGAGGTTGGAGGCGCTGCTTGCGCCTTCTTCACAACGCTGTCTGTGTGGGAGGACCAATTCAGTTTGTCTATGATGTGTACGCCGAGGAACTTAACTTACTACCCTCTCCACTACTGTCCCATCGATGTGGATAGTGGGGTGCTCCCTCTGCTGTTTCCTGAAGTCCACAATCATCTCCTTTGTTTTGTTGACATTAAGTGTGAGGTTATTTTCCTGACACCACACTCCGAGGGCCCTCACCTCCTCCCTGTAGGCCGTCTCGTCGTTGTTAGTAATCAAGCCTACCACTGTAGTGTTGTCCGCAAACTTGATGATTGAGTTGGAGGCGTGCATGGCCACGCAGTCGTGGCCATGCAAAAGTACAGTTATGGGCCTCATCATCATGTTCTAACCGGACAACATTATAGTGGGCAGATCCAGTCAGAGTCCGTATAAGTGTACTAGCGGGTGAGGGCATTCATAGCCAACCGCTCAGACGAGCTCCAGCTAGACATTTTTTCATGGTATCTCTACTATAGCAGGTCAGAATACGAAGGACCATGAAAATAATTTTGGTCGCTAAATCCGGCAAGACCTAGAACCATGAAGATAATTTCCAGTGGTGATTTTAGCATGTAAATCTTGGAGGAGCTAACTCCCCAAAAATGTTTTGGGTGCGTGCTAGCAAAGCCACTACACAACACAACACCAATCAATACATAAATTGCACTATAAGGGTGGTAGATGGTGCCCACAAACTGTTAGGGCCTACATAAAGCTGTCCCAACAGTAGTCCCAACACCTTACCACTGCTACACCTGGCTATAAGCGGAGCCTTGTATGGCAGCGAAATAGTTCATTCAGTCTAATTTACTGCCTTTAAAAAACATAGCTGACTTGCTTAAACAAATTAGGTTTCTACTGACAATTGAGATGTACAAACTATGGCATAAGGGGATGACGAGCGCATAAGAGGCAATCTGTCATTTCGATTAAGACATGAGGAGCTAGGACGGACATAGTCAATATAACTATTTGTTCAGCACTTTTGAAATGTACAGCGACAGAATTCAGAACATGGGCCTTTCTTACAGTATTCTCCCTGTACACCAAGTCAGAACTGTAGGATAAATAGAGGGGGTGAGATTGACATTTTTATGTTAGTGCCTTTCTAATAATACATTTCTGTGTTATGTTTGTATAAATCAATTTCTGTGTTCATGCAAATGACTGATTGAACGAATCCTCATTTTCAGGATCTGCAATTTGGCAGTACGCCCAGAACCTTCGAGAAAAGGGAATCTCAGTTTCAAGGTCTCAGCTTAGAGAGAAGATGCCTTGTGATGTATCGGTCTGTCACATGCATGACCCAGTATTGGTCGTCACATGAATGAAGAATACATTGATTATGAATGATGAATAAGCTAAATCATGCAAATATAACCTGTCAGTATATAAGGGAACTAATATGACTGCCCCGTTAGAGCTCGTAACAGACATTCACCATGGTGCATCAAGTTTGTTGGAACCTCTCCTGCGCGCTGACAATAAACAATGATTCAATTAAGATTGACTGAGTGTCCCTGTGTAAGAATTTCCACCATGGGCATATAAGCAGACAATGAAAGCTCTTACAATATTCAATGATGACATTTCTCCAAGTCAGGACAGTAGGCAAAGTTATGAGGGGAAAAGGGACCAAATAATAATAATAATTATTAGGGTGAGGCACATGTGCCTACTACACAACATATACTTAGTATTACTTTCTTAGCTACAGTATATATATCTCCCTGGCATATTGCATCATTTATGCAGCAGCACACAATACCTTGTTGTGCTGTGCTCACTTGAACAGGAAGGTGGGGTGGCGGTCCTTATGGGCAAATTTTGTCATCAAAGTCTCGGATTCTCTGGATTTATGGTGCTTTCAAGACAACTGGGAACTCTGAAAATAACAAGGTCAAATCATGACGTCAGTGATCTTCAGGTCGGAGATCTAGAAAGAGGCCCGAGTTCCCAACTTGGAATTCCGAGTTGGATGATCATTCAAAACATATTTTCCCGGTCGGAGCTTGTTTTTTTTTCCAGAGTTGCCAGTTGTCGTAAACTCACTGAAGTCGGAGATTTCCCAGTTGTGAGTTTCCAGTTGTTTTGAACACGGCAGAAGTCATTCTATATGGACAGCATGGCCAATGTTGATTGTTTATCCTTTTAAGCATGGGAAAGAGACTCTTAAACCCAGACTTGGACCACACAACCACTCCAATGAATAGCAGGCTAGTGATTGCTTTGCTATGCTTGCAGTTGAAACTGATTCCTTCCAAACCACTCATTGTTGAATTTGCGATTTCCAACTTGTGTAATGTTTATGGCCGATGAGCACGATACATTTTTATCTGTAGTTTCTCTTTATAATTTCTCTTCATAAGACAAGGCTTGAATAGGATTTGCCAGTAGATTGTTGACTTGATTCATGATGACTGCTAGCTTGCTAGCTAAGATTTTGAAAGTATGACGTTGACATGATCAGTCCAATCAACGCGATGGTAGATATAACGTGATTTGACGTAATTTTATCTGTGGCCAATTAACTTGAGCCTTCATGGATGGGCACTTCTAATGTAACTTTAGGGCAGCACCCAAGGGGCCTGAATTTGAGCTCTCCCCGTAGACTGTGTAGTGCTGTTGTGTCCCTATGAGTGACAGAACATTGAGTCAATCACGGCGCAAGTAGAGAACATAACCAACCCCTACGCTCCGTATTTTTCACTGGCTGCCCCACCGTCACAGAAAGCACTGAGCTAGGCTGAAAACCCATTTTGAGCTGCCTTACACAAGAAAACAAAGATGATACCATGTTTGTATGAGGCTTTATTAACTCAATATTTTTTTAACGTTGTTTGCAAACAAATATGTGACACATATTCATGCCAAAATAACAATTCAAAACAGATGGGGGGGCTCAGCTCCAGCTAGACGTTTTTTCAAGGTGTGTAAGAAGTCCTCCTGCCAGCTGGAAATTCTCAATGCACACCAGAAAACACACAAAGTAGAAAAGCCTAAGCCTTATCAGTGCTCTGTGTCAAACATGTTTGTGCTTTTCCAGAGATCTTAGAAGACATCAGTTGACACATACAGGGGACAAATTGTTTCGCAACAAAGCCTCCTTCACTCATGCTGCCAAACATACCCACGTAAATTTGATTATCCTACTGATCCTTGACTTCAGGGATGTCATTTACAAAATAGCCTCCAACACTCTACTCAGACTGCATCCAGTTTGCTATAACAGTGCCATCCGTTTTGTCACCAAAGCCCCATATACCACCCACCACTGTGACCTGTATGCTCTCGTCGGCTGGCCCTCGCTACGTATTCGTCGCCAGACCCACTAGCTCCAGGTCATCTATAAGTCTTTGCTAGGTAAAGCTCCGCCGTATCTCAGCTCACTGGTCACCATAACACCCACCCTTAGTACGTGCTCTAGCAGGTATATCTCACTGGTCATCCCCAAAGCCAACACCTTCTTTGGCCGCCCTTCCTTACAGTTCTTTGCTGCCAATGACTGGAGCGAATTGCAAAAAAAAACAACAACAAAAAAATTCACTGAAGTTGGAGAATTATATCTCCCTCAATAACTTTAAACATCAGCTATCTGAGCAGCTTACCGATCGCTGCAGCTGTACATAGTGTAACGGATTTCCTCCTCTTCGTCTGAGGAGGAGTAAGGAACGGACCAAAATGCAGCGTGGTAAGTGTCCATATTGATTTATTCAAGAACACTGGAACAAAATAATAAATGTGAAATATACAAAACCAAAAATGTACCGTGTGGCCCAAACACCCACAAACCAAAAGTGAAACCCAGGCAACCTAAGTATGATTCTCAATCAGAGACAACTAACGACACCTGCCTCTGAGAACCATACTAGACCGAACACAAAAACCAACATAGAAAAACAAACAGACTGCCCACCCCAACTCACGCCCTGACCATACTAAAACAAAGAATAAAATAACAGAACCAGGGTCAGAACGTGACACATAGCCCATCTGTAAATAGCCCATCCAACTACCAACCTCATCCCCATATTGTTATTATTTACTTTTTTGCTCTTTTGCACACAAGTATTTCTACTTGCACATCAGCATCTGCACATCTATCACTCCAGTGTTAATTTGCTAAATTGTAATTACTTTGCTACTATGGCCTATTTATTGCCTTACCTCCTTACTATATTTGCACACACTGTATATAGATTTTTCTATTGTGTTATTGACTGTATTTCTGTTTATCCCATGTGTAACTCTGTGTTGTTTTTTTGTTGCACTGCTTTGCTTTATCTTGGCCAGGTCGCAGTTGTAAATGAGAACTTGTTCTCAAATGGCCTACTTGGTTAAATAAAGGTGAACATTTAAAAAAAAAGTTTTTTAATGATGGCCTACCCAGGTCAATCCCTAACAACGCTGGGCCAATTGTGCTCCGCCCTATGGAACCCCCAATCACGGCCAGTTGTGATACAGCCTGGAATTGAACCAGGGTCTGTATTGATGCCTCTAGCACAGAGATGCAGTGCCTTAGACCGCTCCACCACTCTTTAATGAGTAGGTGTCGGAGGATGGGAATAAATAAGAAATTATGAATATATAATAATGTAGTACAATACCTCTTCATTAAGGGTCTGTTATTCTTGGTACATTGGTCTCTATTTCATAATCATTCAAGCTCGGCCTTTTCGTTATCTGACACAACTGTAGGGCAGTATGATTCACTTTCATGTATGCCCAGTAGGTGGTAGTAAAATAGGAAAGTGTTTTCAAACTCGGTGGTAGTTTGGTCTTTTTGAGTTTCCGTATATGCAACCACAATAATATTCCACAATCCTCCTATACTCCTGTTAAGCATCCATGTAACCAACTACCGAAAGGTAAATATGTTTTATGTATTTATCTAAATATATGAGCTTTATAATATTGTCATTTGATGACAAGTTGGGTGTGTAGCTAACTATTCAAGCCATCTGTTTGCCAGCTATAACTAATCTAGTTAGTTAGCTAGTTAGCATAGGGCAATTCAATGTACTAGTGCTTAACCAAAGATGGTGCTAGTACCGTATAACAAAGAGTGTAGCTATAACGTTACGTGTTTGAAAACTGTAGGTATAAAACCCCATAAGGACCGACATGTGAAGTTTATAAGAGGATATTGGGTGTCAAATGAAAGTAAACAGTGTCTCTCTGTGTGTGGTCCTTCATAATAAAATGTAGCTGGGATATCTTGGTAGATCTATCCCTCTTAGGACATTTCGAATACAACACATCCACTTGATGGCTTTTGACTATGAAGAGGGTCTCTGATTGGCAGGAGAGGGACGTACAGTTGTGTGTCCTTTCTCAAATGCAGTTTTGAATGGGGAATCAATTGATTGTTATCATCTTGATACTAGTAGTTCTGTAATAAAAATGGATTCCATTGTATGGAATACAATTCCATCGTTCATTCCACTCATGTATTATTCACAGATTGTCACCATGCCACTGACAAATTATGAAAAGCAAAGGAGAAGGAGTATTATGAAGAGGTAAAGTAGAAACATAAAAATGAATATATGTTTGAGAAAATCACAGGCTAAAAGCCCAAGAAAATATATTTATTGCGTTGAGTTTTTATTAATTACCCTTTCAGATGTCCATACAAATTGCTAAGTTATTACCTTGATGAGAGCATAAATGACCTATTTCTTCCTCTTTGTACCTATTCAGGCTACATCATCATGAATAGAATTACATTAAAATCCATAAGTAGGGGCCTCCCGGGTGGCGCAGTGGTCTAAGGCACTGTGCCACCAGAAACTCTGGGTTCGAGCCCAGGCTCTGTCGCAGCCGGCCGCGACCGGGAGGTCCATGGGGCGACCCGACACACAATTGGCCTAGCGTCGTCCGGGTTAGGGAGGGTTTGGCCGGTAGGAATATCCTTGTCTCATCGCGCACTAGCGACTCCTGTGGCGGGCCGGGCGCAGTGCACGCTGACCAGGTCGCTAGTTGTATGGTGTTTCCTCCAGCACATTGGTGCGGCTGGCTTCCGGGTTCGATGTGCGCTGTGTTAATTAAGAAGCAGTGGTTGGTTGGGTTGTGTTTCGGAGGACGCATGGCTCTCGACCTTCTTCTCTCCCGAGCCCGTACGGGAGTTGTAGCGATGAGACAAGACAGTAACTACTAACAATTGGATACCATGAAAAAGGGGGTAAAAAATTAATAAATCCATAAGTATCCATCACTGTGTAGTACCTATCTGGTACCCAGGATGTTACCTGTGTTAATCCACTTCACTTAATGTAGTTTGATAATCAAACATTTTTTTCAAACTAAAGTTGGCTTTAAAGCAGACTGCCCATTCTTTCTGCAGACATCTTTGAATCAGAGCAGATATTTATTGAAGCCCATTCCCGCCACAGCAAATGAATACAAATTAATAAAATGCTTGGTAATATCTCAAAATGTTTAGATATAATGTCAAACATTTTAAGATACTAAATCTAACTCAAGAGTTTGAGATAGTTGACCGTTCTTATAGGATATGTTTCTTCATTTGTAACATTGTGTGGGAATTCCACAGATGTCCCCACAGGTCCCAGAGTGGTGGGTGGGGGGGGCTGTTTTCCTGGGGCCCAGAGTTTTTCCTGATCTGGTAGGCTAACCTAACAAGGTAAAACTCTGGACCCTAGTTGTAGGGTATGACATAGTAATAAATACACTGTAAAACGGTTTTAAATGGGCTATGGTGGACCAGATGTAATATATATATATATATATATATATATATATATACAATAACTGATTGGGCATTACAACTAACAGGGCTCTGAGCTTGATTTATGCATTTACATTTCACATTGCTTTTGGGTTGTAATCATATTTTAATGCTTGCATGAATATCACGCTGAATATATGTTCATGTCATTGTCACCAATCAACTGCATTACACTAAGAAATAATTCAAATTAAGATGCTAACGAATGCTAACCATAAGTTCATGTATCTGATGGTTATCTAGCATGCTAGCAGTGACTGCTACGTCCTAAATAAGTGTTTGCAGCAATAACAGCTCAATTTAATCTAAGCAACTGTCTTTAACAACAGTCCTAACAACATGTAGGGCTTTTAGAACATAACATGTATTAGAAAATGTACGGGCAAATCACTAGTCTCTCATGATTGAAGCCTGTATCATTGTTGCTAATATTAGCAATGCTAGCTAGCTAAGTAGCTAACCCATCTGCTGCATCTGAAATAGTGTTTTCAACAATAACAGCCAAATACAGCCTAGGCGACTGTCCGAGCAACCATCCAACAAAACTGTAGGCCTCTTGGAACTACACTGAACAAAAATATAAGTCCAACATGCAACAATTTCAAAGATTTTACTGAGTTACAGTTCATATAAAGAAATAAAATAAAATGTTAATTGTCACATGTGCCGTAATACAACCTTATACAGTGAAATGCTTACTTACAAGCCCTTAACCAACAATGCAGTTTTAAGAAAGATACCTAAAAAAGAAGAGCAGTGGCTTCTTCACTGGGAATGTGATGAAAGAAATAAAAGCTGAAATATATATTTCTCTCTACTATTATTCTGACGTTTCACTTTCTTAAAATAAAGTGGTTATCCTAACTGACCTAAAACAGGGAATTTTTACTAGGATTAAATGTAAGGAATTGTGAAAACTGAGTTTAAATGTGTTTGGCTAAGGTTTATGTAAACTTCCTACTTCAACTATATTCTACGTTGTAAAATAATTGTGAAGACATCAAAACTGAAATAACAGATATGGAATCATTTAGTAACCAAAATGTGTTTAAAATATCAAAATGTATTTTATATTTGAGATCCTTCAAAATAGCCACCCTTTGCCTTGATGACAGCTTTGCACAGTCTTGGCATGCTCTCAACCAGCTTCATAAGGTAGTCAGTCACCTGGAATGTCTTTCCATTAACAGGTGTGCCTTCTTAAAAGTTCATTTGTGGAATGTAATTCCTTCTTAATGTGTTTGAGCCAATCAATTGTGTTGTGACAAGGTTGGGGGGCGGTATACAGAAGATAGCCCTATTTGGTAAAAGACCAAGTCCTTTTTATGGCAAGAACAGATCAAATAAGCAAAGAGAAATGACAGTCCATCATTACTTTAAGACGTGAAGATCAGGAGGGGACTGAGCAGGAGGGGACTGAGCACGCACCCCTGAGGGGCCCCCGTGTTGAGGATCAGAGTAGTGTGTTGTTACCTACCCTTACCACCTGGGGGGCGCCCCGTCAGGAAGTCCAGGATCCAGTTGCAGAGAGAGGTGTTTAGTCCCAGAGTCCTTAGCTTATTGATGAGCTTTGAGAGCACTATGGTGTTGAACGCTGAGCTGTAGTCAGTGAATAGCATTCTCACATAGGTGTTCCTTTTGTCCAGGTGGGAAAGGGCAGTGCTGGGGTGCAATAGAGATGGCATCTTCGGTGGATCTGTTGGGGCGGTATACATATTGGAGTGGGTCTAGGTTTTCTGGGATAATGGTGTTGATGTGATCTATGACCAGCCTTTCAAAGCACTTCATGGCTACAGAGGGTGGGTGCTACGGGTTGGTAGTCATTTAGGCAGGTTACCTTAGTGTTCTCGTGCACAGGGACTATGGTGGTCTGCTTAAAACATGTTGGTATTACAGACTCGGACAGGGAGAGGTTGAAAATGTCAGTGAAGACACTTGCCAGTTGGTCAGCACATACTCGCAGTACACGTCCTGGTAATCCATCTGGTCCTGTAGCCTTGTGAATGTTGACCTGTCTAAAGGTCTTATGCACATCGGCTGCGGAGAGCGTGATCACACAATCTTCCGGAGCAGCTGGTGCTCTCATGCATGTTTCAGTGTTATTTGCCACGAAGTGACTTTAGAAGTAGTTTAGCTCGTCTGGAAGGCTTGTGTCACTTGGCAGCTCTCGGCTGTGCTTCCCTTTGTAGTAGAGGTCGGCCGTTTATGAATTCTCAATGCCGATACCGATTATTGGAGGACCAAAAACAGCAGATAACGATTAATCGGTTATCGATTTTTTTTTTAATTCATAAAATTTAAAAAAATTAAACGTTTTTATTTGTAATAATGACAATTACAACAATAATGAATTAACACTTATTTTAACTTAATATAATACATCAATAAAATCAATTTAGCCTCAAATAAATAATGAAACATGTTCAATTTGGTTTAAATAATGCAAAAACAAAGTGGATGGAGAAGAAAGTAAAAGTGCAATATGTGCCATGTAAGAATGCCAATGTTTAAGTTCCTTGCTCAGAACATATGAAAGCTGGTGGTTCCTTTTAACATGAGTCTTCAATATTCCCAGGTAAGAAGTTTTAGGTTTAGTTATTATAGGAATTATAGGACTATTTCTCTCTATACCATTTGTATTTCATATACCTTTGACTATTGGATGTTCTTATAGGCACTTTAGTATTGCCAGTGTAACAGTATAGCTTCCGTCCCTCTCCTCGCCACTACCTGGGCTCGAACCAGGAACACATTGACAACAGCCACCCTCAAAGCAGCGTTACCCAAGCAAGGGGAACAACTACTCCAAGTCTCAGTGAGTGACGTTTGAAACGCTATTAGCGCGCACCCTGCTAACTAGCTAGCCATTTCACATCGGTTACACCAGCCTGATATGCTTGAAGCATTGCGAAGAGCTGCTAGCAAAACGCACGACAGTGCTGTTTGAATGAATGCTTACGACCCTGCTGGTGCCTACCATCGCACAGTCAGACTGCTCTATCAAATTACAGACTTAATTATAACATAATAACACACAGAAATATGAGCCTTAGGTCAATATGGTCGAATCCGGAAACTATAATCTCAAAAACAAAACGTTTATTCTTTCAGTGAAATACCGAACCGTTCCATATTTTATCTAACGGGTGGCATCCATAAGTCTAAATATTCCTGTTACATTGCACAACCTTCAATATTATGTCATAATTACGTAACATTCTGGCAAATTAGTTCGCAACGAGCCAGGCGGACCAAACTGTTGCATACTCTGTGTGCAATGAACGCAAGAGAAGTGACACAATTTCACCTGGTTAATATTGCCTGCTAACCTGGATTTCTTTTAGCTAAATATGCAGGTTTAAAAATATATACTTCTGTGTGTTGATTTTAAGAAAGGCATTGATGTTCATGGTTAGGTGCACGTTGGAGCAACGACAGTCCTTTTTCGATGATTTATATGCAACACAGGACACGCTAGATAAACTAGTAATATCATCAACTATGTATAGTTAACTAGTGATTATGATTGATTGATTGATTGTTTTTTTATAAGATAAGTTTAATGCTAGCTAGTAACTTACCGTGGCTTCTTACTGCATTCGCGTAACAGGCCCCCTTAGAGCGTTGGACTAGTTAACCGTAAGGTTGCAAGAATGAATCCCTGAGCTGACAAGGTAAAAATCTGTCGTTCTGCCCCTGAACAAGGCAGTTAACCCACCGTTCCTAGGCCGTCATTGAAAATAAGAATGTGTTCTTAACTGACTTGGCCAGTTAAATAAATAAAAATAAAAAATCGGACAAATCGGCGTACAAAAATACAGATTTTCGATTGTTATGAAAACTTGAAATCGGCCATAATTAATCGCTCGACCTCTACTTTGTAGTCTGTAATGGTTTGCAAGCCTTGCCACATCCGACGAGCGTCAGAGCCGGTGTAGTACGATTCGATCTTAGTCCTGTATTGATGCTTTGCCTGTTTGATGGTACGTCGGCGGGCATAGCGGGAATTCTTATAAGCATCTCAGTTAGAGTCCCACTCCTTGAAAACGGCGGCTCTACTCTCTAGCTCATTGCGGATGTTGCCTGTAATCCATGGCTTATGGTTGGGGTATATATGTACAGTCACTGTGGGGATGATGTCATCGATGCACTTATTGATAGAGCCAGTGATTGATGTGGTGTACGCCTCAATGCCATTGGAAGAACCCCGGGAACATATTCCAGTCTGTTCTAGCAAAACAGTCCTGTAGTTTAGCATCTGCTTCATCTGACCACTTTTTAAAATGTATGTAGTCACTGGTGCTTCCTTTTTTGCTTGTAAGCAGGAGTCAGGAGGATTGAATTATGGTCAGATTTGCCAAATGGAGGGCGAGGGAGAGCTTTGTATGCGTCTCTGTGTGTGGAGTAAAGGTGGTCTAGAGTTTTTTTCCCTCTGGTTGCACATTTAATATGCTGGTAGAAATGAGGTAAAAACGGATGAAAGTTTCCCTGGAGCGCCACCTCTGGATGAGCGTTTTCCTGTTTGCTTATGGCCTTATACAGCTATTTGAGTGTCGTCTTAGTGCCAGCATCGGTTTGTGGTGATAAATAGACAGCTACAAAGAATATAGATGAAAACTCTCTAGGTAGATAGTTTGGTCTACAGCTTATCATACGATACTCTACCTCAGGCGAGCAAAACCTAGAGACTTCCTTAGATATCGTGCACCAGCTGTTGTTTACAAATATACATAGAACGCCACCCCTTGTTTTACCAGAGGCTACTGTTCTATCCTGCCAGTACAGTGTAATACCTGCCAGCTGTATGTTATTCATGTTGTTGTTCAGCCACGACTCGGTGAAACACAAGATATTACAGTTTTTAAAGTCGCATTTGTAGGATATACATGCTTTTAGTTCGTCCATTTTATTATCCAGCGATTGTACGTTGGCCAATAGTACCGATGGCACGGACTGATTAGCCACTCGTTGCCGGATCCTCACAAGGCACCTCATTCTCCTTCCGTGAAACCTTGGTCTCTTTCTCCTGCGAATGACGGGGATGAGGGCCTGTTCGGATGACTGGAGAATATCCCTCTCGTACGTCTCATTAAAGAATATTCTTAGTCCAATTCAAGGTGAGTAATCTGATGTCCGGAAGTTATTTTCAGTCATAAGAGACGGTAGCAGCAAAATTATGTACAAAATAAGTTACAAACAATGCAAAAAAAACAAACAAAATAGCACGGTTGGTTAAGAGCCCATAAAACGGCAGCCATCCCCCCCCAGGGCCATTATGCGAAATATATATAAAAAACTATTGAAATGGATTGATTAAGCCAGAATCTTCTGATTTCACATGACTGGGAATACAGATATGCATCTGTTGGTCAAAGATACTATCAAAAAAAAGTAGGGTTGTGGATCAGAAAACCATTCAGTATCTGGTGTGACCACCATTTTCCTCATGCAGCGTGACACATATCCTTCGCATAGAGTTAATCAGGCTGTTGTTTGTGGCCTGCGGAATGTTGTCCCACTCCTCTTCAATCGCCGTGCGAAGTTGCTGGATATTGGCGGGAACTGGAACACACTGTCGTACACGTCGATCCAGAGCATCCCAAATATGCTCAATGGGTGACATGTCTGGTGAGTATGCAGGCCATGGAATTGGGACATTTTCAGCTTCCAGGAATTGTGTACAGATCCTTGTGACATGGGGCCGAGCATTGTCATGCTGAAACATGAGCTGATGGCGTTGGATGAATGGCACAACAATGGGCCTTAGGAGCTACCCATACGTAGAATGTATGCACACATGACTGTAAGTCGCTTTGGATAAAAGCGTCTGCTAAATGGCATATATTATTATTATTATCTCGTCACGATATCTCTGTGCATTCAAATTTCCATTGATAAAATGCAATTGTGTTCGTTGACTGTAGCTTATGCCTGCCCATACCATATCCGCACTACCACCATGGGGCACTCTGTTCACAACGTTGACGTCCCTGCAGGATGCCAATTGCAAGCTCCCTCAAAACTTGAGACATCTGTGGCATTTTGTTGTGTGACAAAACTGCACATTTTCGAGTGTCCTTTTCTCGTCCCCAGAAACAAGCTGTGCCTGTGTAATGATCATGCTGTTTAATCAGCTTCTTGATATGCCACACCTGTCAGGTAAATGGATTATCTTTGCCTATGGAGAAATTATCACTAACAGGAATATAAACAAATTTGTGGACAACATTGGAGAGAAATATGCTTTTTGTGCATATGGAAAATTTCTGGGTTCTTTTATTTCACCTCATGAAACATGGGACCAAGTTGCGATTATTTTTTTTCAATGTAATAAAACGTATGAAGTTTACAAAAATATTGGCTATTTGTAAAGTGTGCAATAGTCGCCGGAGCTGCAACTTCAACTGTGATGGTGGGACTGGTTTTGCCGAATGGGATGTTTGAACAACATCAAAATTTTGGAGTAAAATGACTATAAATATCATTCTATTTAAAATATTTCCAGATGTTATTAGACATTAACAATCAGAGCAACATATAGCAAGGAGTTCCAATATGATCAAAAACTACAAATAGGTTATATAAATAAGCAATTTCACTAAACAGTCAATAGACGTGAAATCATGTCTATGTATTTTTGACTTATGTATTTTGACATGCGTATCTCAATACGTTTAGATAGTATCGACATTAAATGAAAAATTGATGGCAGAAATGGGCTTAAATAGATATTTAACCGTTTTTGGAAAACACAGGTCATGTAAAAACGGATATTCATAACGTCATTCTGTTGACAAACTGTGCATCTGCACAGTTATTTAACAAACCGTACAACTCTATGAACAAGGCTTACTTTTAACAGAACAATTTACAAAAACACATCTACTTAAAGTGGCACTCCAAACTTCTTTTCACCTCATTTAACACCTGATTTACTTGACTAAAGGCACATCTCAATAGGTGGTCCAGATATGTCATTACATAGTGGGGCCTTTGCTTTTTTGTTCTCCTTATTGTTCCTCAACCTTGGGGGGAGGCCGACGACGTCGCTGATTCCCATTAGACCAACTCCTTAAATGCCCTACTCCTTGAAGTTTGCGGTTGTGTCTAAAAATACTATTTTGCTAAACTTTCGACCCTTTAGTGCTGTATTTACAGTGCCTTAGGAAAGTTTTCAGACCCCTTGACTTTTTCCACATTTAGTTATTTTACAGCCTTGTTTTAAAATGGATACATAAAACAATTTCCTCATCAATCTACACACAATACCCCATAATGACAAAGCAAAAACAGTTTTTTATTTAATTGATTAAAAATAAAAAACAAATACCCTATTTACATAAGTATTCAGACCCTCAAAATTGGGCTCAGGTGCATCCTGTTTTCATTGATCATCCTTGAGATGTTTCTACAACTTGATTGGAGTCCACCTGTGGTAAATTCAATTGACACAATATAAGGTCACACAGTTGACAGTGCATGTCAGAGCAAAAACCAAGCCACGAGGTCGAAGGAATTGTCCATAGAGCTCAGAGACAGGATTGCGTTGAGGCACAGATCTGGGAAAGGTACCAAAACATTTCTGCAGTATTGAAGGTCCCCAAGAACACATTGCCCTCCATCATTCTTAAATAGAAAAGGTTTGGAATCGGGGGAGAAAGGCCTTGATCAAGGAGGTGACCAAGAAACCGATGGTCACTCTGACAGGGCTCCAGAGTTCCTCTGTTGAGATGGGAGAACCTTCCAGAAGGACAACCATTTCTGCAGCACTCCAGAAATCAGGCCTTTATGGTAGAGTTGTCCAGATGGAAGCCACTCCCCAGTAAAAGGCACATGACAGCCCGCTTGGAGTTTGCCAAAACGCACTAAAGGACTCTCAGACCATGAGAAACAATATTCTCTGGTCTGATGAAACCAAGATTGAACTCTTTGGCCTAATCCTGGTTTTGCTTTGTCATTATGGTGTATTGTTTGTAGATTGATGAGGGGGGAAAACAATTGAATCCATTTTAGAATAAGGCTGTAATGTAACAAAATGTGGAAAAAGTCAAGGGGTCTGAATAATTTCCAAATGCACTGTATACTTGGGATATCGCTTTTCAACACTAAAAGTAAAAAAATCACTGGAGCACATCTTTAAACTTTGCAATTAATTGTTTTTGTTTGACATACATTTCAAAGTGAAAAATCTCAATCTCAGCATAATTCCGTTACTATGGAATTTCCCTTTGCTTACGTCAACATCGGTGCCATTGTTGACTTTCATATGGACTTTGTTGAGCCTTTTGATCTTATTTAACATTTGGGTGGGTTGTTTTGTTATTGACAGGTCACGGGTCTGTTCATCATCTACTGAACATGGATCCAATGGATAAATATGGGACATATGAAAGCAGTGGTCAACCAGAAGAGGTTTTTGTATGTTAAACCGTATTTTATGCATTCTTCAAAGTGAGAAACAATTACATTTTACAATAGCTTAAACAATCGGCTATCCATTAACAAGTTTTATTGGTCAAGTTGAGTTTATTCACCAACCATGGTCTGTTCTAGGATCACTCACTACATTGGAGTGAGGTTAAAGAGGAGGCTGAAGAATGTCCGATTTCAGCTGTCTCGTTAGGAGTTGAAACATCCCAGGTTTGTCCAAAGGAGGACCCTGATGAACAAGATCCCTCCTTTGACACAGTTTCAGACATATATGGAGTTACAGAGCAAGAGCATGGACATAAAGGCATGACATATCTCAAAGTAAAGGTTTGTATCTACTCAACATTTTGCAAGCCCACTTACAAGCCCAGAGTTGTTGTTAGAATTATGTTTTTTTTGTGTCAGGTGCCGCCTTCTCCAGTCCCAGTCAAAGAGGAGTCTGAAGAATGCTCCCATCAGCCAGTAGATGAAGAGGAAGTTGCCTTAATTACAGTGAAGAAAGAAGAGAATGAAGACTGGTTGAAGTCAGAAGATGAGGATGTTGTGAAAGTGTCAGTGCCTTGGGAGCTGTTGGAAACATCACCATCATCATCATGCTCAGATGCAGAGGACAGTGAGATGGAAAGTGATAATGTGAAAGTGAGTTCAAGCATGTAATAACGTACTGAGTGAAATACACACTTTGAGATGTTTTGTAGGGTTAGCTTCTTGTAGGGTCAATTTAAACGTTTCTTCATTCCACAAGTTGTTTTGACTGTTTTGACACCCTACCTTCAAACCCCCGAGCTGACAAGGTACAAATCTGTCGTTCTGCCCCTGAACAGGCAGTTAACCCACTGTTCCCAGGCCGTCATTGAAAATAAGAATATGTTCTTAACTGACTTGCCTGGTTAAATAAAGGTATATATATTTTAAAAAAAAAGCTGTGTACCCCAATCCACAAACCTAGCTCTTGGGCCAAGTTAGTATTTCCCCAATTCTTGAAGGTAACTGACTTTCTGACTGAACTGTATCCGCTTCTCTGTTTCAGAAGGACTGTGAAAACCATGAGAGTGACATTTCACGAGGTTTAATGATTGAAGATTGTAGCAGGATTGATCCAGGGATGACGCCAGATACAGATATGAAAGCTAATGCTGTCGATTTCAGTGAGTACCATTGGTGGGGTGGGTTGCAGTTGTGGTGTAGATATAGCTGCGGGAAGTAGTCTGGGGGTGGGGGTGGGGGTGCTGTGATTGTTTTGCAGTGGGGGGGGGCGCAGAATTCTTGGGGGGGGCCAATGCTGAAGACGTCAGGGTTCCCAAAAATGTTCAATCAAGGCACCCCTTTCAGCATTGGGGAACATCCTTTTACATCAACCTAAAACCCCAAACATCAAGCAATGCAAATGTAGAAGCACGGTGGCTAGGAAAAACTCCCTAGAAATGCAAGAACATAGGAAGATGCCTGGAGAGGAACCAGGCTATGAGGGGTGGCCAGTCCTCTTCTGGCTGTGCCAGGTGGTGATTATAACAGAACATGGCCAAGATGTTTAAATGTTCATAGATGACCAGCAGGATCAAATAATAATAATCACAGTGGTTGTAGAGGGTGCAACAGGTCAGCACCTCAGGAGTAAATGTCAGTTGGTTTTTCATAGCCGAGCATTCAGAGACAGCAGGTGCGGTAGAGAGAGACGAAAACAGCGGGTCCTGGACAAGGTAGCACGTCCGGTGAACAGGTCAGGGTTCCATAGGCACGCAGGCAGAACAGTTGAAACTGGAGCAGCAGCACGACCAGGTGGACTGGGGACAGCAAGGAGATATCAGGCCAGGTAGTCCTGAGGAATGGTCCTAGGGCTCAGGTCCACCGGGAGGAGAGGGAGAGAATTATAGCATACTTAGGATAAGGACACAGGATAAGACAGGAAAAATACTCCAGATATAACAGACTGACCCTAGAACCCCGACACAAACTATTGCGGCCCTGTCAGACGATACCCCCTAACCCGGCCAACCAGGCAGGATATAACCCCAACCACATTGCCAAAGCACAGCCCACACACCTCTAGAGTGATATCTTCAAATCACCAACTTACTACCCTGAGACAAGGCTGAGTATAGCCCACGAAGATCTCCCCCATGGTACGAACCCGAGGGGGGCGCCAACCCGGACAGGAAGATCATGTCAGTGACTCAACCCACTCAAGTGATGCACCCCTCCTAGAGACGGCATGGAAGAGCACCAGTAAGCCAGTGACTCAGCCCCCATAATAGGGTTAGAGGCAGAGAATCCCAGAGGAGAGAGGGGAACTGGCTAGGCATAGACAGCAAGGGTGGTTTGTCACTCCAGTGCCTTTCCGTTCACCTTCACACCCCTGGGCCAGACTACACTCAATCATAGGATCTACTGAAGAGATGAGCCTTCAATAAAGACCTAAAGGTCGAGGCTGAGACTGCTTCTCTCACATGGATAGGCAGACCATTCCATAAAAATGGAGCTCTATAGGAGAAAGCCCTGCCTCCAGCTGTTTGCTTACAAATTCTAGGGACAATAAAGAGTCCTGTGTCTTGTGACCGTACGGTATGTGTCTTTATGTCCAGCATGACCAAATCGGAAAGATAGGTAGGAGCAAGCCCATGTAATCCTTTGTAGGTTATCAGTAAAACCTTGAAATCAGCCCTCGCCTTAACAGGAATCCAGTGTAGAGAGGCTAGCACTGGAGTAATATGATCACATTGTTTGGTTCAAGTCAAGATTCTAGCAGCCGTGTTTAGCACTAGCTGAAATGTATTTAATGCTTTATCCTGGTACCCGGAAAATAGAGCATTACAGTAGTCTAATCTAGAAGTGACAAAAGCATGGATTAACTTTTCTTCCGTCATTTTTGGACAGAAAATTTCAGATTTTTGTAATGTTACGTAGATGGAAAAAAGCTTTCTTTTGAAATAGCCTTGATATGTTCGTCAAAAGAGAGATCGTGGTCCAGAGTAACGCAGAGGTCCTTCACAGTTTTATTTGAGATGACTGTACAACCATCAAGATTAGTTGTCAGATCCAACAGAACATCTCTTTGTTTCTTGGGACCGAGAACTAGCATCTCTGTTTTGTCCGAGTTTAAACGTAAAAGATTTGCTGCCATCCACTTCCTAATGTCTGAATAACAAGCTTCCAGTGAGGCCAATTTTGGGACTTCACCATGGTTCATCGAAATGTACAGCTTTGTATCATCCTCATAGCAGTGAAAGTTAACATTATGTTTCCGAATTACATCACCAAGAGGTCAAATATATAGTGAAAACATTAGTGGACCTAAAGCAGAACCTTGAGGAACACCGAAACGTACAATTGATTTGTCAGAGGACAAACCATCCACAGAGACAAACTGATATCTTTCCGCAGAAAATATCTAAACCAGGCCAGAACTTGTTCGTGTAGAACAATTTGGGTTTCCAATCTCTCCAAAAGAATGTGGTGATCGATGGTGACAATCGGGCAACAACTCTTACAATTTCAACTATTGAATCCTGCAAGATAATGTTCTTAATTATTTAACCTCTTGCTCCTACCTGACACGCAGGCGTCCCATCTAGACATCTGGAAATGCAAATGCGCTACGCTAAATGCTAATAGTACTAGTTAAAACTCAAACGTTCATTAAAATACACATGCAGGGTATTGAATTAAAGCTACACTTGTTGTGAATCCAGGCAACAAGTCAGATTTTTAAAATGCTTTTCAGCGAAAGCATGAGAAGATATTATCTGATAGCATGTAACACCCCAAAAGACCCGCATGGGACGTAAACAAAATAATTAGCATAGTCGTCGCTACACAAACCGCACAAATAAAATATAAAACATTCATTACCTTTGACCATCTTCTTTGTTGGCACTCCTAGATGTCCCATAATCACTATTGGGTCTTTTTTTCGATTAAATCGGTCCATATATAGCCTAGATATCGATCTATGAATACTGTGTGATAAATGAAAAAAAATAGCGTAACGTCATTTTTTTTAATTAAAAAAGTCGACGATAAACTTTCACAAAACACTTCGAAATACTTTTGTAATGCAACTTTAGGTATTAGTACACGTTAATAAGCGACCAAATTGATCACGAGGCGATGTATATTCTTTAGCTGTCCGTCTGGAAATAATGTCCGGGTAAATCTCAACCAAAATATCCGGTCGGAGACCGGAAAAACTGCGCTGCCTTGCGTCTGTTTGACCAATAAACAAATAGTAGGCAAATGACAAGACTCTAGACATCGTGTGGAAGCTGTAGGTATTGCAACCTCAGCCCCATTAAATGTGGTTCACCTTTATCAATGGGTTCAAGTCGCGCATGGATATATTTTTCCATTTTCAGTGATCAGATTTCCCTGCACTTTTCGATGAAACGCACGTTCTGTTATAGTCACAGCCGTGATTTAACCAGTTTTATAAACGTCTGAGTGTTTTCTATCCACACATACTAATCATATGCATATACTATATTCCTGGCATGAGCAGCAGGGCGCTGAAATGTTGCGCGATTTTTAACAGAATGTTCGAAAAAGTAGTGGGTAGGAGTAACAGGTTAAACTACCTTTTTTGCCAAAGCAGAGATGCTGAATAGTTGTTTTGCCTGCATTACAGATGTTATTTGGTCCGCTAATACTAGTAAAAGGCCCAGTGCACTACTTTTGTGGGGGGGGGGGTTCTTCTAAAAATAAGCTTTTTCTGTATTAATACGATTTTTTTCAGATTTTTTTAAGGGGTTGCTGCAGCACCTTCAGCATCCCTACTTTCTGCTTCTATGGGTATAGAGATAAAATAATGTGTTACATGTACAGAACACGTGGCACGTTTCATAGCTCAATAACTATGGTTCTATTTTTGATGTTTTTTTCTCTTTCCTTTAGGTGAATCTAAAGGGGGGTCCTCCTTCTACCCATGCCCCCATTGTACACTTGGTTTCACCATAGAACGTTTTTTCCATGGGCATCTCAAGAGGGCCCACCCCGAAGAGTACATCGCTCTGCTGAAGTCTGGGGAAATAATAGCAACAAAAAAAAAGTGTTCACAGCTGCCCCCAGCCACATGCCCACAATGTGGCAAGAGCTTCTCCAATAAATATGTTATGGAAAAGCATCAGAGGAGTCACACAGGAGAGAAGCCATATCACTGTGCAGACTGTGGGAAGAGCTATGTCTTTGCTGATTCACTCAAAAAACATAAAAAAAGATGTGGGAAAGGATTCCGAAGACAAACCCAACTGACCAGCCATGAAACGATCCCCACAGGAGAGAGACCATATAAATGCTCTCAGTGTGGAAAAGGATACCGAACACCAGCCAGTCTAAAAGCACACCAGAAAACCCACCCAGGAGAAAAGCCTTATCAGTGTTCTCAGTGTGACAAATGTTTTGGCTTTTCCAGAGACCTTAAGAGACACAGATGGACTCACACTAGTGAGAGACCATATACATGCTTTGAGTGTGGCAAAGGATTTGTCGAACAAACCCAACTGACTAGCCATGAGCTTATCCACACAGGAGAGAGACCGTATAAATGCTCTCAGTGTGCAAAAGGATACCGAAGACCAGCCCATCTAAAAAGACATAAAATGACCCACACCTCATGATTGCCTCCGGGGTAAAAAGTCATTCTACTGGCTGGAAGATTTGATAACTTGGAACTTTGATATTCCCGTAGTATATATGTTATGTAAAGTTCAACAATATATTTAAATATTTGCTACATCGAAAATTATATATATTCAATATTTATGTTTTAAAATATTTATAAATTAAAAGGTTTGCTGTGTCTGTCAGCGTAGTGTCCAGAACATGGAGGTGCTACCAGGACACAGGCCAGTACATCAAGAGACGTGGAGGAGGCCGTAGGAGGGCAACAACCCAGCAGCAGGACCGCTACCTCCGCCTTTGTGCAAGGAGGAGCAGGAGGAGCACTGCCAGAGCCCTGCAAAATGACCCCCAGCAGGCCACAAATGTGCATGTGTCTGCTCAAACGGTCAGAAACAGACTCCATGAGGGTGGTATGAGGGCCCGACGTCCACAGGTGGGGGTTGTGCTTACAGCCCAACACCGTGCAGGACGTTTGGCATTTGCCAGAGAACACCAAGTTTGGTAAATTCACCACTGGCGCCCTGTGCTTTTCACAGATGAAAGCAGGTTCACACTGAGCACATGTGACAGTCTGGAGACGCCATGGAGAACGTTCTGCTGCCTGCAACAACCTCCAGCATGACCAGTTTGGCGGTGGGTCAGTCATGGTGTGGGATGGCATTTCTTTGGGGGGCCGCACAGCCCTCCATGTGCTCGCCAGAGGTGGCCTGACTGCCATTAGGTACCGAGATCAGATCCTCAGACCCCTTGTGAGACCATATGCTGGTGCGGTTGGCCCTGGGTTCCTCCTAATGCAAGACAATGCTAGACCTCATGTGGCTGGAGTGTGTCAGCAGTTCCTGCAAGAGGAAGGCATTGATGCTATGGACTGGCCCGCCCGTTCCCCAGACCTGAATCCAATTGAGCACATATAATAATATAATATATGCCATTTAGCAGACGTTTTTATCCAAAGCGACTTACAGTCATGTGTGCATACATTCTACGTATGGGTGGTCCCGGGGATCGAACCCACTACCCTGGCGTTACAAGCGCCATGCTCTACCAACTGAGCAATGTTCTCAGCAATGTTCTCACATGTTGTCACGTGTAGTTTCATATTATAACATTGCTTCACATGTTGGACATGTTATCACATTAACTTCACATGTGATCACACAAGAACTCACTTGTTCACATGTGGAATGCATTATTTTTTTCCATAATGGACACCACAAACATTCAATTGTTTAGTCCAGATGTTGTTTAGTTTTCTATTGTTTAGTTGAGAAGTGCCATATTTTTATTATTTCTGCTGCACAAAATGTTAAACATGGCAATGTTGTTCTCATGTTCTCAATAAAGGCTTTTAATATTTCATTGCATGTCATGATTGATGAATCTTTTTCAAACTGTTACATTTCACCGCAAACCCTATTACAACTGATCCCTTAAGTGGGGTATATTGTAACATTTCACTCCTTATATCTGAGACAGTCACAACTTGTCTGTTTGATTCAGAGACACAATACCTATACCAATTTGTAGCAGAGCCTTTTTAACAAAGCCTTTTTAATTCTATGTGCTGTGCATTTTGCTAAGATATTTGGATCACAACACTGTAGTGTAAGGGGCCTCCAGTTTTTAGATAGACTGGCTCTTTAAACTTACCACACCTGGGTCCAGATTCAGTAATAGTGAAATCAAACCTTCTTGATGAGTACCTGATAGTTTACAACTTTTATAGGAGTGGTTAAAACATGCTAATAGTGGATATTTGAGTAGATCAAAAAAGGTTTAATATACCTCAACTGTTATGCTATCCAGCCCTGGAATCTTCCCTATAGCCTAAAGGCTTTAATTGCATCAAGATGTTTTTCTGTATAGCTGTTCATTTTACACTATACTTATTCAAAGAATACTTACAATTAACTTCAGTTAGTGGAACTGGAGGAGACTGAAAAGAGAATGTATGCTTAAAGTACTTTGCATCCTCTTTCAAAATATCATTTGGTGAATCAAGGATGACTCCATTTGTAACAAGTAAATACTTTTTCCTAGCATTTCTATTAATTTTTCTAAATGTTTCATCCAATTCGCTTTATTTTTATAATACATTTACTGTTATTTCTTATTTCCTTTATTAATATGAAGTCCTTTTACCTACAGTCGTGGCCAAAAGTTTTGAGAATGACACAAATATTAATTTCCACAAAGTTTGCTGCTTCAGTGTCTTTAGATATTTTTGTCAGATGTTACTATGGAACACTGAAGTATAATTACAAGCATTTCATAAGTGTCAAAGGCTTTTATTGACAATTACATGAAGTTGATGCAAATAGTCAATATTTGCAATGTTGACCCTTCTTTTTCAAGACCTCTGCAATCTGCCCTGGCATGCTGTCAATTAACTTCTGGGCCACATCCTGACTGATGGCAGCCCATTCTTGCATATTCAATGCTTGGACTTTGTCAGAATTTATGAGTTTTTGTTTGTCCACCCGCCTCTTGAGGATTGACCATAAGTTCTCAATGGGATTAAGATCTGGGGAGTTTCCGGGCCATGGACCCAAAATATCTATGTTTTGTTCCCTGAGCCACTTAGTTATCACTTTTGCCTTATGGCAAGGTGCTCCATCATGCTGGAAAAGGCATTGTTCGTCACCAAACTGTTCCTGGATGGTTGGGAGAAGTTGCTCTCGGAGCATGTGTTGGTACCATTCTTTATTCATGGCTGTGTTCTTGGGCAAAAGTGTGAGTCAGCCCACTTCCTTGGCTGAGAAGCAACCCCACACATGAATGGTCTCAGGATGCTTTACTGTTGGCATGACACAGGACTGATGGTAGCGCTCACCTTGTCTTCGGACAATCTTTTTTTCCGGATGCCCCAAACAATCGGAAAGGGGATTCATCAGAGAAAATGACTTTACCCCAGTCCTCAGCAGTCCAATCCCTGTACCTTTTGCAGAATATCAGTCTGTCTCTGATGTTTTTCCTGGAGAGAAGTGGCTTCTTTGCTGCCCTTCTTGACACCAGGCCATCCTCGAAAAGGCTTCGCCTCACTGTGTGTGCAGATGCACTCACACCTGCCTGCTGCCATTCCTGAGCAAGCTCTGTACTGGTGGTGCCCCGATCCCACAGCTGAATCAACTTTAGGAAACGGTCCTGGCCCTTGCTGGACTTTCTTGGGCACCCTGAAGCCTTCTTCACAACAACTGAACAGCTCTCCTTGAGGTTCTTGATGATCCGATAAATGGTTGATTTAGGTGCAATCTTACTGGCAGCAATATCCTTGCCTGTGAAGCCCTTTTCGTGCAAAGCAATGATGACGGCCCGTGTTTCCTTGCAGGTAACCATGGTTGACAGAGGAAGAACAATGATTCCAAGGACCACCCTCCTTTTGAAGCTTCCAGTCTGTTATTCGAACTCAATCAGCATGACAGAGTGATCTCCAGCCTTGTCCTCGTCAACACTCACATCTGTGTTAACGAGATAATCACTGACATGATGTCAGCTGGTCCTTTTGTGGCAGGAAATGCAGTGGAAATTTTTGGGGACACGTAAAATGTCTGCCTTCTTCTATAGCGCCACTTTAGGGTACGTGTTTCTTCTGCTCCAGAGTCCAATGGCGACGAGGTTTACACCTCTCCAGCCAACGCTTGTCATTGCTCATGGGGATCTTAGGCTTGTGTGCGGCTGCTCAGCCATGAAAACCCATTTCATGAAGCTCCCGACGAACAGTTCTTGTGCTGATGTTGCTTCCAGAGGCAGTTTGGAACTCGGTAGTGAATGTTGCAACCGAGGACAGACGATTTTAACGCTCTATGCACTTCAGCACTCGCCGGTCCCGTTCTGTGAGCTTGTGTGGCCTACCACTTCGCGGCTGAGCCTTTGTTGCTCCTAGATGTTTCCACTTCACAATAACAGCCCTTACAGTTGACTGGGGCAGCCTTAGCAGGGCAGAAATTTTACGAACTGACTTGTTGGAAAGGGGGCATCCTATGATGTTGCCACATTGAAAGTCACTGAGCTCTTCAGTAAGGCCATTCTACTGTCAATGTTTGTCGATGGAGATTGCATGGCTGTGTGCTTGTCAGCAACGGGTGTGGCTGAAATAGCCAAATCTCCTAATTTGAAGGGGTGATCACATACTTTTATGTTTTAGAACACCTCATTCAAGGGTTTTTCTTTATTTTTTACTATTTTCTACATTGTAGAATAATAGTGAAGACATCAAAATGATGAAATAACACATATGGAATCATGTAGAAACCAAAAATGTGTTAATCAAAATATATTTTATATTTGAGATTCTTCAAATAGCCACCCTTTGCCTTGACAGCTTTGCACACTCTTGCAATTCTCTCAGCCATCTCAATTTGGTTGAGTTTCGGGGATTGTATAGGCCAGGTCATCTGATGCAGCACTCCATCACTCTCCTTCTTGTTAAAATAGCCCTTACACAGCCTGGAGGTGTTTTGGGTCATTGTCCTGTTGAAAAACAAATGATAGTCCCACTAAGCTCAAAGCAGATGGGATGGCGTATCGCTGCAGAATGCTGTAGTAGCCATGCTGGTTAAGTGTGCCTTGAATTCTAAATAAATCACAGACCGTGTCACCAGCAAAGCACCCCCACACCATAACACCTCCTCCTCCATGTTTCACGGTGGGAAATACACATGTGGGAAATACACAACCCTCCAAATTGTCTTATACTCCCCTATCATCTTGGCGATCTCACTGCAGAGTTACAGGTCAGGGAGTCAAAGGGCTAATCCTTAGGGAGAAATCCTGACCATCCAGCAGACCCAATCTGGTAAGATTTGTTATTGAAGCAAGACAGACAAAGAAAACAAGAGTAATACACATATATCACTCGAGGTGGGGAAAACTTCAATTATTCTGGAGTAACTGTCAACCATTACCAACATCTCTTTTTTTCCTTTTACAGGCAGGCATCTGGAGAAAATGTATTTGAATATTTATATAAGGGCACCAGGGGACTGGTAATTCCCCATTTGGACACATGACTCACATGATCACAGAAATTGATTTATAGAACAGCACATGAATAGAACACTGAAATTAGTTATAAGAAAAGCATGTATAAAATGTCCATGACAGTGTAGAAATATAATAATGTGTTTCATTGCTCATTATCTATGGGTCTATAATGAAGTAAACTGTAATTCATTTGATAAGTTCTGTCTTTCCTTTAGGTGGCTTTTAAGAGGTGACCTTCTACTCCTGCCCCCATTGTGCAATCGGCTTCACCATAGAACGTTTTTCCCACGGACACCTGAAGAGGGACCACCCTAAAGATTACATCGCAATGCTGAAGACTGGGAAAATCAAAGCCTATAAAAGAGGGAGTTTACGGGTGACCCCAGCCACATGCCCGCAATGTGGCAAGAGCTTCACCAATAAATACGTTATGCAAACGCATCAGAGGACTCATGCAGGGAAGAAATCTCATCACTGTGCAGACTGTGGGAAGAGCTTTGTCTATGCTGATGCACTTAAAAGACACAGATGGACTCACGCTGGGGAGAGCATATAAATGCTCGAGTGGGGAAAAGATTCAATCAGGACGGAACTTAAAACGTCACCAACTATTCTGTAGAAGTACAAATATGATCTTTAGTGTGTATGTGTCAGAGAATGGCAATAAATAACGTTCTGAATATATAACTAGATGGTAATTGTACATGGAGTACAAATTATGGGACTTGCTTTCACTCTTTAAAATTACTTTTTGTGGTAGGTATTTAAAAAGTTTTACTTTAGTATTTAAAGCAAAGCAGTTTAAAGTATGTATGGTTTATAAAAACATTATAGTAGTGATACTGTCTGCAGTAGTAATGGTGGTGACTAGTTATAGTTGAAAAAGTAGGTAGATGAAAAGTTTGAATAGCCTGAACATATTCAAGTCCGTTTGTTGTATCAAGCTTGAACGGTTTAAGAGTTACTGTTGGTGTTGTTTTTAATGGAAATGTATATAGTGATAGATGATTCAGAAAAAAAAATAAGAATTTGAAGTTAGGACATCGTGAACATGTGAAAGTTGGTTTGGTGGCTTCAGCTCGAATGGTTCAAGAAAGAATGTTACTGAGTTATTTTACGCAAATGTATATAGTTCTAGTTGATACAAATTCTAAATAATTTGAAGTTAGGATAGTCTGAACATGTGAAAGTTGGTTTGGTGTATGTAGCTGGAATGATTTAAGAGTTACTGTTGGTGGGTTATATTATGCAAATGTATATAGTTATAATTTATAGCGCAGATCAGAGCTAGACCAGATCTAGTGCAATGCAGAGCTAGCTAGCTATGCCCAGGACCAGAGCTGAACCAGAGCTAGTGCAGACCAGAGCAGTTGTTGTGGTCACAGTAGTGCTCAGTAGTTTTGTGCACAGTAGTTGTGGTTCAATAGTTGTGGTCAGTAGTTGTGTAGTTCTGGTCTAATTATGGTGGTTAGTATTTATGGTTAATAGTTGTGTGGTTAATAGTTGTGTGTTCAGAAGTTGTGTGGTTGTGGTCAGTAGTTGTGTTGTTGTGGTCACTAGATATGGTAAGCAGTTGTGTGGTTGTGGTCAGAAGTTGTGTGGTTGTGGTAAATAATTGTGGTCAGTAGTTGTCAGTATATATGGTCAATAGTTATGGCTAGGTGCTTGTGGTCAGTAATTGTGGTGGTCAGTAGTTATGGTGATTTAGATGTGTGGTCAGTAGTTGAGTGGTCAGTAGTTGTGTGGTCTTGGTCCGTAGTTGTGTGGTTGTGGTCACTAGATGTGGCCAGCAGTTCTGTGGTTGTGGTCAGATATTGTGTGGTTGTGGTCAGTAGTTGTGTGGTCTGTAGTTATAAGGTCAAACATTGAGTGGTTCTGGTCAGAAATTATGTGGTAGTGGGCAGTAGTTGAGTGGTCAAAAGTTGTGGCATTGTGGTCAGTAGTTGAGTGATCAAAGGTCCTCAAATGTGGTCAGTAGTTATGTGGTCAAAAGGTGTGTGCTTGTGGTCAGGAGTTTTGTGGTTGTGGTCAGAAGTTGTGTGGTTGGTCAGAAGTTGTGTGGTTGTGGTTAGGAGTTGTGTGGTTGTGGTTGTGGTCAGTAGGTTTATGGTTGTGGTCAGTAGTTGTGTGGTCAGAAGTTGTGTGGTTGTGGTCAGTAGTTGAGATCAGTTGAGTAGTCAGTAATTGTGATCAGTAGTTGTGGATAGGTGCTTGTGGTCAGTAATTGTGGTGGTCGGTAGTTATGTTGATTTAGATGTGTGATCAGTAGTTGTTTGTTCAGAACACTTGTGTGGTTGTGTACAGTAGTTGTGTGTTTGTGGTCAGAATTTGTGTGGTTATGGTCAGTGGTTGTTTGGCATTGTTCCCCAAATGTGGTCAGAAGTTGTGTGGCTGTGGTCAGTAGTTGTGTGGTCAAAAGGTTTGTGCTTGTAGTCAGTTTTGTGCTTGTGGTCCGAAGTTTTGTGGTAAGTAGTTGTGTGGCTGTGGTCACTCGATGTGGTCAGCAGTTGTGTGGTTGTGGTCAGAAGTTGTGTGGTCAGTAGTTATGTTGTCAAAAGTTGTGTGTTTGTCAGTAGTTTTGTAGGTGTGGTTTTGGTTGTGCGGTGTGGTTTTGGTCTGTATTTTTGTGCTTGTGGTGAGAGGTTTTGTGGTTGTGGTCAGAAGGTCTGGAGTTGTGGTCAGTAGTTGTGATGTGGTCATGGTTTTAATCAATTTTGTAAAACCTGCCTTGGCATGCTCCTATTCACACCATGTTGGCCATGGTGCTGTTGGTGATTGTTGTTTTGGCTGCAGTGAACATCTATAGATCTGGGAATAGTAAGTGCTGTCCTCCTTCAACTTTAGAAAGTGTCTTTCTCCTACAAAATAAATTAATCAAATAAATATGTTTTGAACATACTCTTTTTCATGTGTTACCCTGACAAAATCATCACTGTTACAAAGCTACTCCCTCCCTCTCTCTCTCTTCTCTCCTGTCAGATATCAGACCTGTGGAAGGAGAGATGTCGGAGCTAGTGATAAATCAAGATATATATCAAATAATTATGTAAGTTTGCTTTAATGTCAACCAAAATACTTCTACAGTAAATGAATTGTAGCAATAGCATACAGTAAGCTAGAGAACAGATTAATAAAATACAAGAAGCATAACACAATTTCTTCTGTTGTGGCTGCAAAATCATGAAAAACCATTCAAATTAATTGTCATCATTTGAGCACATATACAGTAAATAGAAATCACGTGTAATTAGCTAACATTACAAAACAAATCAATTACTGAATTAAAAGTACAGGAAAAAGCAATGTGACTCCAAACATGTTGTACATAAACATACATCTTCAGGTAAGATGTGTATCTTTATAACAGAACTGAAGAGCTATAAACATTTGAATATAATTTCGGTAAGGTGTCTTCCATAGACCTGACATACTGGAGATGATATGGATCACCAGGCAGACTGCACCCTGAGGGGGGTAAAATTATTAAAATGACACACATTGTCATGTTCCATTAATTTTGTACATTTAAATGAGGAATAAATAAAAATGCAGAGACATGTTGATTTACCTGTTTCTTGTGTCCCTTATAGTTATTTCCTGTTTGTGTCTGCAAAGACATGAATAGTGTGTTCAATTTCACTTAAATAAGTCCATACTATCGTTCAAAAGTTTGGGGTCACTTAGAAATGTCCTTGTTTTTGAAAGAAAACCTTTTTTTTGTCCATTAAAATAACATAAAATTGATCAGAAATACAGTGTAGACATTGTTAATGTTGTAAATGACTATTGTAGCTGGAAACGGAGGCTCTGGATTTTTTTTATGGAGTATCTACATAGGTGTACATAGGCCCATTATCAGCAACCATCACTCCTGTGTTCCAATGGCACGTTGTGTTAGCTAATCCAAGTCTATAATTTTAAAAGGCTAATTGATCATTAGAAAACCCTTTTGCAATTATGTTAGCACAGCTGAAAACTGTAATTCTGATAAAGAAGCAATAAAACTGGCCTTCTTTAGACTAGTTGAGTATCTGGAGCATCAGCATTTGTGGGTTCGATTACAGGCTCGAAATGGCCAGAAACAAAGAACTTTCTTCTGAAACTAAATAGAACCCGCAAAACACCAGTCTCAACGTCAACAGTGAAGAGGCGACTTCGGGATGCTTGCCTTCTAGGCAGAGTTCCTCTGTCCAGTGTCTGTGTTCTTTTGCCCATCTTCATCTTTTATTTTTATTGGCTCTTTCTTTGCAACTCTGCCTTGAAGGCCAACATCCCGGAGTCGCCTCTTCACTGTTGAGGTTGAGACTGTCTTTATTTTAACCATGCAGAACCTGCAGAGTCAGGACACAGGAGAGTATGTGTGTGTTGTGGACAACAGAGGAACCCCCTGCTACATGGCATCTCTGTCTCTGACTGTCACTGCAGGTAATATAGTACTTATTAGGGGTTTACACCTATTGTTATTCTTAGATTATTTGTTTCCTTGACATGGTCAAATAGTTCAAGAATCAATTAACTTTTTTTCTAATTTGGCACACAGAAACTATAGGCTATGAGTTGGTCAAAAATAATGGTACTGATTGGCCTATAGGTGGCGCTGTTATAGGCAGTCTCACTTAAACACTCATACGCGCCACCCCATTTGACCTAGAGACTTGAAACTTTGTATGTAGGTGCCTTTCCTCATGCTGAACAAATTTGGTCATTCAGGATAGATTTTGGAAATGTTGGAAAACCTTTGGAAAGTGTATTCTCATGAACCATATGTCCAAATAATGTTCTATGTAGGCCCATGGTACATATCTTAACTTAGTTTAAAAAAGAAAAGTGATTGGTTAAGAGATGGCTTAGTTATTGATGAATCAGGAAATCCAATTTTGTGTCCATACATTTTTTTTTAAAGGATACAATTAACAATTCCCTTTTTTGACTATGTAACGCTAATGCTTAAAATAATCATACAACATCTTCTTCTCATGGACTAAAAGTCAGAATCACTCCAAATTTGGGGTTAACACAATAGTCACTAAAGAGTTTGAGAAAATAACGTTGATGCATATCAGTAGATACATATTAGCACATAGGCTAAAATATGCTAAAAACATATTTTTAAATCTTCATGAACCATAGGGCCAAATTTGGAATGTAGGCCCATGGTACAATCCTTAACTTAGTTTCAGAAAAGGTAAGGGATTGGTCAAAAGATGGCTGAGTTATTGACAAATCAAAAATTGGATTTTTATGTGTCATTTAAACCATTTTAAAGCCACTGTGGAGTGGATTTATCAACTTGAACATTTTCATCTCTGTCACAGATGTCCCTAAGATATGAACCACACTGAATTTGGTATTGATATGTAAAAAAAAAAAGTAATTCTTTGCATATGTAACGCTAATCCTCAAGATCATCTACAATCATCTTCTCCTCATGAACCATACATCAGATTCACTCCAGATGTTGGATTGTTGCTGCATTCAAATATAGCCACACTGTACCAATAGATGCACATTAGTACATATGCTAATGCTAAAAATACTTTCAAATTCTTCTTCTCATCAACCATAAGTCATATTGACTCCAGATTTGGTATATAGACTCAATGAATTAGTCTCTAATGAATTTGAGAATGATTAGCTGCGCTATTCAAAGACCGACACACTACACCACTAGATGGCACCATATCACACCAGGGCTATAAGAACTGAACCAATGGACATGGGGCTATGAGATTTGATATGCAAATCTTGGTTCCTACATGATAGAGTGCTTGCTTTGTTGTCCAACAAATCTTGTCCTTTCTGTCATCCTGTGAACCCTGTTCATTGCTTCTCGCAGCTATATGTCTAGTTAATCTACAGATTTTAGTTCCTCTTTCAGAATTGTATTTATTTTTTATTTTATTTTTTATTTCACCTTTATTTAACCAGGTAGGCTAGTTGAGAACAAGTTCTCATTTGCAACTGCGACCTGGCCAAGATAAAGCATAGCAGTGTGAACAGACAACACAGAGTTACACATGGAGTAAACAATTAACAAGTCAATAACACAGTAGAAAAAAAGGGGAGTCTATACAATGTGTGCAAAAGGCATGAGGAGGTAGGCGCATAATTACAATATTGCAGATTAACACTGGAGTGATAAATGATCAGATGATCATGTACAGGTAGAGATATTGGTGTGCAAAAGAGCAGAAAAGTAAATAAATAAAAACTGTGGGGATGAGGTAGGTGAAAATGGGTGGGCTATTTACCAATAGATTATGTACAGCTGCAGCGATCGGTTAGCTGCTCAGATATCTGATGTTTGAAGTTGGTGAGGGAGATAAAAGTCTCCAACTTCAGCGATTTTTGCAATTCGTTCCAGTCACAGGCAGCAGAGTACTGGAACGAAAGGCGGCCGAATGAGGTGTTGGCTTTAGGGATGATCAGTGAGATACACCTGCTGGAGCGCGTGCTACGGATGGGTGTTGCCATCGTGACCAGTGAACTGAGATAAGGCGGAGCTTTACCTAGCATGACCTTGTAGATGACCTGGAGCCAGTGGGTCTGGCGACGAATATGTAGCGAGGGCCAGCCGACTAGAGCATACAAGTCGCAGTGGTGGGTAGTATAAGGTGCTTTAGTGACAAAACGGATGGCACTGTGATAAACTGCATCCAGTTTGCTGAGTAGAGTGTTGGAAGCAATTTTGTAGATGACATCGCCGAAGTCGAGGATCGGTAGGATAGTCAGTTTTACTAGGGTAAGCTTGGCAACGTGAGTGAAAGAGGCTTTGTTGCGGAATAGAAAGCCGACTCTTGATTTGATTTTCGATTGGAGATGTTTGATATGGGTCTGGAAGGAGAGTTTGCAGTCTAGCCAGACACCTAGGTACTTATAGGTGTCCACATATTCAAGGTCGGAACCATCCAGTGTGGTGATGCTAGTCGGGCATGCGGGTGCAGGCAGGGATCGGTTGAAAAGCATGCATTTGGTTTTACTAGCGTTTAAGAGCAGTTGGATGCCACGGAAGGAGTGTTGTATGGCATTGAAGCTCGTTTGGAGGTTAGATAGCACAGTGTCCAACGACGGGCCGAAAGTATATAGAATGGTGTCGTCTGCGTAGAGGTGGATCAGGGAATCGCCCGCAGCAAGACCAACATCATTGATATATACAGAGAAAAGAGTCGGCCCGAGATTTGAACCCTGTGGCACCCCCATAGAGACTGCCAGAGGACCGGGCAGCATGCCCTCCGATTTGACACACTGAACTCTGTCTGCAAAGTAATTGGTGAACCAGGCAAGGCAGTCATCCGAAAAACCGAGGCTACTGAGTCTGCCGATAAGAATCTGGTGATTGACAGAGTCGAAAGCCTTGGCAAGGTCGATGAAGACGGCTGCACAGTACTGTCTTTTATCGATGGCGGTTATGATGCCGCTTAGTACCTTGAGTGTGACTGAGGTGCACCCGTGACCGGCTCGGAAACCAGATTGCATAGCGGAGAAGGTACGTTGGGATTCGAGATGGTCAGTGACCTGTTTGTTGACTTGGCTTTCGAAGACCTTAGATAGGCAGGGCAGAATGGATATAGGTCTGTAACAGTTTGGGTCCAGGGTGTCTCCCCCTTTGAAGAGGGGGATGACTGCAGCAGCTTTCCAATCCTTGGGGATCTCAGATGATATGAAAGAGAGGTTGAACAGGCTGGTAATAGGGGTTGCGACAATGGCGGCGGATAGTTTCAGAAATAGAGGGTCCAGATTGTCAAGCCCAGCTGATTTATACGGGTCCAGGTTTTGCAGCTCTTTCAGAACATCTGTTATCTGGATTTGGGTAAAGGAGAACCTGGAGAGGCTTGGGCGAGGAGCTGCAGGGGGGCCGGAGCTGTTGGCCGAGGTAGGAGTGGCCAGGTGGAAGGCATGGCCAGCCGTTGAGAAATGCTTGTTGAAGTTTTCGATAATCATGGATTTGTCGGTGGTGACTGTGTTCCCTAGCCTCAGTGCAGTGGGCAGCTGGGAGGAGGTGCTCTTGTTCTCCATGGACTTCACAGTGTCCCAGAACTTTTTGGAGTTGGAGCTACAGGATGCAAACTTCTGCCTGAAGAAGCTGGCCTTAGCTTTCCTGACTGACTGCGTGTATTGGTTCCTGACTTCCCTGAACAGTTGCATATTGCGGGGACTGTTCGATGCTATTGCAGTCCGCCACAGGATGTTTTTGTGCTGGTCGAGGGCAGTCAGGTCTGGAGTGAACCAAGGGCTGTATCTGTTCTTAGTTCTGCATTTTTTGAACAGAGCATGCTTATCTAAAATGGTGAGGAAGTTACTCTTAAAGAATGACCAGGCATCCACAACTGACGGGATGAGGTCAATGTCCTTCCAGGATACCCGGGCCAGGTCGATTAGAAAGGCCTGCTCACAGAAGTGTTTTAGGGAGCGTTTGACAGTGATGAGGGATGGTCGTTTGACTGTGGCACCGTAGCGGATACAGGCAATGAGGCAGTGGTCGCTGAGATCCTGGTTGAAGACAGCGGAGGTGTATTTGGAGGGCCAGTTGGTCAGGATGACGTCTATGAGGGTGCCCTTGCTTACAGAGTTAGGGTTGTACCTGGTGGGTTCCTTGATGATTTGTGTGAGATTGAGGGCATCTAGCTTAGATTGTAGGACTGCCGGGGTGTTAAGCATTTCCCAGTTTAGGTCACCTAACAGAACAAACTCTGAAGCTAGATGGGGGGCAATCAATTCACAAATGGTGTCCAGGGCACAGCTGGGAGCTGAGGGGGGTCGGTAGCAGGCGGCAACAGTGAGAGACTTATTTCTGGAGAGAGTAATTTTCAGAATTAGTAGTTCGAACTGTTTGGGTATGGACCTGGAAAGTATGACATTACTTTGCAGGCTATCTCTGCAGTAGACTGCAACTCCTTCTATCTTGACGGAAGATGTTATAGTTGGGTATGGAAATCTCTGAATTTTTGGTGGCCTTCCTGAGCCAGGATTCAGACACGGCAAGGACATCAGGGTTAGCAGAGTGTGCTAAAGCAGTGAGTAAAACAAACTTAGGGAGGAGGCTTCTGATGTTGACATGCATGAAACCAAGGCTTTTTCGATCACAGAAGTCAACAAATGAGGGTGCCTGGGGACATGCAGGGCCTGGGTTTACCTCCACATCACCCGCGGAACAGAGAAGGAGTAGTATGAGGGTGCGGCTAAAGGCTATCAAAACTGGTCGCCTAGAGCGTTGGGGACAGAGAATAAGAGGAGCAGGTTTCTGGGCATGGTAGAATATATTCAGGGCATAATGTGCAGACAGGGGTATGGTGAGGTGCGGGTACGGCGGAGGTAAGCCCAGGCACTGGGTCATGATGAGAGAGGTTTTATCTCTGGACATGCTGGTTGTAATGGGTGAGGTCACGGCATATGTGGGAGGTGGGACAAAGGAGGTATCAGGGGTATGAGGAGTGGGACTAGGGGCTCCATTGTGAGCTAAAACAATGATAACTAACCTGAGCAACAGTATACAAGGCATATTGACATTTGAGAGAGACATACAGCGAGGCATACAGTAATCACAGGTGTTGAATTGGGAAAGCTAGCTAAAACAGTGGGTGAGACAACAGCTAATCAGCTAGCATAACAACAGCAGGTAAAATGGCATTGACTAGGCAACGGGGCCGACAGATAAATCAAACAAGCAGAATGGAGTACCGTGATTAATGGACAGTCCAGCGTGCATCAGCTATGTAGCCAAGTGATCAGAGTCCAGGGGCAGCGGTGGATGGGGCAGGGGGGCTGGACTGGCGAGTGTTATCCAGGTTTTAAAAAACTAACAATGACTAAGTAGCTTGTAGCTAGTTAGCTGGTTCGATTCTGGAGGTTCTGGAGTGTGTTCTAAAAATTAAAAATAATAGCGATTCCGTATCACATTGGGTGAGGCAGGTTTCCGGAAGGTAACACATTTTAAAAATCGGGAAGAGATAGAAAGTACATGTGGGCCACTGCGATGCAGACGGTTAGCAGGCCTGTGCTAACAAGCTAATAGATTAGCAGGCCGGGGTAAACAAGGTAGTAGTTAGCGGACCTGGGCTAAACAAGCTAGCAGTTAGCGAGGGCTAGAGAGTTAGCCTTTGGGGGACGTCACGATGGGGTGAGTCTGTTTATTCCTCTTCATGCAGTGACATTGATAGACCGGTCGTGGATCCGGGTATAGAAGCCCAGGAGTATGCTAGGAACACAGGAGCTCTGGCCGGGCTAGCTTCAAGCTACGTGGGTGGAAACGCTAGCCAGGAGTAATCAACCAGGGTTGCGGTTTAGCTCGATAGCTAGTTGTGAAGATTCAGCTGAAAAAAATGTTCCGTTTGCGGAGGGATTCCGGGGATAAAAAATAAATAGGTCCGTTATGCTCTGGTTAGCGTTGCGTTGTTCGTACTGGCGAGAGCTTTCCGAGCTAAAGGTTAGCTGATGACCGGTTAGCTGAAGACCGCTAGCATAGCTGGTGGTTAGCTGGCTAGCTTCAGTTGAGGGGTTCCGGTTCCGAAGTAAATATAAATACTTTAGGAAAAGTAGCTACATTGGGTGAGGCGGATTGCAGGAGAGTATTTGGAAGCTTAGGTTTAGCAAAATGTTTTTAAAGATATGCGAAGAAAAATATCTAAAACGAAAAAGAGACGATATGACAGGACGACTTACTGCTACGCCATTGTAACAGAATAACTTTACGTCCGTCCCCTCGCCCATACCCGGGCGCGAACCAGGGACCCTCTGCACACATCGACAACAGTCACCCTCGAAGCATCGTTACCCATCGCTCCACGAAAGCCGCGGCCCTTGCAGAGCAAGGGGAACTACTACTTCAAGGTCTCAGAGCAAGTGACGTCACCGATTGAAACGCTATTTAGCGCACACCGCTAACTAAGCTAGCCGTTTCACATCCATTACACCATCTTGGATACACTTAGAATAAGATATCATTAACACCTCTGTGTGATCCTCAAGAGTACGCTTGCTTTGTGTGTATCGTTTCTGTGTTTCCATACTCCAGGCTTCCCAGGTGTGTCAGTAAGGAGCAACATGGTGTCTGGTAAGAATGGGGACAGCATCACAGCTAAGTGTCTCGATAGCAATATCCTGGAAGAGAGTGAGAAGATGTTGTGTAAGAACGGGACAGCTGAAGCTCCTACCTCACTGCATAGGGAGAACAAGTGTCTCAGGACCGCGTCAACCTGCTTATCGATAGGGAGAATCACACCTTCACTGTGACAATGAGACACCTGGAGATGAACGACACAGACGGGTACTGATGCATAGCAGGAGACCAGCATATCCCGGTGTACACCTCGGTCCTCAATGCATTCAACGCGTGTCAGCTGATAGTGAATCTGTGATGGTCTATCACATATCAGGCTTTGTCGTCCCCTTCAGATGACAAATAATGCAGTTGAAAAACCATTGTACTTTTTAAATATTTCATTTTCAAGAGAAATCTATTGAAAGAAGAGAATAATAGTCTTACTTGTTTGTATTTCATTTACAAGTGTCCAGCATGTGGTGCTTGCTGTCGAAATCTAATGAAGTACTTTTCCTTTCCTTTTACAACAATATCTCCTCCAAACATGAACTTTGGTCTTGACTGAGAGAAACGGATGATAATAACCCAAGGTGAAGATGAAACCATTATTTTGTATTAGTGTAGATATACTGTAACAATGAGGCTAATTTGGGGAAATGTTTTGATGTTTTCTAGCTGGGACTGGGAGAGATATCTGGATATTCTGCTGAAAGTTGCTGTTGGCCTGGTATTTTTGGCATGCACCTGGCTGTGGTCTTCTGTAATGAACACATTATGATTATGAAAAATCATTAAGAACCAGAAGGGTGACAATCAAAATCCACATGGGTTTACTAACGTTACTAACGTTACTCATGGGAGACATAATGATGAGATTCAGCTCTTCAATGGAAGTAATTGTGATAAAGACTTGGATTGCTTTGGACAAAGATGAGATAATAAGAAGGGCAGTGTTCATGCAGGACTAAGCAGGTTACCTCGTGGTGGCACGTAGACAACCTGTTGTCTACTGTCCTCTGCTGAGCTACAGATCTCCTGGCTGATATGTTCAGAGATCTCCTGCAGGCCTGAGAAGTTCTGGACGAAGAACACATTTTTGGGACAACCAGTTATTTTAATCAGACCCATCACTGATAAATTGGAACCCCCGATGGCATAGAGAGACACTAAGATTCTTCAGCTCCTCTAAAGAGACACTTTTCTCATGGCGCTCGCTGCCCATGATTACCAACCCAACCTTAGTCATTTGTTCTCCTCTCCTCTCACTCCTCTCACACCGTCGTCAGTCCCACTCATAATTTCCCGGTGTGGGTAAATCTCTGTGGCAGAAGCATTTGTGTGACTTTCAGATCCCAGATGTACTGTAGGATCTCCCTGTTGTTCAGGGAAGTGCTGACAGTGAACGCAGCCACATCACTATGTCGACTGTATGGAACCAGGCCCACCCAAACCTGGACTGCCCCAGGTAGGAGCAGTGATCTGAGGAAGTCCTTGATACGCTCAAGCTCCTGAGAGCTGATGCTCTGGGATCTGTCTTCTAGAACAATCATGATATTGATGGCAGCTCCCTGGGAACAGACTAACAGAACAAACATGAATTGCAAGTCTACCTAATTGTTTAAAATATAATTTATAGGTTTTTCAGGATTTAACAAGTGACATCAATAAGGGACCATAGCTTTCAAATTGTCATCAACATTAATTTTAGGGGAAGGAAACCTGGGTAAAAATCCTACTCATTCACAATCCAGGCTGGTGTACAGTACCAAGTGAAAGTCAACACACTCCTTGCACAGTCTTCACATTTTGTTGCCATATAAATAAAACAAAACTTTGATTAAATTATATTTTTTTCCTACGCCGCTCTTTAAAAGTATATTTATTTTATTTTATTATTATATATATATATTTTTTCTTACATTTAACGAAGATGTCTTGATTCCGCATGTCTTCACACCGTCCCCATGTCAAGAACAGACTCTGGGAAACGCATAGTACTACAAAGAGCCATGTAACATGTAACTTAAGATGTAGAAGGCAGTAAAATCTGATTTTAAAAAACAGATAAAACTACACTACTACACTACTTATGGAACAACGCGGACTGTGAAGAGACACACACAGGCACACACCCACACATGTATATGCACACAGGCGTGTGTTAATAAATCATCCATTCTGTTTGCAACAAGGCCGTAAGTAATACTGCAAGACAACATGGTAAAGAAATGTCCTTTTACTACACAACACGGAGTGAAATCCAATGTATTTTCAAGTATTTTGGTGGCAGCATCATGTTATGGGTATGCTTGTCAGTAGCAGGGACTGGGGAGTTTGTCAGGATCAAAATAAATATGAAAGGAGCAAAGCCCAGGTAAAAAAGTTATAGGAAATCCCACCTGTCTTTTGTAAACCCTGGGATAGTAGACAAAAGTAAATGCCAAAGACACACCATCATGGATTTCTAAGAGCGGTTTCGTATTCATGAGAAATTCAGAGACAAGCTTTGAATATTGCTGTTCGTCAATAATTCCCAACCAAACGTACTGAGCTTGAGTAAGTTTGATAAAAACAATGGATAAATGTTGCCATAGGTTTTGTGCAAAGTTAGTAGAATCTCATTCAAAATGATTCACAGTTGTAATGGCTGTCAAGTGCTTCCACCAAGTATTAACCCTGGGGTGTGCGCAATAAAGACATCATTGTTGTTTTATTTTGTATTAATTTAGTTTTAGTTACATTTTTTTACTTTGAACATTTAGTACGTTGTGTAGATCGGTAGGAAAAACATCTAATTTATTCCCTTTTTGGATATAATTTTAAGGCAGCAAAATGTGAAGACTGTGGAAGGGGTCTGTAGACTTTCACTAGTGACTGTAAGTACCTGTTGGGGTGTTGGACACCTTCTCTGCCAGGTGCCAGTGATCTTGAACAGATCTTGCTTTGAAGGGATTTCAATACCAATGGCCATGAGAGAAACACCATGTTTCCCCAGCAGCTTTGCTGACCTTTCCATGTCAAAGGGATCCGTGGCTTGTCCATCTGTGATGACCATTCCAATCTGGGGAACACCCTCACTTGCCCTGCTGCCTTTACCCTTCTGAAAGAGAGCCACCATAGACCGCAAGGCCTTTCCAGTATATGTGTTACCTCCCAGTTGTAGAACGGTATACAGTATACACCGTTCTACAACTGGGAGGTAACACATATACTGGAAAGGCCTTGCGGTCTATACAGTGTATACCCTTCAGGATTTCCCTTCTGGTCGTATGGTCATTGAGCCTGAACACAACGTGTGGTGAGTTACTACACTTTATCAGGCCAATTCTAATATGGTCGGTGCCCGAAAAAAAAGCACGAACCACGGTATCCAGAAACTTCTTCATAATCATAAAGCCTTTTGGTGGTATGCTAAAAGAGTCCTCCATAAGTATAGCAACATCAGCCTTCAGTCCCTGTGGGCAGACTGAAAAAAGGGTAGACTTGATGATAGTGTAACATTAGAAATTAACTAAATATAGTAAAACTATTGAAAATTATTATATATTGTACTACCTTCTCCCTGAGATTCTAACACTGGTGTGGTAGACATTCAGCAGGAAGACAAATGTCCATTTGGCCCCCATTTTTTGTTGAAAGACAATTTCAGACATTACAATAACTCCTATTTTATGACTTTATATAACACAATATCATTACTATGACTAAGTGTTGTTATATTACTTACCTGAGTCATCAAGAACACAAAATATAAAGATCTCCACTTTTTTACCAGCAATTGTCACTCACTCAGAATTGACTGTTCACCCTTTAGAATGTAGGTTGTGGGAGACACAAACCTTCTCTGCCAGCAAAGTACTAATGTCCGTCCTCAGATCACAGCTCTTATTGTGATATGGGAGTATAATTGCCATGGTAACACAACACGCATGCACACACACAAAGAAGGATTCACAAATTATGTGTGAGTGTGATTACACAGCATTATCATTATCATCACTTAACTACACTACATGACCAAAAGTATGATTCATTCATCGGACTGCCAGATGGTGAAACGTGATTCATCACTCCAAAGAACGAGTTTCCACTGCTCCAGAGTCCAATGGCAGCGAGCTTTACACCACTCCAGCTGACACTTGGCATTTTGCATGGTGACCTTATGCTTGTGTGTGCGGCTGCTCAGCCATTGAAACCCATTTCATGAAGCTCCCGACGAACATTTATTGTGCTGACGTTGCTTCCAGAGACCGTTTGGAACTCGGTAGTGAGTGTAGCTACGTGCTTCAGCACTCGACGGTCCCGTTATGTGAGTTTGTGTGGCCTACCACTTCGCGGCTGAGCTGTTGTTGCTCCTAGACATTCCACTTAACAATAACAGCACTTAGAGTTGACCGGGGCAGCTCAAGCAGGTTAGAAATTTGACGAACTGACTTGTTGGAAAGGTGGCATCCTATAACGGTGCCACGTTGAAAGTCACTGAGCTCTTCAGTAAGGGCAATTCTACTGTCAATGTTTGTCTATGGAGATTGCATGGCGGTGTGCTCGATTTTATACACTGTCGGTGGCTGAAATAGCCAAATCCACTAATTTGAAGAGGTGTCCACATACTTTTGTATATATAGTGTATTTCCTGTGAAATTCTCATAAATTAACAAAAAATGCTATGGTCCAACACTTGAGGTTAAAAGTTAAAAGGACCCACTAGTTCAGTTGGTTACAATAGTAAGTTGGATGTAGAATATGCACGGGTGTAGCTAGACCATGTACTCTCAATTCACACTATTTTGAGAGCCTGACAGTATTGGATTTTCAGGTCTCCTGCTGTGAACAGAAACAAATGTCAATGGTGCTACTGCTCAATTTGTTTTCCATTTGCAAGTCCACCGCCGTCTCTGTCCAGGTTACTAAAACCTCAGTCGATTTTTCCCCAACATCTGCTAACCTTTTAAAAGTGCCCCAAAATCTTATTGACTTTCTCATCCCTTCAAAAAGCCATTCACACTGGCAGACTCCAATTCTTATTTCCAAATGAACAGAACATGTTTTGATGGGTATATGTGAAAAGCCCTGCTGTTTCTGGTTGTTTATGTTATGGAAAATGCTGCTAATTCTGTTTATGACAATATTGTTGCAGAAAATAGCCATCTATACAGATTTCACCCTCTCTATCTAGCCTTGTGTATCCACACCTAGCACCTGGCTACCACTGGACCTCATGAGTAGGGCCCTGTGTTTAGGACACAAGGCTTTCAATCATTTTATTTAATGTTTTCCTTACAGACAAAACCAACAATAACACGGAGCAATCGACATATACAAAATACAGACACATTTTTAAAAAAGATGGCGAAAGATGCACGGTCCCCACCCCGATTTTATCGCGGGGGACAAAAAAACTGAAAAAAAATAGCAGTGTCACTGTAATCTACCATTTTTATTTTTGACAAATGTGCTTCCATGATAAAGAAACAGCTTATTTCAATGTCCTAATAATTTCCCACCCCTCTCCCTATTCCACTTCCCACCCAAACAAATTATTAAAAGTACTGATTTCCAATGGTACCAAAACAGCAACACTCAGAGGCTTGGTGGGTTATGGGTTGGCAATCCCCTTCAAAAATATATTCACAAACTGTTCTCCTATAAATTGAACCTACAGGACTCCAGATATGCAAAAATCTCATCAACTCAATAGGCACAGATGTCAATTCAACATCTATTCCACCTTGGTTCAACGTCATTTCAGGACAAAAGTCAGTCTTTCCAGGGGAAACAACCATAACAGATTTCTGAGTCACCAGGAATTGTTTTGGTTTAGTGTCATCTATCCATGATTGAAGAATTGTTAATCTAGCAGCGTAGCACATTAGATCAAATAGTTTTTATGACATTTCAGTGCAGGGTTAGCTGAGTGTAGATGCAGAAGATATTGGAGAGGCTGTAAACCAATTGGAGAGCCCAAAGTATTTGAAATTGCCCTTTTCACCTCTTTTCAGAAATCTTTAACAATAGGACAGTACCAGATGAGATGTGCATGAGTACCTTTCTGCTGCATACATTTGGGACATACCCCAAAACATGCAGGGTCATATTTACATCTTAAACTGTAGCTGATGAGTTGTATAGGAACAACATATTTTCTTTGCATTGGCAAGAATAGCTTCCTATTCACAATTAGCGATGGTCACCCCAAAGTCTTGCTGCCATACATGTTTGCTGCTATCAGTGTTGATCTTGCCTATAGTAAAAAGACTGTTATATACATTGCATTCGGAAAGTATTCAGACCCCTTGACTTTTTCCACATTTTGTTACATTACGGCCTTATTCTAAAATGGATGAAATATTTTTTTCACCTTATCAATCTACACACACTATCACTAAGCAAAACATGTTTTTAGAAATTATTTAAAATGTATTAAAATAAAAAAACTGATATAAAATGTACATAAGTATTCAGACCCTTTACTCAGTACTTTGTTGAAGCAGCTTCGGCAGCGCTTACAGCCTCGAGTCTTCCTGAGTATGACACTTCAAGCTTGGCACAACTGTATTTGGGAAGTTTCCCCCATTCTTCTCTGCAGATCCTCTCAAGCTTTGTCAGGTTGGATGGGGAGTGTTGCTGCACAGCTATTTTCAGGTCACTCCAGAGATGTTCAATCAGGTTCAAGTCCGGGCTCTGGCTGTGCCACTCAAGGATTTTCAGAGACTCCTACATTCTCTTAGCTGTGTGCTTAGGGTTGTTGTCCTGTTGGAAGGTGAACCTTCACCCCAGTCTGAGGTCCTGAGCGCTCTGGAGCAGGTTTTCATCAAGGATCTCTCTGTACTTTGCTCTGTTCATCTTTGCCTCAATCCTGGCTAGTCTCCCAGTCCCTGCCGCAGAAAAATATCTGCCACCACCATGCAAGGTTTCTTCCAGATGTGACACTTGGCATTCAGGCCAAAGAGTTAAATCTTGATTTCATCAGATCAGAGAATCTTTTTTCTCATTGCCTTTTGGCACACTCCAAGCGGGCTGTCATATGCCTTTTACTGAGGAGTGGCTTCCGTCTGGTCACTATACCATAAAGGCCTGATTGGTGGAGTGCTGCGGAGATGGTTGTCCTGGAAGGTTCTCCCATCTCCACAGAGGAACTCTGGAGCTCTGTCAGAGTGACCACGGCCCTTCTCCTCTGATTGCCCAGTTTGGCCGGGCGGCCAGCTCTAGGAAGAGTCTTGGTGGTTCCAAGCTTCTTCCATTTAAGAATGATGGAGGCCACACTGAGTTCTTGGGGACCTTCAGTGCTGCAGAAATGTTTTGGTACCCTTCCCCAGATCTGTGCCTCAACACAATCCTGTCTTGGAGCTCTACGGACAATTCCTTCAACCTCATGGCTTGGTTTTTGCTCTGACATGCACTGTCAACTGTGGGACCTTACATAGACAGGTGTGTGCCTTTCCAAGTCATGTCCAATCAATTGAATTTACCACAGGTGGACTCCAAGTTGTATAAATATCTCAAGGATGATCAATGGAAACAGGATGCACCTGAGCTCAATTTCGAGTCTCATAGAAAAGGGTCTGAATACTTATGTAAATAAGGTATTTCTGAGTTGTAATACATTTGCAACAATTTCTAAAAACCTGTTTTCACTTTGTCATTATGGGGTATTATGTGTAGATTTTCTAACCCTTATTTTTTTTTAAACCTTTATTGTTATTAGATTCTAACCTTTATTTAAAGATTTTGCATCTAACTGTCCCCTTTTATTTTTATGCCAGATGGTGTAGCACCATCCTTAGACTTTTTATTATTTAGTTAATATATTTATTCATAAAGTATCACTGCCTCAGCCTTTCTTTAACATTAGTACAGAACCTACTATTAAAAAAGGTTTAAAAAGGCTTCTGAAGTTTGTAATTTCCACATTGAAACTTGAGACTTGATTTACCCTCATGAAAAATGTATGAACCCCTACCAAAATGTCCATTAATTATAATTTGCATCATCATTCACATTTCCTGTTGCTGCATTATTATTTTCCTGCTCTAGCAAACTGTCTCAAATTAAGATCCTACATCTGTATATTACCTCTGTGTCATCACCATGTTCGCAACAAAGTGATGTAGAAGTAGGGGTAAACACATGAAAATCACACACACACCAAGGAACACTTGATTTGGTATTACACTGAACTATTCTTTCACATTTCACTGAAAATAACAGTGAAAATATTTTTCTACATAGCACATTTACAAGTATACCAGTACCATTCAGATCTATAACTGGCAGAGACACGAAGCACTGATAAGATTTGAGATTTCCTCCAAGTCCTAGGAGCATCTGCACCTACACTATTCACACCCGAATGCATTAGCAACAACACAACAAATATATCTACAACAACTAGTATTTCAATATTACAGTATATGTAGATTTACTTCTGAAATGTAAATACAAACACTTGGTTTTACCCTCTAAGTGCAAATTTCAAACTTGGCACATAGAAGGATTTGATGTGTCTGAAACGAAAAAACAGGGATATCAGTAATAAACATTTTTCTATCATATTTGAATAACAAAGACCAAAGTGAGTATCTAAAAAAGTGTTTCACACTCCTATTCATGGCTGAGCTATGTACACAACATTCCACAATGCCTGAGGAAAAAAATCCATATCCATTTGCAGTAGTCTTCTCACTCCAGTGACTCCCAGCCAGCCATACGTTGCATCACTAGCAAGACTGGGTCTCAATGTGAGGTTGGACAGACTGACGCTTGGGGCACAGTATCTTAGCAAAAGCCCTTCGGAAGCTGCTGTGGCATAGAGGGTAAAGGAAAGGGTTAATACCAGAGTTCAGCCACAAGAGCCAAAACGTCACCTCGTACCAGTAGTGCTCCACACATCGCCCGCTACAGGCCGCTCGTATTATCATCGTTAGGGTGTAAGGTGCCCAGCAGATCCCGAAAATGCACACTATAATGGCCAGCGACTTGGCAATCTTCTTGTCGCGGGAGAGGCGGGAGCCCTCTGAGCTCCTGCTGGATGGCACGATGGGGGCCTGGAAATGGAGGAGCCTGGAAGTTTTCCTGCAGGAAGGGCCCTTGTTTCTCTGAATGAAGGTGTGTCCGCTGCTGGGCTCCCCACTGGAGGATGGCGACAGCTCCTCGTCCTCCTCTATCACCTCTGAAACAGCAGTTGGCTCACTCGATGATACCTTGCGAGTCTTGACAAAAAACACAGACAAGGTAGCACCCCCGTCCCCGAGACTGCCCCTGTCCCTGTGTGCCTTGGTGTCCTCCTTACGGATAGCCCTGCTCTTGTTCCTCCTCTGGATGTTCAGGTAGATGCTCAGGTTGAAGAAGGTCACAGAGATAAAGGGGGTGAAGAACTCAAACGTAGACGCACTGAGTAGGAAGTACCAGGTGCAGTAGAACTCAGCGAAACACTCGTCCGCAGGGACGATGCTTTTACCCACAACCAGCTCCCAGAAGATAATGGCAGGGCCATAGAGAAGGAAGGCCAACACCCACACAGCCACCATCTTCACCACAGCATGGTGGGTCATGCTCCGCTGAGCTCTATATTTCACCTGGAAGTAGAGAAGTGAAGTGAGAAAAATAGCATACAAAACCTCACAGTAACATTTAATATCACCATATTTTTTCAAAATACAGATGTAATAAACTGCATAATCAATTCCATGTCTCTCAATACAGGTAGCCTAGTGGTTAGAGCGTTGGACTTGTAACAGAAAGGTTGCAAGATTGAATCCCTGAGCTGACAAGATAAAAACCTGCCGTTCTGCTCCTGAACAAGGCAGTTAACCCACTGTTCCTAGGCCGTCATTGAAAATAAGAATTTGTTCTTAACTGACTTGCCTAGTTAAATAAAGGTAAAATAAATATAAACATTTGTAAAGGTGTATTGGATCCATTACTTTAAGGCCTTATTTGGACCTATGGGGGAGGTATTATTTCCTTGGGTGATAGGGTTCAAGAGCCCCTCCTCCATGGTATGTCAGTGAAGCCAGAAGAGCAGGAGAGCTTTAGGCTGAGTGTGATACTGAATAATAATACAGGAGAGTGTGGAGGCACATCTGTCTGTCTGCTCTCTCCCTCTCCTCTTCACCATTCTCTTCACCCAGGAATGAGCTTTTCACCTTCCATTTCCATTTCACCTTATCTCTCTGTTTGCTTTGTTCATCTTCACCTCCCTTTCTCTGTCCCCGATTACCCACCTACCTCTGTCTCTCGCAGTCTTTTTCCTGGCGATCAAATAAACAACAATTGCTGAGATGTCATCAAAATCAATGTCATCAAACTGAACAACTTGACTTTGTTGTTTGTCATGGCTGCGTCTAGGTATACTGACTTTGCTGTCAATCATGGAGACTGTGAGCACTGGGAGCAATAACAAGATCAAACATACACTCTACAGACAGGGGTTATTTTCCATCATTGTAACTCATTATCAAACACTACATGCAGCACTGTACTGTACTTGTTTTATTATGTATTAATATGTACTCATTGTTAATCAGGGAACCAGAAAGATATTCCGCTAGAAAACTTTACAACTACTGTAAAATAACCTTTTAACCTGTATAATGTTTGAATGTAAAAAATGATATTTTATTATGATAAAATATTGTATGACACATTCACTTATGCAGTGTCACGGTTTTCATGTGGTGAAGGAGAGTCGGACCAAACTGCAGCGTGTATATTGCGATCCATGTTTAATCACACAACGTAACACGAATCCAAAACACAAACTCTACAAAACAATAAACGTAGTGAAAACCGAAACAGCCTTAACTGGTGCAAACTAACACAGACTAAGGACATCAAGACACTAAGGACAATCACCCACAATACAACCAAAGAATATGGCTGCCTAAATATGGCTCCCAATCAGAGACAACGATAAACACCTGCCTCTGATTGAGAACCACTTCAGACAGCCATAGACTCTCCTAGAACACCCCACTAAGCTACAATCCCACTAAGCTAAAAAAAAAAAAAAGCTCAGGAGTGAGAGAAAGCTCGGGAGTGAGAGAAAATCCTCTGCATTATTATTAACAGCAGACTCGTACATTTCCTCAATGAAAACAATGTACTGAGCAAATGTCAAATTGGCTTTTTACCAAATTACCGTACAACAGACCATGTATTCACCCTGCACACCCTAATTGACAACCAAACAAACCAAAACAAAGGCAAAGTCTTCTCATGCTTTGTTGATTTCAAAAAAGCCTTCGACTCAATCTGGCATGAGGGTCTGCTATACAAACTGATGGAAAGTGGTGTTGGGGGTAAAACATACGACATTATAAAATCCATGTACACAAACAACAAGTGTGCGGGCAAAAAACACACATTTCTTCACACAGGGTCATGGGGTTAGACAGGGATGCAGCTTAAGCCCCACCCTCTTCAAATATTTATCAACGAATTGGCGGGGCACTAGAAAAGTCTGCAGCACCCGGCCTCCCCTGCTAGGATCCGAAGTCAAATGTCTGCTGTTTGCTGATGATCTGGTGCTTCTGTCACCAACCAAGGAGGGCCTACAGCAGCACCTAGATCTTATGCACAGATTCTGTCAGACCTGGGCCCTGACAGTAAATCTCAGTAAGACCAAAATAATGGTGTTCCAAAAAAGGTCCAGTCATCAGGACCACAAATACAAATTCCATCTAGACACTGTTGCCCTAGAGCACACAAAAACTATACATACCTTGGCCTAAACATCAGCGCCACAGGTAACTTCCTGTGAACGATCTGAGAGACAAGGCAAGAAGGGCATTCTATGCCATCAAAAGAAACATAAATTTCAACATACCAATTAGGATTTGGCTAAAAATACTTGAATCAGTCATGAGCCCATTGCCCTTTATGGTTGTGAGGTCTGGGGTCTCACCCAAGACTTCACCAAACACCAAATTGAGACTCTGGACTGCAAAAATATCCTCTGTGAGTAAAACAGATCAGAGCAGAATTAGGCCGATACCCACTAATTATCAAAATCCAGAAAAGAGCCGTTACTACAACCACCTAAAAGGAAGCGATTCACAAACCTTCCATAACAAAGCTATCACCTACAGAGAGATGAACCTGGAGAAGAGTCCCCTAAGCAAGGTCCTGGGGCTCTGTTCACAAACACACCCTACAGAGCCCCAGGACAACAGCACAATTAGACCCAACCAAATCATGAGAAAACAAAAAGATAATTACTTAACACATTGGAAAGAATTAACAAAAAAACAGAGCAAACTAGAATGCTATTTGACACAGAGAGTACACAGCGGCAGAATACCTGACCACTGGGACCCAAAATTAAGGAAAGCTTTGACTATGTACAGACTCAGTGAGCATAGCCTTGCTATTGAGAAAGGCCGCCGTGGCAGACATGGCTCTCAAGAGAAGACAGGCTATGTGCTCACTGCCCACAAAATGAGGGGAAACTGAGCTGCACTTCCTAACCTCCTGCCCAATGTATGACCATATTAGAGAGACATATTTCCCCAGATTACACAGATCCACAAAGAATTCGAAAACAAATCCAATTTTGAAAAACTCCCATATCTTTTGGGTGAAATTCCACAGTGTGCCATCACAGCAGCAAGATTTGTGACCTGTTGCCACGAGAAAAGGGCAACCAGTGAAGAACAAACACCATTGTAAATACAACCCATATTTATGCTTATTCATTTTATCTTGTGTCCTTTAACTATTTGTACATTGTATATATATATATATATATATATATATATATATATATATATATATATATATATAATATGACATTTGTAATGTCTTTACTGTTTTTAAACTTCTGTATGTGTAATGTTTACTGTTAATTTTTGTTGTTTTTCACTTTATATATTCACTTTGTATGTTGTCTACCTCACTTGCTTTGGCAATGTTAACACATGTTTCCCATGCCAATAAAGCCCCTTGAATTGAATTGAATTGAATTGAATTGAGAGAAAGCTCGAGAGTGAGAGGAAGCTCAGGCAGGTTGATGGATCTACCAGATCCTGGCTTGCTGGTGGTTCCGGCAGATCCTGGCTGACTGGTGGATCCTGGCTGACTAGCAGATCTGGCAGATCCTGGCTGACCCTGGCTGACTAGCAGATCTGGCAGATCCTGGCTGACTGGCGGATCCTGGCTGACTAGCAGATCTGGCAGATCCTGGCTGACTGGCGGATCCTCTGGCGGATCCTGGCTGACTGGCAGATCTGGCTGACTCGGATCCTGGCTGACTGCAGATCTGGAGATCCTGGCTGACTGGCGGATCCTGGCTGACTGGCGGATCCTGGTCGACTGGCAGATCCTGGCCGACTGGCAGATCCTGGCCGACTGGCAGATCCTGGCCGACTGGCAGATCCTGGCCGACTGGCAGATCCTGGGCGACTGGCAGATCCTGGGCGACTGGCAGATCCTGGCCGACTGGCAGATCCTGGCCGACTGGCAGATCCTGGCGGATCCTGGCTGACGGGCTCTGGCGCCTCTGGGCTGAGGGGCTCTGGCGCCGGACAGGCGGCCGGACAGGCGGTAGACTCCGGCAGCGGCGCCGGACAGGCGGTAGACTCCGGCAGCGGCGCCGGACAGGCGGTAGACTCCGGCAGCGGCGCCGGACAGGCGGTAGACTCCGGCAGCGGCGCCGGACAGGCGGGAGACTCCGGCAGCGCAGGAGAGGAGAAAGGCTCCGACAGCGCAGGAGAGGCGAGGCGCACTGTAGGCCTGATGCGTGGTGCTGGCACTGGTGGTACTGGGCCGAGGACACGCACAGGAAGCCTGGTGCGGGGAGCTGCTACCGGAGGGCTGGGGTGTGGAGGTGGTACTGGATAGACCGGACTGTGCAGGCGCACTGGAGCTCTTGAGCACCGAGCCTGCCCAACCTTACCTGGTTGAATACTCTCGGTCGCCCTGCCAGTGCGGCGAGGTGGAATAGCCCGTACTGGGCTATGTAGGCGAACCGGAGACACCAAGCGCAAGGCTGGTGCCATGTAAGCCGGCCCAAGGAGACGCACTGGGGACCCGATGCGTAGAGCCGGCTTCATGGCATTTGGCTCGACGCTCAATCTAGCCCGGCCGATACGCGGAGCTGGAATATACCGCACCGGGCTATGCACCCGCACTGGGGACAGACACCGTGCGCACCACTGCATAACACGGTGCCTGCCCGGTCTCTCTAGCCCCCGGTAAGCACAGGGAGTTTGCGCAGGTCTCCTACCTGGCGTTGCCATACTCCCTGTAAGCCCCCAATAAATTTTTGGGGCTGATTCCCGGGCTTCCGTCCGCGCCGTCGTGCTTGCTTCGCCAACCTCATTCTCCTGTAACCTTCCGCGCACTGCTCCATCAAATCCCAGGCGGGCTCCGGCACTCTCCCTGGGTCGACCGCCCACCTGTCTATCTCCTCCCAAGAAGTATAGTCCATACTGTACTCCTCTTTGGGCTGCTCCTGTTTCCTCTTCTCCCGCTGCACCTTTGGGCGGCTACACTCCCCTGGTGTAGCCCAGGGTCCTCTCCCGTCAAGGATTTCCTCCCATGTCCAGAAATCCTTAATACACAGCTCCTCTTTGGGATGCTCCTGCCTGTTGACACGCTGCTTGGTCCGTTTACGGTGGGTGATTCTGTCACGGTTTTCATGTGGTGAAGGAGAGTCGGACCAAACTGCAGCGTGTATATTGCGATCCATGTTTAATCACACAACGTAACACGAATCCAAAACACAAACTCTACAAAACAATAAACGTAGTGAAAACCGAAACAGCCTTAACTGGTGCAAACTAACACAGACTAAGGACATCAAGACACTAAGGACAATCACCCACAATACAACCAAAGAATATGGCTGCCTAAATATGGCTCCCAATCAGAGACAACGATAAACACCTGCCTCTGATTGAGAACCACTTCAGACAGCCATAGACTCTCCTAGAACACCCCACTAAAGCTACAATCCCACTAAGCTACACACCACATACAAAAACCCATGTCACACCCTGGCCTGACCAAATACATAAAGAAAAACACAAAATACTTCGACCAGGGCGTGACATGCAGCTCCAGATAAAGTATAGTGACCCTTTACATACCCAAAATCGAGAACCTACTGATACCTACCAGTCACAGATGTTCTGCATGTTCTTTACTATACATGTAGAGACTTTGAATATCTACATCAACATACTACATAAACATAGCTTTAATACTATCTGCATTTCATTCCTCTCTCAGGAAGCCATTGTGCTGAAACAGAAAATAGATTGGAGACATATTCTAAGAAAGTACATCGAACAATCAATTTTCCACCAAAACAATTGACTATTTTGCATTAAATAGTCTTCAAATCAAACAAAGTCAAACAAATTCAAGTGACCTAGCCATTGAGAGCATTGGGCCAGTAACCGAAAGGTCACTGGTTCGAATCCCTGAGCTGACTAGGTAAAAACATCTGTTGATGTGCCTTTGAGCAATGCACTTTACCCTAATTGCTCTGGATAAAAGTGTCAGATAAATTATGTAAATGTGAAAACTACAAAGAGCATTGATTCAAATGTGCTTTGTTTAACTTGTGAAAGCCTACCTGAGCATGCCTCCCTTACATTCCTGGACATGCCTCCCTGAGCATGCCTCCTGACTCCCTGAGTATGCCTCCTGAGCATGCCTCCTATGCCTCCCTGAGCATGCCTCCCTGAGCATGCCTCCCTGAGTATCCTGCCTCCCCTCCCTGAGCATGCCTCCCTGATGTCCTGATGCCTCCCTGAGTATGCCTCCCTGAGCATGCCTCCCTGAGCATGCCTCCCTGAGCATGCCTCCCTGAGTATGCCTCCCTGAGCATGCCTCCCTGAGCATGCCTCCCTGAGTATGCCTCCCTGAGCATGCCTCCCTGAGCATGCCTCCCTGAGCATGCCTCCCTGAGCATGCCTCCCTGAGCATGCCTCCCTGAGCATGCCTCCCTGAGTATGCCTCCCTGAGCATGCCTCCCTGAGCATGCCTCCCTGAGCATGCCTCCCTGAGCATGCCTCCCTGAGTATGCCTCCCTGAGTATGCCTCCCTGAGCATGCCTCCCTGAGCATGCCTCCCTGAGCATGCCTCCCTGAGCATGCCTCCCTGAGCATGCCTCCCTGAGCATGCCTCCCTGAGCATGCCTCCCTGAGCATGCCTCCCTGAGTATGTTCATCAAAGTTTCTCCTCGTTGTTGTTTCCATGTCCTTCAGTAAACTGTTTGTAAAGACTGCCTGTTGCATGAACCCTTGGGTTCATTAATCAGTGTCTTCTGTCTAGGTGGGTGAGTGCGTACATAATAGTTCATATTCAATTCCACAAGGAAATTAACTACAGCAGTTACAAAGTGACAAAACCCCTCTAGGGTCACAATAAGGTGGCAGTCTTGTGCTGTGGTGCTGTGTAAGAAATATCAATATTTGTATTGTCATGAACAATATTGATTGGCCAAAACTAGCATTTAAGATGAATGGTTGAGAGAGATTGGGCTATGATATCAGTGCCCCTTCATAGGGCAACAAAACTATTTAGTTAACATTACATTTCTGAATGCTCTGCATAGTCACATGGAATATATATAAAGTACACACCCCTATGTATATATTTGGACAGTAAAGCTGTACTCCAGCATTTTGGATTTGACACCAAATGTTTTATATGAGGTGACAGTACAGAATGTCACCTTTTATTTGAGGGTATTTTCATACATGTCTGTTTTATCGTCTAGAAATTAAAGCACTTTATGTATCTAGTCCCCAATTTGAAGGTGTCATAAGTATTTGGACAAATTAATTTATAGTGTATTAAATTTAGTCCAAATTTTAGTTTTTGGTCCCGTATTACTAGCATGCAATGACTACGTCAAGCTTGGGACTCAAATGTTGGATGCATTTGCAGTTTGTTTTGTTTGTGTTTCAGATTATGGTTGTGCCCATAATACATGAATGGTAAATCATGTATTGTGTCATTCTGAACACTTCTACATTAATGTGGATGCTACCATAGCCGCGGGAAGTTGTTTAGGGGGTGGGGGTGCTGCATTTTTTTTTATGATGGAGGGGGGAGGGGTGTTCACTGAGAAAACAATGCTTGCACTGAAGATGTCTATATCTGGTCTGCTAATACAGGACTAGTAAAGGCCAAGTGCACAACTTTTGTTAAAATATTTAAACTAAATGTACAGTATTTGAGTGTTTACCAGCATTTGCAACTTGAGTCTGATAATTATCTGTACTAAACAGTTAATCTGATATTACTTGTGGAATATAGAAATACTTGCTTGATATTTGTTTTCCAGTTTCATGAAACACATTGAAATGCAACTTATTTCAACGTGAAAACTGAAAAGGTCTACTCATTCCTTTTCCATTTTCCATTAAGTGGTTTGTAAGGATGGTATATTAATACTGCACAAATACTGTTATTTGATGAAGAAAAATATTGAATTTGATGCAGGTTTTGTGTCTTTGCCCATAGCTTTGCACCGTTTGATGTGGATGTTTGAGGAAAGGGTTTGTTCTTTCTGGATTCCATTAGAATGATAATCACAGAGAAATGGACAGGGCAACAACTCTTACAATTCCAACTATTGAATCCTGCCAGATAATGTTCTTAATTATAAACTGGCTGGTTCGAGCCCTGAATGCTGATTGGCTGATTTGTCATACCGTATACAATATAATAATAATATAATAATAATATAATCATAATAATAAGAATAATAATAATAATAATAATAATAATAATAATAATAATAATATATATAATAATACCACAGGTATGACAAAACATACATTTTTTACCTGTCTAATTACATTGGTAACCAGTTCATAATAGCAATAAGGCACCTCGGGGGTTTGTAGCATATGGCCAATTTACCACGTTGCATCGTGCCTAAGAACAGCCCTTAGCTGTGGTTATATTGGCCATATTCCACAACACCTCGGACCTTATTGCTTAATGATACAACTACCTTTTGTGGCAAAGTGAAGATGCTGAAAAAATATATATTTGCGCCTACGCTACAGATGTCTATATCGGTCCACTAATACTAGTAAAGGACCAATTAGGGTTGCACATTTTGGGGAATATTCAGCGGTGGAAACTTTCCGTGGGAATATATGGGAATTAACGGATATATGTGCATATTAATATTAATACCATTTAAATGTAGATGTTTTTTGCATTTTATATATTTACCATATAATATGGAGACAGAAACAAAAACATTTTACCTTATCATGATCCACTTCTACGCCTCTCACTACCATTCCTCTCACTACCATTCTGTATACTTCTGGCCCTTCTTTGGACACTGTGTTAACAACCCTCCAGGCAAGCTTCAATGCCATACAACTCTCCTTCCGTGGCCTCCAATTGCTCTCAAATACAAGTAAAACTAAATGCATGCTCTTCAACCGATCGCTACCTGCACCTGCCCGCCTGTCCAACATCACTACTCTGGACGGCTCTGACTTAGAATACGTGGACAACTACAAATACTTAGGTGTCTGGTTAGACTGTAAACTCTCCTTCCAGACCCATATAAAACATCTCCAATCCAAAGTTAAATCTAGAATTGGCTTCCTATTTTGCAACAAAGCATCCTTCACTCATGCTGCCAAACATACCCTTGTAAAACTGACCATTCTACCAATCCTCGACTTTGGCGATGTCATTTACAAAATAGCCTCCAATACCCTACTCAACAAATTGGATGCAGTCTATCACAGTGCAATCCGTTTTGTCACCAAAGCCCCATATACTACCCACCTTTGCAACCTGTACGCTCTCGTTGGCTGGCCCTCGCTTCATACTCATCGCCAAACCCACTGGCTCCATGTCATCTACAAGACCCTGCTAGGTAAAGTCCCCCCTTATCTCAGCTCGCTGGTCACCATAGCATCTCCCACCTGTAGCACACGCTCCAGCAGGTATATCTCTCTATTCACCCCCAAAACCAATTCTTTCTTTGGCCGCCTCTCCTTCCAGTTCTCTGCTGCCAATGACTGGAACGAACTACAAAATCTCTGAAACTGGAAACACTTATCTCCCTCACTAGCTTTAAGAACCAACTGTCAGAGCAGCTCACAGATTACTGCACCTGTACATAGCCCACCTATAATTTAGCCCAAACAACTACCTCTTTCCCTAATGTATTTATTTTATTTATTTATTTATTTTGCTCCTTTGCACCCCATTATTTTTATTTCTACTTTGCACATTCTTCCATTGCAAATCTACCATTCCAGTGTTTTACTTGCTATATTGTATTTACTTTGCCACCATGGACTTTTTTGGCCTTTAACTCCCTTATCTCACCTCATTTGCTCACATCATATGTTTACTTGTTTATACTGTATTATTGACTGTATGTTTGTTTTACTCCATGTGTAACTCTGTGTCGTTGTATGTGTCGAACTGCTTTGCTTTATCTTGGCCAGGTCGCAATTGTAAATGAGAACTTGTTCTCAACTTGCCTACCTGGTTAAATGAAGGTGAAATAAAAAAAAATATTTAAAAAAATCACAAGTAGACAATTGCAAATGATGAAATCCTTCCAATAGAAATAAAAAAACGATTTAGTTACAAATTTAACCTTAATTAAATTAGTTGACTATCCACATGAGATGATTTCACTGAACAACAAAAGAAAGGGAATATTGAATGATCCCCAATGATCCATCGCATCTCCCAAAAACATTTTCAACATACATCTGTAAAATGATAGTCTAGAAACTAAAACTTTAGTTGTCTTCCTCTCAGGCTTCCATGTCTTCGCCCTGGACCTCCTCAATGTCCACCTCTTGAACATCAGACTCTGAAGCCTCATCTTCAATGTCACTTTCCAACCTTGTTGAGGGTGGCTCATTGTCAGGCTCAAAAAGCCTCAAATTTGCCCGGATGGCCACCAATATTTGAACCCTTGTATTGGTCAGCCTGTTGCGCGCTTTGGTGTGTGTGTGTTCCCAAACAAGGACCAGTTGCACTCTGAGGTGGCTGATGTTGGTGGGATTTGGAGGATGATGGAGGCAACAGGGGAAAGACCCTCAGATCCACAAAGTCCCTTCCACCAGGTGGCTGATGAGATATATTGGCACAACTGCCATATTGCATCTCCATCCCAAAGCCCTTGCTTGGAAGTGTACTTCGCCAGACTGCCAAGAACCTTGCCCTCATCCAGGCTGAGGTGGCGAGACACGGTGGTGATGACACCATAGGCCTTGTTGATCTCTGCACCAGACAGGATGCTCTTGCCAGCATACTTGGGGTCCAACATGTACGCTGCAGCATGGATGGGCTTCAGGCAGATGTCTTCACGCTTTTTGATGTATTTCAGAACTGTAGTTTCCTCTGCTTGGAGCAACAGTGAAGTGGGCAGGGCAGTATGGATTTCTTCTCTTACATCTGCAAGCAGAGTCTAAACATCAGACGGGATGGCATTGTCTCCCTCAATCCGTGCAATAGCTACTGCTATAGGTTTCAGGAGTTTCAGGCTGCTTACCACTCTCTCCCAAAATACATCCTCCAGGAGGATCTTCTTGATGAGGCTGTCCATATTGGCAGACTGTGATATGGCCATTTCCTGGGGAGACTCCTTCCCCTCCAGGAGACTGTCAAACATGACAACACCACCCCAGCGGGTGTTGCTGGGCAGCTTCAATGTGGTGATCTTATTCTTCTCCCTTTGCTTGGTGAGGTAGATTGCTGCTATAACTTGATGACCCTTCACATACCTAACCATTTCCTTGGCACTCTTGTAGAGTGTATCCATTGTTTTCAGTGCCATGATGTCCTTGAGGAGCAGATTCAATGCATGAGCAGCACAGCCAATGGGTGTGATGTGAGGGTAGGACTCCTCCACTTTAGACCAAGCAGCCTTCATGTTCGCAGCATTGTTTGTCACCAGTGCAAATATCTTCTGTGGTCGAAGGTCATTGATGACTGTCTTCAGCTAATCTGCAATGTAGAGACCTGTGTGCCTGTTGTTCCTTTTGTCTGTGCTCTTGAGAATACCGGTTGAGGGGTGGAGATGGTGTAGTTAATTATTACTTGCTCGCGAACATTTGACCACCCATCAGAGATTATTGTAATACAGGTTGCTTTCTCTGATTTGCTTGACCTTCACTTGACCTCTGTTGAACTCTGCATCCAGCAAATGAGTAGATAAAGCATGTCTGGTTGGAGGGGTGTATGCTGGGCGAAGAACATTCAGAAATCTCTTCCAACACACATTGCCTGTGAGCATCAGAGGTTAAACAGTTGCATACACAGCTTGAGCAAGACATTCATCATTTCTCTGACTACGTTCCTCCATTGAGTCAAAAAACTTCTGATTCCAGAAGGACCATGAGCTGTTGCTATCGATAAGGTGTCTGATTCATCATTTTCACCTCAAATAGAAGTAGAGGGACTTTTGTCAGAGGTTGCTTGTTGTGAGAGCTGAAGGAATGTTATGCACTTGGCCAGATGAGTCTGCATCTTTGTTGCATTCTTCACATATGATTTGGCACAGTATTTGCAAATGTACACAGCTTTTCCTTCTACATTAGCTGCAGTGAAATGTCTCCACACATCAGATATGGCATTTGTGGGAGTAAATGAGACACACAGGTGCCATGGGGAATTGGATACACTAAAGTAAGAGGAGACACATAGTCTATTGATCCACATACAAAAGAAACACTACACCTTGGAGAACTGGATACACTAAAGTAAGAGGAGAGACATAGTCGGCTGACACTAGATAAGAGTATACATACAAAAGAACCATAAGCTAAATACAGGGCCAAAGAATAGGCCGGTAGAATAAAGGGAACGTATATTATTTTTAGGACAAAGAAAGGGTCCTGCCACCATTATAATCTAACTGAAAGCAGATATGGGCGTTATTGGGCGTGAACAAGCAAGAAGCCTGAACTAAAAAGATAATGGTGGCAGAAGGATAGGGGAAGTATGTTTATTTGCATATGGGTTGGACCCATATGCTATATGTGTATAAATACGGGAGCCGGGGCTTTGGGAAGGTGTGTGTTCCGCGGACCACTCCGGCTTGCTATACCTTGTATTAAAAAGCCTATTTTGATTTCACAAGTTCTTGCAAGTGTCATATTTGAACGGATTTTCCACGACACATTCTCCTGTAAAGATTAGGAAAATAATAGTAAAAAAAACAACCAATACAATTCCATGATCAGATAAATAGTTAAGCAGTTAGATGAAACAACTCCTTTGTAAGATAAATGTTTTAAAATGAAACAGGTGAGTTAACACTCCTCAGTTAGCAGGCTTAATCAAGCTAAAACCCACATGGTAGCAAAAACTAAGTAACAGAAATTGTTAGAAATTATTTAAACACACTTTGCTGTAGGCTACTATTTACTAAATAACAAAAAAACGATGTATGTCATGTACAATATATTCACCCCACCCAGTATTGTAATCAAAACTTATCAGAAAGCATGTAGTCCTTGGCTCAGACAGTGTAGTAATGTGGGCTCAATAGCATCTCATTAGTGTGAAAGATCTTGAGAATCAGCTGTACATGTGATGGAAGAATGCACTGTGCCTGCAGAGGGTTGCAATTCCATTGAATTGGGGACAGTTTAACCAAAATATGCCAGAAGACCTAGAATTGCCTTGTTTATCCCACAAAAAAGGTTCACTCTTATAAACAAACTTTTTGATGAATTTAAGCAAAATTTCCAAAGTTCCCGAACATAACTTCCCATGGAAAATTTCCAGAAAATTACTGGAAAGTTTCCGACTCTTTGCAACCCTAGGCCCTAGGCAGTCATGTGATTTTTATTAATTTATTATTATTATTTGTTTACTCTGATTTTCCAGGCGATGCGGCAGCTCCCCTACTTCCTGCGGCTGCTACCATGATAACAGATCCTGAATAATGATGAGTGAGAAAGTTACAGAGGCATAAATATCATACACCCACCAAAAAATGATAATCTCCCATTATTGGTAATGGTGTGAGGTTAGCATGTTTTGCGGGTATGATCTTTGTGCATCCGTAACTTTCTCAATCATCATTATTCACGTTTCATTCGTGTCCATCCATAATTATGGTAGCATCCACATTCATTTTGTTCAAAAACATTCTATGCAATAAAAGTGACTCCAAAATGACAATACAATATTTACCATTCATTTCTACTGGGCACAACATAATCCGAAACACAACCAAAACAAACTGCAAATACATCCAACAAATGTGTAGAGTCACAAGCTTGATGTAGTCATCGTGTTCTAGGAATATGGGACCAAATACTACATTTTTGACTAAATGTATACACTACAAGTGAATTTGTCCAAATATTTGACACTTTCAAATAGGGGGACTAGATACAAGTGCATTGGTTTCGAAACAGTAAAACAGATGTGTATGAAAATACCTTCAAATAAAATGTGACATTCTGTACTGTCGCATCATATAAAACATTTGATCTCAAATCCAAAATGCTGGAGTATACAGACAAATGAAAAGTTTTAGCTTCACTGACCCCCCCCAAAAACATTGGGGGTATAATATTTTTTATTTATTCAGGACGTTGAGGTATTTTACAAGGGAGACCTGAATACGATTGATAAAGCAATGTCCAGTTTAGTATTCAGACCAGAGTATCCAGGGATTGCATCCCAAAAGCAGTTGAAGATCAAAGAGTAGCAAGCTGGTCGACAAGGACCGAGCCACTTTGTCTGGACTTCCAACAGAGCTCATTCAGAGTCAGTGCCACCGCAACACGGTGCATCCTATCAAGACACGTATTAAAGGTAGACTCAGATGAGATGAGACATGCAATACTTGGCTCTCACAGGGTCACACACAGTATCTTTACATGTGCACGGGTTTGCTTCAGTGGAGAATTTGATCCTCGTGGTTCAACGCTCTCAGTTTTTGCGGAAATTGACCCATGCCGTTTACTTTCTGCATCTATGTCACGTCGCTGAGTCAACCTTTAGTCCTACTGGCAGTGACTGTCAAACCATTCTGCAGTACCTCTGTATTGGTAATGGGCCTTGTAAAGCAGTTGCGTAGTGGCAGGAGGGCCATATGAACAGTAAAACATGCAGTACCTGCATTTGAAACAGCATTTCAAATGTTACTGTGCATGTGGGTGCATGTGTGCACATTGTGCATGCATGCCTGCATGTGGCACAGTAGCTCTCTATACTCACTGCTCTGGTGACGGAGAGGAACCGGTCATAGCTGATGAGGACTATGTTGAAGACAGAGGCAGTGCAGAGCAAGTAGTCCATGAGGAGCCACAGCTTACAGAGACCTCTGCCCAGCACCCAGCGGCCTGTCAGGTTGTAGGGGATGTATACAGGGATGCAGAATGCACCTGCAAGGACACACTGTGTATAGACTGAACCCCGAACAATGTGTCCATAGCTCCATAATCAACGCCAGAATTCATTTTCACAGCAAATTAATTTCTAAACAAGCCTGCTGGCAAGTGGCAGCATTATGTGTGAAAAAGTATTGGCAGCATTGTGTGTGAAAAATGATTACCAAAGGTGTGTTGGGTTTTAATTTGCATTCATGAACCATCAATTATTCAAGAGCTCTATAAATCTGTTAGAAATGTCCTTGTGGAAAACCTTTTGCTAAGATTCTTTTAAAAAGTTAATGCAAAAAAAACATTTCTTTACTTTCCACAATTATTGTCCATTATGATGGCACTTGACAGTGTCTTATATAGCTTAATGAACAAAAAAATGGCATTATCCCACCTGAGCCATACTAGACAGACAAATAGATTAGATAGCAGACCCACAGACAGGATATATAAAATAGATAAATAGAATAGACTACTCACCAACAAGAAAATCAGAAATGGCAAGGTTGAGGAAGAAGTAGTTGCTTTGATTTCGTAGGCTCTTGTCAACAATGAAAGCCAGGATAACAAGTGCGTTGCCAGCCACAACCACGACTACCAGAATAATCATAAGCACGGCAAGAATCACCATCATATAGCCCGGGTGAGCCCCTCCAGTTTCGTGGACTGTCCCCGTGTAGCCGCCGGGAGTGAAGTTGGTGCTTATATTAGATTCCAGGATATTAGCACCCATAGTTAATCTTATAATAAAACCATTACACTTGCCTTCGTTATGAAACTACTAATCAATGTGATTTCCATAGATATGTTAAAAGAGACGCAGAAAAGCGAATACGAAAGTCGTCTTGAAAATGAAAGCTGACTTCTGAATAAAAGGAATTTCTTCCGACAGATTTAAAACAATATTTGTCAGTGTCTGCTGTCGTGCAGGATGACGTGATTTATCCTGTCCTCAAAGGTGACCGGGCGGGTTACTGGAGCATAGGTTCTTGTGCTACTTTTTAGTGAGCGACGCGAGCGCTTTGAATTCAGTCTGCAATGGAGAAGGGTGCGTCTATGGTATTATGGAAAACTAAATTAACCTACAGCGCGCAACGGTATATCTAGTAGGTTCTTTGTAGCGCATTTACTGTTCGCTGCCCTGCACGGGAGCAAGAATTGTCACTGAAGAGTGTAGACTTGATGTGCATGGAAAACGAAACAGAATATTCTGATTGAAAAAGTATTCCACTTGGAATAAAACCATTGAATATAATGATGGCTGGATTTTTTTATATCGAGGTAGCCTGAGAAAAGAAATCTAACACGGATTGAGAGTGTAAAATAAGGTGGTTTCATGAAGCTTTGTTTTTGTGTAGATTTTCAACCTAGAATAAAACACACAAAAAACAGGTGCACTTGACACATGGTTCCTGTCTGAGTATAGGCCTATGTCCCCGGACAGCTGGAAGCATCCCACGCTAACTCTGTAAGGGAAGTAAATTAAACTGTGGCCAAAACCATTCTGCAAGTTTGCTTGACCACGGTTATGGTTAAATACTAGTGCATCAATACTGCAATGAAATGCACCTGTTCCCAGGTGGAGTGGCTTAAATGTACCATTGTTCAATAAAATAAAAAGTGCCGAATTTGGTCCGCAGACTGCCTATTAGGAAACTCTGGTCTCTCTGTGTACTCAGGGCCAGTTTAATGCAGGGGCTTACCGGGGCTGAAGCCCATGGGCCCAGGCCCGTGGGGGCCCAAGAGGAAAGGAAATATATAATATACTGAACAAAAATATAAATGCAACATGTGTTGGTCCCATGTTTCATGAGCTGAAATAAAATATTAAAAAAATGTTCTATGCACAAAAAAGCTTATTTCTCTCAAATTTTGTGCACAAATTTGTTTATATCCCTGTTAGTGAGAATTTCTCCTGCCATGATAATCGAGCCACCTGACAGGTGTGGCATATCAAGAAGGTGATTAAACAGCATGGTCATTGCACAGGTGCACCTTGTGCTGGGGACAGTAAAAAGCCATTTTAAAATGAGCAATTTGAAAGGCTGGTCATGGCTCACAACATCATTATCCCAGAAACCCTAGACCCAGTCCAATTTGCATACCGTCCCAAGAGATCCACAGATGATGCAATCTCTATTGCACCACACACTGCCCTTTCCCACCTGGACAAAAGGAACACCTACGTGAGAATGCTATTCATTGACTACAGTTCAGCGTTCAACACCATAGAGCCTTCAAAGCTCATAACTAAGCTAAGGACCCTGGGACTAAATACCTCCCTTTGCAACTGGATCAATGGACTTCCTAACGGACCGCCCCCAGGTGGTAAGGGTAGGTAACAACACATATGCCACACTGATCCTCAACACGGGGTTCCCTCAGGGGTGCGTGCTCTGTCCCCTCCTGTACTCCCTGTTCACCCATGACTGCATGGCCAAGCACGACTCAAACACCATCATTACGTTTCCCAATGACACAACAGTGGTAGGCCTGATCACCAACAAATATGAGACATCATATAGGGAGGAGGTCAGAGACCTGGCAGTGTGGTGCCAGGATAACAACCTCTCCCTCAACGTGATCAAGAAAAGGAGATGATTGTGGACTATAGGAAAAGGAAGGGTGAGTACACCACCATTCTCATTGACAGGGCTGTAGTGGAGTAGATTGAGAGATTCAAGTTCCTTGGAGTCCACATCACTAACGAAACTGTCATGGTCCAAACACATCAAGACAGTCGTGAAAAGGGCATCCCACGCTTACTCTTCCCCGTCAGGAGACTGAAAAGATTTGGAATGGGTCCTCAGATCCTCAAAAGGTTTTACCGCTGCACGATCAAGAGCATCCTGACTGGTTGCATCACTGCCTGGTATGGAATTTTGACTTTGATTAAATGTCAGGAATTGTGAAAAACTGATCTTAAATGTATTTGGCTATGGTGTATGTAAACTTCCGACTTCAACTGTATGTACAGTTGAAGTTGGAAGTTTACATACACCTCAGCCAAATACATTTAAGCTCAGTTTTTCACAATTCCTGACATTTAATCCAAGTAAAAATTCCCTGTTTTAGGTCAGTTAAGATCATCACTTTATTTTATTATTATTTCATAATGCCATCTATTTTGTGAAGTGCACCAGTCCCTCCTGCAGCAAAGCACCCCCACAACATGATGCTTCCACCCCCGTGGTCCACTGTTGGGATGGTGTTCTTCGGCTTGCAAGCCTCCCCTTTTTTCCTCCAAACATAACAATGGTCATTATGGCCAAATAGTTCTATTTTTGTTTCATCATACCAGAGGACATTTATCTAAAAAGTATGATCTTTGTCCACATGGGCAGTTGCAAACCGTGTCTGGCTTTTTTATGGCAGTTTTGGAGCAGTGGCTTCTTCCTTGCTGAGCGGCCTTTCAGGTTATGTCAATATAGGACTCGTTTTACTGTGGATATAGATACTTTTGTACCTGTATCCTTCAGCATCTTCACAAGGTCCTTTGCTGTTGTTCTGGGATTGATTTGCACTTTTCGCACCAAAGTACGTTAATCTCTAGGAGACCGAACGCATCTCCTTCCTGAGCGGCGTGACGGCTGCGTGGTCCCATGGTGTTTATACTTGCATACTATTATTTGTCCAGATGAACTTGGGACCTTCAGGTGTTTGAAAATTGCTCCCAAGGATGAACCAGACTTGTGGAGAACTACATCTTTTCTGGGGTCTTGGCTGATTTCTTTTTATTTTCCCATGATGTCAAGCAACAGGCACTGAGTTTGAAGGTAGGCCTTGAAATACATCCACAGGTGCACCTCCAAATCAAATCAAATCAAATTTTATTTGTCACATACACATGGTTAGCAGATGTTAAATGCGAGTGTAGCGAAATGCTTGTGCTTCTAGTTCCGACAATGCAGTGATAACCAACAAGTAATCTAACTAACAATTCCAAAACTACTGTCTTATACACAGTGTAAGGGGATAAGGAATATGTACATAAGGATATATGAATGAGTGATGGTACAGAGCAGCATACAGTAGATGGTATCGAGTACAGTATATACATATGAGATGAGTGTGTAGACAAAGTAAACAAAGTGGCATAGTTAAAGTGGCTAGTGATACATGTGTTACATAAGGATGCAGTCGATGATGTAGAGTACAGTATATACATATGCATATGAGATGAATAATGTAGGGTAAGTAACATTATATAAGGTAGCATTGTTTAAAGTGGCTAGTGATATATTTACATAATTCCCATCAATTCCCATTATTAAAATGGCTGGAGTTGGGTCAGTGTCAATGACAGTGTGTTGGCAGCAGCCACTCACTGTTAGTGGTGGCTGTTTAACAGTCTGATGGCCTTGAGATAGAAGCTGTTTTTCAGTCTCTCGGTCCCAGCTTTGATGCACCTGTACTGACCTCGCCTTCTGGATGATAGCGGGGTGAACAGGCAGTGGTTCGGGTGGTTGATGTCCTTGATGATCTTTATGGCCTTCCTGTAACAACGGGTGGTGTAGGTGTCCTGGAGGGCAGGTAGTTTGCCCCCGGTGATGCGTTGTGCAGTCCTCACTACCCTCTGGAGAGCCTTACGGTTGAGGGCGGAGCAGTTGCCGTACCAGGCGGTGATACAGCCCGCCAGGATGCTCTCGATTGTGCATCTGTAGAAGTTTGTGAGTGCTTTTGGTGACAAGCCGAATTTCTTCAGCCTCCTGAGGTTGAATAGGCGCTGCTGCGCCTTCTTCACGACGCTGTCAGTGTGAGTGGACCAATTCAGTTTGTCTGTGATGTGTATGCCGAGGAACTTAAAACTAGCTACCCTCTCCACTACTGTTCCATCGATGTGGATAGGCGGGTGTTCCCACTGCTGTTTCCTGAAGTCCACAATCATCTCCTTAGTTTTGTTGACGTTGAGTGTGAGGTTATTTTCCTGACACCACACTCCGAGGGCCCTCACCTCCTCCCTGTAGGCCGTCTCGTCGTTGTTGGTAATCAAGCCTACCACTGTTGTGTCGTCCGCAAACTTGATGATTGAGTTGGAGGCGTGCGTGGCCACGCAGTCGTGGGTGAACAGGGAGTACAGGAGAGGGCTCAGAACGCACCCTTGTGGGGCCCCCGTGTTGAGGATCAGCGGGGAGGAGATGTTGTTGCCTACCCTCACCACCTGGGGGCGGCCCGTCAGGAAGTCCAGTACCCAGTTGCACAGGGCGGGGTCGAGACCCAGGGTCTCGAGCTTGATGACGAGCTTGGAGGGTACTATGGTGTTGAATGCCGAGCTGTAGTCGATGAACAGCATTCTCACATAGGTATTCCTCTTGTCCAGGTGGGTTAGGGCAGTGTGCAGTGTGGTTGAGATTGCATCGTCTGTGGACCTATTTGGGCGGTAAGCAAATTGGAGTGGGTCTAGGGTGTCAGGTAGGGTGGAGGTGATATGGTCCTTGACTAGTCTCTCAAAGCACTTCATGATGACGGAAGTGAGTGCTACGGGCGGTAGTCGTTTAGCTCAGTTACCTTAGCTTTCTTGGGAACAGGAACAATGGTGGCCCTCTTGAAGCATGTGGGAACAGCAGACTGGTATAGGGATTGATTGAATATGTCCGTAAACACACCGGCCAGCTGGTCTGCGCATGCTCTGAGGGCGCGGCTGGGGATGCCGTCTGGGCCTGCAGCCTTGCGAGGGTTAACACGTTTAAATGTCTTACTCACCTCGGCTGCAGTGAAGGAGAGACCGCATGTTTCCGTTGCAGGCCGTGTCAGTGGCACTGTATTGTCCTCAAAGCGGGCAAAAAAGTTATTTAGTCTGCCTGGGAGCAAGACATCCTGGTCCGTGACTGGGCTGGATTTCATCTTGTAGTCCGTGATTGACTGTAGACTCCAATTGACTCAAATTATGTCAATTAGCCTAACAGAAGCTTCTAAAGCCATGACATCATTTTCTGGAATTTTCCAAGCTGTTTAAAGGCACAGTCAACTTAGTATATGTAAACTTCTGACCCACTGGAATTGTGATACAGTGAATTATATGGGAAATAATCTGTCTGTAAACAATTGTTGGAAAAATCACTTGTGTCATGCACAAATTAGATGTCCTAACCAACTTGCCAAAACTATATTTTCTTAACAAGAAATTTGTGGAGTGGTTGAAAAATTAGTTTTATTGACTTCAATCTACAGTGCCTTGCGAAAGTATTCGGCCCCCTTGAACTTTGCGACCTTTTGCCACATTTCAGGCTTCAAACATAAAGATATAATAATATATGCCATAAAACTGTATTTTTTGTGAAGAATCAACAACAAGTGGGATACAATCATGAAGTGGAACGACATTATCGCTTGCACAGTGCTCCTTGGGATGTTTAAAGCTTGGGAAATCTTTTTGTATCCAAATCCGGCTTTAAACTTCTTCACAACAGTATCTCGGACCTGCCTGGTGTGTTCCTTGTTCTTCATGATGCTCTCTGCACTTTTAACGGACCTCTGAGACTATCACAGTGCAGGTGCATTTATACGGAGACTTGATTACACACAGGTGGATTGTATTTATCATCATTAGTCATGTAGGTCAACATTGGATCATTCAGAGATCCTCACTGAACTTCTGGAGAGAGTTTGCTGCACTGAAAGTAAAGGGGCTCAATAATTTTGCACGCCCAATTTTTCAGTTTTTGATTTGTTAAAAAGTTTGAAATATCCAATAAATGTCGTTCCACTTCATGATTGTGTCCCACTTGTTGTTGATTCTTCACAAAAAAATACAGTTTTATATCTTTATGTTTGAAGCCTGAAATGTGGCAAAAGGTCGCAAAGTTCAAGGGGGCCGAATACTTTCGCAAGGCACTGTAAGTGTATGTAAACTCCCGACTTCAACTGTATATACACACTCACACACACACACATATACATACAGCATATACGAGCTGACAAGGTACAAATCTGTAGTTCTGCCCCTGAGCAAGGCAGTTAACCCACTGTTCCCTGTGCTCCGAAGGCGTGGATGTCGAATAAGGCAGCCCTCCGCACCTCTCTGATTCAGAGGGATAGGGTTAAATGTGAAAGACACATTTCAGTTGAAGGCATTCAGTTGTACAACTGACTAGGTATCCCCCTTTCCCATATATACAACCACAGGAAGGCTCAGGAGTCCACTTTCAGTGAGTGTAGACAGCCTGCTGCTTCCACTCTGCTAATCAGATGGGAGGAGGAGTAGGTAGGGGGTCCATGTGGGTAACTGTGGGGCCCTGCGTTGATTGGGTGACTGATTAATACAATTAAAATAAAGAAACTGCATAATAAATAAATCTGACTTGTCAGTTGTGTTAGTCAGGGGCTGGGCCCAAGCCCGTAGTTACGTGCTTTTATTTAAATTTTAAATCCAACCACAGGAGCCCGCTCTCAATGTTCACAATTCAGCAGAGAGCATAATTTAGCCACAGGGGATCAATAGTTTATATAAAAAATGTGGTTATGACAAGCACATAGTGGTATCTGCCAAAATTAAGGAAACACCAACAGAAATGGTCTTAAAAGGGTGTTGCTGAACAGCTTCAATGCGCCTTAGCATAAAATCTACAAGTGGACTTAAACCATCCAAGGAAAAAGCACCCCATACCATAAAATGTATAATTTGTTTACCCAAGTATTTCCTTTATTTTGCCAGGTATCGGTATGCCTACAGTCAGGAAGGCTGCCGTTTGGACAGCCATAGATATATAATCCATAGAAGAGTTTTGTAACCTCTTAAACTGACTTTCAAAATCTGAACGTTGCTAAACTATTTCCTGTATTTTTTTGTATTGCTAACGTAGTGGTGCGCACACTAAACGATGTGGTACAGACAAGGGTCACACACTACAAGATTCTTCACTTGGTCTTGAGGATTCTAGATACCATATTGTCTCAAGAAAACAATGATCTGATTCAATTTAACGTAGCTACAACGAGCTGTGGCTGAAAGAAGCCTCAGATGTTTTAATCATATATTCACGCTTGCCATATAGAGTTGAAACATCTAGCCAAAATGTTGAATTGAATAACATTGTGAACTACAGAGCTGTAACGATTTGACACTTTGACTTTGATTAAAGGCATGTACAAACGCATACCAGTAGTAGTCATCGCTCCATTTCGAGTCCACACATTTTGGGTGATGTGAAACAACGTAATCATCTCACTGGCTTCTTCTCATGTGAGCTCAAAACATGTCGTTGCACATCTCACACTACAAGAACATTGTAGATTTTGTGCGGATAAAATCAAACATATAATATTGGGACCTCTGGGACTGCTCAAATATGATCTCCGTAGCCCTCAGATTGCGTCTCTGAACTGCTTTACATTAAACGTGCGTTGGTGACGGCCGCGCGCCCCGAGTAGGCAAAAAACGTGGATTTTTGTCTCCGATCTCAAAAACTTGTCTGGGAAAGCTAAACTTCGGGGCCGAAATCGTGTAGTGTACGCACGACGTTACCCTGATAATTTGACTGTTAAACTCATGGTTACGCTATCAAAGGATGTCAGTCCTGACTTGAATGGGAACTACCATTTATGGATTTTATTTCTATGGTTGGTTTCGGCTGTCGGTTTGCCTTTTGCAGATTTCAAAATACAATCGAGGGAAAAACGTATAGAAAGAAAATACCTACTGCTGAAAAGAGAACACGAATCTGTCTGTAGAACCAATAGGAAAAAATGCCTCCACAACTCCCAATTTGTAGCTAACAGCAGCACCGTTTTTCAAAGTAGATCATCTTAAAATAGGCTATTGCCACAACGAGTGCATCAGCCATCACAATAAGTAGCGTATGGTTTCATCTTCATCATTAGTTGAGTCAGTGTGCCACTGGAAATGTTATTTAGTATCCTACTGTAGCCTATGACATACAGTGCATTCGGAAAGTATTCAGACCCCTTTACTTTTCCCACATTTTGTTACGTTAAACACTTATTCTAAAATGTATTAAGTTATTTATTCTCCCTCATCAATCTACACACAATACCCCATAATAACAAAGCAAAAACAGGTTAAGGCATTTTTGCAAATCTATTAAAAATAAAAACTTAAATATAACATTTACATAAGTATTCAGACCCTCTACTCAGTACTTTGTTGAAACACCTTTAGCAGCGATTACAGCCACGAGTCTTCTTGGGTATGACGCTACAAACTTGGCATACCTGTCTTTGGGGATAGCCCTATTTGATAAAAAACTAAGTCCATATTATGTCAAGAACAGCTTAAATAAGCAAAGAGAAATGACAATCCATCATTACTTTAAGACATGAAGGTCAGTCAATCCCGAACATTTCAATAACTGAACGTTTTTTCAAGTGCAGTCGCAAAAACCATCAAGCGCTATAATAAAACGGGCTCTCATGAAGACCGCCACATGAAAGGAAGACCCAGAGTTACCTCTGCTGCAGAGGATAAGTTCATTAGAGTTGCACCTCAGTTTGCAGCCCAAATAAATGCTTCACGGAGTTCAAGTAACAGACACATCTCAGCATCAACTGTTCAGAGGAGACTGCATGAATCAGGCCTTCATGGTTGAATTGCTGCCATGAAACCACTACTAAAGGACACCAATAATAAGAACAGACTTGCTTGGGCCAAGAAACACAAGCAATGGACATCAGACCGGTGAAAATCTGTCCTTTGGTCTGATGAGTCTAAATTTGCGATTTGTGGTTTAAAAGGCATATTTCTTTCCCCGGCCCTGTATGTGCTTCTATGGTCTCTCTGTGTAGTACTATAGACTCTCTCTATGCTCTCTACTAACACTTCCTTCCTAAAGACCCTTATGATGTTTGAGCCTCATTGGTCCACTTCAAAGAGATGAAAAATAACTGATGCATTACCATCCCTTTATTCTTTTACTCCAGGTTTCTTCATGCAAAAGTAAAATACTGATTTGATTTCCTTGCCCCAATTATGGAGATTGTTTTTACATCATTGTGAATCACCATATGAAAGGCATGTTGGATATGAAATTCAAATCAAGCATTTTCATGCAAAATGCCTCCCATCCTATTGACACTTCCCAATTGAATATATCTAATGTGTTACTACTCTTGGTTTATTGGTTTATTCAGATCCCTATTAGCTTTTGCCGAAGTAGCAGCTATTCTTCCTGGTGTCCACAAAAAAACACAAAACAGGACATGGAACAAAACACTGATTCACTGATAGACAAGGACAGTCACACTAACTTAAAATACAACAATATACCAGCAATACAACAAGAAAAAATCTATAATAAATGTATAAACAATACAACAACGACAAAAACATTTTTTTGTTAGTGTGTCTGTGTATGTGTGTGTTTAACCCCTCACAGTCCCCGTCAATCCATGAAATATTGTTTAATAAAACATTTTTAAAGGTAATTTTGCTATTTGCCTGAGTAATTGGAGATAGAAGGGAGTTCCATGGCATCATTGCTCTGTAAAATACTGTGCTTTGCAGTGAATTCGTTTGGACTTGGGGACTGTGAAGAAATCCCTGGTGGCATATGTATGGGTGTCTGAGCTGAATGTTATTTCATTATGCAGACAATCTGGATTTTTCCTCACAGTAATACTTCTCATAAAAACTAGAAGCGAAGCAGTTCCTCTCTTGTTAACCCTCAACCAGGAGAGACTGGCATGCTTTTTGTTGATGTTAGTTCTGTGTGTGCTGCTCTGTTTGAGCCAGCTGCAGCTTTGCTAGGTCTTTCTTTGCTGCACTGTACCATATTACCAGACAGTAATCAAAATTAGGGCAAGAACAGAGACTTAACAACTCGTACAGTTGATTTGTGTAAAATAAGCAGAACATCTTTTTTATAACAGACATGCCCCTCCGCACAACAACTTTGTCAATATGACTTGACTATTACAATTGACCATCCAATGTTATATGATTCAGCAGTCCATCAACCAGGTGGTGTGTTTATGTGTGTGTGTGTGCTATGGGAGACATACACTCAAACATCCTATTAGTAAGAAATACACTCAAACATATGTATGTATCGTAAAACTGACAGTAATGTGTACTGTCAGTTAATTTAAAGGTCCACTCTTATAATAATTTACTTTTGAGTCAGGAAATGAAAACGATCTATACCCTGAGAATAATAATGTTCTTGCTGCTGAAGGCCTTGGAAGTAGGCTTCACTCAGGCAAACACCATCACCAACAAGAAAAATATCTGTTCTCCTAGAAGGCACTTAGTCAAACAGGAAACACATTAGCATGTACACTGTACACACCACAGTTGTGTGTGTGGATGGAACACTGTATTTGAAAATCATTTTCGGATCACTAGGTTTTTGCAAAAAGCCATTATGCTCTCTAGTGTGCATTTCGCTGTCAGTGATTCAGCCAAAAGAGACGATCAGTTTAAGTATCATAGTAATATAATGTAATGACAGTTATTAAGTGATAACCCTGATGGAGAAATGTAAGAAACTATTATTATGTACAAAAATGAGATAACATGAGATAATTACATGTTTCTTAGTGTTTGAAAATGTTTTGATATTAATATTGTTCTTTGGTCAGAAACTTTTATGCACCTATGAAAATCTACACCTATGAAATCTGTTGGATGTACATACTACCTTAAACACTTCTCCTATGGTGGCCTACATGTAATGTGTATGGAGGCCACCCAATGTCTTGTAGCCTGAGGGTTGATTGACACACCAAAAGTCAGAGAAGAGCAACAATATTGACAGGAGAGGTGCGAAAAAATCTTAAAGAATAGAAGCAGCAGTGAAAAGTTGAATTGATATTCAACAGGTGTGATGGTGGATGACAAAAGCAGGGAGAAAGGTGTGCATGTGCGTGTGTGTGTGTGTGTGTGTGTGTGTGTGTGTGTGTGTGTGTGTGTGAGAGAGAAAGAGATGGCTTAAAACCAATCTATATCCAAAACCTTTTTGGCAGCAAGAATGGGTCACAGTCACAAGTAGGGCTGTGGTGGTCATGACATTTTGTCAGCCGGTTATTGTCATGCAAAAGACTGCCGGTCCACGGTAATTTACCGTTAATTAACATAAACACGTTTAGCATCTCCAGGCCTCCACACATACAAGCCGCTGATGCACCTCTTTTCGACATCTACAGACCCATTGACTTTTTCCACATTTTGTTAGGTTACAGCCTTATTTTAAAATTGATTAAATTATTTTTTTCCCCACACAATACCCCATAATGACAAAGCTAAAACACTCTTAAAAAAAAAAAAGTTTGCTAATTTATAATCACGTTTACATAAGTATTCAGACCCTTTACTAAGTACTTTGTTGAAACAACTTTGGCAGCAATTACAGCCTCGAGTGTTCTTGGGTATGACACTACAAGCTTGGCACACCTGTATTTGGCTGTGTGCTTAGGGTCGTTGTCCTGTTGGAAGGTGAACCTTTGCCCTAGTCTGAAGTACTGAGCATGTTGTCATCAAGGATCTCTCTGTACTTAGCTCCGTTCATCTTTGTCTCGATCCTGACTAGTCTCCCAGTCCTTGCCACAGAAAAACACCCCCACACTATGATGCTGCCACCATCATCCTTCACCGTAGGGATGGTGCCAGGTTTCCTCCAGACGTGATGCTTGCCATTCAGACCAAATTGTTTAATTTTGGTTTCATCAGACCAGAGGATCTTGTTTCACATAGTCTGAGAGTCTGTCATGTGCCTTTTACTGAGGAGTGGCTTCCATCTGGCCAGTCTACCATAAAGGCCAGATTGATGGAGTCCTGCAGAGACGGCTGTCCTTCTGGAAGGTTCCCCCATCTCCAGAGGAACTCTAGAGCTCTTTCAGAGTGACCATAGGGTTCTTGGTCACCTCCCTGACCAAGGCCCTTCTCCTCCGATTGCTCAGTTTGGCTGGGCGGCCAGCTCTAGGAAGAGTTGACACAAGAGTCGACACAATGCTGTCTCGGCGCTCTACTGAAAATTCCTTCGACTTCACGGCTTGGTTTTTATTCTTACATGCACTATCAACTGTGGGTCCTTATATAGACAGCTGTGTGTCTCATAGAAAAGGGTCTGAATACCTATGTAAATAAGGTATTTCTGTTTTTAATACATTTGCAAACATTTCTCAAAACCTGTTTTTGCTTTGTTTTTATGGGGTATTGTGTGATTATTAATTTTAAAATCCATTTTAGAATAAGGCTGTATGTAACGTAACAATGTGGAAAAAGTCAATGGGTCTGAAAACTTTCCGAAGGCACTGCAGTTGCCATGGTAATAATGACATCAAGGCTTTGAAAGCAAAACTGTCTCTGTTTCAGCATGATGTACAGGGAATTTGGAAATGAGATTTTATTGTCTGTGAAACCCAGATGATGTGTCCACTGAACTCTCAGACTGATTCAACAGTACTTTGGATGACAGAAGCTGTGGAGATTCAACCACAGCAGAACTCAAATATCAAAGCATCTAAATACAGGCGTGACAGAAGGGAGGGTGAGAGAAAGAAAGAGACTTTTTGGAAATTAAGACATTTTGGTTATAATTTCAGACATTCCTGAAAATTACAGCTATGCTCTTAGAAGGAAAATCAGATTTACAACAAATTAATGCATTTTCCTAGTCATGTATGCAGCCCTTTTTGAATTAATATAAATTACTCACATAATCAGTTTTCATTATGGTTATGAGGAGATGGGCTTACTTTCCCTTAAGCCTGAATGTTCGAAACTAACATTACATAGTTGCCATCAAATTCCCATTTTCAGTTTAAGGCACAACAAAACCTTTTTGAGATTGAAGTCCTCATAGAGGTCAGAAATGTCTGTTCGTTTCTGTAAACCTTTCAACAATATTACAGATAGCATTGCCAATGACTAGCATTGAGAGTATATCACTTTACTTTGTCTTCTTGCTTTTTGACTTTTTATTCTTCCCTCCAGCTTTGGATGCCTCATCCTGCAAAACAATAAAAGAACATTGAATAAAAGAAGGAAAATAGAAAAGACGAAGAGTACCACTTCATGACAAAGCTGGAAAACATACAGTAATTATCCTCAACCAGTGAGTTGTTTACCTTATAATCAGCGTATTAGATGTAACTACACTGAAGGCGTATACATAGCAAATGACTACCAATGTTTCACCTTAATACGCATATTCCCCTGATCTGAATCAGGAAATGAGATGTGACCATCATGTTGCATTCATTATTCCACAAGACCACATTGGCCAGACAACTCGCTGAACGAGGGAGAGCTTGGTTTGTTGTTTTGGAAAGCTTTGAAAGTCTGAAGAAGTGTTCTATTGAAAAAGTGTCACAGCCGGCCATGACCGTGAGACCCATGAGGCGGCGTACAATTGGACCAGCGTCGTCCGGGTTAGGGGAGGGTTTGGCCGGACAGCATTTCCTTATCTCATCGTGCTCTAGCGACTCCTTGTGGCGAGCCGGGTGCCTGCTAACTGAATTTGGGCGTTAGTTGGACTGTGTTTCCTCTGACACATTGATTATGAGGGCTTTCGGGATAAGCGAGTAGCGCGTCAAGAAGCAGTGCGGCTTGGCAGGGTTGTGTTTCGGAGGACGCATGGCTTTTGACCGTCGCCTCTCCCTAGTCTATAGGGAAGTTGCAGCGATGAGACAAGACTAACTACCAATTGGATATCACGTAATCGGGAAGAAAAAGGGGTAAAAAAATGTATTAAAATATATAGTGCCTTAGGAAAGTATTCAGACCCCTTGACGTTTCCCACATTTTGTTACAATACAGGCTTATTCTAAAATGGATTAAATAAATAAAATCATGAGCAATCTACACACAATACCCCACAATGACAACGCGAAAACAGGTTATTTGACATTTCTGCAAATTTATAAAAGAGTTACACAGAAATACCTTATTTACATTATTCAGACCCTTTGCTATGAGACTCGAAATTGAGCTCAGGTTCATCCTGTTTCCATTGATTATTCTTGACATGTTTCAACAACTTGATTAGAGTCCACCTGTGGTAAATTCTATTGATTGGACATGATTTGGAAAGGCACATACCTGTCTATATAAGTTCCCACAGCTGACAGTGTATGTCAGAGCAAAAACCAAGCAATGAGGTCAAAGGAATTGTCCGTAGAGCACTTTGACAGGATTGTTGTCGAGGCACATATCTGGGGAAGGGTACCAAAGAATTTTTGCAGCATTTAAGATCCCCAAGAACACAGTGCCCTCCATCATTCTTAAATATAATACGTTTGGAACCACCAACACTCTTCCTAGAACTTGCCTCCCAGCCAAACTAAGCAATCAGGGGAGAAGGGCCTTGGTCAGGGAGTTGACCAAGAACCCAATGGTCACTCTGACAGAGCTCTAGAGTTACTCTGTGGAGATGGGAGAACCTTCCAGAAGGACAACCATCTCTGAAGCACTCCGCCAATCAGGCCTTTATGGTAGACTGGCCAGACGCAAGCCACTCCTCAGTAAAAGGCACATGACAGCCCGCTTGAAGTTCGCCAAAAGGCACCTCAAGGACACTCAGACCATGAGAAACAAGATTCTCTGGTCTGATGAAACCAAGATTAAACTCTTTGGTCTGAATGCCAAGCGTCACGCCTGGAGGAAACCTGGAACCATCCCTACGGTGAAGCATTGTTGTAGCAGCATCATGCTGTGGGGATGTTTTTCAGAGGCAGGGACTGGCAGACTTGCCAGGAACGAGACAAAGATTAACGGAGCTAAGTAACCTGCTCCAGAGTGCTCAGGACCTCAGAATGGGGCAAAGGTTCACCTTCCAACAGGACAACGACCCTAAGCACACAGCCAAGATAAAGCAGGAGTGCCTTCGGGACAAGTCTCTGAATGTCCAGACCTGAACCCAATCGAACATCTCTAGAGAGACCTGAAAATAGCTGTGCAGCAACACTCCCCGTCCAACCTGACAGAGCTTGAGAGGATCTGCAGAGAAGAAAGGGAGAAACTTTCCAAATCAGGTGTGCCAAGCTTGTAGTGTCATACCCATGAAGACTCGAGGCTGTAATCGCTGCCAAAGGTGCTTCAACAAAGTACTGAGTAAAGGGTCTGAATACATATGTAAATGTGATATTTCAGTTTTTTCTTTAAATAGAAATTAGGAAACATTTCTAAAAAACTGTTTTTGCTTTGTCATTATGGCGTATTGTGTGTAGGGAAAAAAAACAATTGAATTAATTTTAGGAACGTATCACAAATGTGGAAAAAGTCAACGGGTCTAAATACTTTCACACACACACACACACACACACACACACACACACACACGCACGCACGCACGCACGCACGCACGCACGCACACACGCACGCACGCACGCACACACACACGCACACGTTCAAAAGTTTGGGATCACTTAGACATTTCCTTGTTTTTGAAAGAAAAGCACATTTTTCATCCATTAAAATAACACCAAATTGATCAGAAATACAGTGTAGACATTATAAATGTTGTAAATGACTATTGTAGCTGGAAGTGGCAGATTTTTTATGGAATATCTACATAGGCGTACAGATGCCCATTATCAGCAACCATCACTCCTGTGTTCCAATGGCACGTTGTGTTAGCTAATCCAAGTTTATCATTTTAATAGGCTAATTGATCATTAGAAAACCCTTTGCAATTTTGTTAGCACAGCTAAAAACTGTTGTTCTGATTAAAGAAGCAATAAAACTGGCCTTCTTTAGACTAGTCGAGTATCTGGAGCATCAGCATTTGTGGGTTTGATTACAGGCTCAAAATGGCCAGAAACAAAGTACTTTTTTCTGAAACTCATCAGTCTATTCTTGTTCTGAGAAATGAAGGCTATTCCATGCGAGAAATTGCCAAGAAACTGAAAATCTCATACAACGCTGTGTACTACTCCCTTCACAGAACAGCGCAATCTGGCTCTAACTAGAATAAAAAGAGTGGGAGGCCCCGGTGCACAACTGAGCAAGAGGACAAGTACATTAGAGTGTCTAGTTTGAGAAACAGACACCTCACAAGTCCTCAACTGGTAGCTTCATTAAATAGTACCCGCAAAACACCAGTCTCAACATCAACAGTGAAGAGGCAAGTCTGGGATGCTGGCGTTCTAGGCAGAGTTGCAAAGAAAAAGCCAATAACAAGAAAAGATTAAGATGGGCAAAAGAACAGACACTGGACAGAGGAACTGCATCCCGGAGTCGCCTCTTCACTGTTGACGTTGAAACTGCTGTTTTGCAGTTAAACATCATTCAGTTTAACTGAATCCGCTCTGACCTTGTCCCACTTTCCATAAATAAATAACATTTGTTTCAGATAAGTAGAGGAGAAAGTTTCCATTAGACTTTCAGATTAGAGTCTATGTATATGCCTGCTTATGTCAAAAGTGTCCAACAACGAGAAACGTAAAAACAATTCCCCATCAAGCTTGATATTACAAACAAACATTTAAACTTATATATAGATGGAAGATACATTTTGCACACAGTATTCATTTTGAATTACATCCAAGGTCTTGTTCAATATTCAGACTAAAGTCACTAAATGTATATACTTTAGTGTGGACTTATGCCAAACTTGGACACATTACTAATAGGGAGAGAGGGTCTCACCGCAGAGGATGTGTATCCCTCCTGGACCAGGATGTTCCTGGCAGAGTTGTTGATATGTTTGAAACGGTCTGGACCCAGCAGGATCCCTCCATACCAGCGAGACACAACCACCAGCACATTCCGCACATCCAGGATCTGAGGTAGAACAACAGAGTGGTGTTGACACAGAGGCACATGATGGATGTGGTAGCTACTATATATGTGGATGTTGATGATCGGTTTGGCATAGACTCAAATCACATGACAGATATGAATCACAAATAATGGCTGTTTGGGAATGATTATAAAACCGATGTTAAGCAATAAAGAGAGGCATACAGACATGTTTTCCTCTCCCAAGATAAAGACATCAGCATACAGAGAAAATTGTTGTGCAAGGATTGCTCCCACGGCAAAATAGACTTAATAGCTGGCACCTTCCCTTAACAGATGATTTATGTCAACAAGTGTGCTTGGAGATTTGGATGAGCAACATTCTGGTCACTGGTCCATGTACCCAAGCACCTCCTCATGTGTCATATCAAAGAGGATGTGACGATTAGCAAGACGATTGAAAGACCACATGTGACAGGGGATGACTAGTGAACACCCCCTGGAAGCCTGATTTCACCTTTGCAGCTGACACAGGATGCATCATAAAGAATAAGCCTTTATCCAGAAGAATATCTGCCTCAGTCTCTCCGCTGTCAATTAACAGCCCTCTACGCAGCAGGGGAGAATTTGGCTATGGGAGACCACGCCAATGCCATCTGTCTATTTACTGTAATAATAAACGTCTCCCTTTATTCTCTGCTCCGCACTTCAAATTCGTACTGCCAAAATGAGTAAATGCTAAATTCAAAACGAAGAAGGGGTCTGAGAGGAAAATATATGAGAGAAAAACAGATTAAGAATCAGCCCTCAAAGTAAATTGCCTGTCAGTGTTGAGAGGTTCAAGTAGAACATTAATCAGAATCTTACCCAAAAGCACCTGGGTGGTAGTGGTGGGGGTGAGCATTAGGCTGAAGGCTCTTCTCTTCACTTGTTAGGTCAGATTCAGTGACAATGGAAGAATGATGACATACAGTCAGGTCCAAAATTATTGGCACCCTTGAGAAAGATGAACGAAAAATACTATAAAATAATTCAAATACTGAGCTATATTGTATGCTCAATAAATGGGGATTTTTGTTTTTATACTAATAAAATTGCTCAAAGAAAGAGATTTTGTTTAACAAGTAATATTTTTTTACTCAAAAAGGTAGGGTCCAAAATGATTGACACCCCGTTTATCAATACCTTTTAATACATTTCTAAAATGTTTTATGAGTTGGAGAACATATTGGGAAGGATCTTAGACCATTCCTCCATACAGAATCTTTCCAGATCCTTGATATCCTTTGTCTGCGGTTATGGACTGTCCTCTTCAATTCAAACCACAGGTTTTCAATGGGGTTCAAGTCCGAAGACTGAGATGGCCATTGCAAAATGTAAATTATAAATTGGGTGGTTCAAGCCCTGAATGCTATTTACGCAATAAGGCACAAGGAGGTGTGGTATATGGCCAATATACCACGGCTAAGGGCTATTCTTACGCACAACGTAACAAGGAGTGCCTGGATACAGCCCTTAGCCGTGGTATATTAGCCATATACCTCAAACCCCCAAGGTGTCTTATTGCTATTATAAACTGGTTACCAATGTAATTAGAGCAATACAAATGAATATTTTGTCATACCTGTGATATATAGTCTGATATACCACGGCTGTCAGCCAATCAGCATTCAGGGATCGAACCACCCAGTTTATAATGCTTAATTAACCATTTCTTTGTGGATTTGGATTTGTGCTTGGGGTTATTGTCTTGCTGGAAGATCCACTTGCAGCCAAGTGTCAGCCTCTTGGCTAAAATGTCCTGCTACTTGGTAAAGTTCATGTTGTCGTTGACCTTAACAAGGGCCAAAGCACCAGGGCAAAATAGCCCTAGAACAAAGATCCGCCCACATATTTTACAGTAGGTATGAGGTACTTTCTGTATACTTCTGTTTTTCGACACCACTGGTGTTTGTGGCCAAAGGGCTCATGTCATCTGAACCTAGCACCGTCTGGAGTTTGTTAAACGGCATTGGCACTTGGATTGGAACATGTGCTATGGTCATAAATCGGTCTCCATTGAACAGACTCAGTGCAACCTATAATCCAAAATCAGATCGTCCAGAGCATAGATAGAACAACGTCCTGTGGGGTTCAGGATGAACCGTTCAGCTCAGTACGAATTCCTCTCAAGAGGTCTTATCCCACTCAGACAGTGCTATTGTTTTTGAAAAGGGGCTACCATCAAAGGCAGATTAATCTGAGAAACGTGTAAACAAGACTCTGGACTCCAGCAGAGAAATCCAATGAGACATTTCACTGTGGTGCACTCATAGTCTGACATTTGGCATTCTTGCAAGCTGATGTTATGGATGAATACGAATGCATGAAAACTATTTGATTGTTAGAGCCTCAGTCTGTACCCACTAATATTGACTGAAACAGGAATGAATGCTTGCTTGAATTATGTATAGGCATGAGTACTCGAATGGACATCAAAGATCAATCTTTAACAAGCTATAAAAAATTTAAAAAATCAAATACTATAAAACGATTTGGTGGAATGTGCTTTGTGGCTGCCCGAACGGGCAAGTACATTTTTTTCTTAAAGTCAATGTTAATTTGTACATGTGCATTTGCGGGTCACAACAAAAACGAAACCAACTTCAAGCCAAGCATCACACCATTCTTCTCCCTAAATTCCCTTTCCCCTCCGTGTCTCGTTCACTCAATTGCATTCCAGCCACTCCCTACGCACACAAGCTCCCGATAGGCCTACACAAATAAATGGCTATAAAAAAGTATGTAACTGATGAGTCCTAGGCTTGCCAACTGTCCCGTATTAGCCGGGATGTTCCTTATATTGCGCTAAATTGGTTTGTCCCATACGGGACCCCTCTTGTCCTGTATATTTATCCAATCACAGTATAGTTTAAACGCGCCAATTCCTGCAAAGTCATTTCTGTTGTTGTTCGGTCGGTTTGGCATATCAAGGAAATATGGACAAACCTCCAAAAAAGAAAAGACTGTGCAGCTACAACAAACAATGTGAAGTAAAAAAGATGTTGGTTAAGCCCGTCAGTGGTGACTCGACGAAAGCTTTCTGTACTGCATGTCATCGGGAATTATCAATTGGCCATGGAGGGGAGAATGACCTAACTCAACATGCATCCACAGAAATGCACAAGAAGGCCCCCTAGCTAAAGGTGCTAGCAATATCGGTGCATTCTTCTTGACGTCTACTGCGGAAACTAACAGAATTGGAAAGCACCACTCCATTTACCAGTTATTGAGCAGTGCCAACAATTGCATTCTGAAAGCTAATACATAGCTTATAATGCCTGCACACATAGCTTATAATGCCTGCAAGCACGCTTGCGTTCAGCTGTCAGTGGATATTGAGACAATTGTTTTAATGAGCTACCGCCACGTATCAGTATCTGCTTCCCGAAGAGAGGAACTGCATGCATTTTTCACCTTTGTTCACATTGAGTGGCGTGAAATTCTGCGACATGTTTGCACACGATGGCTCGCTCTTCATCCAGCTTTCGATTGTCTCCTGCAAAGCTGGCCAGGTCTTACTTCATACTTTAGGTCCCTTGAGGAGACCTGTCCTCTGGCACTGAAGAGTATTTTTGAGTATGAAGAAAAAAACAGAAGTAGCTGAGATGTATCTGCGCTTTTTCCACAATGCGGGGGGTGTTTATGACCAACTCGTAAAAAAGCTGGAGGAAACAACGCTCTGCATCACAGATGTTTACGAGGAAGTCCAAAAGTTTAAAATGAAGATGCTTCAGCGGAAACAGGACAGCGTTTTTGGATACCAGACCAAGCAGCTGATGGACAAACAATTGTCATCAAAGGTCCAAGCAGCAACAGGACTTTGAAGTTCTATGACGCTGTCATTACATACATTGACAAGTGGTTTGATTTCTCACCGGAAATCCTCTCCTCTATGAGGAGCTCTCCACCACTGACCAGCCTCTATGAGGAGCTCTCCACCACTGACCAGCCTCTATGAGGAGCTCTCCACCACTGACCAGCCTCTATGAGGAGCTCTCCACCACTGACCAGCCTCTATGAGGAGCTCTCCACCACTGACCAGCCTCTATGAGGAGCTCTCTACCACTGACCAGCCTCTATGAGGAGCTCTCCTTCACTGACCAGCCTCTATGAGGAGCTCTCCACCACTGACCAGCCTCTATGAGGAGCTCTCCACCACTGACCAGCCTCTATGAGGAGCTCTCCACCACTGACCAGCCTCTATGAGGAGCTCTCCACCACTGACCAGCCTCTATGAGGAGCTCTCCACCACTGACCAGCCTCTATGAGGAGCTCTCCACCACTGACCAGCCTCTATGAGGAGCTCTCCACCACTGACCAGACTCTATGAAGAGCTCTCCTTCACTGACCTGGAGCAGGTGGTGGTTGCCCTCAAAATGACAGAGACTGTCAGTATGGACCAACTCTATGAAGAGTGTTGTGCTAGCCGGGAGGAAATACAGAAAGCCAGACAGGATACGACAAAATCCACCAGTGAAAAGTGGATGGCACTTTTCCAAAACCTAGGGAAAGCCAACTTGATCAACATGTTCAGGATTGTCTCATTTGTCCTCAGTGTGCCAGGCTCAAATGCTTTTGTAGAGGATTTTCTCTCTGATGACCATTAAATGATCAGACTCAAGAAACAGATGCAGCACAGAGCTGATCAAAAATGAACTTCAAATATCTGTGAACTTTGACTTGTCATGTAAGGACTTCTCTCTGTCTATGCAAAAGGACTGCTTGAATAAGTCAAGTGCAGCAAAATAATAAGTAAGTAGACAGGATTGTGTAGAGGCAGAGATCTGGGGAAAGGTACCAAAAGAATTCTGCAGCATTGAAGGTCCCCAAGAACACAGTGGCCTCCATCATTCTTAAATGTAAGAAGTTTGGAACCACCAAGGCTCTTCCTAGTGCTGGCCGCCCTGCCAAACTGAGCAATTGCGTGAGAAGGGCCTTGGCCAGGGAGGTGACCAAGAATCCGATGTTCACTCTGACAGAGATCCAGAGTTTCTCTGTGGAGATGGGAGAACCTTACAGAAGGACAACCATCTCTGCAGCACTCCACCAAGCAGGCCTTTATGGTAGACTGGCCAGAAAGAAGCCACTCCTAAGGGATGTTTTTCAGAGGCAGAGACTGGGAAACTAGTCAGGATCAAGGGAAAGATGAACGGAGCAAAGTACAGAGTGATCCTTGATGAAAACCTGCTCCAGAGCAGGACTCTTGGAAGATTAGTCCAAATTGGGACTAAAAGAGATCCAAATGAAATGAAATAAAATAAAACCCAGAGCGCTCAGGACCTCAGTGGGGCGAAGGTTCACCTTCCAACAGGACAACGACCCTAAGCACACAGCCAAGACAATGCAGGAGTGGCTTTGTATTTTTTTTAAATAAATTTGCCTAAACTTCTAAAAAAAATGTTTTTGCTTTGTCATTATGGGGTATTGTGTGTAGATGGATTTGGGCAAAAAAAACAATAATCCTTTTTAGAATAAAGCTGTAATGCAACAAAATGTGGAAAAAGTCAAGGGGTCTGAATACTTTCCGAATGCACTGTGTTTTCTCATCTTTCTTATCTCCAAGATATAGGACAAACACTGCAAAACCTTAATTCTTATGATTTATTTTTTTGACTGTCTTTTTTGCCAATTATTAATGTTATTCAATGCGTTTCTCTGGGCTTTAGTAGTAAAGGTCAAATTCAAGGCTTGTGCATGGCTACTTATCAAAGTGAATCTTAAATAGGATATATTGTACATTACCTTGGACTTAAGATTATATTTAAGTTATAAACAGGAGAGGGTCAGTGAACCTCAAGACCACAGAGGGTTGGTTTGAAAACGTAAAATGGGTCCTTGAGGCATAAGGCAACCGTGTGAATACTGAATGAAGCACTAGAGGGTACGGAGCAAAGTGGACATAGAGCAAAGCACCTGTAGTAAGTGAAGCAGTCGTCCTCCCGCTGCGGTCTCTCCATCATCCTCACAGTCCTGCAGGAAACTCTGCTTTTCTTCACAGTATATCCTACAGAGAATATAGGTTGTAGTTGGTTGAGACTTTTAGTATGAGAATGTACTTAAACTGCATGTCTCCTTGAAGGAAACTTTTCAATTATCTGAATGTCGGCATCTCCTATTGGGTTAATGACCACCTAGAAAGCATCAAGCATCTTATAAAGGCTCAATGTAACTCAATAAACCTAGCCTACTTACAGCACACACATTGTCAAATAACAATTGATCAACTGTGTGATTAGAGAGATATAAACCCACTGTGAATATTACAACTTGTTATGTTTATTCAAAACTGGATGCTCTACCTGTATGCATAAATATTGTGAGTGGCGCTTGCAATCTTCTTGTTTTCAAACAGCTTGTCAAGAACCATTCTAACCTGAAACACAAAAACAAATCTGTTTGAATTGCCTCCTTTCCTCTAATCATACTCTTAACATTAGAAGTATAGTGGGTACGTCCATCCCTAAAGTACAACTTCTGCATTAAAGACAGAACGGTAGCCCACTCATCTGAGAACTCCTGTGTGGTGCATAAAGATGAGGGTAATCATTGATTCCTCTTCAAACAGATGGCATATCCAACAGAAAGACTAAGATAAAACCCCAAACAGGTTCGGTTGACTCCTACTCTTGACAATATATTAGGTAACTTTATTTCAAAAGTTTGTATAAACAGTTTTCTTATTAAAAAATGCCTACTTGTATATTGGGTGGGTAATCGTAATACTGAAAATGTACAGCATGTAAAAAGAGAACCATACAGTTGTGTAATAGTTAACTGTTAATGCTTATGGTACAATGTGCACTGTAATTACATCTACACAGTTCATGTACTCTCCAGGAAATTACATAATTATCACTGTCTAAATTGCAATTGATGGCAGGTTAGATATGTTTAAAGCAGCTCTTTCCGTTTTCATCCTGCAAATATTTAGCAGCAGGAGCACAGCCTGAGGATGTTTGGTTTTCCATATTGGAAGTACATTAGCATTGAAACTACATCCTCTCCACATGAGCTTTAACTCACAGCTTCTTCTCTCTCCCAACAGGGTAGCATTGTCTAGCATGATTTTGAAGATTTTAAGGCTTGTGATTTACTTCCCTAACTTGTTCTGTGATGGATGTGAGAATATTAATGTTTTATAGTCAGAAAGAGGAGGGAGACAGGAGAGGGCCTACACAGTACCTGTCTCGGTGTTACCACAGGGGCTAAGTGTGGTTGGAAGGTGCTGCGTCTTTCTGTTATCGTCTCCCCCAGTTTTATAGGAGGTAGTTCCTCATCTACAAAGATTTATAAACACAAAAATAAAAGGCACAAGTAAGAACCAATTAACAGTGGATTAACACGTGGGCAGCAAGCACAATTCAGTTTATATACAAAATGTAAACTGTTCTTTCCTTTCAGATGCGATTATAATTAAGGCTTAGAAATGACTTGTTTTTTTATTCTTTCTCTATTCAAGAATGTGCAGTCAGTGCCATACCACTTGAGTGATTTTCGAAGAGGTGTACATTCTCTTTGTTCAGCTTCAGATTGCGGTAATCAGGCATTTCTACATCATCCGCCACTTCCTCCTCCTCTGTTGTCATATTTCTCACCTCTGGTTGCTCCACTGTGAGAGAAGTAGAAAGATGGACAGGCTGTGAAATGAATTCAATGTGTATTTGTGATTGTGTATCTTTGTGTCCCATGATGCGTTTGAGTGACTTTGAAGGTCCTTTCTGCCTTGACCCTATGCCTAATTTACATGGACACCTACCACACAGGTCCCATCTTCAGATAATTACCATTGCATGACCGTAAAATGAACTAAATGTTCTAACAATGGGCCTCCCGGGTGGCGCAGTGGTTAAGGGCGCTGTACTGCAGCGCTAGCTGTGCCACCAGAGACTCTGGGTTCACGCCCAGGCTCTGTCGTAACCGGCCGCGACCGGGAGGTCCGTGGGGCGACGCACAATTGGCCTAGCGCTGTTCGGGTTAGGGAGGGTTTGGCCGGTAGGGATATCCTTGTCTCATCGCGCACCAGCGACTCCTGTGGTGGGCCTGGCGCAGTGCACGGTGTTTCCTCCGACACATTGGTGCGGCTGGCTTCCGGGTTGGATGCGCGCTGTGTTAAGAAGCAGTGCGGCTTGGTTGGGTTGTGTATCGGAGGACGCATAACTTTCAACCTTTGTCTCTCCCGAGCCCGTACGGGAGTTGTAGCGATGAGACATGATAGTAGCTACTAAACAATTGGATACCACGAAATTGGGGAGAAAAAGGGGTAAATATTCAAAAAATAATAATAAAAAAATGTTCTAACAAGACAGATAAAGCCAATTAAGAGGGATAAGTAGAACGAGGGTTACTATGAATGTTAATATACTGATATTTCGGGGAGAAAATTATACTAAAAAGTACATACAGTGCCTTCAGAAAGAAACTACCAAGCCCATAAAGATTACAAGCATACCCATAACATGATGGAGCCACCACCATGCTTGAAAATATGAAAAGTGGTACTCAGTGATGTATTGTATTTGCCCCAAACATAACACTATTGTATTCAGTACAATTTTTTTGCAGTATTATTTTAGTGCCTTACTGCAAGCAGGATGCAGTTTTGAAAGCTTCCTTCTTCTCACATTGTCATTTATGTTACTATTGTGGAGTAACTACAATGTTGTTGATCCATCCTCAGTTTTCTCCTATCACTCTGTAACACTCTGTAAAAAAAATCACCATTGGCCTCATGGTGAAATCCCTGAATGGTTTCCTTCCTCTCCGGCAACTGAGTTAGGAAGAGCGCCTGTATTTTTGTAGTGACCGGGTGTATTAATACATCATCTAAGGTGTAATTAATAACTGCACCATGCTCAAATGGATATTCAGCATTATTAAATATATTTTTTATCTATCGATCAATACGTGCCCTTCTTCGCGAACTAGTGGAAAACCTCCCTGGTCTTTGTTGTTGAATCTGTGTTTGAAATTCACTGCTCGACTGAGGGAGCTTACAGATAATTTTACGTGTGGATTACAGAGATTGGGTAGTCATTTAAAAATCACGTTAAACACTATTTTTGCACAAAGAGTTCAGGCAATTTATGTGCCTTATTAAGCTAATATTTATTCCTGAACTTATTTAGTCAAGATATTTCAGCTTTTAATTTTTGAATAATTTGTAAACATTTCTAAAAACATAATCCACTTTGACATTATGGGGTATTGTGTGTAGATCAGTGGTGTTAATACTTTCTTGAAGGCACTGTACAACTACTATATTAAATATACAACGCATAACCAAATTATGCCGTTGAACTTTATGGTGCTATAATGATTATGGAGTCCATGAACATCTACAGTGGGGTCTCAAATTAATGACACCCTTGATAAAGATGAGCAAATATGACTAACAATCATTCAAATACTGAGCTATACTGTATGCTCCAAAAATTGGGGAAATGATATATTTTTTATACCAATACAATTGCTGAGAGAAAGAGATTTAGTTTTTCAAGTAATCTCTTTTTTTCTCAAAAAGGTATGGGTCAAAATTACTGACACCCTTGTTTTTAATACCTTACATTGAGAGGAAAATGGCACTGATCCTTTTTCTAAAATGTTTAATGAGTTGGATAACACATTGGGAGGGATCTTAGACCATTCAATCCATACAAAATCCTTCCAGATCCTTGATATTCCACATCTGCGGTTATGGAATGCCCTCTTCAATTCAAACCACAGGTTTTCAATGGGTTTCACATGCTTTCTAGACAACAGATGTAGACTAACGACTGGTTACTTACGGGTCAGTTTCCAACAATGCAGAGTTAAAGATAAACATAAAAAAATAGAAATAGTGACACAAGGAATAAATACACAGTGAATAATGAAAAAAAACAAAGAGTAAAAATAACATGGTACTGGTACTTCCAGTATATAGCCAAGTCGATGTGCAGGGGTACGAGTTTATTGAGGTAGCTATGTACTATATATATAGGTAGAGGTAAAGTGACTAGATAGGATAGATAATAGACAGTAGAAGCATATTTAACCCATTTTTTTGGGTAGGCACAATCATGTTTTAAAACGGTACCGGTTACATTCAGATTAATCCCCATTTCAATGTGGATTAATATGCGTTTGTGGTTATTGTCTTTCTGGAAGATCCACTTGCGGCCAAGTTTCAGCCCCTGGCAGAGGCAACCAGGTTTATTCTCGAAAATGTCCTGGTACTAGGTCAAGTTCATGATGCCATTGACCTTAACAAGGGCCTCAGGACCAGTGGAAGCAAAATAATGCCATAACATCAAAGATCCTCCATCATATTTTACAGTAAGGGGTTATTTTCTGCTTATGCATTGTCATTTCAACACCAAACCCACCACTGGTGTGTGTGGCCAAAGAACTCAACTTTCATGCCATCTGACCAAAGTACCAGTTCGAGTGCCAATGCCGTTTAGCAAACTCCAGACATTTACATATGTTAGATGAAATAATAATGTAGGTTTTTGGCCACGCACACCAGTGGTGGGATTGGTATTGAAATGAGAATGCATGAACAGAAATTAACCCCATACCTACTGTAAAATATGGTGGTGGACACAATGTAGCTCAGTATTTGAATTATTTATTTTAAGCATTTTTGCTCATCTTTATCAAGGGTGTCAATCATTTCAGACCCCACTGTATAGGCCTTTTCATCAAATAATCTCAAATCACTTCTCTGACAGTTTTTTTTTATCTAGATAAGGATGCTTCCACAAGTAAAATGATTGCGTTTAGAATAGTAGGAGTTCATTAAAAAGGGGAAAACTTTGCAATGAGAATACATTTAAATGAAGGTTCAGAGGGTATTAACACCAAACCATTTCCCAAATCAGTTGCTCGTTATGGAAGAGGACACAAGATACAATTTGAATACAAAATACAATTTTCAACTTGCCTTTTATACTTTTATGAATGTGCTCCAAACTGAATGATTTCCTCTAAAGCAAGGATGCTCTGTGACCTATACCCAGCATCTCATTTTCACAGCATACACATTCTCTGCTTTCTCCCATTTCAGTTGATCATAACAACTGTACAGAGAGAAAGAACATAATTACAATGATAGGACTGCATCCATATTGATGGATTCCATAGTTATTAATTTAAATAGTACTAAATTAAAGCACTGTGCTTAATTAGCTAACAAGTTTGACGGCGTTAGAAAACAGTGAAGAGTTAGAATAATATGGTATCCTGTTTTTCTTAGTGTTCAAAAAGGGGAATAAAAGGCATTAAAACTCATCCATTCATAGAAAACCATTTTCAAAGACAATACAACAAACAACCAAATGAGGAAATCCCTTTCCTCTGCCTCTTTAAAAAAATATTTGACAAAGGTTTCGTCACAGGCTCACAGCACTGAAAGCCGTTACTCAGATACTGATCTTCATTCAGTTAAATTACAGAAACAGGAAAGAGGGCTTTTCATATAACACCCACCAAGTCTTGTGTTCATCTTATCACAATGATGCATGGGAGCACATCAAAGACCTGAATGAAAGACCCCAAGAATTCAGACTGTCATCTCCAAGAAAGGAAAGAGATTGAAATCAAGCTTTCTCAATTGTTTTTTCTGTCTGAGCTCATTGGCATTAATATATACCTTTATGAGGAAGGCAATGGGTGCACACTTTCATAATTGGATTTCTGGAGTTGGAAAAAATGATTTATTTACTGCCCTCTAGTGAAAAAATAAAGCATACTATCAATCAGACGTGACATGCGATTCTCACCCGTGTCTGTGCTTTGGGATTTCTCCAGGAGGAACTCCCGGACCTTCTCTACCCAGAGGTAGAGGATGCTTTCCCCAGTGTTCTCCCTGTTAGGAAAGACACCACTGGTTAGTTTGATGTCAGTGGAGACATATCTACTAAGAGACATGGGTGAGACAGGGTAATGGACTGTAAATCATCAATACCGCAAGCTAACATGGCTTCACCATCAGGAAATCCATCTTTAGGTTAGCATTATGATGGAATCCCCTCCATGTTCAGGGGTAACTATTCTGTGCTTCATGTACAGTAGTCAGTGATTATGAAATCCACTCACACATAGAGCTCCTCAAGGCTGTTGGACAGGGTCTTTCTATCAGGGCCTCGCAACCATGCTGCACTGCATGAGGAGAGAAGGCAGAATATGTCTCAAATGTTAGTCTTAATAATTTGCTTTTTTTAATGCCTGATACATGTTTATCAGAGGTAGTGTAAGTGTACTGTACTGTAAAACCCAACATGTAGACTTACTTTATTTGGTAGACAGGTGGTGCTGCACTCGGGTAATCATGTGGGAGAATGATCTAATTATGGAAATTAAACTCTTGAGTTATTGCTATCATACACTGCTCGGAAACTTTTTAAACACACAAAAATGTAATGAAACAATTACCTGTAAACATGCTTTCAGTTTTGGATAGTCTATATCATCCGTTATTTTGATGCAAAATATTCTTGCTGCTTCATCAATAACACACCATTCGTCACCGTATATGGAGGAAAGTGCCTCGACCTCTTCAATCTGATGAAGAAAATAGCGTAATATTGTGTTCTAATAATAATAATGTAGTCATCCAAAAGCAAATTATCTACAAGCATTCTCTCATGTCTGTTTTTATAGTTGAGTCAAATATATAAACATATGAATCAAAGTACAAAATGGGTCATACTCTCCACTAATGTGAACTTCAGTCATGCCCAGCCCTGAGTTCTGTTCAACAGTAGGGACTTACTTGAGATTGAAGATCCCCTGCATTCCCAACATCTATGTTTGCCATTAATTTATCCAAAGCAAGTAAGCAGACAAACACTTCAGTTCATACTTAGAAGTAGTAGTGTTTACAGTAGTCTATTCGTACAGTATCAACACAAAATTAGCTCGATAAGAGGCTTGCTTGACATTCTGTATCACCAACTCAGCTGTTGCTCTGACAGGACAAAGAACCACCTCCAGGTCAAGGTTTTCACGTACTACCAAAATAAAAGACCTTATTTGATACTATTCATATATACATCATTGTTTGAAACACATGGTGCAATAAGTGGATTAATTAGCTAAACAAATATTATAGCAATCATCACTCATTTTAAATTCAAGAAATGTAAAATTCCATATCAATCACTTTCCCCCCACCATTTCATCTTTTGAACAAGGACTTTTACAATGAAGTGTATTCACTTTTGACCCGGAAATGGTAGTTTAAATCATGAACGCTTGGTTATGAAGTACGAAAGGTCCTCTAGCTAGACGTTTTAAAACTTTGGGGAATTATCGCCACGTCTGCAACCCGTGGTCACAGCATATAGATCCTATTAAATTATTAATATAGGTTGTTCTAATTCCTAATTATATGGGCCACACACAATGATTTATATATACACACCTCACCCAATTGTGTATATCTAGGCCTCACCACAGTTGGCAATATTAGGACTTTAGTTTTGTGCTTTCAAAATAAAAGCCCGAAGTAAAACGCTATGCGTATGATACGAATCAATATTTGTTTGCAATTTTGCATCGTGCATGATTTTAAGTTTTTATTGTCACATACACCGGATAGGTGCAGTGAAATGTGTTCTTTTACAGGGTCAGCCATAATGTGTGCATTATAGTCATAGTGCATTGTGATACAAAAATATAACTACATCTGGGGAAAATATAAACTCAAGAGTGGTCTTACTTTTTATAAGAGAAATAATATTATTATTTGGAGCACATTGAGAAATGGTTGGCGTCTATGTATATGAATGTAATGAACATTAAAATATTTAAAATAGAAAAATAGAAATCACTATTTGGAAGGATGCAGTTTGGAAATGTATTGACTAACTGTATTTATGTTAAATTGCGCAAATTTGGACTGTAGAAAATAATACAGATTGTGTGTTTGTCCCTTTACAACTGGGACGATGTGGTGCCAATCGGTGCTGCTACGTCGACAGGAGAGCCACAGAGCTGAAAACCGATTGCTCGAGCTTCGCAGAGAGGGATGTAGCTGGGCAGGAAGCGCACAGTACAGGACACTCACTAGACATACTTCGTAGCTGTCAGAATATAGCTCAGTGTGTCAGTCAAATCAGAAATATTACTTCACGTCATGAGAGAGATCATATTTGATCATATAATCACACAGCCTGGATGTTTTGTGTAACGGACACAAGAAGACGTGCCTGTAAAAGGAATTATTTATGGTTTGGGAAGGTTTTATGGGAGTAGCTAGCTAGCAACTTTGCTGGCTCGTCGGAGGACATTTTGCAAGGATGCTACGGTGGATAAGGCAACAGCTGGTAAGTGAGCCTCTTTGCTAACTTGCTATATTTGCTAGTAAGTGTAACGTTACTTTGCTATTGAGAAAGACGTTGATGCACATAAAACAATATGATGTGGTTGTTTTTGAAGAGTTAAACATCCAACCAGAACTGGGTGCTAGTACCTAAGTTCGCTTAGTAGATAACGTTAGTTAGCAAGCTAGCTAGCTTGTTTGTTTACCAAACATTGGCGTGGCTAGCAGCGAACTAGTAGTACGTACATGACGCCAGCCAGGCCCACTTATACATTCTACTCAAACTTATTTTGGCTGGCAAGTTTGTTCGCTGGTGTGTCTGATGATCTAGCTAGTAGTAGTTAAGCTGTTTTGACAGTAATAGTTATGCTAAAAACTAACCAGCCAGCTAGTGTAGTTAACTATATATTTGGCATTGGACAGTTTAGCCACAGATATGTAACGAGTCGTTATCAATGGTTAACTTGCTACCAACTAACTAACTAGGAAGACATTCATTTTAGCCGCTGCATTGAAAAGCCAGACACGCAGGTATATGTTTAGAACTAGCCCAGCATTGTCGTTGTATCACGTAGTTTGCCTAAATCTTAGCCTCAACGCCTAGCTACCTAATTGTCTACAGCAGCATTAGCTAACTAAATCAGATTCTAGAAGGCTACGGCTCGCTAGAACATCTACTATTTTCTCTCAATGAATCAGGGTGAAGATTCAATTCAAGATGAATTTAAATCAGTTCTAGAGATTCATTGAAATTTGTATTAATGTGGCACTAACCGAGTCTTCATTTAGCATTTTTCATTTAATTCATTGAATTTCAATTAAACGTCCTGAATTGACCCTAAACTCAATTGTTAAATACATAGCTAGTGTACAGAAACAATCAAAACCAACTCTCCCCTTTTTGTCATGAATAATGAATGAATTATTTTTTTAGTTGTGGTGCAGAACTAAAAAAAACAGCCCGCTTGATGACCTAGCCCTAGTAGTTACTTATGGACTAACATATACTAACATACTGTCTGCCACCTGCAGTAAGTGGAATTCAGCCAACTGCTTAGCTTACAGTTCTTAATGAATACAGAATTTGAGAAGATTATAATGCAAGTGACTGCGCAGTGACCTTGATCTCATGTGAATGTTTGCTTTCAGGAAAAACAAGCAGCTGAGGGTAGTAGATATGAGTGATTTCATTGATATAAGTGTTTTCCAACTCCAGTCCTTTAGAACATCCAACAGTACACCTTTTTTTGTAGCCCTGGAACAACATTCCTCATTCAACTCATCAAGGGCTTGATGACTAGTTGAACCAAATGTGCTTGTCCAAGGTTACAGTAAAAATGTATACTATTGCGTTTACTCGAGGACCAGGGTTTGGAAACGCTGATTTAATACACCACGGAACATTTATTTTTCATAGAATGGGCTGAATGTTATCATAGAATGCTCAGGCTACACACAGTAACTGTCACTATCACCAACCAGCCTAATCCACTGTAAATCGGAATAATATGACATGAGGTAATTTTCTTGCAGGGAATGCCCAGTCTGAGCTGACCTTTTGGAGCTATAGATTTGGATAGTATGGGGAGGGGGGTGGCCAATCCTATCCCAGCTGCTGTTACCTGCACCACACTCAATCCCAGTCCTCACTTCATTAGCTTCACACTGATGGGGTGCCACTCACAGCTGTGCCATCAGACTGAGCCCCAGGATGTAACCTATGTCGGATTTGAAAGATTTTCAAATGCAGGAACCAATTATCCGCTTTGTTTTGGTGTCAACAGAAGTCAAACAGTCAGTAATGATGATAATGCTACCGTAGGAGTGTCTGTTTACTGACTGCTCAACTCAGAGCATACTGAAATGGGCAAAGGAAACCGTATCTTACAACACTCTGTGAAACAACCTGTGGTTTACATACGTCTCAAGGCAGCCTTGAGCATTGCAGAGGGAGAGAAAGTGTGCAATTTGGCATCCTATTAAGTTGCCATTAGTTTTTAATGAGCTTCTTCATGTTGTGGTTTGTTATTTTGAATTATTACAGCTCGTCATTCATTATCCCCTCCATGCAGCTGGGCTCTGGGTTTCCTTCATGCTGGTAGTTTCAGGCTTTGTTAGCGCATTAATTAACTTGATATTTCTTTCTAGGCATAGGAGGGTCATGTCAAACCAGGTGACAAAATACATTTCATCGAAGTTGTAACTTGTCACAGGAAGTAGGCAAGCCTAACCATACTAAATACATTTTGTTTACCACTGTTTTGATTACTATATGATCCCAAATGTGTTATGTCATAGTTTTGATGTCTTCACTATTATTCTACGATGTAGAAAATAGTAAACATATAGAAAAACCCTTGAATGAGTAGGTGTGTCCAAACTTTAATTTTTTTCGCAGAACAAGGAGTTACTGTATGCAATGAGTTAGTAATTCCCTGGCCCAGACAGCCATATTGACACTTGTCTCTCAGAATACTGCTTAGTGGTCACACAATAATTTCCAGAAACTCTCTCAACATGCCTGCCTGGTGAAAAATATAACTCTCTGTGACATCGTCAGCTCACTCCCTCTAAAATTCTAGACAGCAGCACATACTGTATACATCACCTATGATAACAGATGTTTGCTCACCAAGGAGAACAAAGACTGTACTTTTAAATGTGCTTGGGGGTTAACAGCAGAGGCAGATCATGAGATGAGAGCTTTTGCCTGGGTGCAGTGAACATGACCAAGATGGTGTGTGTGTAAGAGTGTTGTGCAAACACAAAAGCCCATTGAGGAGGGCAGGCTGTGACAGTAATTGAATACATGTGTTGCTGTCTGGCCTTAGTGACGTGGCCAACTCATTCTCACACAGTGCAGGCAAGGAGTCAGTAAGCACCACCCTATAGGCCCACTACTTATGAATATGATGCAATGGACAGACAAACAGTCTTTATTGTTATTACCCATCATGTGCCCCAGATTAATTTACTATTTTTAACCTTTATTTAACTAGGCAAGTCAGTTAAGAACTAATTATTATTTACAATGACGGCCTAGGAACAGTGGGTTAACTGCCTTGTTCAGGGGCAGAACGACAGATTTTTACCTTGTTAGCTCGGTGAGTCGATCTAGCAACCTTTCAGTTACTGGCCCAATGCTCTAACCACTAGGCTACCTGCCGCCCCTCTTGAGTACATAAATGTAATTTCAAGATAGGGCCAGCCTATAACATTCTAGGATTAGTATTCTAGAGTTTGGGCCTCCCGGGTGGCGCAGTGGTCTAGGGCACTATATCGCAGTGCTAGCTGTGCCACCAGAGACTCTGGGTTAGCACCCAGGCTCTATCGCAGCCGGCCGCAACTGACAGGCACAATTGGCCTAGCGTCGTCCGGATTAGGGAGGGTTTGGCCGGTAGGGATATCCTTGTCTCATCGTGCACTAGCGACTCCTGTGGCGGGCCGGGCGCAGTGCACGCTAACCAGGTCGCCGGGTGCACGGTGTTTCCTCCGACACTGGTGCGGCTGGCTTCCGGGTTGAATGCGCTCTGTGTTAAGAAGCAGTGCGGCTTGGTTGGGTTGTGTTTCAGAGGACGCATGGCTTTCGACCTTCGTCTCTCCCGAGCCCGTACGGGAGTTGTAGCGATGAGACAAGATAGTAACTACTAACAATTTGATACCACGAAAAGGGAGTTATTGACCAGCCCACTAGAGAAGTGTCATTGACTTAAATAGGCTAATTTTGTTTAACATATTCTGTTCAGTACAGTGCTTGGTCTCTGGCTGCAGGCTATAATAATCTAGCCTAGGTGTTTTTCTGACAGATAATCAGGGTGCAAAATAGTGTTTGCAATCAATGTGTTTGGCTATTTAAATATAGAGTAGGGTGTTTTCACATATCGTCCTCTTAAAATAACTGATCTCAGTCCTCTTTTTAAAGTGAACTATGGGGTAAAAAAAGCAGAAGAACTATGTTCTCTTTGTATGCACACTGCCCTTGCCTTTGAATGAGGACTCAACTCTTTTGCCAGTTCACTTCACCTATTTTGTGGTCCGAGGCCTCTTTACATTCACATGGCTATATTTAGAAAGGACCCAAGATCTTTTTCCAATATTCACTCCATGCACTCTGGGTTTTTCCATCAGAATGTGTTATTGGAGAGCTAGATGTACCTACTTACATTTAGGAAGATAATAGATTGCATTTAGTTAGATGAACTTTCGCACCGCCATTTCCTGGTTGCTAAAATTCTAATAGTTTGCCTAATTTCAGTTTGTGACCAAGCAAGTATAGTGTAGATAATCATTGTACCATCTAAACCCCTGTGAAATATCTTTCCCATAACCAAAAATATTGTGTTTTCAGCCTGGGAGACATAGAAATATCGCATAGAACAGATCTGCCGCATAGACTTGTTTTCAATGAATGACAGATCTATAACTTTCATTTATATGTGAATTTGGTCAGGTCACCAAATAAGTTATATATTGCAGCTTTAAAAGATGATCCATAATAATTGTAATCAGAAGATACTATTAACATGTAAATATTGTTAACATAATAAATATCAGAAAACTGCAGATTAAATAATACTGTAATTGAAAATTGTACACCCAATGTAGTCTACTGCCCCTAGAATATATTTTGCACCCTATGTTGTGATTCTCACCAAGTATGTTGGCGTCTTCTCACACTATTCAAACCACACAATTGAAAAAACAGCTTATGAAGCTCTCTTAGCTTATAGATCACATATTGCAAACAAATATTCTGAATTTAAAAACATATTTTAGAATTTCTGTGCATCCTTGACAATTGCTAATCAATAGGCCTACCCCAAAACAGCACCCAATTTTTACCCAGGAAACTGCACATCTTCTCTGTCTTGTGGCACCAATGTGAGATAGTTTTAAGCAGGGGAACAGTGTTGCAGTAGTCTAGTGTGTGGTATGGGAAGAATGGCAATGGAACCTGGGGAGCTTTGTGTTCACATTGCTCTAAAAAAGGGTAACGGACCACGGAATTCAAGCAAACCGAACTCGGACCACCACTTGATGGTCTCAGTTTGGTTAGCTTTGGAGGCTCTTTTTTGACTGGTCTGAGTTCCTTTAGTGTTCACACTGCACAAAAAATAAAGCAAACCGCACTAAGTTCACAAAGATTGTCTGAAAGGGACAAAGTGTGAACACCCTAACTATTAAAAAACAGTGTATAATTTTTCTGACCAGTCTCTAGATAAAAGTTGCCCATATTGGTTCTGAGTGAGTGGTAGAAGTTTGACCTGTTCCTTACCCCCTCCTCTCTCTCTCCTCCAGGGCTTTGACCCTCCCCATCAAAGTGACACCAGAACGGTTTACATCGCAAACCGCTTTCCTCAACATGGCCATTATGTCCCTCAGCGGTTTGCAGACAACAGAATCATATCATCCAAGGTAAGGCAGTGGTGTTGAACACCTAATTTTTAGTGTCAAGAGCAACAACAAATGTTCAAGTTACGCAACCATTTTATTTCAGTGCCAAACAACTCACACTTTGATGTTCTTGTTCTTTCCTCCCCTTCCGGCCCCCAATCCCCGCTTTAGTACACCGTTTGGAATTTTGTTCCCAAAAACCTGTTTGAACAGTTCAGAAGAATAGCCAATTTTTATTTTCTCATCATATTCCTGGTTCAGGTAAGAGCTTGCCTCAGCACCCAGTCTACCATATTTATAACTGTTACTGGCCTAAATACTATACTATTACTAAATATTGTGCTAAAAATATTGCTGTGTGCTCTTGAGCATACTGTGCCCGGAGGTCCCTAACAGCTAACCTTCGGTATTCATCGGGCTACTCTTAGAAGCCACACTTTGGTTTCTGCTTTCTGTGGCCGCCACTGTGTCCAATTCTAAATTTGTTGTTTCGTTATACTTAGTCAATATTCATGAAGCATTTTCTGCAATAAGAATGGCTTAAGCTTACGAATGGCCAATGTGCTTTTATGTTAAATTAGGAAATAACACTATTGCCAACTGTTTTCTCCTTTGGCATAATCTCTTTATTTTGCAGCTAATGATAGACACCCCCACTTCCCCTGTCACCAGCGGACTTCCTCTGTTCTTTGTCATCACAGTAACTGCCATCAAACAGGTGAGAGCAGTAACCGGTTTAATTCCTCTTTTCTTATCAACAGTAGATCCAATAAATTGAATGTGGTTACTTATCAAACATACTGTACTTTGTCTGGATGTCAGAATGTCTAGATGGTTATCTCAAATCTCATTCCTTCATCCATCACTCAGGGCTATGAGGACTGGCTGAGGCACAAGGCGGACAACGAGGTGAACGGGGCGCCTGTGTTTGTGGTGCGCAGTGGCAGCCTCGTGCAGACCCGCTCAAAGAACATCCGAGTGAGTCACCGTGGTGTCATAATGAGTCCTGCCTTAACACTTACCATACCCTACACCCACATTTCAGACAAACGGCTACATTTCACGTAACTCCCACTTTTGGCTGGTGCTTTGTACCACTGTGTTAAAGATTTGTCAGAAAGCCAGGAATGTAAAACCAATGTACCACCCACAGTCTCAGGCGTTACATTCTTTGTTTAAATGTTGTTACTCACTATTCCGTGTGAAATGTCTTCACTGGGTAGTTATTGAATAAGATGATTTGTTCCCAATTAACAAGTGTTAGAGATGGCTAGCCAATGTTAAATATCAGCACTCTCCACTCATGTACTCTAATAATTCACAAGGTAAAATAAATCACACATTAAAGATGGAATCCGCAGTACGGGAACCCCCCCCCCCATGGTAAAAATGATTGCAGTACATATTGTGCTCTAGTATAGCACGGGCAGTGATGTCTGAGGAGAAACTGTTTGTTTGTAGGAACTTCTTTGTTGTAATATCGCAAATGGGCGTGGCAGTTTCACCATTAAGTATTCTAGCTTTAAACTGCCAGAAGAATACGTGATTTCAAGTGCTCTTTTAGTTTGCATCTGCAGAACTGTGAAAGAAAAACAATGTAGCAGTTTTCACATTGGGAAATGTTTTCTCTTTTTAAAACCGTACATGGTGGCATTCACTATTGAACTAGACTGTCTAGTCTTCAGAAAATATTGGATTCTGAGGTCGTGGATATCATGGGAGAGTTTTGCTCCTCATTAATCTGTTGTGACATGTCTGTCTGTGCTGTCTGCTCAGGTGGGGGACATAGTCCGGGTGGCCAAAGATGAGACGTTCCCAGTGGACCTGGTCCTCTTATCATCAGACCGAGCTGAGGGGACATGTCACATCACCACCACCAGCCTGGACGGAGAGACTAATCTAAAGGTTGCGCTTTTAATCTTCCGTCCCCACTCTCACTTTCTTTCTCTCTCTGAGCCCCTCCATGATAGTACTTGTGCAGTCTGAGACATCTCATGGTTTTGCCAGAGGCAATATATCTAATTATCTGCTTCTAATCAAAATGCTTGTGCCAAATAAGTTTATTTATCAATTTTAAATTTTGTGAAATGTTTTTTTCTTGTGCAATCTTAGGGGTGCCTTCAGTTCCAGCTACTTGTATTTTATGGCTGTTTGCAATAATGACATTAGAATGCAATGGGGGATGAAATCGCTTTCTCACTGAGGGGGTTTTAGCACCAGATTGGATTTTGCCTCTCAAGCAGTCAGTGATTCAGTTAAATTATAAATGTAAACCTAACAAGCCTCGTGGCCTCTTTAACCAGTTCACCAGTAGACAAAGCCTGGCGCTGTAAGGGATGCATTCCTTTCTAAATCATTATAATGTACACTGCTATTTCTTTGCTTTTAAGGCTTACTGTCTCACTGTAAAAAAGTATACTTCTATTCTATAAATAGTGATATATTTGTCCCTCTCCTTGATTGTATCCTTACGCTCTCTGTGGTCCTGTAGACCCACTACTCTGTGCCGGAGACGTTGGTGTCTCAGTCGGTGTCCAGGCTGGAGGCCCTACATGCTGTGCTGGAGTGTCAGCAGCCAGATGCAGATCTGTACAGGTAAGGTACAGTCACCCTGCACTCAATCGCCAGTCAGAACGCTTAGCTCTTCTTTCACTGACCCCGGAACTGAACAGGACTATTTATTATTTCTCACATTCACATTTCTACTGGCTGGAATGGAGGTCTTTTTTTAGGGTTGAATGACAGGACTGTTGGTGTTGCAGTTTCTCTGTTACTCTCCCCACTCAGCAGAAATACTTCTACTTTCAGGTTTGTCGGGCGAATAACAGTAACACAACAGGGAGAAGAGATTGTAAGGTGAGATTGAAAAATTCACCAATTCTAGTTTTTATCTGGGTTGCATGGGTGGAATGGCACAAATTGTTTCTATTTTCTGTTGAGAAAAAAAACAAGTTATTCTGTTGTATCATTCACTATTTGTCTCTGTGTCATTAGACCCCTTGGACCAGAAAACCTACTGCTTCGGGGAGCAAGACTAAAAAATACCAAAGAAATTTTTGGTAAGTGGCTTCTGGCTCTCATTGTTGCCATCCATATTGTTGTCGGTCCTCAATTATCTTCTGTTGAACTCAGTTGCCCAGTTGGTTGTTGTCTATGCAGGGTTCAGTAGAGTTCCACTCTTGATTTGCAGGTGTGGCAGTTTATACTGGGATGGAGTCCAAGATGGCCCTGAACTACAAGTGCAAATCCCAGAAGCGCTCTGCAGTGGAGAAGTGCGCATTAGGACATTTTGCACCTCTAAAACAACTCTGAACACTTCTGAGTTTCCTCTTCTGAGGTTTCAGGTTCATCTCTATGTACACCAGACAGTGTGTATCTGTGCTGTTTTTCCCTCAGGTCCATGAACACCTTTCTGCTCATATACCTGGGCATCCTGCTGTTTGAGGCGATCCTCAGCACCATCCTGAAGTACGCCTGGCAGGCTGAGAACAAATGGGACGAGCCCTTCTACAACCAGAAGACGGAGCAGGAGAGGAACAGCAGCCAGGTCACTGTCTGAGACTTTATTCACGCTGATACGTTATGGTCTATAACAGAGGATCTTAGATTTCATAGGATTCTTGGATACTTGTTATTTGCAAATAGTTTGTGGTTTTGGGGGATAATGTGTTGAAGGAGGTGGGAAGATGTATTACATTTTCAACATCTCTTGGTGTGGCTTCCCATACAGTAGCAGTGGGTATGACTCAACGTATTGTGAAAGGATATAAGCGAAAGTGCCTCTCACCCTGACAGTCAATAAGAAAGATGCTCTCCTAAAATCTCTGTTTGCTTTCCAATGAGGTCTCAAGCCATTTGTTGTGTGTTCATCTACCACCCACTTCCTTGTTGACAGATCCTGAAGTTCATCTCTGATTTCCTGGCATTTCTGGTCCTCTACAACTTCATCATCCCCATCTCGCTCTACGTCACTGTGGAGATGCAGAAGTTCTTGGGCTCGTTTTTCATTGGCTGGGACTTGGACCTCTATCACGAGGAGAGTGACCAGATGGCTCAGGTCAACACATCCGATCTGAACGAGGAGCTGGGACAGGTACGGGCACCAAGCAATTCGCTGTGGGTCTCCGTCATAGCTGAGTTAGTTTGTGTGAGTGTGTAATGATCAGCCTCTGTTTATTTCTGTTCTAGGTAGAATACGTATTTACGGATAAAACCGGCACCCTGACGGAGAACGAGATGCTCTTCCGTGAATGTTCAATCAACGGTATCAAATATCAGGAAATCAATGGAAAGCTTGTACCTGAGGGAATGACGGATGACTCGCCTGACCGATCTGTGTCTCCTCTGGTAAACACCATTAAAACCTAACATATTGCCCAAGTGACTTGTGACAGTATTTATCCATTCACTGTCTGTCCATTCATGAAATATACAGGTTATGTCTGCATTTCTACCCATGTGTTATACTTGTGTTCATTGACTATCCTCCTGGCTTTGGCCCATCAGTGGTTTGATGACTCTAGGTACTGTACTCATGTCTGTCTGTTTGTCTCTCTCTCTGTCACCTCTCAGAGTCGGGAGGAGTTGCTGTTCCTAAAGGCAGTGTCGCTGTGTCACACAGTACAGATCAGCTACGAGCAGCCAGGCGACGGCCCGGGGGATCCCTTCTCCCACGCTAATGGCTTCTCCTCCCAGATGGAGTACTATGCCTCCTCGCCGGACGAGAAAGCACTGGTGGAAGCCACGAAAAGGTACCCAGGAGGATAGCTGTCATGACGTGCTGTTCAACCCATTTGTACGGTGTTGGTGAATAAAATTAATATCTATAGATATGACCAGTGCTGGTCTCCCAGATCTTTTTGAACATACAAGCATTCAGACAAATGAACATTTATTGAGACAAATGGTTTTCAAGGTTCAGCACATTCCAGACCTAGCTGACCATGCATTACAGTTAGGATCATGTATGGGCAACAGTCTGCATGTTAGTATTTATGGTCAGCAATGTCACATGATCAAATTGAATTGCAGGATGGGGGTAACCTTCATTGGTAGCCACGGAGAAACTATGGAAATAAAAACATTTGGAAAGCCAGAAAAGTAAGTATAATTTTGTATGATTGAAGACTCCATGGCATTTTGTGTAGATGATGAACCTGTACTGTGCATAACAAGTGATGTAATTCCTTGTCCCACAGGTTTAAACTACTCCATGTACTAGAATTTGATGCAAACAGAAGGAGAATGAGTGTCATATTACAGACACCCACAGGTATAGTGATTTATCTCCATATTAGACTTGAATGGCTCATTCATAAATGTTGTATTAGCATTTCATTACAGGAGGTCCTCTGTAGCTCAGTTGGTAGAACATGACTCTTGCAACGTCAGGATAGTGGATTTGATTCCCGGGACTACCCATACTCAAAAAAATGTATGCACTCATGACTGACTGTAAATCGCTTTGGAATAAAAGCATCTGCTAAAATGGCATGTAATTAGTTCGATGTTACCCACCTTTGATTTAGCCCTGTAACGTGGTTTCAGTCAATTTCCCTGTATTTCATATTGGCCAAGACTGATTATAACAACTCATTTGCAATATATTTGGTCTATTGCTGTAGGGGAAAAAGTACTATTTACAAAGGGAGCGGAGTCAGCTATTCTTCCTTTTACTACAAGTGGAGAAATCAACAAAACAAGAGTACATGTAGATGAATTTGCCTTGGTGAGTATACCACATCAAATCATATTAGACTAGGAACTATTTCCAGCCCTTATGTGCAGCAGATTTTTACTATGCTGAATGCTGTTTTTTAATATCTGTACTGAAGAGCGCACCAGTGCAGCTGGGACACTTTCTGTCTGAAATGAACACATGGGTACTTGGTTGCTCACGCACACATGGACACCCTCACATACCACATTTTCATTCCACAAGATTGGAGATACATTTCACACTAGTCTGAAAAAAGTCCCCACATTTTTCCATGTGTGGGCTCTCGATGGCGTATAAAAAATAAATATATATATATATATATATATATATATATTGCACTGTAAAGATTACTTTTGGTCCTTTCCCCCCAGACTCCCCCACCAAAATCAATAAATCCTGCATCTTAACAGTCAATTTATCCAGACATCAGGATCTACTGAGAGATTGTTTTTTTTATGGCAGGTGTGTGGTTATTTGATATAGAGCCAGTCCCTGTCAGCTTCTCATTTCTTTCTTTCCGCTCTTTCTCCCCCCTCTCCAGAAGGGCCTGCGGACGTTGGTGGTGGCCTGCAGACACTTCAGTGTGGAGGAGTATGAGGAGGTGGACCAGCGGCTCCACAAGGCCCGCACGGCCCTGCAGCAGAGAGAGGAGAGGCTGGCCGAAGTCTTTAGCTTCATAGAGAAGGACCTGGAGCTGCTGGGAGCCACTGGGGTGGAAGACAAGTATGTCAACAACACTGTGGTGTATGTCTGGTCATGGGTTAGTTAATTGTGAAACCAAGCAATGTTATCTGAAAGGGTTGGGCTATTTGAACAATCGATCAGTAGAGTTTAACATATACAGTGCCTTCAGAAAGTATTCACACCCCTTGACTGATTCCCTATTTTGTTGTTACAGCCTGAATTCAAAATGGATTAAATCAATTTTTTTCTGATCCATCTACACATAATACCCCATAATGACAAAGTGAAAACATGTTTTTAGATTTGAAATACAGAAATATCTGTTTAAAATAAGTATTCACACCCCTGAGTCAATCAATACATGCTAGAATCACCTTTGGCAGTGACTACAGCTGTGAGTCTTTCTGGTTAAGTCTCTAAGGGCTTTGCACACCTGAAGCATCATTTATCAATATTGCGTAGAAACGGTTCTAAAATACTACTTTCCAACGGAATTTAGAATGTTCATATGCGTAGAAAAAGTAATTCACACACCAGTAAGAGACAACCATTGATATAAATACCAATTGTTCTTAACCTCGGTGCTCATGCAGGACTTTGGCTATTTGCATTTCTAAACGTCCCTAATTAACCAATAAGGGTCAGAATCATCCCTTTAAAGCCTGTGTGTAATATACAACGCTATACCATGAAATACATTTCAAGCAAAAAAAGCTACGAAAAAAAATATGAAATTCTCTGAGACTGAAATCGAAGTGCTAGTGTCAGTGTACTTCAAATAAGTAGGCAACACTCACCAGTGAGCATCCATCCTCAACAGCCCCCTCCTGTAGCCTTATAGGCCAACATTGCTGTTCTGCAGAATGAATTGAGTCGTGCGTACCACATGGCCACCTTGCCATCATATTCAGTAGCGTCTTTTGCACATCACATAACCGATCACATGCACATTAAGAGTGGAAGCTGTTTCTGTTCACATAGTTGCACTTGTTTTGGGATGGTGCTTTTATGGCAATGTGGGTGCTGTCTATTGCTCCGTTTGTATTTGGGAACCCATTGATGGCAAAGAAACCCCTCTTGACTTCAACTTGTTGTGCGATAGTGTATGGAAATTGTATGTTACAGTTCGTTTTGCTGATGATTGCGTCCAAAACATTAGCTCATTGAGGGCTGTGAGATGCCAATCGGCCAGGACCGTGTGAAAAGTGCTAGTAAAAACACGAGGGTGAATGGCGCTTGGATGTGCACAGGAATGTCATGTTTGCCATTTTAAAGTAGGTCTGAAATCCTCGCAAAGATCCTATAAGATTAGTTTGGGGAAACAATATCTGATGAGCCAATCTGTACTTTCTACAAAAAAAGTTGCATCTGTCTATAAAAACGCGCTCTCTGCGAAATGCAGCGTGTGCCAAATCTTCCAACAGAGCAAAATCAGCCTCCCATTCGATTTCACAGTAGCTGTCTTTTATAGTATTTCAACAATGGTTTTTCTTTCACACGTGCCTCTAATTTAACTCATTACTGTACTTTATATGGATTATTATTGTAACAAATGCACTGATGAGGTCAAATGATATGCTGCATGAATTCACAATAGAAATACAATGGAATCAAAAAATGATTTAACATGGCACTAGAGGCACATCACTTCCTCCTCTGTTCCTTTTCCACAGATTGTTTACCTTAACAGATCATTGTGACTCATCACCTCCGTGCAGCAGGAGCCTCCCTGGGCCGGGGGCTGGGCTCAGTCCTCCTGAACCTAATTCACTTAGCCAATCAAACATGACTCATGCCTTTCTGCATGCAGCCCTTGCAACGTGTCAGTCACCTAGTGTGCTGCTGAGCATAAAGACATTGCACACGTGCTGCTGGAATGAGATGGTGCTCTGAATTTTGGGATCTAGGCTCTGTTAAGATTGGTTAGAGGCAGATCTCTAGAAAGGGTCAGGATCCAACATTCAAGCTAGTTTTTATGTGATTGTGTTAAGGGACCTGTCAAAATAAAATGTGATTGGGCGTACGCATGCTCCAATAAAACAATAATGTAACAGGCTCAACTGCCATCTGCATCTGGGTTGGTTTTGAGTACATCTTAAGGCGACTAATCATGTCTAAGCTGATTACAACATTTATTACATAGAATCCCTCAGACTGGTGTAGCTCCCTGTCAGTCACACATGCTGAACAGTGGCCATGGAGACACTGAAAATCAAATCAGTTTTTTTGTCACATGCGCCCAATACAACAGGTGTAGATTTGAGGCTCCCAAGGGGCGCAGTGGTCTAAGACACTGCATTTCAGTGCTAGAGGTGTCACTACAGACAACCTGGTTCGAATCCAGACTGTATCACAACTGGCCGTGATTGGGAGTCCTATAGGGCGGCGCATAATTGTCCCAGCGTCGTCCGAGTTTGGCCAGTGTAGGCAGTCATTGTAAATAAGAATTTGTTCTTATTTAGTAAATCATTTCTTAACTGACTTGCCTAGTTAAATAAAGTTCAAGAAATGATTTACTAAATAAACTAAAGTAATAAAATAATAAGTAACGCAATAAAATAACAATAACGAAGCTATATACAGGGGGTACCGGTACCAAGTTAATGTACGGGGTACAGGTTAATCAAGGTAATGTAGGTAGGGGTGAAGAGACTATGCATAGATAATAAACAGCAAGTAGCAGAAGTGTAAATAATCCAGTGGCCATTTGATTAATTGTTCAGCAATGTTATGGCTTGGGGGTAGAAATTGTTAAGGAGCCTTTTGGGCCTAGACTTGGCGCTCCGGTACCGTTTGTCATGTTGTAGCAAAGAGAACAGTATGACATGGGTGACTAGTCTTGGACAATTTTTGGGGCCTTCCTCTGACACCACCTAGTATATTGGTCCTAGATGACAGGAAGCTTGGCCCCAGTGATGTACTGGGGCAGTACAATCTACCCTCTGTAGCGCCTTACGGTCGGATGCCGAGCAGTTGGCATACCAGGAATTGATGCAACCATGCTCTCGATGGTAGAGCTGTTTAACTTTTTGAGGATCCGAGGACCCATGCCAAGTCTCCTGAGGGGGAAAGGTGTTGGCCGTCCCTCTTTACGACTGTCTTGGTGTGTTTGTACCATGGTCGTTTGTTGGTGGTGAGGACACCAAGGAACTTGAAACTCTCGACCTGCTCCACTACAGCCCCGCCAATGTGAATGGGGGCATGTTCGGCGCTCCTTTTCCTGTAGTTCACGATCAGCTCCTTTGTCTTGCTTACGTTGAGGGAGAAGTTGTTTTCCTGGCACCACACTGCCAGGTCTCTGACCTCTTCCCTATAGGCTGTCTCATCATTGTTGGTGAAGCAGATGCAGTCTCGGTTTGGTCAGTGGCAATCCAGGAGAGACTCTGACGTTTGAGTGTGTGTGTGTGTGTGCTTGCTCTGTAGTGAGACCCAGACAGACCATACCATCTGCCCGTGACGCAGCCCAGTCTGCTCTCTTTCTCTCTCCTCTAATTAATTCCCCCTCCGGCGAACAAGGTGCTTATAGAACTTCTCGCTCGGAGGATGCTGCTCTGCTCACCCCCAAAAAAGGAACGAGCCTCTACATTATTGAGGATATGATCAATCTTAAGCACCCTCTCTTAGCCTCTTAATCAGTCTGGCTTTTACCACCTAACTTTTTATATAATATAATAATATATATGCCATTTAGCAGACGCTTTTATCCAAAGCGACTTACAGTCATGTGTGCATACATTTTAAAAGGCTAATTGATCATTAGAAAACCCTTTTGCAGTTACAGTGGGGCAAAAAAGTATTTAGTCAGCCACCAATTGTGCAAGTTCTCCCACTTAAAAAGATGAGAGGCCTGAAATGTTCATCATAGGAACACTTCAACAGACAAAATTAGAAGAAAAAAAATCCAGAAAATCACGTTGTAGGATTTTTAGTGAATTTATTTGCAATTTACGGTGGAAAATAAGTATTTGGTCAGTCAATAACAAAAGTTTATCTCAATACTTTGTCATTGCCAACAAAGGGTACAGTGCCTTGCGAAAGTATTCCCCCTTGAACTTTGTGACCTTTTGCCACATTTCAGGCTTCAAACATAAAGATATAAAACCGTATTTCTTTGAAGAATCAACAACAAGTGGGACACAATCATGAAGTGGAACGACATTTATTGGATATTTCAAACTTTCTTAACAAATCAAAAACTGAAAAATTGGGCGTGCAAAATTATTCAGCCCCCTTAAGTTAATACTTTGTAGCGCCACCTTTTGCTGCGATTACAGCTGTAAGTCGCTTGGGGCATGAGAGACTGAAATGTTTTCCCATTCCTCCTTGCAAAACAGCTCGAGCTCAGTGAGGTTGGATTGAGAGCATTTGTGCACAGCAGTTTTCAGTTCTTTCCACAGATTCTCGATTGGATTCAGGTCTGGACTTTGACTTGGCCATTCTAACACCTGGATATGTTTATTTGTCCAGCTGTTGCTGGACAACAGATTTTCAACTCCCTCCAAAGATTTTCTATTTGGTTGAGATCTGGAGACTGGCTAGGCCACTCCAGGACCTTGAAATGCTTCTACGAAACCACTCCTTCGTTGCCCGGGCAGTGTGGTTGGGATCATTGTCATGCTGAAAGACCCAGCCACGTTCCATCTTCAATGACCTTGCTGATGGTAGGCTTTGTTACTTTGGTCCCAGCTCTCTGCAGGTCATTCACTAGGTCCCCCCCATGTGGTTCTGGGATTTTTGCTCACCGTTCTTGTGATCATTTTGACCCCAAGGGGTAAGATCTTGCGTGGAGCCCCAGATCGAGGGAGATTATCAGTGATCTTGTATGTCTTCCATTTCCTAATAATTGCTCCCACAGTTGATTTCTTCAAACCAAGCTGCTTACCTATTGCAGATTCAGTCTTCCCAGCCTGGTGCAGGTCTACAATTTTGTTTCTGGTGTCCTTTGACAGCTCTTTGGTCTTGGCCATAGTGGAGTTTGGAGTGTGACTGTTTCAGGTTGTGGACAGGGGTCTTTTCTACTGATAACAAGTTCAAACAGGTGCCATTAATACAGGTGACAAGTGGAGGACAGAGGAGCCTCTTAAAGAAGAAGTTACAGGTCTGTGAGAGCCAGAAATCTTGCTTGTTTGTAGGTGACCAAATACTTATTTTCCACTATAATTTGCAAATAAATTCATAAAGAATCCTACAATGTGATTTTCTGGATTTTTTTTTCTTTCTCCATTTTGTCTGTCATAGTTGAAGTGTTCCTATGATGAACATTACAGGCCTCATCTTTTTAAGTGGGAGAACTTGCACAATTGGTGGCTGACTAAATACTTTTTTGCCCCACTGTATGTTAGCACAGCTGAAAACTGTTGTCAATAAAGAAGGAATAAAACGGTCCTTCTTTAGACTAGTTGTATCTGGAGCATCAGCATTTGTGGATTTGAATACAGGCTCAAAATGGCCAGAAACAAAGCACTTTCTTCTGAAACTCGTCAGTCTATTCTTGTTCTGAGAAATGAAGGCTTATTCCATGCGAGAAATTGCCAAGAAACTGAAAATCTCATAATTTAAATTCCTCAAGCATACAAGTATTGTACACAATTTTAAAGATAAAATTCTCGTTAATCCAGCAAGTGTCTGATTTCAAAAATGCTTTACAGTGAAAGCACTACAAACGATTGTTAGGTCACCACCAACTCACAGAAAAAGCTATTTTTCCAGCCAAAGAGAGGAGTCACAAAAAGCACAAATAGAGATCAAAGTAATTACTAACCTTTGATCTTCATCAGACGACACTCATCGGACTTCATGTTACAAAATACACGTATGTTTTGTTCGATAAAGTGCATATTTATATCAAAAAATGTCATTTTACATTGGCGCGTTACATTCAGAAGTTCTAAAACATGCGGTGATTGTGCAGAGCGCCACATCAATTCACAGAAATACTCGTCATAAATGTTGATGAAAATACAAGTGTTATAAATGGAATTAGAGATATACTTCTCCTTAATGCAACCGCTGTGTCAGATTTCAAATAAACTTTACGGAAAAGCAAACCAAGCAATAATCTGTGTACAGCAGCCAAAAAGATATCCGCCATGTTGTGTAGTCAACATTAGTCAGAAATATCATTATACATTTTCACTTACCTTTGATCTTCATCAGAATGCACTCTCAGGAATCCCAGTTCCACGATAAATGTTTAATTTGTTCGATAATGTCCATCATTTATGTCCAAATAGCTTCTTTTGTTAGCACGTTTGGTAAACAATCCAAACGCGCGTTCAGGTCCAGCCGAACGTCGGACGAAAAGTTCAAAAAGTGATATTGCAGCCCATAGAAACTTGTCTAACTAAGTATAGAATCAATCTTTAGGATGTTTTTATCATAAATGTTCAATAATGTTCCAACCGGAGAATTCCTATGTCTGTAGAAAAGCAATGAAACGAGAGCCAACTCTCATAAACGTGCCTCAGAGCCTGTGGCACTCTGCCAGACACCTGGCTCAATCAGCTCTCATTTGCCCCCACTTCACAGTAGAAGCCTCAAACAAGGTTCTAAAGACTTGACATCTAGTGATAGCCTTAGGAAGTGCAATATGACCCCATTTACACTGTATATTGGAATGGCAAAGAGTTGAAAAACTACAAACCTCAGATTTCCCACTTCCTGGTTGGATTTTTCTCAGGTTTTCGCCTGCCATATGAGTTCTGTCATACTCGCAGACATCATTCAAACAGTTTTAGAAACGTCAGTGTTTTCTATCCAATAGTACTAATAATATGCATATATTAGCATCTGGGACAGAGTAACAGGCAGTTTACTCTGGGCACCTTATTCATCCAAGCTACTCAATACTGCCCCCCTGTCACCAATAAGTTATAAGCTGTAAGTTGTTTGCCTCCTGTGGTGGAAGGATGAAAATTGAGGTTGAAAGAAAAATAAACTCTGTTTCTTGTACTGCACTCAATGCGCGTACACTCACAGAAACCCTCCCTACTGTTTAACGTAGATGAACCACCTCTGGTTCTACCTTGTTCAGTCTTTTATATGGCAGAGAGGCTAATGTGCTGTGACTGGTGTTATGTCTGTGTCCCCAGGCTGCAGGAGAAGGTCCAGGAGACCATTGAGGCGCTGCGCCTGGCTGGGATCAAGGTGTGGGTGCTGACCGGGGACAAGCACGAGACAGCGGTCAGTGTCAGCCTCTCCTGTGGCCACTTCCACCGCACCATGAACATCCTGGAGCTGGTGCAGCAGAAATCTGACAACGAGTGTGCCGAGCAGCTCCGACAACTGGCAAGGAGGTAGGACACTTTTACTCACATCTTCCACCATGTTTCCCCATGATCTTCATGTCACTCACTCACTATGTCTGTGATCCATGTTGTATCCTGGGTTGACTTGTCCACATGCCCTCATCAGCAGGTTGATGTATTCAGGGTAATCTACAAGTTTGGGTGCAATAAATAAGTATATAAGTCAGAGATTAATGTCATATTTAGTGTTAAGGACAGTGATCCAATGTTCACACTACACAGTGATTCTCTACATGCCAGAATGTTGTCAGAGCAGCTCTGGAACTTTCTGTTCTGTATCAGCACTGATACAGTCCCTTTTTCAATGGTCCTTGGCTTATTAATGGTGAAGGGGGAGTCTCGGTGCAGGTCCCCTGGGGGGGAGATTATCATTAGGCACGATGCGCTGCGGGTGACTCAGTTTGGAAAGCGGAGAAGAGTTGCCATAGCACTCGAACTGAATTTGAAAGATATTGATTTTTTTGTAGAGGTAGTCACGACCCGAATCCTCCCACATACCACCCGTGCTGGGTGACAAATGAGGGATATGATTATGAGAAATCAAGACCGTTAATGTTTTTATTAAATTCCATTTAAAATGGGTTGATTATGTTCGGAAATGATGCATAACCCTCCCAGTGATGGCCAATTTGTGAGATGTAGTGTGTGTAGGCTGTATAGTTATTTATACCTGCTCTCCTTTTTGTGTGTGTGTGTTTGTGTGTGGAAGGGGTGTGATGGTAATTCATATCTTTGAGAGGAACTTGGGATTCCAAATATGTATATATGTGTGTTTGTCTAAAAACATCTGGTGTGTGTGTGTGTGTAGGATCAAAGAGGACCATGTGATCCAACATGGCCTGGTGGTGGACGGGGCCAGCCTGTCTCTGGCACTGCGGGGGCATGAGAAGCTCTTCATGGAGGTGTGCAAGAACTGCTCTGCCGTGCTGTGCTGCCGGATGGCGCCCCTGCAGAAGGCCAAGGCAAGTTCCCTTACTGTCACTGCTTCATGTCACTACCAACCTATTAGGGGTCTCCTTTATGAATGGAGACAGAGAACGGCGCTATTCAGATTTTTCTCATGCTCTATCAAGAATTAAGAACACATGTCTAAAGATGATTGTCTACTAACAGGCTACAACTTATATTCTAGTAGAGTTAACATACTGTATGATTAAAACAGTGCACTCTTACAACTCACTCACAACCAATGTTGGGGAACGTTACTTTTTTAAAGTAACTTGTTACTTTACAACATCACGGCCATTGAAAGTAACTTGCAACGTTACTTACTATGGAAAGTAACTAATTAGTTGTTACATTTCTTTTGCGTAACCAAAAAGAAAACCCTCTGAAGACGTGTTGATCATTCTTATGCCCAGTAGAGTTAACATTAGCACACTACGTCTGTATCACTCTGTGCTATACCAACTCATGTAACAATGACAGACGCAATATCTCCTTTACAATACTTAAATACATATGTAAAATGAGAGCTCAAATAGCTAACAAGGACAACTGGCAACCAATCTGTTGTACCTGATACGAACTGGGTTATATGTAAATTATATGTAAAACAAGGCCTGTACGACTACATTGAACTTTTAGTGCCCTTTTAACCTAAGCTAGCGAGCTACATCATATCAAGCCTGTTGTCTGGTTTGCTTGGTTATCTAGCTAATAGCCAATGCCATGGCAAGGAAGGTAGGAATTAAGCTAGCCTGTTATGCTAGCGATGATGCTAACAGTTCAGCTATCTAGCTAACATTAGCAAGCTAAATACATGGATCGCAGTCTGGCTTGCCCTGGCAGGTGTGTACAGCAGTTACAGCACGGTCACTATTATTATATTCAACATCTTGCTAGCTAGCTAGCAACATTAGCGAAGCCAGCTGCACAGTCACATATTGGCTAGCGTAAACTCGTACATCGCCTTGGTCCGTACAATTGCCCTTATTTTAGTGCCCCCAAAAACGTAATACTTCCAGATCAACTGTAATGTCAATACCTTTAAAGCACAATTGCTCCCCTTTCCAAAATAATCAATTACATGACCTAAACACTGCCCGTTGCTGCATAATTCAAGCAGGCAATGAGCCCTGTTGGGGCGGGTGGGGAAGCAAAACTAATGCGTGATAGTGAGACGGAGAGATGTGTGGGGAAAATAGCTTTTTTTCACTCGATCTGTCCAACTTATCGCCTCTAAAATGTAAATAAAACACTATAAAGTTTATATAATGTGTCAGTACATACCTATTTGAAGGTTTGTGTCGAATTTGAATCGGGTTTTTAGGGCGGTGCTAAAGTGATCTTAGAAATAAACAGCGGCTTTGAGAAGGATGATGGCATGCAATGATGACTCCAAAAAAATGACTAGAATGACTAAAATGACATTTTTTTATCCAAGATGGCATAGCAGTTCAGATGTCTTTTGTCCTCGTCGTGTCCCATATATAACTTTTTTCACATACATTTACATTTTTTTCCATAAACTCATCTTCAAAACACTCTCCTGCAACCCGCCTCATCAATTTATATTTATAAAAAAGTATTATTTACCTAAAATCTGTAATCCTCCAAGAAGCTAGCCAGAAACTCCAAGAAGCTAGCCAGAAACTAGCCAGGAGCTAGCCAGAAGCTAATCCAGAAGCTAGTTCAGAAGCTAGTTAGCTTCTTTACTGGCAAATAGTTTATATTCAGCTAACCACTGTTTGTGGTCATCAGCTATCCTTTAGCTCGAAAATCGATCGCCAGGTTTGTACGGTGCAGCGCGGCTCGGAACGGAACATACCGGACCAATTTTTCTCTCCATGTCCCTGGATTTCAACCGCAAATTCTGGACATTCATACCTGGATCTCACAGCTAGCTAGCTGCTATCCATGTGACTATCGGCTTTCGTCGATTCCGGAGCAAACATCAATTATTCCGGAGCTAGCCAGCTGAAGAGTTCCATCAATCACTCCTGGGCTGCAGTCACCTATCCGGACCCGTTTTACTGCCTACGCGGAGCCCCACCGGGCCTTCACAACTGGACTGCCGACGTAATCTCCCCGAAGGAGTTATCCGACTGACTCCTCCATTGCAACGTTACCTGAACGCCCATCTGCGGCCTGCTAACCGTTAGCAGCCGATAAGACGGCTATCTGAATAGACAATTGGACTATTTATTTAACTATAACTCTATACCTATAGCCTCTATAAATATATCTATTGTTTTTATTTTTTTGTTGTTGTGTGATTTGGATTAATCCCCTCTACCACAAAGAACCCCACTAATCTACTGACGGAACGCAAGAGGTGGCTAATAACAGACCTCCATCCTATGCTAGCTTGCTACCGATGGCTGGCTAGCTGTCTAAATCGCCGTGACCCCCAACCAACCTCTCCACTCACCGGACCCTTTTGATCACTCGACTAAGCATGCCTCTCCTTAATGTCAATATGCCTTGTCCATTGCTGTTTTGGTTAGTGTTTATTGGCTTATTTCACTGTAAAGCCTCTAGTCCTGCTCACTATACCTTATCCAACCTATTAGTTCCACCACCCACACATGCAATGACATCTGCTGGTTTCAATTATGTTTCTAGAGACAATATCTCTCTCTTCATCACTCAATACCTAGGTTTACCTCCACTGTATTCACATCCTACCATACCTTTGTCTGTACATTATACCTTGATGTTATTTTATCGCCCCCAGAAACGTCCTTTTACTCTCTGTTCCAGACGTTCTAGACGACCAATTCTTATTGCTTTTAGCCGCACCCTTATTCTACTCCTCCTCTGTTCCTCTGCCGATGTAGAGGTGAATCCAGGCCCTGCAGTGCCTAGCTCCACTCCTATTCCCCAGGCGCTCTCTTTTGACGACTTCTGTAACCGTAATAGCCTTGGTTTCATGCATGTTAACATTAGAAGCCTCCTCCCTAAGTTTGTTCTATTCACTGCTTTAGCACACTCTGCCAATCCGGATGTTCTAGCTGTGTCTGAATCCTGGCTTAGGAAGACCACCAAAAATTCAAAAATTTTAATTCCAAACTACAACATTTTCAGACAAGATAGAACTGCCAAAGGGGGCGGTGTTGCAATCTACTGCAAAGATAGCCTGCAGAGTTCTGTCAAATCGGAGGGTCTGCTGTCCGGACCTCTGGCAGTCTCTATGGGGGTGCCACAGGGTTCAATTCTTGGACCGACTCTCTTCTCTATACATCAATGAGGTCGCTCTTGCTGCTGGTGAGTCTCTGATCCACCTCTACGTAGACGACACCATTCTGTATACTTTTGGCCCTTCTTTGGACACTGTGTTAACAACCCTCCAGGCAAACTTCAATGCCATACAACTCTCCTTCCGTGGCCTCCAATTGCTCTTAAATACAAGTAAAACTAAATGCATGCTCTTCAACCGATCGCTACCCGCACCTACCCGCCTGTCCAACATCACTACTCTGGACGGCTCTGACTTAGAATACGTGGACAACTACAAATACTTAGGTGTCTGGTTAGACTGTAAACTCTCCTTCCAGACCCATATAAAACATCTCCAATCCAAAGTTAAATCTAAAATTGGCTTCCTATTTCGCAACAAAGCATCCTTCACTCATGCTGCCAAACATACCCTTGTAAAACTGACCATCCTACCAATCCTCGACATTGGCGATGTCATTTACAAAATAGCCTCCAATACCCTACTCAACAAATTGGATGCAGTCTATCACAGTGCAATCCGTTTTGTCACCAAAGCCCCATATACTACCCACCATTGCGACCTGTACGCTCTCGTTGGCTGGCCCTCGCTTCATACTCGTCGCCAAACCCACTGGCTCCATCTACAAGACCCTGCTAGGTAAAGTCCCCCCTTATCTCAGCTCGCTGGTCACCATAGCATCTCCCACCTGTAGCACACGCTCCAGCAGGTATATCTCTCTAGTCACCCCCAAAACCAATTCTTTCTTTGGCCGCCTCTCCTTCCAGTTCTCTGCTGCCAATGACTGGAACGAACTACAAAAATCTTTGAAACTGGAAACTCTTATCTCCCTAACTAGCTTTAAGCACCAACTGTCAGAGCAGCTCACAGATGACTGCACCTGTAGATAGCCCACCTATAATTTAGCCCAAACAACTACCTCTTTCCCTAATGTATTTATTTTATTTATTTATTTATTTAGCTCCTTTGCACCCCATTATTTTTATTTCTACTTTGCACATTCTTCCATTGCAAATCTACCATTCCAGTGTTTTACTTGCTATATTGTAATTACTTTGCCACCATGGACTTTTTTTGCCTTTACCTCCCTTCTCACCTCATTTGCTCACATCGTATATAGACTTGTTTATACTGTATTATTGACTGTATGTTTGTTTTACTCCATGTGTAACTCTGTGTCGTTGTATGTGTCGAACTGCTTTGCTTTATCTTGGCCAGGTCGCAATTGTAAATGAGAACGTGTTCTCAACTTGCCTACCTGGTTAAATAAAGGTGAAATGAAAATAAATCCCATCCCCCCCTTACCCCCGTCACTGTCCATTTCTTGTTTTTAAAGGATGAGAGTAGGGGATGAGATTGTAAGACAGAAATAGTTGCTTTATGTGTGCTGTACGTTACGACATGACACGTCCCAATGTAACGGAGGGTCTGGTTTTTTTCAACTTTTCTCATACTATAGAGCCATTACCATTTAGATCAACACTTGAATAGAAACCTAGTTCACACCCCAGATTTTGAAGTCAACACAGTCGCTACAGTCCCATTAGTTTTCTTTGTAGCCTCGTTTGAATGTTGCGGTTGAGCACATTTGCACAGAATGGGGTGAGTTTACGTTACTTAACAACGTGACATTTCTAATTTCTGGAGGAGGTGGAAACTCAATTCGAACTAGCCCACCAAGGCCAACCCGGATTCACTTCAGTGCCAATGGAAACAGGTCTTTAGTGCCCTTTCCTTTATGTTTATGGTGAAGATGGAGCTGGAGAAATAAGAAAGAAAAAGCTAAATAATATTGTTACAGTTACAACTTACTTATTAGAAAAGGTAACTGATTACCACAAAAAGTCATGTTAGTTTTTCAATTTAAGTAATCTGAGTACTCTAACCCGTTACCTTGTAAAGCATTACCCCCAACACTGCTCACAACAGTGTGCGCTCTTGCATGACATGTACAAATTGTCTTAGCTATTAATCTTAGGAAGTTATTTCAGTTTTATATTTTGCTTTCTCTGCTTTTTGTATTAGTGATCAGTGCTGTGGAGGGTAGATTATCTGACCAGTGCTGTGATTTTTGTCTGCAGTGTTACATTAAAGGTTAATTTCTGTGGACTTGCTCCTGGTCTCATTTGGACTGCTTATTAATTAGTATTTTATGCTGCTTGGCAGGTGGTGAGATTGCTGAAAACATCTCCAGAGAAACCCATCACTTTAGCTATTGGGGATGGAGCCAATGATGTCAGCATGATTCAAGAAGCCCATGTTGGCATAGGTAAATTCTTCACCCCATCAAATTACAATAGGGTCATTCCACCTCCAAAAAGCACAAGAAAGAGGATTTCGATGCCCACCATCTCAGATTGTTCTAAAATCGTTTCTGTTAAGATTAGCATTCCCCCAAAAATATTTGGTTTAAATATAATTTGGTCTCTGACAAATTAAGCTGCACCCAAATTGGCCATTTTAATTTATAGGATTCATATAATATTCAAGAAATATAGTACCAAGCATCTGATTTGGACCAAACTTTATTCTTACAATGAATTAGACATGAGGAATCCAAAGAAATGGTCGAAAGCCACCCACAGGCCTACCCACATCCCACGACAAATATCATCCCAACAAAGTGTATGTAGAATGTATCGGTTATCTGTTTGACAAGTAGTATGGCGCTGCGGGTCAGAGCATTGTTGTTTCATATTATGTAATGTATTCAGTGGGGATTTTTTTTCTGTTCATAGAAATTAGTCATTGTAGTCGTTGGGTTTATGTCCCATCATACATCCTGATATTACCAGGTTCTGACCACTAGATGGTGCTGTTCCTGCTATTAGCTGATATATTTGTTTAAGAACCCCCCCTGCCTTGTTAAAGGGATCGTTCACCCAAATTACTAAATTGCATTATTGTTTTTTTTACCCTGTAAGCAGTCTATGGACCACATATGACAGCAACTCATGCTTTGCCAGGTCAAGGTAAACAGTGCAAGTCAATGGTACGTAATATTATAATTTGCGAGCTTTATGTCCATATCATCATGTCCAAATTTAAAGTATATAAAAATGGATTGTGTAACTCAATGATGTTACTTCTAGATGATTTGGATATGAAGCATGGAAATGCTAATATAGGTACCATTGACTTGCATTGGATTTGTGCTACAAATGCAAAACATTTAGTCTTTGAAACAGTGGCCAGGTAAACAACTAAAGTGTGGGTTGCTCCCATACCTGGTCCATAGACTGCTTACGGGGTAAGAAAAACAATATGTAATTGGGATGAACGGTCCCTTTAACAATGGGGAGTTCTTTAACTTCTTGGAACTACTGCTCCCGGATCCGGGACAATTGTCAACTGACACTAATTAGCATAACGCAACGGACAAAAAATATTACTAGAAAATATTCATATTCATGAAATCACAAGTGAAACATATTGAAACATAGCTTCTTTTGTTAATCACCCTGTCATCTCAGATTTTGAAATTATGCTTTACAGCCAAAGCAAGACAAGCATTTGTGTAAGTTTATTGATAGCCTAGCATAGCATTATGCCTAGCTAGCAGCAGGCAGCTTGGTCACAAATTAGAAAAGCAATCAAATTAAATTGTTTACTTTTGATGAGCTTCGGATGTTTTCACTCATGAGACTCCCAGTTAGATAGCAAATGTTCCTTTTTTCCATAAAGATTATTTATGTAACCGAAATAGCTCCGTTTGCTCTTCACGTTTGGCTGAGATATCGACCGGAAATTGCGGTCACGACAACGGCGAAAAATATTTGAAATTAGATCCATAATATCAACAGAAACATGGCAAATGTTTTTTATAATCAATCGTCACGGTGTTTTTCAAATATCTATTCGATAATATATCAACCGGGTCAGTTGGCTTCTTAGTAGGCGCCAGAGAAACAATGGCCGCATTTGTCTATTACGCACATATCACTCTGAGAGCCACCAGCTGACCACTGATGCAATGTTGTCGCTCACGCTCTTTTTTTGTCTTGTGACACTAGACACATTAGGGAAGCCATAGAAAAAGGAATCTGGTTGATCTCCCTTTCACTGCTCAATAGGGACGAATAGGAACGCAGAGGTTTCTAAATAAGAGTCACTTCCTGATTGGTTTTTTCTCAGGCTTTCGCCTGCAATATCAGTTCTGTTATACTCACAGACAATATTTGTACAGTTTTGGAAACTTGAGAGTGTTTTCTATCCTAAGCTGTCAATTATGCATATTCTATTATCTGGTCCTGAAAAATAGCTGTTTATTTTGCGAATGTTATTTTTCCAAAAATGAAAATAGTGCCCCCTAGTTTCAAGAGGTTAAATTTGTTGTTGCCTAATAGCAGGAACAGCACCATCTAGTGGTCAGAACCTGGAAATATCAGGATGTAGGATGGAACATAAACCTTCAATGACACATTTCTGTGAACAGGGAAAAACCAAATTCACTGAGAATACATTACATAGGATGAAGAAACAATACTCCGAGCCGCAGCTTCATACCACTTGTTAAACATTGAGAACTAATGGCTTTTGACCACTTCTTTGGATTCGTAGCCTGGTGGTAGCGTAGCCTGGTGGTAGCGTAGCCTGGTGGCAGCGTAGCCTGGTGGTTAGAGCGTTGGACTAGTAACCGGAAGGTTGCGAGTTCAAACCCCCGAGCTGACAAGGTACAAATCTGTCGTCCTGAACAGGCAGTTAACCCACTGTTCCCAGGCCGTCATTGAAAATAAGAATATGTTCTTAACTGACTTGCCTGGTTAAATAAAGGTAAAATAAAATAAATAAAAATGACTTATTAATAGAAAAACATTTGGTCCATATTGGATGTTAAATACTATAATGATTGAATATTATCTGATACCTATAAATTAAAATTGACAATTTGGGTGCAATCAATTAGCTTAATTTCTCAGATCTAATTTTATTTCTACAAAATGTTTCATGAATGCTTAGTTTCTGTAGTTAGAAGCATAAGATATTTCAGAACAATCTGATATGGTGGGTGTCATGGCTTTCTGAAATGACATGGAATGTCCCAATAATCAATTACTCAATATTGTATTTTGTTTGTAGTTTCAATACAAGGTGGCTAATAACAGACTTTTTCATTTTTTTCAGGAATTATGGGCAAGGAGGGAAGACAAGCAGTACAAAACAGTGACTATGCAATAGCGAGGTTTAAATTCCTTTCCAAATTGCTGCTTGTCCATGGCCACTTCTACTACATTAGAATAGCAACCCTTGTACAGTACTTTTTTTACAAGGTGAGTTCGATGTTTAAGGATGCTTTGCAGTGCCCTATACAATGAAAACCAATACAGGAGCTAGATGTCTCAGGTCTAAATCCCTTTTTGTCTTCTTTTAGAATGTGTGCTTTATTACGCCCCAGTTTTTATACCAGTTCTTCTGTCTGTTTTCACAACAAGTAAGTGTCTTTCAATGTCTCATTAGTTCTATTTGTTAATTTTTTGTGGTCCCTTATTACTGTTGCTTTGTAAGTGTTGTATCAGTGTTCTGTGTGATAAACATCCTTGTTGTTCTGAAGGTACCACGTGTAGCTTTATCTCCACTGAGGGATCAACAACTCAAACTGTCCAGCTTTGGATCATCAACATACAGTATAAATTAGCCAAATATCGTCACCAGTTGATGCTGGATAAAAAACGGAAGTGATTTTTTTTGGCAGGTGTATGTGCTGTGCTGTACATGGCCCGGGGTTATGTGGCAACCTTGTCCTACCTCACTTTTGTGTCCCTGTTTCCCCAGACTCTGTATGACAGCGTCTACCTGACACTCTACAACATCTGTTTCACCTCTCTGCCCATACTGGTGTACAGCCTGTTTGAGCAACTGGTCCATCCTCATGTGCTGCAGAGTAAGCCAGTGCTCTACAGGTAGGACATGGTGTTCTATTTGACATTTTTTTCCCAATACAGAATGAGGCTGTACCTCCATTAGATGCATTTACCTGAAAACACAACAAGCATTTGATAACGTACAGTACCATCCGTTTTTGTCCCTCTACACCAACAGAGACATCAGCAAGAACTCTCTCCTCTCCTTCAAGACCTTTTTGTACTGGACACTGCTGGGCTTCTGCCATGCATTTGCCTTCTTCTTTGGTTCCTACATCCTGATGGGGGAGGACACGTCTCTCATGGGGAATGGACAGGTGAGGGTGGCTGTACTGTACCATCTGCTCTACCTCTGGTAGTGGTCTGCTTGGAGGAGGGAGGGCCAGAGATCCACCTGGATTGGCCTGACAGGGAACCTGACTTTGAACCTGATTGTGAATGTTCTGTACAGATCTCTGGGAATATTGATTGGGTGTTTTACCAAGACAGTAATATGAAATACTCATATTTCAGTTTGTTAGGCAGTGTGATGGCAGTAAGTTCTAGACGGTTCCAGGAGGCTGCCTGTGTTGTTGTGGTTGTCTGTGTCAGTCTTTCTACTAGAGCAGAGGTGGGAACGGACTCAATTTACTTTAAAATGACTCAAACCAAATTGAAATGGTGAAGAAATGATAAAGGACCTACATTCATACAGTTTCTTGTCCAGCTCACTAATAATCGCCATAACGGCATGTGGAGCTAGACAGTCAGGGAGCATCGACAATTCCCAAAATAATGTATAGAGGACTATTTTTTATTTATTTTGCCAATCTTGACGGCGAGGAAATGTATCCGATCTTCAGTGCCGCCCTCCGGACCTCGTTGAAGACCTACTGCAGCCCCCGGGGCAAAATGAGTTTGACACACCTGTACTAGATTGTGGCGTGTTGTTGAAAAAGAACTCAACATGTTGCTCTTTTTTGCTTTTTGTTTTCTTTATTTTTCCTCTCTTCTCCCTCTTTTCATGCTCTGCATGTCGTCAGATTTTGAGTGCTAACAGACAACTGGTAAGAGTTGACTGAATTACCGTGGATGCATGCCTGTCATAGTTAATACCCTATCATCTGTTACTATCATTGGTCCATTCTATATCAGCATCCTGCTTGGTTATGCGTTTGATGTGCTATGTTTCCCAGTGTGAGTGGTGATGGCTAGTTGGAGACGCTCACTTCAATAGCTTTCGGAGAGTCAGTAACTTTGTCTCCACAAGTTAGGCCTCGTCTTCTGGAAAGCTGTCTAATAACACATCACTCGATCTCCATTGAGTAAATAAAACATTAAGAACACCTGCTATTTCCATGACATAGACTGACCAGGTGAATCCAGCTGAAAACTATGATCCGTTATTGATGTCACTTGTTAAATCCACATCAATTAGTGTACAGTGCCTTGCGAAAGTATTCGGCCCCCTTGAACTTTGCGACCTTTTGCCACATTTCAGGCTTCAAACATAAAGATATAAAACGGTATTTTTTTGTGAAGAATCAACAACAAGTGGGACACAATCATGAAGTGGAACGACATTTATTGGATATTTCAAACTTTTTTAACAAATCAAAAACTGAAAAATTGGGCGTGCAAAATTATTCAGCCCCCTTAAGTTAATACTTTGTAGCGCCACCTTTTGCTGCGATTACAGCTGTAAGTCGCTTGGGGTATGTCTCTATCAGTTTTGCACATTGAGAGACTGAAATTTTTCCCATTCCTCCTTGCAAAACAGCTCGAGCTCAGTGAGGTTGGATGGAGAGCATTTGTGAACAGCAGTTTTCAGTTCTTTCCACAGATTCTCGATTGGATTCAGGTCTGGACTTTGACTTGGCCATTCTAACACCTGGATATGTTTATTTTTGAACCATTCCATTGTAGATTTTGCTTTATGTTTTGGATCATTGTCTTGTTGGAAGACAAATCTCCGTCCTAGTCTCAGGTCTTTTGCAGACTCCATCAGATTTTCTTCCAGAATTGTCCTGTATTTGGCTCCATCCATCTTCCCATCAATTTTAACCATCTTCCCTGTCCCTGCTGAAGAAAAGCAGGCCCAAACCATGATGCTGCCACCACCATGTTTGACAGTGGGGATGGTGTGTTCAGGGTGATGAGCTGTGTTGCTTTTACGCCAAACATAACGTTTTGCATTGTTGCCAAAAAGTTCAATTTTGGTTTCATCTGACCAGAGCACCTTCTTCCACATGTTTGGTGTGTCTCCCAGGTGGCTTGTGGCAAACTTTAAACAACACTTATTATGGATATCTTTAAGAAATGGCTTTCTTCTTGCCACTCTTCCATAAAGGCCAGATTTGTGCAATATACGACTGATTGTTGTCCTATGGACAGAGTCTCCCACCTCAGCTGTAGATCTCTGCAGTTCATCCAGAGTGATCATGGGCCTCTTGGCTGCATCTCTGATCAGTCTTCTCCCTGTATGAGCTGAAAGTTTAGCGGGACGGCCAGGTCTTGGTATTTGCAGTGGTCTGATACTCCTTCCATTTCAATATTATCGCTTGCACAGTGCTGCTTGGGAAATCTTTTTGTACCCAAATCCGGCTTTAAACTTCTTCACAACAGTATCTCGGACCTGCCTGGTGTGTTCCTTGTTCTTCATGATGCTCTCTGCGCTTTTAACGGACCTCTGAGACTATCACAGTGCAGGTGCATTTATACGGAGACTTGATTACACACAGGTGGATTGTATTTATCATCATTAGTCATTTAGGTCAACAATGGATCATTCAGAGATCCTCACTGAACTTCTGGAGAGAGTTTGCTGCACTGAAAGTAAAGGGGCTGAATAATTTTGCACGCCCAATTTTTCAGTTTTTGATTTGTTAAAGTTTGAAATATCCAATAAATGTCGTTCCACTTCATGATTGTGTCCCACTTGTTGTTGATTCTCCACAAAAAAATACAGTTTTATATCTTTATGTTTGAAGCCTGAAATGTGGCAAAAGGTCGCAAAGTTCAAGGGGGCCGAATACTTTCGCAAGGCACTGTATATGAAGGGGAAAAGACAGGTTAAATAATTATTTGTAAGCCTTAAGACAATTAAGACATGGATTGTGTGTGTGTGTGTGTGCCATTCAGAGTTTGATTTTTAAGTGCCTTTGAATGGGAATGGTCGTAGGTGCCAGGCGCACTGGTTTGTGTCAAGAACTGCAACGCTACGTTTTTTTTTTGCGCTCAACAGTTTCCTGTGTGTATCAAGAAAGGTCCACTACTCCCAAGGACATCCAGCCAACTTGACACAACTGTGGAAAGCATTGGCATCAACATTGGCCAGCATCCCTGTGGAACGCTTTTGACACCTTGTAGAGTCAATTCCCAGACGAATTGAGGCTGTTCTGAGGGCAAAAGGGGGAGGGGGGGGCAACTCAATATTAGAAGGTGCTCCTAGTGTTAGGTATACTCAGTGTACATCCCTATGCATTATTCCTATGATAATGTTATGCCATTGTATTTTCTATGTGAAAATTCTTAAGTTTTATTTTATTTGTCTTGTAGATGTTTGGAAACTGGACATTTGGCACTTTGGTATTCACAGTAATGGTCATCACTGTTACACTGAAGGTAAATCATGTTATTTGAGTTTTTGCAATTGTTTGATTCTTAAATCTGAAAGCAATCCCACATGAAATCTATCTATGTTTGATATTGTTGTCACTGGCACCTCACTCCTCTCTGCTCTCCTATGGCGTTTCACATGCTGTTCTGACCAAACTACATGTCGTTTCTCCTCTCTGTCAACAGCTGGCCTTGGAGACCCACTTCTGGACGTGGATGAATCACTTTGTTACCTGGGGCTCCATCGCTTTCTACTTCATCTTCTCCCTTTTTTATGGGGGAATCATCTGGTGAGCTGAGCTGCCATCTCTTTCCCACACAACCTGTGTTTGTCTAGTACACATGGCACTCCAGTATATAGTATGTGATAAGACCAACAAGTGTAATTGAACTGCATGTGGCATACAGTCTACTCAGATTTTCACCTGTTTTACAGTGGCTAGCATCACTATCTCCATTGTCATCTCAGACAGTCAAAAAGCTTCAAGTTCCATTCCAGGCTTTACTCACAGGGTTAGTTGAGCCTTAAAAAATGTTGGCTGACTAACAGTGTGATTCTCTGTGACCTTTGCCGCCCCTCCAGGCCTTTCCTCCATACCCAGGACATGTACTTTGTCTTCGTCCAGTTGCTGTCCAGCGGCTCTGCCTGGTTCGCAATCATCATCATCATCATCACCTGCCTTTTCCCTGACATCATCAAGAAGGTGTTCTACAGGCACCTCCAGCCCACCAGCACCCAGAAGTCTCAGGTAGGACAGAGGGGGAGGGGTGGGCGGTTTGTTGCTAACCCACAGGACACCCTCACAGCAACGTTTGTGGTAACAGACTATACACTGACAGGAAACGCATGACACTCGCACCACAGCATGGCTTTTCACCTCACAGACAACACAAGAACAACAATTCACTGTGCAACTGACAAAGGCACGCTCAAAACAACAGGTTCTCTGTTCCAGCTCTAAACCTACTGTAGCGTGTCTGTGTGTCTGCTAGGTGGGAGAGCTAGACTGTAGATGCCAGATGGTAGGAGCATGTTACTCAACATGAACACAGTTGTTTTTGTTTTTAAACAGCCTCCTCAAACAGACTTTTCAACTGTTCTGTTTTTGTGGTCACAATTTCCTCTTTGCTTAAAAGGTTGACATTGTTATGCCCTGTTTTTTTGTTTGTTTATACGTATTGGCCTTTTTTGCATCAAATAGTTGTTCAGTCAAAAATTCTAGCATCCCCACTTTGTAAAGTCCTGCTCGGTGGTTCTTAGAAGATAAAAAGCTCTTTCTTTCTCAGGCTTGAGTCTCATGTCCTGTCTCTGTGATAAAGGCACCTTTCTTCCTTTCTCTGGCTGGTGTGTGTGTGTGTGTGTGTGTGTGTGTGTGTGTGTGTGTGTGTGTGTGTGTACGCACATGTGTATGTTTGTCTTCTTCCCTCCTAACTGACTGTCTGTGTGTTCCACCCTTCCCTCTGCTCTGTAGATGTACTCCAACCGAGTCGCTATAAGTGACGACTTCATCGCTCTGCAGCCTCTCTCCAGAGCCAAGAATCAGCTGGGCAAAATTAGGTAGAGTAGGAGGGCTGTGCTGCCTAATAAGTCTTGTCTGCATGCAGAGGACAAACTAACTAACCAGCATTCTAGGGAAGAGGAAATGGGGGTAAAAAAAAGAGAGGAAATTATACGTCTAAGGCACTTTGTTATGCACCCCTGCATGTTGGCCCTAGGAAAGCCTCTATCAAGTGTGCGCCACTTCAGGTTAGCATAGAAGGACCAGTGCTCTCTGCATTGGGCAAAGCAGCCCCTCACTGCAGCATGGTGCAGCAGCCCTAATATAAAGCTCCAGCCATAACGACATGTGGAGCACAGCTTGAGTCTGTGTGCTGCTGCTAATACAGTAACTCTGAGGCACAAAATTATAGTTAGCAAGAACTTCAAAGCTTCTGGCTGGTGAATGCTATTTCCATAGGAGTTTATTCACTATCTCAAGATCATATTCTGGACAGCATGCTCTCAAACAGTAGCATTCGTTTCTTAAGATATGCACAATGAGCAGAGAAAATGATGACCACTCCATCCAAAAGCAAGTGATCAATTTCCTAATTGGATTGACTTGTTTACGGAATAATTGATCATCCAAATTCTAAATTAATTCCTCAGTCATCCAGATAGTTGATCAATTTACATAATTGAAAGTACACTGAAATGAATAAACTGGCTCATTGGTTCTTTCCAGTCTCCTAATTAAAAGCTGTGTGTACACATTGTTTTGGACACACATTGATCAGTAACTGCTATATGGCCATCCTCGTACCTCCAATGGATGTGGGAGTAGTTTTTGTGCTCATTCATCTTGTTCTCTCCTGTTTCCTTCTGTCCGGGAGACTTAATGGGTTGTTTTGTGCTTCCAGATGGAAGAGGATAAGAGTTCAGTCAGCTCAGAATATGACTCTGCTGAAAGCTGTAGCCGAGGGGAGGACAATTGGCAACTGCTAGCTGCTTCTCCTCCCCCCGCCCAAGGCCCAGCCCTATGCTCCCCATGGTAGTAGTCCTACTCCTTCCCTGGCCCAGCCAGGCGTCTGTGTGTGTGGGTCCTCCCCTGAACTACCATTGTCCACCCATCCCCATATAGACCAGAGCCATCCCTCCTAGAGACTTTAGCTGGGATCCTATCAGGGCATGATCACCCTGGGTGGTGGGAGAATGCTGGCACGTTTGTTTAACTGTCCTCTCGATGTCGTCCCCGTTCGTTCTCCTGTCTGTCTGGATACTACAGCATTCTGCCCTGTGTGATAACAAAACCCAACCTCAATTAATCATGATTTGTGTCATTGATCACCTTTCTGTCTGTGTATGTAAGCAATAATGTTTATGCATGTTTTATTTGCCCAAATGCCTTTAAACCAGCAAAAGATTGAAGCTCATTGTTTCAAACAAACCATATTTTTCATTTCAATATGTAATAATCCTACCAGCATATGGCAAAATGATTGTTCTGTCATTTTTTTTCTTTGGCTTGTTCTTTAGATTAAATGTATTTTTTTGTTTGTTCTTATTTGGTGTTCCCTGTCATTTAACTTTCATATACCTCATCCCTGACTTAATTTAATCAAATCAATGGCAAGGTTACTATTTCACCTCATTAATAACAAAGATTATGATTGTCAATAGATCAAATGTATCTCATTGTATTTCACATGAATGTTACCAATATCACCTTAGTCGAACTCCTATCTATTCCTGATTTAGTATTTTTGGTCTGTTTTTGGTGGGTTCTACATGTTATTGATGGCTTCTATGTTGTTGATGGGTCTAGCTAGCTGACAATTGTGTAGTTCTGTGTGACTGGTATGATTTTCCTGTTTGTGCTAACACAAGGTGTTAATTTACAGGGGCGGTAAATCACGTAGGAAATGATTGGGGGGCAGCTGATTTAAACTAACTGTCCAGTGAAAATGTAACTTTTAAAAGTTCATCTGTTAACTCCTACCCAAATAATGTTGTTGACTCGTCCTGTTCTCATATTTGTGGCCAAAGCATGCATTTCAGAGAAAAAAACCCACTCTTTACTTGTATCTCAAACAGACTGTTTCAAAGGTATTGCTATTTCCTCATAGAGGATGATGTCATGTATTTTGGCCAAGATGGCTCATTGGCTAAGTTGGCCGATCAGCTTTTTACTTGTCATGAGTATTTGTATTGACCAGTATACGCCCACACCATTCAAATATAGAAAAACAGCTTTTTTAACACACTTAAATAATTTTCCTTCCAAAATTATTTTTAAAAATGGGAATGAATTAATATTGTAATTTAATTATAGGTCATATTTCATAAATGTGGAATCACTGGACAGCTACTTTAACTGTCAATCATCACCACCTCCAACCATGTTAGAGGGATTCCCTAGCGACAGGTCAAGGTGGAAACATGAAGGATTTTTGTGTAATTGGCCTTGTACAGTGTTGATGATGAGAAGAATATATATCACCTGAACTTGCTTGCCAGTTTTTCATACAGTTATGATTCGGAGGACAGTGTGTAATGTAAGATACAGTAGAATGATACATTCATGACAATGTAGCCTAATACCTATTTGGTTTAGTCTTCTTACCACTGTTTCTGCTGCTGTTGCAAATATGCAGTAGTTTCTGAGTGGTGGGGAGAGGGGGGAATTGAGCGTTGTAACCCCAAACCAGTGTCGATAGTCTTGGGATGTGTTCAGGTCTGCCTCTGCAGCAGTGCTCTGCGCAATGAGTGCTTACTCAGGAAAATGAAGAGTTTGCTGTAAGAGATCAGAGCAGTCTATGAAGCGACTTTCCTACACTTAAGGCAATGCATTTTAAATGCGCAAAATTCTCTGCCTTCGCCATTCATTTGCATCTGTAGATTGTCTTTTGTTTGCGAGTGAATCGCCATTATATATCATTATGTGGAACTGAGCCGACTTATTTTTAAGCACACGTTACTGACATAACTCTGTAACTACTGTGTGATTTGATTACATGGACAGGCTTGCCTTGGCAAATACTGCATTGTTTATCACTTTTAAATGTATTGATTCAAGTCTTTATTTGATTGATTTTCACCTCCCCAGCTTTACTGTGTATATTTGTGTCTGACACCTTGTACATCACCCACCCTTATTGTTGTGAAGAGCTCAGAATCCCCAACACCCCCTCCTTGCTCCCTCGACTGTTGCCTTCTGGATAGTGGTTTGACCTTTTTATGTGCTGATTGTAATATTCTCTTGTGCTCTGCCACCTATCATCTCCCCTCCCTCTGCAGCTTATTGAGACCAACTACCAGGGCATCGGCTGCGTGGACTCCATGTGCTGCTACTCGGAGGGGGAGAATGGGTGCACCCGGCTGGGCCGGATGGTGGAGCAAGTAATGGGCCGCTGCGACCCTGCCTGCGCTAACAGGTGTGACCCCATGCTCTGTAGCCTCTACTGCTGCAGGCGCATCTCCTACAAGCTGGAGCATGACGAGCCCACTGCTCCCCAGGAGTAGCCGAATAGAGGGAGGTCCTAGCCTAGTAGAGCGAGGTAGACTAGACTACGGTCTTACTGGTAGGACAGGCACCCCAGTGACAGCCAAAGGTTTTGTATGGAGGGAGACTAGTATCAGGATCCTGGATCTAAAATGACCATTAATGGAGACTTGTTTATCTTATATACTATGATCAGCTTCATGGGGTTCTTATGGTCTATTCTTCTTCCATATTCAGTGTGACAACGTGCTCACCAATGTAGCCATGTGTCTATGTAATCCGATCTGTCCTTCCAAGTCTGTACTCTTATGGATTTCTTTTTAAATCTTCTTTCACTCGTGGGCTTTTTGTAACCTATCTTTGTGGCTGATCGACCTTGTCGTCTTCTGAAGTTTAGTGCTTCTTTGAACTTTTTCAAAGCCTGCCGAGTCAGTGTGTTGCAGTGTAGGCTAAGCCCAGGTTCAGAGTCCAAGTCGCTATTGATCTACAACAATGTATTTATGCTGAAAGATCTTTTCAAGAGAATGCTACTCGAGGTATATTTATTGGATCATTATTAAAGCATTCTCGTTCTGCATTTTACCTGGACTCCTGGTCTTGGACTTGCCAAAGTCTGTTTATACGGTATGTGTTTATCTATGGAGAATGACTGCATGATGCCAGTGTCGCTTTCTCGGCCCCTCCATTGTCTGCCCACACATGTACTCTACTCCCTCACTGTCCCAACACTGTAAGGTGAGGCGAGCACTGGGAAAGAAAAGGATCTAAGTTAAACTGAGACTTGTTCTGGCCTTAATGCTAAGATACTGCCACTGCAAAGGGGCAGAAAGAGACCCTGCCATGGGAGGTATATATCAGCCCTACTTTACTGTACCCTGTAATATCACCGAGTGATGATGCTTGTGTTTTGACATGCTGCAGTGTTTGGTGTCTGTGTGCCACAGCTGAAACACTGGGACCACACTCCCTGACATAAAGATACTGGAAAACTGTCATCTCAATAGGAGTGTTTTTGCTATATATTTTATACAGTTAAGTACTTGAAGCCTTATAAGTGCTTTTGAGAGGAAGAGAACTCTTGTTGCATGGGACCGCCTTTGGTATTTTGTATGCTGAGTAACCAGACGTTGTTGTTGTGTGTGTGTGTGTGTGTGTCCCATGATCTTTTCTATAATGTCACTCCTCCTCTTGCTTTGCTGCACTTTGTCTGAACCTCTCGTCGTTGCCACTGTCTAAAATCTAGATAATATTCAACTTCCCCCATCGAAGTTATTTATATGCTGCTGTTATCACCTTGACGTCACTATTCAATCTAATATTCTGCTGCTTGCCTTGTTCTCTGTTCTGTTAGATGGCCATAGACAATGGACTAATAGCTTGATATCAAGAGGGAGTGTCACTAGACAATTCACACCAACATACACATTTATCAAGAAATACTTATTTTTGAAATTACACCGCACCATGTGCTTAAACGGTTGTCTTTGTCTGAAAGACGTAATCCACATAGCACGTATAGGGTGTTGTTGATACTTTTCATCCAAAGATAAAATAATGGGTATAGTTTAATGATGAATGAGATTCTACAGGAATATTGTTGAGAAGTGGTGAGTCTCTATGTCCCCTGGTGGCGGTGTTGGCTTATACAGGCTATGAAAGATGGGGGGAGGCCTTGTGCCTTTCTTGAAGGTAAGAGTTGAGCTTTCTTTTCAAGGGCTATTAGATAAATGTTTTTTTTTTACTATAGATATGCACATATATATTTAAGTTGTTTTAGATATTATGCCTATTTTTGTATAAGCAGTATATGCTCAGTCTAAATTAGTTCATATATAGTACAGCCAAGAAATGAGCTTCATATTATAAAAATAAACAGTATTTAGAATACCTGGTTATGCATAGGATGTATTATTCATACAATGACATTATGCAGATAGAGAAGGGAGACGTTGACTGTTTGTGTTCAAGTCATCCATGTTAAATCATCCTGTACTAACCCTCACTGTACGCACCTTATTCTCTCCTCTTTTTGGTTTGAATTTGTTTGCTTGTGCTGCTCCCTCTGTAGGTTGAAGTGTAGTGTAGGAGACCGGGTTGGGAGGCAGTGGAAGATGAGCAGGATGACAGGGCTTCAGATCCAAGGCAGGGCCTCCTCATATCAATACAGATAAGGTCAACCACTCCTGTGCCATGACATCCCCTTACTGTACCATGTAATGGCACAATGGCCATCCATCCAACAGTAAATTAAGGATCTTTAGGCAGGTCAGAGACAGACAGAAGCACTCAAGGCAGGTTTTCAGCTTAGTCCTCTCCCACCGCCACTCCTCACTCCTCTGTCGTTGATGCTTTTAGATCGAGGAGCAACTCGGACCCCTTCTATTCCAACGACCGGAGCATCTTGACGCTCTCCCCCATGGAGGCCACTCATTGCTAAGGTAGCAGAGAGCAGTTGTCCCGCCAGGTGCCCCGTCCCGCCCTGCCCCATGGCCAAACAGAGGGACTACTCACTGCACGGCCCAGGGCTGACCACCTCAGTGGACAGTCAGACTATATCTCAAGAGAAGAACGTTGAAAGCCATGAGGCTCTGCACCACCACTTTCAGAGATGCTGCATTTGCCTCTGTTCTGTTCCTGTAAATAATAAAAGGGAATCAGACCAAAGAAGGATTTGTCAGACTTAAGTGAAAAAAAACCTTGGTCTACTACTTTGCGCCTGTAGGTTAGTGCTGCTCCTGCTTCACCACCTGACTATCTGAAAGGTCTGCCGCCTTTCCTGAGGAAATTAGGTGGACCTTTTTAAAGCCATACCTTCCATTTTTACTACCTGTTTTTCAAGGTATGAAAATGTGAAAGCAGTTTGGTCAGGACTCTGGTATTTAAAAAAATAAATACATTTAAAAAATAAAAATCCCTGAAATGCCTTTTCTGCTCAGATTTGTTAGCGTTGTGTTTGTTCTGAAATGTCGACAGGAGAATGTCCCTATAATAGTTTCGTATGAGAGATGTTGTTCCACCAATACAGTGCCTTTTGAGAAGTAACTTGGTCCCCCAAAAAATTGTCACCTAATTTTAACATTTTGTCATAAAAAGCATATGTTCAACTTATTAAAATAAAAAACGTTTTCCCATCAAGAGGTTAAAATAAAGAAATTACTATAGTAAGTGCCGAATAAAGTATCGGGGGGAGGGCAATTGAATGCAGGCTTCACACACGCACATACAGTTGGGCAAAAAAGTATTTAGTCAGCCTCCAATTGTGCAAGTTCTCCCACTTAAAAAGATGAGGCCTGTAATTTTCATCATAGGTAAACTTCAACTATGACAGACAAAATGACAAAAAAAATCCAGAAAATCACATTGTATGATTTGTTTATTAATTTATTTGCAAATTATGGTGGAAAATAAGTATTTGGTCAATAACAAAAGTTTCCACCATAATTTGCAAATAAATTCATACAGAATATACATAAAAAAAAAACAACATTTCTAGCCTCTACAGATAACAGGGTTGATGTGTTCTTCTCACCACAAAACACCAGATAATGGCCCCCCAAAAATAAAGGAACGGTTTCACCGTATTAAAGGGAAAATTCACTCAAACTTTTTTATTTGAATGAATCACTGATAACGTAAAATAAATTATTTTCAGAAATGCAAAGCAACTAAATAAGTAGGGCTTTACAATGATGGTAAAACTTGGGAGAAATATTCAGGTTAAGTGGGTTAAAATCATCTTAGAGGGTGCAGAGGGACATGTCAAAATGCTTACTTTTGGTCTTTAAGTCTTTATTGAATTTTCCATGTGGTCTATATTAAAGGGCACTTCATTTAATATTACAGGCTTTAGAATTTAATATTGGTGCACAATTTCTTAGAATATCAAAAGGTCACAAAAGGTACTCTTTTCGTGGAACAACCCAGATATGAAATAATAGCTGCCAAGATGACATAAAATAGCTTTCAAATCTAGTTGTTTTCAAAGCCACATTGTTTTTGTTTGCCTTTCACTAATCATTGCCTATCATTTGAATCATGTTTTTATTTAATTTGTCTTTTCCCCCCTCTTACTAACCACTTGTTAATGTTTGTATTTATTTCCATCATATTACTGGTAATAGGGCAGGCGAGAGAACCTCACGGACTGAATGCAACTGCTTTTGCTCTCTGTATTCTCTTTAGCTTTTGGGGCCTTTTAGCCCACAATAATGGAAATGTCTGAGTCAAGAGGGTCATTGAGCCAACCATTTTAAACTTGCTAACAATGACAGTGACATTATGCACATCAGCATACATATTTATTCGAATATTGCCGAGATACATAATCATGGGATTTTATATGGTTACTATTTTTAGCCGTTACATACCTCTCAGTAGCTTGAAATGGGAGACACTTGTCCAAGAAGTCAGTGGAGCTTGATATTTATTTGCATGGTACCAATATTCGTAATTATATCTGGCACTATTATTGATCATGGTCAGCATTGGTCATATCTGATGGATTGTACTTGTTTGCTACTCAGTTTTGATATAAATGCAGCATCTTGTTCAGATTGTCACATTTCAATTTCAATCAATTTATGAAGGCAATATGGATACATCTCTACAAGGACACTGATGTGAAGTCAGCTGTTTGTTTTTCTTGATCATGTTCATTGAAGAAAAAAGGTATGTTATTGTACTCCTGTCAGTGAAATGGTTGATGTTTAAAGCAAATTCTATTTATGGAATAAATGTTTTTAAAAAGCAATTAACTTTTGTCCTTTCCAGCAGAATGTGTATGCAACAAATGTTCACACACACTACTTGACCATTCAATAGCACTAGCATAGTGTCGTGTCTTTGGCTATGCCGGATTATGTGATATGACTTGCTATTCTATAAAATAATTTCTCCGTAATTAATATTACCCAATTGAGCTAATCATGTAAATGTAATTAGCTAGAGTCGGGCACCACAAAATAATATTTATAGAGCTGTTATCTTCCAAATACTAGTAATATTTTACATCCATAGCAGTCGATATCAATCGTCAACTCAGTCTCATCTGAAAGTTGTAAATTGTTGAATCCGCAATACAAGTGTTTATTTACTAAATACCTAACTAATCACACAATTCACAACTTGATTACAAATTACGTCAAAGAAAAACATCCCTAGCGGGCGGAACAGATGACAACTTGTTACAGAAAGGAAAAGGGGATGGGTTGAGTGAAAGAGCGGGAGACTGAGGAACAAAGGGGAAAAAGCTGTGCTATCGTAAATACAGTATCTTATCTATTCTAAATTACCACCCATTTGAAAAAGGAAAATGCAATAAATATTTACTCTGAGCTGCACTTCAGTAGGTTGGTGGTAGATGGAAGAGCGTGTTGCCAGAGTCCTCTGGTTGTCAAATGGCTGTTGTAGTAACATTGTGTGGTAGACGGGATACTCTTGTCTGTTCCTTCCTAACCTGCTGTTGCTAACTCAACGGCTAGGAGGTATCACTTCTGTAGTGAATAAGAGTTCAAAGTTCATACCATTCGCAACCAAAGCTCACGCTGATGTTGGCTTCATTCTGTAGTTCTGAACCATTCTGACATAGGACCGTCGTCAAGGCTTTATAGGAAGGGAGAAGAGGGCGTGTTTTATCGCACATGTCCCTTCAGAGGCGGGCCACTGATTGAGCAGCCCTATCTTATGAAAAGCTAAAATCACAATTTCATGTGAATCCGATAACTGTAGACTTTCCACTGTAGTTTCATCTTATCATTGAGAATGTCTGCTGACAACCGAACTGACATTAAGTACCACCGCATATGTTCAATTGTTCGGTTCACCCCCCTCACCTACTGATGTTCCCAGAATCTCTTAACCAAAGGTTTAAATGTAGGGTAGAGGAAACAGGAGGAAGAGGTATTTATGACTGTCAAATCTATCCCCCAGGCCAACGTCATGCCAATTAGTAATATACCTCTATACAGCTACAAAAAAGACAGGATATTGAGTTTCTCTATGAAATTATCTTTTAGAAAAATTTAATTTGGGAACACATCAATAACAATCAGGCTCACTATTGAATGGATGACAGCACACAGGTTAGCAGACATAACTTACCACAAACAAGTTGTCAGGAGTGTGTGCTTGGGGGGATTCAACACTTTATAACCCTGACTGATTTCAGCACCAACCTTCTCTCAAATTGGTTGTTTAATGATAGGTCATCTCTTCCATGGTATTAGTTTTATGGACTAAAGTAACCAATACAAGTTAGGCCTGTAAGGGGAGGCAGTTATCGGTGAATAACCCTTATTGTAATTTCACATCCTGGATTGAATCTGAATCATATGAGATGTAGCTAGGCTCCCACAATGTTGCCCTAGGTCTGGGATTTCCAAGACTAAAATGTAGCCTGAGTGCCAATCTGTTTGTGATATGCCAAGTTGACAAGGAGTACAAACAGATCTGGGACCAGGCTATAGAAGATGTGGCAGCATGTACAAAACTGAAGCTAGAAGAAAATTGCCTGGCTGCCCAAATGCGACGCCATGCCCTCGATCTGAGTAACTCCCCAAATAGAAATCCATTCTAGACCATCTAATTGGTCCCAGAAACTGATGGTAAAGTGGCATTTTGAAAATTATGATTGGTTAGAAAAGAACCAATCACTGACTTTTTTTTTTTTTTACATCACCCTTCATTTTGACAACACCACAAACGACTTCAAAGATGGCAGTCTGCAAAGAGAACTGCACAAAAGCCAGACTTCTACACAGCCATCAGAAAATTTGGATTAGAAGAAAAACCTAAGCAAATATACCAGTATTGTTAAATATCGACACATTTCTGCCACAAAACATGAAGGCAATTTTCTGGCAACTGTACAGTGTTCCCTTAGGATTGTACATTTGATTTCTACAGTAACTTAGTCTCAAAGTTCACAAATAAATATTCACACATGAGGATAAGATTATTCTTCCTCAGCGGCCTCCTCAAACTCTACCAGGGCTGCGTGTCGGTTGGCCTGGGAGCCATCCTTGAAAAACACCTTCTTGATGACTCCAGCTTTGGGTGCTCGGATGATGTGCTGCAGAAAGAGAGAATACTCTGAGGACCCATAGTTCATTTAGAGCCCAATGTGAGTGATAAGTGGGTGGCTACAGAGTTAGAAAAGTCCATGTGTGTGTGTAGTATTGGGAGTGGAATCCTCCCAGTGCCTGAAATGTCAGCTCACCTCCATTTTCATGGCATTCATCACCATCAAGGAGTCTCCCATCTGCACGGTGTCTCCTGCCTTCACCAGCACCTGGAATAAAGATGAGATCATATTAAGGATCTTCCCTATCAATTCTAAATGGCCCTGTTAATGTTAGGACAAAGAGTCCGTGTGGCCACATTCTGTTTTTCCATTGCAACTGACATTTATCAATTGGCACGTCTGAACGATTCACACCATGTCATCAACAGGAGGTATAGATTAAATCATTTTCCGACATTTGCCGCTAAGTGAGCTAATGAGAGATATCCCATGAATCAGCATGCCTGACCATCTGGCAGCAAACCACATCCCACAGCAACATATTAAAGATCAGTCAGAGTGGCTGGGTCAGCTTTTATAGACAGATACATTATGGCGGTGAGAGAGACAGCAATGAGAAGAGATCTGTAATTTATTACCTTCTCAATGGTCCCAGTCATGGGTGCCACAGCTCCTCCCTGTGCTCCTGTGCTCACACCAGCCAGGAACTTGGGCACTGGAATGCTCACCTCTGCACTACCCTCCTGATGGGGAGGAGAGGGTGGCTTAGAGGACCTAAGGTACCCTGATATTTTACATTTAAGTCATTTAGCAGACGCTCTTATCCAGAGCGACTTACAAATTGGTGCATTCACCTTATGACATCCAGTGGAACAGCCACTTTACAATAGTGCATCTAAATCTTTTAGGGGGGTGAGAAGGATTACTTATCCTATCCTAGGTATTCCTTAAAGAGGTGGGGTTTCAGGTGTCTCCGGAAGGTGGTGATTGACTCCGCTGTCCTGGCGTCGTGAGGGAGTTTGTTCCACCATTGGGGGGCCAGAGCAGCGAACAGTTTTGACTGGGCTGAGCGGGAACTGTACTTCCTCAGTGGTAGGGAGGCGAGCAGGCCAGAGGTGGATGAACGCAGTGCCCTTGTTTGGGTGTAGGGCCTGATCAGAGCCTGGAGGTACTGAGGTGCCGTTCCCCTCACAGCTCCGTAGGCAAGCACCATGGTCTTGTAGCGGATGCGAGCTTCCACGCTTGGATATGGAGAACGCTTGGATATGGAGAACATGTGTTCCAGAGGAGGGGACTCACCATAGAGAAGAGGTGTACTGTGTTATCCAGGATGACCAGTTTGGGCCGGGACTTCACCCCGTTCACAGAGCAGTGCAGGAATGATGTCTGTCCCTCTGTCTCCACCTCCACCTCCCCTGACACCTGGAACACTTCCCCTCCAATCTGAGGAAGGAGACAAAACACATCAGCCGCAGGAAATCATGTTTGGGTATGTTCAACCTTTTCCATTAGACATTTTACAACACTCAGCACCCACAGAACATGTACCTCCATAGAGTAGGTCCCATCTGGATTATATGTAACCGTTAATTCCACTTCTGCACAGAAAAAAAAAGCATTTCACAGAACTTTAACAGTCTTTTTTCTCTGCCACTTGATTCATGGAAGACTTGCCTTCATAAAAAATGCATATGATGTGTCCTGTTCAAATTACTTTATGTATGAATAACTTTTCCGACATAAATTCCATGTCACAAGTAAACAAAAAGCAGATTAACAGTACTTAAAGGACAAAAAGTACTTTTTTCTCTGTATTCAATCAATATTTTCAGCAACAGTGAAACATGAGGATGAGAGAGACTAACTTTGCCATAAGGACTGCTGAATGTTTCATTATAGTGAGGAGATGGTATTAAGATGGGTTCACTTATAGTCTGGACGGAATCAGACACACTAATCAATGTCATTCGTGAGGTCTAGGAGAAACAAGAATGAGGTCTAGGAGGCCTGGCTGGGCTCCTCATCAACATAAGACTGAGTGAAGAGCATTTCAATCAAACCAAAGTCTACTGGCTGCTTCCTCTGAGCTATTGAAGGAGGTTTGGACTCACTAGTTTCACCCAGCTGGAGCGTCATATTCCTACTATATAGGATGTTCACCCTCCTGCCGTTACTGGAGGCAAAAGGAGAGAAGGGATCTGCGACAGGAGAAAAGAACAGACAGTTTAAGGTATCCTCCAACAGACAACAGCACTTTTTCAGGCAGTTGTTGTATAGTTCTCAGCGATCTGTAGACAGGCCTGTGTTGTTATTCCTCACCGTTGGACTGGTCTCTGAAGGTTCGAGTGCTGGCCCAGGGCAGCCTGACACAGTGTGGCCCTGGAGGGAGGGCTGGGCTTGGGGAACAGCTGCTCATAGTGCTGGGGGATGAAGCTGGTGGTCACATTCCCTGCCTCAAACTCTGGGTGGCCAGACAGACTCAGCAGGAAGTCAATATTGGTGTTGAGGCCTACAATCTGCCGGGATCAGTGGTCAATCAATCATCAGTTCCGACACAGAAATACTCAGTGGGATGTGCCCAGTATGTTTATAATGTTAATACTCTTACGTTGTACTGACGTAAGCAGTATCTGAGCTTCCTCAGAGCAGCAGAGCGGTCCTCTCCCCACACCACCAGTTTAGCGATCATGGGGTCATAGTGGGCTGACACTTCATCTCCTGAGAGCAGAGACAGGTACATAATCATGTGGATATATCAACTAGAGGTTGACCGATTAACCGGCATGGCTGATTAATTAGGGCCGATTTCAAGTTTTCATAACAATCGGTAATTGGCATTTTTGGCTGCCGATTACATTGCATTCCATGAGGAAACTGTGTGGCAGGCTGACCACCTGTTACGCGAGTGCAGCAAGGAGCCAAGGTAAGTTGCTAGCTAGCATTAAACTTCTCTTATAAAAACAATCAATCTTCACATAATCACTAGTTAACTACACATGGTTGATGATATTACTAGGTTAACTAGCTTGTCCTGCGTTGCATTAATTTATCATCGAATCACTGCCTACTTCGCCAAACGGAGAATGATTTAAGCGCATTCTCGGAAAAAACACAATTGTTGTACCTAACCATAAATATCAATGCCTTTCTTAAAATCAATACACAGAAGTATATATTTTTAAAACCTGCATATTTAGTTAAAATAAATTAATATTTGCAGACAATATTAATTAACTAGGGAAATTGTGTCACTTCTCTTGCGTTCATTGCACGCAGAGTCAGGGTATATGCAAAAGTTTGGGCCGCCTGGCTCGTTGCAAACTAATTTGCCAGAATTTTACATAATTATGACATAACATTGAAGGTTGTGCAATGTAACAGCAATATTTAGACTTAGGGTTGCTGCCCGTTTGATAAAATACGTAACGGTTCCGTATTTCTCTGAAAGAAAAAACGTTTTGTTTTTGAAATTATAGTTTCCGGATTTGACCATATTAATGACCAACGGCTCGCATTTCTGTGTTTATTATATTATAATTAAGTCTGATTCAATAGAGCCGTCTGACTGAGCGTTTGCCAGCAGCTCTTAGCAATGCTTGCTTCACAGCGCTGTTTATGACTTCAAGCCTATCAACTCCTGATATTAGGCTGGCAATATTAGAGTGCCTATTAGAACATCCAATAGTCAAAGGTATATGAAATACTAATGGTATAGAGAGAAATAGTTGACGCGTCATAATTCCTATAATAACTACAACCTAAAGCTTCTTAACTGGGAATATTGAACCACTAGCTTTCATATGTTCTCATGTTCTGAGCAAGGAACTTAAACGTTAGCTTTTTTACATGGCACATTGCACTTTTACCTTCTCCAACACTATGTTTTGTATTATTTAAACCAAATTGAGCATGTTTCATTTTTTATTTATGTATTACATTAAGTTAAAATAAGTGTTCATTGAGTATTGTTGTAATTGTCATTATTACAAATATATATATATATATATATAAAAATAACAATATTGTCTGATTAATCGGTATCTGCTTTTTTTTGGTCCTCCAATAATCGGTATCGGTATCAGTGTTGAAAAGTCATAATCGGTCGACCTCTAATATCAACAGTACTGTCTGACAGCTGTGTTAAATAGGTGTAAGTAGGTCCAGGTGAACTGGGTGTACTGTACCTTCCCTGACGCCTGTCTCGATGCGTGTGCACTCGTCTGCCAGGGGTGTAGACAGATGAAGGAGGGGTCCTGCCCCAGGGAGGAAGTCGTTGTTGGGGTCCTCAGCGTATATCCTGGCCTCAAACGAATGGCCCATCAGTTCTATCTCCTCCTGCAGGAGGGGCAGCCTCTCACCTGCAGCCACCTGAGAGACAAGTGAGAAGAGTACACAAACGTCAGGGTGGTGCGTTTACAAATTGTTAACCAAATCTATATTCAGATTGAAATCCTGCTATCTCTGGGATCTCTAAAAGAGCTAATAAATACACTCAACATATTACAACACATTGATGTCCCCAACAACCCCCTTCTGTTGGCATTCATCTCCCTCTTTCTTCCTTACCCTGAGCTGCCACTCCACCAGGTCAGTACCAGTGATCATCTCAGACACAGGGTGCTCCACCTGCAGACGCGTGTTCATCTCCATGAAGAAGAAGTTGTGCTGTGCATCCATGATGAACTCCACAGTGCCTGCATATAGACAGGGACATACATGTGGTTGTTACACCAGTGCACAGGATGGCGCAAAGCAAACAGGTGTTACAACAGAATATTTTTTTTCACACCCTTTAGTGGGCGAGTGTTCAATGCCCCCCAAAAAAACAATGGAAATTGAGGACTCTGCATCTCAGCATGCAAATATTAATTATTTGTGTAAGGTTTGAGGTCAATTCTCTGTTCACCTGCTCCCACATAGTTGACGGCTTTGGCTGCTCTCACGGCTGCCTCACCCAGTTTCCGCCTCACGTCCTTGCTAATTCCAGGCTGCAAGCACAGGTGCAAACACAAAAACACTACAAATCATTAACACACACATACAGTCACACAGACTAGGGAGTGCAAAACACAGTGCATCAAGCCTCCTATCCAGCAGACAGCCATTCACACAGGAAACCAAGACATGTTGTAGTGCTGAGAGCAAAATTATGGAGGTAGCTGTATCATAGCACTTACACCTGGTGCTTCCTCAATGATCTTCTGGTGCCTTCTCTGCACGCTGCAATCCCTCTCAAACAGGTAGACAGCATTTCCATGCTGGTCCCCAAAAACCTGGACCTCCACATGTCTGGTGAGTGAAGGAAGATCTGTCACAACATCTAAACAGGGGTGTAGTCTGAACCTTAAACATAAATAGATACAGAGTGTCTTCTACATACCTGGGGTCCTCTACAAATTTCTCCACTAGCATGACATCATCATTGAAGGACTTGCGAGCCTCTCGTCTCGCAGACTCAAGCTGCTCATGGAAGTCTTCAGCGGTGTGTGCAATGCGCATTCCCTAGATAAACCAATCACAACCGTAGGAGCCTTAAGACACAAACACTATCATTCCATGAAACAATCCTTTCTGTGTGTGCATCTTACTTACTTTACCACCCCCGCCACGCACAGCCTTTATCATCACTGGGTAGCCTATCCTGACAGCCTCAGCTTGGAGCTTCTCATCCGATTGGTCCTCTCCGTGGTAACCCTCGATGATAGGAACACCCGCAGCTGACATTATGTATTTTGATGTACTAGGAAAAATAAATCGATTTCTAAGATGTAACTTTTGAATAACTAGTATTCAAATCAGACTTACAACATACAACACTGAAGAGTGACTTTAAAGAGAAGTCATTCATTGGCCACGCCCACCACATCCCCCTCACTAACTTCACAACTGCTGCTAAAAAATATCCTAGGGGACACTGTCATTTAAAAGGTAGATACAGCAAAATAAAGTTCCCACAAGCAGCCCCGCAGATATTGAGATGAGCGAGATGCAACACAGTCACACAGTATCTGTGCATGTTCACAGGTTTGCTTCACACTGTTACAGCGTGGTATCCATGGCACCAACACAGCAGAGACGTTGTGCCTCGCGCTTCAACACTCTTAGTTGAGGAAATTGACCCACTATGCCATTTACTTTCTGCATCTATGTCATATCGCTGAGTCTACCTTTAACTATACCTTTTGATACCCATGTCTCTGATAGCAGATGATGGAGGGCCAATAAAGATGATACCCTCCTGTTTGCATGCCTCAGCAAACTCTGTGTTCTCTGACAGGAAGCCATATCCTGGGTGGACAGCCTATAACAAAAACACCATTCATAAACGTATTCGTCAGATATAGTCTGAATTGTGACTTTGAGAAACTGGGGATTTGCATAATGAATGAGTACTGTAAATACAATACTGCACTTGACAACATACATGTGATCCAGACCTCTTGGCAACCTCCATGACTTTCTCCATGGACAAGTAACTCTGCTGGGATGCGGCTGGCCCAATGTTATAGGCCTCATCTGCCTAAGAAACATGAGAAGCCCCATAAATACAGCTGCATCTACAAACTTATACTGACAGAGGGGTCAAAGTTTCAACCTTTAGCCTTGACATACCATGGCCACATGCATGGAATGACGATCTGCATCACTGCACTGTATACTGCCACAGAGCGCACACCCATCTTCTTTGCTGTTCGCATCACACGGCAGGCGATTTCTCCTCTGTTGGCAATGAGGACTTTTTCTATCCTGCCTTGCCCTAGAGGGAAAGAGTGATGATGTAAAGCATACTAATCGAGACAACTACAATGCTTCCTCTGCAGTTCAATCTACATGGCGATTAATAACTTCACAAAGAGATATTCAATATTGCTCCATGTTACTTACCAATTGAGGCAAACCGCACAAATCCTTTGGTCCATATCAATTTCCTAAAATGAGATAATAAAAGAACACTGCAGGACACGGACCTTGATGGTTGAAAAGGTCATGTAAAGAGAGCACCTTGTTACAGCTGTTTACATCAATGAATGGCTTTCAAGGGCATGCTAACTGTACCATGTACTGAAGAGCAGTTTGTTTGTCCACAGCTGGCTAACACTCGTATTCATAATGATCATTGCTCAAAGATGATAACTAGTTGATATAGAACTAAATGCATTAAATTAACTGCCCATCGCTTTGGAAACAAAACATTTAACAGTTCAACTGGTTAACTACCTAGCTGTTATGCTAAGTTAGCCAGCCAGCTACCTTTATTTAACCAGAATCGGTGGATAATTTTTAAGAAGGGTAAGTAGTCTAGTTAGCCATGTTGACACACACAACATATGGCTTAATCGTTTTGGCCAACATGTGCTAGGGTTGTTTAACCATTTTAACACTAACGTTAGCTAGCGTCAAGAAGCAAACGAGCTACAATCTTGCGCGTTGGGTTTGCTGACTAGCTAGCTAGCCAACTGTCTTGACAGAAAACTATCGACATCTTCTAATCTTAGCAGTTTATTTATTCAAAATAGCTAACATGCAGTTATCGTAAACGTAACACAACATATGACACGCATTATCGACTTACTGTTGAAATATTCTTAAACCCTGTAGGGTTTGAACATTCAGGACAGAAGCCATGTGAAACAGTCAATAGCTGGCTAACGCGTTAGCTGAATAAGAGTTTGCCTTTCAAATATATTATTTCGATTTACCATTTAAAATGTAGCTGGTTAAGATACTGCACTTTACAATACGTATTATCAACTAAAGTTGATCGGTGGAAATGGTATTATATGAAACTATAGGCCGAAACATGCTTAGTTTGGTGAAAATCGCTACAAAGTGACGTAAACGACTAAATTCAATTTGCTGCGTGCTTCTCTCTTGTGGACGCGTAGGATGATCAACCAATAGAAAATGCCGAGACAGAGGCCGGGCAGAGAGGAAGAGGCAAAGCAAGACGTTTTACCAAATCAAAGCAACATTTTATTGGTCACATGCACATGGTTAGCAGAAGTTAATGCGAGTGTAGCGAAATGCTTGTGCTTCTAGTTCCGATCATGCAGTAATATTTAACAAGTAATCTAACAATTTCACAACAACTACCTTATACACACAAGTGTAAAGGAATTCATAGAAATAAGTACATACAAATATATGAATGAGCGATGGCCGAATGTCATAGGCAAGATGCAGTAGATGGTATAGAGTACAGTATATACATATGGGATGAGTAATGTAGGGTATGTAACCATTATAAAGTGCCATTGTTTAAAGTGACTAGTGATACATGTATTACATCCAATTTTGTATTATTAAAGTGGCTAGAGATTTGAGTCAGTATGTTGGCAGCAGCAACTCAATGTTAGTGATGGCTGTTTAACAGTTGGATGGCCTTGAGATAGAAGCTGTTTTTCAGTCTCGGTCCCCACTTTAATGCACCTGTACTGACCTCGCCTTCTGGATGATAGCGGGGTGAACAGGCAGTGGCTCGGGTGGTGGTTGTCCTTGATGATCTTTTTGGCCTTCTTGTGACATCGGGTGGTGTCGGTGTCCTGGAGGCCAGGTAGTTTGCCCCTGGTGATGCAGACCTCACTACCCTCTGGAGAGCCTTACGGTTATGGGCGGGGCAGTTGCCGTACCAGGCGGTGATACAGCCCGACAGGATGCTTTCGATTGTGCATCTGTAAAAGTTTGTTAGTGTTTTTGGTGACAAGCCAAATTTCTTCAGCCTCCTGAGGTTGAAGAGGTGCTGCGCCTTCTTCACCATGCTGTCTGGGTGGGTGGACCATTTCAGTTTGTCTGTGATGTGTACGCCGAGGAACTTAACTTTCCACCCTCTTCACTACTGTCCCGTCGATGTGGATAGTGGGGTGCTCCCTCTGCTGTTTCCTGAAGTCCACGATCATCTTTGTTTTGTTGACATTGAGTTTGAGGTTATTTTCCTGACATCAAACTCCGAGGGCCCTCACCTCCTCCCTGTAGGCCGTCTCGTCGTTGTTGGTAATCAAGTTTACCACTGTAGTGCCACAGATAGAACAACGTTAGTTACGACACATATTTGGTTTGTCCACAAAAAATAAGCACACAAAGTGAGGCATTTTTGTATGGAGGTCAATGAGCGTGTCGAATTTGGACAACTAAAAAAAGTAATTGCTAATTTACTACGTGAGGCTTATTTGATATAATAGAAGTTTCGTAATGGTTAGGTTGTTACTCATGTACTGATTGATATAAGTGGACGCACGGGGCATTTCATCAATCAATATTTCAGAGTTGCGCCTGTTGTTATACATAGATAGAGAACTCATCATGGATATAACCCGTTTTAAAATGGACATTGCCGTTTAGGGCTTGCACCATTTTAAAGTAGTCAACTGGGTTGGGGATTCCTATTAGTTAAGGGCAATCAGCTAAATGTTGATGAAGGAAATTACCTAATTTAAAACGGAGATAGCCTCAATGGCACTACCGATGCTGTCACAGACACCTTTAATGGTACAGATTCAAAGATGAGTCTTCTATCTCTATGGTCTGTTGGTCACATGCATATCTGCCCTCTCATTGACTAAAATGATCCCACCTGATCTAGCCTCCTCCCGCCTGACTTCCATTTTTGAGGACATGTATTTTTCCATTGTTAGATCAGTAAATCGGCTATCTTTTCAATATTGTAAAGAATATTGTAAAGTTACAATATAATAGCTAATCTTGGGGCGTGGTGATCCAATAAGGAGAGGTCACAGTGTTGACACTTTGGAAGTACATTTGTTTGAGAGGTTCCAGACATCATTTCCACCATCTTGCAGAACAGCCACAATCAGGGGTGGGCTTGGTTGGCCCAGGCCTACCCACTGGGGAGACAGGTCCACCCAATCAGTGACATATGCGCATTGAGGAATATGTCACTGTGCTTCTATGGCTAACAGTATAGCTTCCGTTCCTCTCCCCTACCTGGGCTTGAACCAGGGACCCTCTGTACACATCAACAACTGACACCCACAAAGCATCGTTAACCATCACGCCACAAAAGCCACGGCCCTTGCAGAGCAAGGGGAACAACTACTTCAGGTCTCAGAGCGATTTGACGTCACCCGATTGAAACGCTATTAGCGCGCACCACCGCTAACTAGCTAGCCATTTCACATCGGTTACATATGCACCATGCTACTGCCTATTTAATTTGTTCATTTAGCAAACAATTTAGCTCATAACCCAGGGCCTTTATCTCAGTCAGTATATTTGAGCTTTAATTAGCTTAAAAAATGCTAAATGTTTATCTCGACCTCATTGCAAAATGTGTAGAATAGCAAGAGATTAGCTATAAAACTGCACATGTTCCTGTCTGCCCCATGGCAAAATTTGAAGAGAGGAATTGCAGTAAATCAGCTTTAGAACGGAAATATTTTCTCTCATTTTTTATGGCAGGATGTGTAGAATTACAGGAAGTTCGCTTATTTTTTAAATAATAATGATGATTCTTTTGCAGGCCCACCCTCCAACAAATTTCTGGCTACGCTACTGTTACAGAATTAGCTCTTTTTGGACAGTGTGTTTTTATAATAAAGCATGCAAGAAATCTATACTTATATGTGAACTTGAAAATAATACATTTCAATCGTGCTGGTTAAAGCCACACTTTTAATAAGGGAATATGAGCACTCTTTAAACAAAATATAATTTCCCCAAAAAAATATAATTAGCATGCATCATGATTCAATTTGCTGACCATATTGGCTGATTATGATTGTAAACTTACAGAGTGTTTTCCTAGAAGTATTAACCACATTCACATATTTTTACTGTAATAATATTATTTCTATTTTATTTGCAAACAGAATTAAATATTAAAAAACAACAATAAAAAGGTTCATATTGAGTCATGGATAAAAATACTAAAAAGCATCTAGGAAATACAAAACATGGCTATAAAAAGCATTCATGTTATGTTTGCATGAAGTCTTCTCAGATCCTGTCATAGCCAGCTTGTCTACGATTGTTCCAGATGATCAGGAAGGTCAGGACAGCAATCAGGAGGAGTCCCACAACCGTGGCACCAATAATGATGGGGAAGATCCTCTTGTTGAAGTCAGCCCAGCACTCAACCTCTGAAATGCCATAGGGGGGACAAAAAAAATACATATATTGTTTATGAAACTTGAAAGGGAAAGAAAATCCTGCAATTTCAACAACTCAAAGACCAGCATTAGCTTCCTGAAACTAGCTTCTTAAATACTGGTTCAAAAAAGACAAAATACCATTTCCCTAATACTCCAAAGGAATCACTTGAGGTCTGATCTCACTGACGTATAATACATGGAATAATAATTGTCCTACTTATAATAACCTAACATGCAAATGAGACAGAAAGAGACCTAGGCTGTAACTATGACCCAGTAGACTGGAATGACTTGCTTGAAACCTTTCAGAGCTACTTGATGGCAACCAAACATAGACAGATGCAATTCAATATATTGAACAACACATATTTTACTCCACATAGACTGCATTTACTTGATAATAAGATAACTGACACATGTCTTAGATGTAAGATAAATACAGGAGATTTACTGCATATGTTGGAGTTTTCCCTTCCTAGATCATTTAAAAAATATATATCAGCAAAATGTACTTCAAAATGACCCCAGGATGTGGTTAACTTTTTTTGCAAGTTTTTTAAAACTTTGTAAAGTAAATGTAATGTAAAAATAGAAGCACAGTATTGATTTTGTTTTGACTGATTCTGTTACATTTTACAATATTTTTTAAAATAATAGTATTTAATCTGGATCTTAACACTTGGATAATTGTTTCTGAGGGGCCAAAACGGTAAAACATTACCGTTACAATATTACATTTAAAAGAGCATTATACCATAAATATGCTTACAGAAAAATAATAAACAGAAGGCTTTCGTAAATCATGAATGAAAAGGTCCACAAAATGTAAAAATCGACATACCCTCTCCAAACTTCCCATTGGTGAGTTTGAAGGCTTGGAACTGAAGAGGCCCAAGCTTCACTCGAAGGTTTTCAGCCAGATGAAACTCGGTCTGAGAATTACACTTGAGGCTGTGGTCAGCAGCAGTTGGGAACAGCTTTTCATGTTCTATCACCCCAGGATAGTTTTTATTTCCTAATGGTGAAAGAATATGCTCAGCCTTGTTTTTCTAACAATGAAAAATCAGTTGAAAAATATCCATGCATTTTTTTTCAAATAATGTGTCTAGTTGTGAGATCATGTTGGTCAACTCACCTTTGCTTGGTGCCAAATTAGCTCTGACCTTTGACACATAGGATATGTTCCCTTCCTGTGGGAGGAAAAATAGTTAATGATGTGCATTAAATAAATAAATCATTGTTTTTATTATAAGCCAAACATGCAAATCATCATGCAAATGCATTTGAATGAGTTTGCTTCTGCTCAGAGCCATATATAGATATAATGTATTGCTCTGCTTCTGATCGTTATATGGAACAGTTGTGGTCAACCTGTGATTATTCTTAGTTATCATCTCAGAGTCGGAGAGGAAAAAACTTGACCAGTTATAAGGTGATGGATGTGGTCATATGCATTAGACATCATGTGTGGCATGAGAAGATGGAAGTTTCTGAATTTGTACCTTTGCAAAGGTGAGATCCAGATAGCCTCCCTCTCCTACAATAGCCAGGGAAAGAACGGCCTCTTTTTGACCACATCTACCCGTAGCGAGGGTGGTGGAAGGGTCTAAGTTGAAATAGGAAGCTTTCTGAAAAAGGATCAACATACCATTGGATTGGAAAAGGACAAAAGCAATATCAAACAAGTGATGATGTAGGAACAAGTAATTATTGTTATAGATTTAGAGCTACTTAATAATATAGTATCATAATGAGTGTACGGTTGAACTCATGACCAAACATAGTAATGTGTATGAGAATGGCCGTTTTCTTTCCTTCACAATTTAGGTGACAAACCACATGATGTCTCACCCCTGATAAAGAAGTGCTGAAACACAAACAAAAAGTGCTGAGAAAGTGATTGTCCCTACCTTCTTCTCAATAACTATGTACTCCACTCCCATGGAGACCTTGATGCATGGCTTGCCTGCGGTGTCATTCAGCACATAGTTTCCGGTGACAGGAGTGGTCTCTTTGGGCTGAAGAACAGGGAGGCTTGATTGCTCGGTGGGCTCAGGGTTGTTTAGGCCAGACTCATCTGTGGTGATGATGGTCTGGTCCAATGCAGCAGTCATAAGGCTGTTTCCTGTGAAACGGTGTAGTGTGTGAAGTGTGAAGTGAAACAGTTTACAGAAACCATAAACCCAGGGCAACATTCACATGCACAATTACAGATCCCCCTTAGGTTCATCTTATTTTTTACAATAAAATTAAATAAATAATTGTAAAAATGTTTTGAAGTAGCCATGATTATGTCTGTAAAATGTCATGCAATTTTACCTGCAATGATTTAGACTTTTTAAGAGTACACTTCTACTCTTTTCTAACATTATCTAAGAATCAAATTCAGATTCAAATGGCCTGCAGTATCAACTTATATCAGACTACCACTACCACCGAATAGATTAGACATTATTAGACATTATTAGATAGAGGTGCATGCAACTCACCCATTATGATCGCAACCAGTAGAACAAGTATTGTTTCACGATGCATGTTTTTTCTGAGTTTGTCTGTCATCTTCTGTGTTCAGTTGAGTATTTGTGTTGTGACCAAATGTATGAGGTGTGATATGGGGAATTCATCTCCAGACGACCAAAACGCCTTGTTCAAGAGATGAGTGCCTTCAGGGGGAGGGGCAAAGAGGGTTTTATTTTTAAATGATTTATGAGCTATCTTTAAATGGCTGATATACCCTATATGATGTGACTAACTTTACCTTGTGCTGTTGCAGGTCAGATATCTTGTTATTTGTGTCTACTCAACTCTTTATCTAAAAAGATAGCGTTAAAGTAGGTTGGTTCAAAGGACATGTTGATTGAGCAGTTTCTATGACAATTACTTGTTTGAATTAATCCTGAGTTACAGGCTTTAGCCTCTAAATTGAAAATATGAGGAACATTTTTTCTATTGGTTTATCAAAGATTGTATTTGTATCATACCTGGACCATGATGCCTTTATACACTGATTCTATGATTGGTTCATGTTTATTGCACCGGAGCTGTGGTTGGATTCTGGGAATGGCTGCGCTGCTGGGGAAATCAAACTGTGTGTTAGCAGGCATTGGATGCATTTAGGGTCAAAGGTAGGGAGGGACAAAGTATCTCCTAAAATACACATTACTGCAGCAATGTGTCAATGCAAGTCAGGATTCATTTTGGATTGACAAACTGACAAGCATTTTTGGAAAGGGTCATGTTCACTCATCCAAGTACTTTATAATGGGAGAGAGGTTGTCCTATTGCCTTCCATTTACATCTTAATAACACAGACTTCTACTATTGTATTACCTTCTGACACACACTAATACTAAAGTAATATGTATGTTTACTTTAGAGATAAATCATTTGTTTTGGTTAGACCAAAAAGTTTTGATAAAGTCATGAAGTTTATTTATTACAGGAAATTAATTTGTGATGTTTCATTTGACCAGCACATTCACAGAGACGTTCAAGGTTTTATTCCATAAATTATAGAGGAGACAGGACAATAAACCCTCCCCAGGCAGTTGACTCCTTGATAGATCTTTTGAGATGGGTAACGAAAACAAACTGGTGTCACAACAAGTGACTGTAGAAGGATAATATGATTTATAACATGTCCATCATTTTTCTTGCATGCCATAAACTCTCCACAACTCAGAGACTGATATAGATTTTTCAAAGAATGCAGGCATGGTGGTGACAGCAGATAAGTAAACATTTACTCTGTTGTCACTGGGACTACCTGGATGCCTTTCTGATTGTGCACTGTCTCATTTTATTTGAACAGGTCTGTGTAGGCGAATAGACTACAGCCAATCATTTCAGAGTTAGGAGTCCAGTAAGGAACGAGATCTGGTCTCACATTTCCTTCTCTCCGGACCTGGGACATACATGTCTTTGTTATGAAGCTGGGAGTGAGGCTATGTGTGCTGGTGATCTCTCTCCAGCTTTGGGCTCTAGGACAGAGACAGGAGCTTGAGCCAGAGCAGGTCCTTGTGTTCTGTGATGACAAAGACGTGGAGGCAGCTGTGGACTTGGCCCTTGTCAAGTACAATGAGAAGCTTCCTTATGGAAATCAACTAGCACTCTACCAGATTCTGGAGGCCTCAACGGTAGGTGACATAATAATAATATATTGAGAACATTGTTATTTATACTTAGTTATTTATCCAGTCCTTTTTGTATACATCTTGAGTTCATTGTGTTGATGAAGAGAAAATACGAACATTACTACACAGTCACAGTATTTATTGCTTTCCTCTCTTGTAGGCTCAGAGTGACTCGGGCACTCAGTACTTTGTGGAATTCAATGGCAGGGTCACTGACTGTCCAGCAGGGGGAAACAAAGTCTGGAGAGACTGTGACTACCTCTCAACTGGGAACCAGGTAACTTACCTGGTACATTGTTATTAGATGACATCTCTGTGCAATCTGGTTTTTAAATAACAATAAAAAATATATTGTTCTGTTTATTTATCAGGTGCCAACCCCTTGTAATGCAACAGTCCACATGTCAGAGACGGATAAAGAGGTCCTGGCAGTTTTCTGTGACCCAGTTGGTTAGTTTTTCACTTCACACAAAGTAGGACAAGCCAAAGACCACATACAAGTCTATTTATACTTAGAGTTTTTGCAGACAACCAGATAAATGTCAACCAAAGATTGACTCATGTAGAGGAATATTTATATTTGTTGATTTAGATTAGAATCACCAAAGAAATGTGTGGTTAAAATGAATTTCTATACTGACAACCCTCTCTGTTCTCCAGTGGAGGCCCCTGTTGTTGCTGAACGCTCCACATGTCTGGGGTGTCCGAGGGAGATTGATGTGGACAGTGAGGATCTAAAGGCTCCTGTGACATACTCCATCACCAGGTTCAATGCGGATTCTGACTCCAGCCATCACTTCGTCCTGAACAGTGTTGGTTTTGCTACGAGACAGGTAAATCCGTTTCAAATCTCACTCTGAGTTATTGAATGCTACAAAGGCTAGTTGACTACGCCACCTGGTGGAAAGTTGAGCAAGACTCTAAATACCTTGTTCAATTCAAACCTGATTCACACTGTAGGGCCAAACTGAGCTGAACTAGGCCAGGGCTGATCTGGTTACGCATCTACGATAGCTGCTGGAACCATACTGGAAAGGACCATGTGAAAAGAGAAGATCAGAGCCAGTACGGTACAGTTCTAGCCCTAAAGTGTGAATCAGGTAACCGAGTGACCAGTTGGGATCAGGGGTGTTAGGCCCTAGAACAGTTAGCAACAACACAAATCTTTTAAAGTTACCTACTTTTGAAAAAATATAATTGAAGTTAAGTGTCTTTGCTCATCCTTTCCACTGGAAATATTCCAAATCATCTCCTTGGCTCTGGAATTAGTGGGTGTGGTGTGGCTATATTTACCTCTATGGGTGTGACCCTTGGACTGCACTGTACTTATTTGCGTTAGGAGTGTCATTCCAGAATCCACTGGGGGGAGGGCGGCTCAAACTAATGTCTTTGAGTAACTTCTTTCACATGCTCCTCTTAGGTGGTTGCTGGATTCAGGTATAGACTGATGTTCGATATGAGGAAAAGCAATTGCTCCAAAGCGGACCACAAAGAGCTGAACGATGAATGTCATCCAGATGCTGAAGATGTGGTAAACCACAATGGAGCTCATAGTATTTTTTGAATAGGCTACAATATATATAATATGATTCTGCTGTTGTAATACTTCTGAAAGGAAATTAAATAGTTATACTTTTTGGAGAGAAACAAACCCATACCATTCAATGTGGTATCATAACATTCCATTGTAATGCTATGTATCATGAATGCTTGTCCCTGCCATCCTGTGTACCGTCTCTCTAGGAACTTGCTCACTGCAATTCTACAGTAGATGTGGCACCTTGGAGACATGAGACTGCAGAAGCAAATGTGGAATGTGCACCAGGTCCCCTTCAGAATTTTGTGAGACATTCTGCAAACTATACTACTATAGCATATCAATGATGCTCCGAAAATATGATACATTAATAGGGTAGTGATGTGTAGCTATATATTTTGGAAATTTGTGCTAAATGGAGTATTTTGACCAGGAAAATTTTTCCATTCACAGGAAGTCTTTAGAAGAAGGCCTCCTGGATGGTCTCCCTTGAGGAACTTCAACAATTTTGCCGAAGCAACTCCAGCCTCAACTGCTTCAGCCAAAGAGGAGTCTTTAGAAGACTCTCAGGAGCTCAGCCTGACTGCTGTCACCACAGCTAGCAGAGACCCAGAGCCAGCCATGCCCCCCACCACTACTGCAGAGAGCCCTTTCCACTGCCCCTCCAAGCCCTGGACGCATTTAGTCCCTCTAACAATCCCCAGCCCTGCACAGGAGAAAAGCACAACACCCCCGACAGTGGTAGAGGGGTGCTTTAGTGATTTAGACTTGCTGGGGAAAAAATAAGTGAATGCTGTATAATGCATTTGTATCATAAGCACACCTGCTGATTTGAAATAAAAATAATCATTTAATTCTCTTTTTGACAATGCAGTTCAATCTTACTTTTGCATTTCCTCAAATTTGTCAAAGTACATATTAACTGTTTGGCAATTTGATACTAAAAATAAATAACTAAATGTATGAAATTGTGCTAGGTGCTGTGTTATTCTGTAAAGCAACATACTATCCACAAAAGTAAGTAAGTACTTACTGTAACTGAGAAGTTTATTTGTACATTGTCACGTAACACTCAAATAATTGTAGTCAGTCTGGATACAATGCAAGTATTTAACTTAGAAGCAAACAGAAACAAAGAATACTGTATTTGATAATGCAGGTACAGTATGTCATGGGTTAGAGGTTGGATTATTATTAGTTGTTCCTAGTGCCAAACTTTCTTTATAGCTGCTTAGCAGAATAAATAAAAGTATATTATTTTAACAAACTCATGCAGGATGGCTGTGTAATAATACAATCATAGTAGCTTTGTTGATAGTAATGACAAAATATATGAAAAATACAATTCAATACATCTATAAACCTGTATTAAATGAAGAGATTTAACCACTCCAGATGTTTCAGTAAGACAAAAAATGACACTTGAATCTTTTCTTAAATAACAAATTGTTTACATCATTTACACATTAAAATTGGTTATTTCCTTCTACATCATCGTATGGCCCCAAGTCAACACGTATTTTAGAATCTCCAACTGTAGAGACTTGAAAGATGACCAAATGTTAACATTCACAATCGGTATGGATTTGCCTGTGCTAACCCTCAGTGCTATATACCACATGGCTATGACAGCTTCGTTTTCAACATACAAACATGGTTCAGAACAATTACATTTCAAGTAAAACTTTTGAAGCTGAAATATGAAAAGTTATCTTTTCTAACAAATGATGTTTCAAGTACAGCATCACAATATCTTCCCTGGTGCTGTTCAGCAAGTGGAAAAGGTTTACAAAGCATTTACCACACTCACTCTATTACATTGACATTATGAATGGGCTTTTAAATGGGTCCAGCCCAAGAAAATCTATAACCTGTACAGATCCATATTAATGCACACACACAAAGTTAATACAACCATGCAATTAATGGCATTTGAAGAGCTAACAAAAGGCTGGTGACTACTATAAGCGTCTAATGCATCTGACAAATCTCAGATAGAAAGGGATACTATTGCTTATGCTTAAAAAAGACCTGCACTCAAACTACTGTAGGACCAAAGGCGTTAAAAAAGTGCAAAATCCACCTGCATCAGCAACTGTCGATCTCTATACCAGTTGATTGGTTTACTGCATAAGGGAACAATATGTTTTCAGAAGGCTACTCCCATATCATGAATGCATATGAAGTCTGGAATACCACCACAATAGTATACTTTAGAGAACCTCATTCCCAGGCTATATCTTTAGGAGGAAAGGTCTACTTTTGAGACAACATTTGCAAACATAGGCATTTATAATGCAGTTTAAAGCCATGTCAAGTATATTACCTCTAGGGTATTAGAAATATTAATTGTGACATGTTGTATTTGAGAGTTAGAATTCTGAAATACTAAGCAGGCACAAGTGTCGCTCATTTTTTTCTGGTGGTTTAAAAAGACAGTTTACAATCTAAACACCAAAATCCTATAACCTCTGGTCACAACACTTGTTCACTACATGCCCCTTTCCTCATAACATAACTGATACATATAGAGGCAAATATATGCATGCGTTAGTCCTTAGGCTTTTTATAGTAATGCAGATAACCATTGAGCGATTCACACAACATTAGAGAGACTTAACTTTGGCTTTCATTGAATCAACAAAAAATATTTGAAAAGGGAAAACGAAAGTGCGTATATTTTCTTAGGTTGGGGAAAATCTGCCATAAAGGAGACACTTCTTTAAAATGCCACCTTATTTCTCAACAGCATATATCACAGAGTTACGCTGGAGAATGAGGATACAGGGTTTTTACCCCAAAATTAATGTCCTTCATTTGAAAGGGGTTTGGACTTTGAGAAGCCATTATGGAATAGAAACCTTTCCCACAGCTCCTATTCAGAGTTGCCTAGGTCCAACAATTATCAAAAGGTTTACTCATAATAAAGAATAATCAGAGGGGTCCACTCCACACAGAGAGAGGGAGGGGTGCCCACACAAACAACACTGACTAGCTGCCTTGGGACAGCCTTCATCCACTTTCCAACATGTACAAATAGTTTTATGTTCACATACTGTACTGCTGATTCTCCCCATGCCAACACATAGCACTGTAACATTCGTATAGTTCACAATCCAACTGCACTACTGACATGCATGATGAAAGCATCAGTTTCACGAGGTGACTATGTCTGTCTAGCTTAATGCACTTCTCAACATTCATTATGATGACGTCTCACTGAGCAACAGAGGTATTTTACCATTGACCTCCAAGACACAAGAGGGAGAAATCCAGCCCTTGCTCATTGTACGTCAACTACATTAAGGCTTCATTTTTAAACTGCAAGGTTTTCTTGACAGTGCATTCATTACTTTCTGTACTGTTGTACTTTATCATAGTATCACAGGCTGGGCCCACAGTGTGTGTGTATACACATGCAGAGGTATACATGTATAGGTTTCTAAAAATATACTGTATATATAACCTGCTGTTACCACTAAATATGATGCCAAAGGAAGGAGTATGACAATGGATTTCAAAACTGTGGTGCCAGAAATGACCAGCCAATAGAGCTATTGGGCCACAATGTAACACTTCAAGGTGCTGCCTTTCAGGGGGTTATCTTCTTTTTATTTTTTTTTACAACAGGTGGAGTAGGCTGCACATCTAAAAATGACTGAATTCATACCGTTTTTTTCTGGGATGTTCCGTGCATATTCAAAAGGCATTAACGTTACAGGAAGACATCTATACACGTGACCCTGTAAAGGGGACGGCAAACTCTTCTCTTTTACAAAAAGGAAAGGAACGAGGGAAGATTTATATTCGAAGAAAAAAAGCACACAAAAGGTTAAAAAAAATATTACAGGCAAAAAAACTACCGTTTTAGACAAGGCGAGTTAGTTGGTAAGTTTCTGCAGGGAAAACCAATACAGTAAAAAAAAACGAAAATCACTCTGGATTGTTAAGTGCTCGATAGGATAGTCAAGCATCACCCATTAGTTCATGAGGTTTGGATGTTCCACTCACAGCTGGCTGGTGTGTTTGGCCGGGCAGGGCTGGCAGATGTCCTGCCTGGACTTAGTTAAGCGCGTGCTGGCGGATGGTGTGGAAAATCCAGTCCATCTTGGTGGTCCAGCCGCCATGGTGGGCGTCATTCATTTGCTTCATGAAGTAGTCCAGGGCCTCCTGCTCAGTCTTGTCCAGGGCCAGGGTTTTACGGATGTAGGCGATGTCATCGAAGGACTGGAGCTCGGGCATCCCGGAGCCCAGCATCATGGAGAACAGGTTGATGAAGAGGTTGGCATGCTGACGAATGGCCAAGTAGGCCTTATAGCACATCTCCTGAAATCTGAGACCGAATAGGAGAAGGACAAAATGCATAAGAATCAGTATATACCATTCCCATTGTTCCTTCTGAATTCTCTATAGCCTCAAAATAAGCCTTTGAAAGCATACATTTGGACATTGAAATATATAGTGTTCGGCTGGACATGGTCGATTTAGCAGTACATTTGTTAAAGCAGAAGTATGGGAGAGGGTCTGGAAAATTGGCAGACAGTAGCCTATCAAACACCCAGGGAGACAGAGCACACATTGTTATATAATAGCTGGCTACTGTGTAGACACTAGCTGTCTGCCAACTCCACAACCTTTACATTCAACACTAGACAGACATCCACAGATGTGTCCTTTCACACAAGGGAAAAGGAAGATGGCTACCTCTCAAACTCTCTGGTCTTCGTGCACTCCTGGGTCCCTTTGCTGATCACAATCAAGAAGTCTTGAGTTAGAACAAACGGAACTCGCTCTCGCTTGTAGCCAAATTTCTTTTTCTTGTGATCCAAAAAATGGCCAAAATCTATGTGAAAAAGCTGCAAAACATCCCAGATTAGCATAGAAAAGATAACACATAGCATTTGCAAAAAATATGCATCATGACAATATCTTGTTGTTAACTCAGGTCCTACCTGCCCATCATCCTTCACCATTATGTTACTGTTGTGTCTGTCACCGATGCCTAGGATGAAAGTCGCCACGCAATACCCAGCACAGGATCGCGTAAACAAGTCAACGGCAAGGTCATACCTACAGGCAAGAGTTACGTCAAATCTGAGCTGTGAAACACTATGATATACAATTTTCAAACCAGGAAAGGACCCACACAACATATACAGTTAACTCACATCTCTCCCTTGTTCTTGTCTTTGAGCCACTGGTGTAGTGTTGAGCTGTTGAACTGTAGCGCCCCCTTCAAGCCACCTTTACACTGGATCTGCATGATGGTGTGAGAGCTCCGCACCACCTCGATCAGCCCCACACAGTCACCTAAAGACATGCAGCCGTACGGCAACATCCTGAGGTCTAGACCCTGGTTCTGCCAAATGTTCTCCATGATTCTGATGATCTGAAGTGTTAGCATGTCCTGTCGCAGGTCTGAAACAAACAAGTCATATTCAGTGGTACATGGCAGGATTTAAATACATTCCATCTGTCCAAACTAATCAAGTAGAACTTTACAAGGTAAAGCTATTGTTTAGAACGCAGTTTGATTATAAAACTCGACTCAGACTCACCGTCTCCGTTTTTGAATATGATCTCATTATTCTGGAAGAGGAGCTCGGACATGATGTCAGGGTTTTCCCAGTTGAGCCACAGTGGTCTTTTGGCAGATGACATGATTCTGCACTCCTCAAGCCTGGGCATTTTACCATGAGGAATACATGCCAACAATGGGAGTCATCACGAGGGGCAAGCTACATTAGTTTCATTGATCAATTGTATGAACAGTGTTAGAATACAAGTGGTCTGCACTGAGGGGCCCAGTGGCTGAGCACATTAGTTGACAATCGGTTACAATAACATTTCACATGTTCATGCATGAGCAGAACGTTATGATGGGGAAATAGAATACTTACATTCTCTCTACCTCCACTCTCTGAGGTCAAATGAATGTAAAATTACCACTAGGGACACTAAAGAGTGATTGCGGGCCTTTGCAGCCATTGAATCAGACTGTCCCATCTACAGTTTCAATAGTGTCCATGTTCAGGCATTGGGTGAGTAAGGTATAGGAGTTCCAATGTGGCGTGCCCACCGTATGTTTCCCAGCTGGTGTGCAGGGTTGAGGGGGGAGGTGAAATTCTGCAGGGCATCCATGTAGTCTGGCCTCCTCATCTGCTCCACCAGAAACTTCATCTGCACCTGCAGGACCACACAGAGCAGGCTGTAATGAAGATAAAGCCTCCAATAGAAATGTGAAGCCTCGTTCTCTCTACATTAGGTAAACGAAGCCACTGATATCAGTTTCGTAAGTCAAACAGAAACGTGGAACAGTAAGCTGAAACAGCAGAGATTCTCTAACAGATCATCATGTTGCACAATAAGCATGGGTGTATTGGAGAGAGAGGGAATGATGGGTTACCTTCTGAGTCTCGTCCTTCTTCTCCTGTTTGAGAATGTCGGTGAGGTTGATGAGTTTCTCCATGGCCTCCACTTGTCTGCTCAGGTGCTTCAGGTACATGCCACACGCCCGGCAGTAGGACTCCAGCAGCAGGCCGAACCGCTGACTCACCGTCTTATTGTGCATCTCAGACCTAGGGCACATAGTGAACGGTGAAAGTGGATGAGTTAAAAGGCAATTGCAGTCAGTCAACTCTGTGAAAAGAATGGAATTTACTCTGCAAAGTAACTCTAAGTCACTCACTTTAAGTGCCAGAAAAAGAAGTGTCCTATCCTTTGGTTAGTCAAGGCCTTTTTCAGTAGAAATCGTACCAGTGGGTTATCAAGGTACTGCTCATATTTCAGAACCTGACAAGAGTGGAAATTATGACATTTTATATTTGACAACAGTCCAAACAATCAAAGAAATGTGAGAGGAAGTCAGTTTCTGGACACCAAAGCAAAATAAATCCTACCTGGACCAACTGAATGAGGTACTGAGAGAGTTTATCATCGGTCAAGTACTTCTCAAGGCACCGAACAGCAAAGTCACGGATCATTGGGTCTGGATAGTTACAATCCAGCAGCTCCATGGCTTGCTCTGGTTTTATTGCTGGCCAATCCTTCAGAAGGCAATACATCTAAGAGCAAGAAAAACAACAGTCACGTCGCCACTGCAGCAGTGCTGCAGCAGAAAATGATACAATTCCCACAAGAGTTTCAGAAAATGCTCTCTTGAAAAAAATGTCTCAGTAATTAAAAAACAAATAAGTCACCTGTGCTACTTCATCTCTGGAGTTCCACTTCACAGCCAGCAGGATCTTGGGCAGGATTTCAGGTATATTTACACAGTAGTGCCTGGTGAGTAAGAGAGACAGTAGACATGTTAGTTAAGGCCTCTAGAAGTTGAAGTATGATGGTGACAGAGCTAGTAATGACCTGTACCTGTGCCTCCAGAGGAAGTCCTTCTCCTGCTCTGTGATCTCAGACAGGGGGTCTCGGTTGCACACCTGTTTCAGCTGCTCGTTATCACTGTCCGTTAAGGCGTGGTCTCGCGCCACTCTGTTACTCTGCAGGGGATCAGACGTCACATCAACAACCATATATGGAGTCATTATTTAGCAAGGAATCCTTAGACCGTCTCAATAAATACTTTGTAATGATTTGAGTTACAACTGTGTGTGTGTGTGTGTATGTATGTATGTATGTATGTATGTATGTATGTATGTATGTATGTATGTATGTATGTATGTATGTATGTATGTATGTATGTATGTATGTATGTATGTATGTATGTATGTATGTATATATATATATATATCCATCCATGTATGCCAATACCTGGCCTGATTGGCAGTAGCTGAAACCTAGCTCCCTGGATATGGTCCAGTTAGCATGTCCCTCCACGGTGGTCATGTCTGGGAACTTGACAGGACTGCTGAAGTAGTCAAACTCCAGCTCTAGACAAGGAGTTTCCTGTATGTGTGGAGGAGAGGCATTATACTGTAAACCCTGATGATAAGGACTACAGAAACACAGACTGGTCATGTTAACATGCGAACTAACATGTTTACCCTGTTGGGGTTGGAGCCTGTGACTCCGATGGGGTTGAGTAGGTCCTCCAGGCCGTGGGGTACAGGCCACAGGTTCAGAGCCATTTTACCAGAGACCAGGGTGTGAGTGTAGTCAAACAGGTTGACGTTCCCCCACGCCAGTGGACAGTGCTCCTGAGTAGAGGATCAGAGCCAAAGGGTGGCATTGGTTATTTACACAAATTGTGAATGGCCATCCTTCCACAGACAACAGTGAATACAGGCTTGAGGGAATTTTATATGGGGTACTTGTGTAACTAACACAATCATCCTAATTGCCCCTTGGGGATTAAAAGTCGTACTGAATTGAATTGAAAAGATTAGTAGGCAAGCAAACAGACTTTGTTTTAGTTCAGTTAATTGGCTTCAAGCTGTACAGTAGGTTGCTCACAAAGGACGGCCTTTAGAGGCATTTATCTCTAATTCATCATGGGCACGAAAACCCATCTCCCCGACCTTTAGGTGACATCACTCAGCCCAGGTGTCGGTTACAGTCTTCATACCTACGTTACACAGCCACGATCGCTCCATGCCACAAGTCGATAAGTAATTCAACATCCACAGAGGACACCTCAGGCCATTCAGGTAAGACCTTTGAACACTGTTCTAGCCAGTGGGTATCATTTATATCATTAAAGGTCTGGGGTGTCCGAGTAAATTGAGTGCTTACCTCCTTCGCCCCTTTCCTGCCTTTCACAGAGCAGATGGAGAGACAGAGGCGGGCCGCCCGGGGGATGTCGGGAATGTACATGTCGTAGGTCAGCCACTCGTTCCACCTGGGAGACAAGCACAGCCACAATGAATCACCCTGAACCCATTACAAGTGTTAATATCACAGATCAATACACACCCTCCTCCCCCATTACCATGGGATAAATAGTCACAATATGGTGATGTCTCTTGATGAGCGAGATACTGTTTGTGACACCATGTGTGTTGTGTGTCTGTAATACCTGGGATTAGAGCATGGCACACGCTGCGTGTTCACGTTGTCACACATCTGCTCCCCTCCATGGTAGATGCCGGTTCGCACATAAATCTACATGGACAACAGGAAGAATAGACACCAAAACCCCCTGAAAACGACCAGCATGACAGACATTCACGCCAAGGAGTCTTACAGAAAATGAATTACTGAAAAGTGGCTATAAGAGGAGTTGAGGGCTAGCCAAGCACAGAAATAGAAAACCAATGTGAAAAAGTTGATCTAAAACAATAACCATTGTCAAGTACCTTATCTATATCCCGAATGTTCACATTCACGTATGTGGCACAGAGCACTCGTATCCGCAGGGTTCCGTTGATGGTCCACAGAGACTTGGTGGAGGACTCTCCGTTCATGTACGGGGTGGCGGTGGAGATGCGCCGGGCGTACGAGGGCATGGTGAAGTTGTCCATGGGTAACTGAGAATAAAGGCTATCCTTCGCCATCAGCATGAGGTTGGGCATCCTGCCAAGCATGATGCAACTCCTCACATACTGAAAGGGAAAAGGAATAGGATTAAGATACATGATTAAGCAATATAGACCTGAGTCAGAACTAATGTTAGGCTTCAATGTGTATGCATTGGTTACATGCACACTAGGGCCCAACAAACCTTATATTGACTCAGGGGGCATTTCTCCAGGAGGTACTCGTCACAGCCGCACACCTTGAGGATGTACTTGCCCTGGTACTCCTGCACACACATCTTGAGTTGTTCAGGGGACAACAGCATGCTCCTGGTCTTCTTCCTGATGGCCTCAGCTATCACCTGTTCTGGCACACAATCATGGTTGATCTTCAGGGTGTATTTCTGCTTGTCATTGTTGGGTGAGACAATCACCCAGATCACTACAATGATTTGACCTATAAAATAAGCCACAGAAAAGAGAATAAATCAGAATATTACTCCACACAGGCTGAGAACAGCCTTGAAATAGATTATCATGAAAAGGAATAAGGATCATTTTGTTTGTTGCCTATTAAAGTGTCAGCCTATGTGTTGACAAAGTAGAAAAGGTTGTTGTTTGACACCCACTAAATGTGCCTTAGGCATATTGCAGCATCTTGACATTACATAGCTTGATTTGAATTACCTTTGTCCAGTTTGCCATGGATGTGCTTTGGAAGTTCTTGTGTCGATTCAACATTGGGAGGGTAGACATATAAAGCCCGACTATGGGGTCCATTGGCATCTCGGAGTTCTACTGAATCCTTACAGACGTTAAGAATATTCCTCCTGAAGTCCTGCACCTCAGGGTCCTTTACTAAATCAAACTCGCAAACAGGCATACCAATTGCGAATCCTAAAACAAAAGAAACTCACTTACTGATACTGTATGTTTTGGAGGAAAATGTAAGCATGTCATTACGCTCTACAAAGAGGAGGGTAGTAATTAAGTCTTACCAATTTCTCTGTTCAGAATTTTCTCCTCTCGGTTACCAACCGGTTCAATGACCTTCAGAAAAGGCTGAAAGAGCCTGAGATCACATAGTCTCCTAGTTTCATCGTAGAACTCCTCTCGCTCTGCCTCCTGCGTAACACTGACAAATATGTAAGAGGTCTCCTCCTGTAGTAGGTGATGCAGGGGGTACTTCCTGGCCTCCTTGAACACTTCATGTTTGATGGTGATGAGCGTAGCCTCACGGAGGCACTCGAGGGTCAGGATCATCCCGTTTGGCAACAAGCAGTCCACAAAGATCCGGGGGGGCATCAAATGGATGCCCCATAATTCACCAGAAGAAGGTCTAGGAGGCATTTCTGTAGTCCTCCCACACAAAGTTAATAGAAAATAGTTCCTTATCTCCTGAAGTGGAAAAGAGTAACAGTGCATTAGAATTATATGGAAGAAAAACATCATACAGTAGACTATATGCAGTCCCACCTCTTGCTGTCGTGTGACTGTAGTTAATTTTAATTTATAATAATTTGGTGGGCGCTTATATTTGTCCTATTTCACACATGTACAAGTGTGTATTAATACACATGTGAATAGTAATTATTTATTTTTGCATATCCCACTCTCCCCAAGACACCTTGTCAGCTCGGGGATTTGAACTTGAGACCTTTAGCTTACTGGCCCAACACTCTAACCATTACTAGTCTACCTGCCACCCTAAGACCCTCTTGCCCTCACCCCTACTAGACAGAATAGGAACTAGCCACAATTCACCAGTGGAAACTGACCCATCAAAACACAACACCTAATGATAAACTAGCCGATGTTATGATAACTGTGATGATAAATCATGTTTATTTCCATCGATGTCCATGATGATCTAGCCTACTCAGTCAGTCACATGACAGACAGAAGCATTTCTGTCTCCGGGAGTGAAGTTATTTCTCCTCCACATACAGCGAGAGCCAATGAGAGCCAATGACATTTGTGACCAAATACCAGAGAGTGCAACAACATGTAGCCCTATGCTATACAAGGCACTTAACTTTTTCTGCTATCACTGTCTAACATCATTAATGTCAGTAAACATGCAGCTAACAATAACAACTAGGGAAACAGCCATGGTCTGTTCGATATGAAAGGCATCCAGTCTTGTCATCAGGATGTAAGGCAAATGAGGAAGCTTCTTCAAACAGGATGTGGATAAAGGAAACACTAAACCTAGTTTATTTGAATACAGAAACATGTATGGCTGAGGATATAGACGGAAGATATAGAAACTCAGTACCACACTTTATCTACCTAATGTGGATTAGTTAACAAAAGCGGGAAAAATATGAATATTTGATTGAAAAATTGACAAATCAGTGTTGCTTCCTACCTTAAAAGAGCTGGTCTTATCTTGTGTTAAAACCCTCACCCTTCATGTTTCAGATCATCTGATCTCCAGTGTTGTTTTCTGCTGATTGGTAGGTAACCTATCAGCACAGTGCCATTCTCTGAAGACAGAGAGGAAGCATGAGACTCGTTATCACAAAAAGCCCAACAGTAAACCAAATTATGTGATTACAACCTCTCAACAAATGTAGCTAGCTCGAGCAAAAAAACCCATGCAGCAAGGAGTGTGGGTGTGTAGCCAAAGGGGAGATATATAACGCTTCAATCATTCATGTAGCAAATTTCACTAACGTCTACCCTGGTGTTAGGTCCATGATGAGACTGTTATACTTCTGTAGCAAATCAATTTATAGCATACCGTTACTTAAAGCTGTGTAGTAATCTATAGTTGTTTAGCTTCCATCATTTCATTTTTGTTAGCTAGTTAGATACTGTGATTGGTATAGTCGTTATAATCACGACTGTAATTACAGTATGACTATTAACCATATAGCTAGCTAGATCATATAGAAATAACGTTAGTTAAATTTGAAGTCCAGTGTCCATATTGTCTCCGATTGTAAAACGTCTATTATTTTTAGTCAGTTTTTATAGCTAATATAAAAATGTAAAGAATTGACATAAGAAACACTCGTTAGGTAACGTTATAGCTGGCTTCTAGCTAACGTTAGTTGGCATTTACAAGAAAGACATTTGCTGACGTTCCAAATCATAATCTGTTTTGATATTAACTAGCCAACAACATAACGTTAGCTAACATTAGCTAGGCTCCTGTCGGTCTGGTTATTGTCAGCCATTTATCATTTAAATCTAAATATATCTAGCTATTTTACTAAGAATGTAGCTATTATTATTTAAATGCGAGAACGCTTACCAAGACATGTCTACGATGTGACCTCGTTGGCTAACAGCTCGCGCTAGCTAGCTTCCAACTACCTTCTCATGCTTGGTTCCAGCGGGGTTCCAGCGGATGTGTCAGCGGGGTTCCAAGGGTGTTCCAGCGGGTGTTCCGCGGCGCAAGCTGTGTACATTCGATCATGCAGCGCCAGACTTTAGGCTACCTACGACTTGACAGCAGATTTCGCTATAGCAACCATGATGAATTTTGTGTTTTATTTTTAAACAGTCTACAATTTTACCATAGCAATCAGTTGCAATGAAATTGCATGATCAAAAACAAGATACATAGGCATGAAGCCTACCAATCATGTTTTGTTCAAATGCATTAGCTTCAATTATATGACGGCCAGTCAGTAAAACATTTACATTTGCTACCAGCTGCAACGATCATGCACTGGGGGATTTTGGTAGCAAATTGGTTTTAGAGGAGTAGCTGTCCCGCGAGTTTTGATGAGTTTGACGAGAGTAGGTTACAACCTCAAACCATAATATAGAAAATAGCTAATAACATTATCTATGTTAGTTATTTAAAAAATATATGTTTTATTGCATGAACATTTGGTTTCGATAGGATTTTGCAGCTTGTAAGTGTTCAACTGTATAGATATTATGAAGATGAGCCATTGCAATAAACCACGCGGTCAAGCTACCCGACTCCCGGAATTGAATGATCAAGCTAGCCGCGCCTGAATCTGTGCGCCTGCTACTCCATGAATGGCGAAATGGACACATCAAATAGGCTAGACTAGTCGAGTTGACAATCTTTGTGGATTATTGAAGACCAAGGCCCATACTACCGTTATACTGAGTATAAAGCATTGTCAATATGGCATTCCAATGACACCAAAACGTCATTCAAATATATCCTCCAGATCCAATGAGTTCCGTCTGATATCAGATCGGTAAATGTAGTGTAGTGGCGCATACCAATTCGGACGCGGATAGCTTGACCGTGGCTTTCCGAGAGTCGCATAGCTTGAATGCAGTACATGGACTGTACCAACAAGAGAAGAATACACTCACAAACATGTTTTTCAAAGACCCGCCTTTTCCTAAATGTTTTACATATATTGTTACTATTGTCTCGGGGTTTGATTATGATAGGCTTTAGTCTACTAAAATGTAGCCATTTATTTTTTCGCATAGTGTATATCCCCCACACCTCTCTGCTCGTGACACTGAAAACTCACCCCTCCTCTTCTCTGGTGAAAGCAAGGTAGGCTGCTGGATTCTCAGCTGGTTCGAAGTTGGCCAGTATGCAATGATGGCGTTACATGTCAACAATAGAGATGCTTATTATCAGAGTGCCGATTATTACAGAAATTCGCAGCCTTTGAACTATGGGGATACCAGCTATTATTTTTCCCGATTACCAGGTAAGAAAAGGGTCTCATTCATTGCTGTCAGCGACCGTGACACTGCGAATTGATGGATGCATATTTGCAGCCTTCAGCTACAGTGCAACAACCAGTGCTGATTGAATGGGGTTTATCCAACCGGCATCTTGGTATTATAGGTTGTAGTAGGCTAAACAGATATAAATACATTTAGTTGAGGTAGAGCCTACTCGTTGATTTGAAGAGATTCGACCAACAACAGCCATGTTGAAATGACATCTGAAACTAGGTTAGGTTTCCGATCAATTCAACCCCAAAGATATGCGAACCTAAGTTAGTTGATTTGTTATATCCACAGCACCCTCTGTGCTTCTTCCAGTGAAGGTGTGATGCGGTGGACATGTGTTTCATGTAAAACCAACCAAAGTGATAATGGTCAGATCAGTGGGTGTACATTATGGTCTGCTTGTTTAGAGGGATGAACATGGTCTTTGACTGTCTCTGTTCCCAGATCTTGAAATTGAATTCTGTCAACTCTTGTCATTGCACAAGCTCCTTGACACAACATGCTGTGTGTACGTTATTCACATGATGATGATTCGATTAGTTTATTAATCAAATTCACAGGGTCACAGATGTAATTGCAGGGTACAGTGGAATTCTTAAGCTCCGAGCTCCAACAGTGCAGGTCATAAATGAAACAATAATATAATAATAATTTTAATTTAACCTTTATTTAACCAGGCAAGTCAGTTAAGAACAAATTCTTATTTTCAATGATGGCCTAGGAACAGTGGGTTAACTGCCTGTTCAGGGGCAGAACGACAGATTTTGTCAGCTCAGGGGTTTGAACTTGCAACCTTCCGGTTTCTAGTCCAACTCTCTAACCACTAGGCTACCATAATAATGTATATACATATTTACAACTGTAACAATGACAAATGTCCATTGGGGGTTGGGGCAGGGTGAATGTCTGTTTGGGAAGTGGGGAGTGATGAAAGCGGGGAGAACAGGCCCTGGCTCGGATGGCTGAGGTCCTTGATGATCTTCTTGGCCTTCCTGTGACACTTGGTGTTGTAGGTACAATTCTCTGTTGAGCCTTGCAGTCAACGGCGGTGGAGTTGCCATACCAGGCTGTGATGCAGCCTGACCGTATGCTCTCGATGGTGCTCCTGTAGAACACTGTGTGGGCCCTCTGGGACAGGCCAAATTTCTTCAGCCTCCTGAAGTTGAAGAGTCACTTTTGTGCCTTCTTTACCACAGTTTCTGTGTGGTTTGACCATTTCAGCTCCTCTGAGATGTGTACACCGGGAAAATTGACGCGGTTGACCACCCTGTTGATGAGGATAGGGGTGTGCCCAAGTCCACAATCAGCTCCTTTGTTTTGCTTATATTGGTGGAGAGGTTGTTTACCTGGCACCACACCGTCAGAGGGCCTAACTCCTCTCTGTAGGCCGTCTCATCATTGTTGGTAATCAGGCCTACTACTGTCATGTCGTCAGCGAACTTGATGATGGTGTTGATGATGCTGATAATAATTATTATGAATAACAGCTTGGGTCTGGACTTGAGTTAACCTTGTTATCCAGCAATGTTGTCTTAAGTAATTAAGCCAGGTATAGATTGCATACTCTGTCTGTTGTAATGAGATACAATGGCATTGTCCACTGAAATAGGTTGACAGATCTGAGTCTGGTAGGTTTACATCCTTGGTGATGTTATAAATGTTTGATAAGCAGCCTCATTGTGTGCTTTACCCTGATTTGCTGTAGCTTTATTGGTAAAAATATATATTGATAGATTGATAATTTAGCGTTGTTTATTGATACACACTAATTTTAGCCTGTTACCAGAGTCCCCAATTGCTTTCAGCCCATATGCCTCTCTATTTATGTGTATGAATACTTGGGAACAGATTCCCTAAATTAAAATCACTTTGAGCTCATTTCCTGGTGATCGTACAGTCTTTTATGTCCAAGAACAAGTATGTAAGGTATATATATATTTTCTCAGAAAGCTTGGCAGGCCAAATAAAATAAATTTGCCCTGTGGGCTGCCTATAGGGGAACTCTGCGTATAGTCTAATTATCAACCATCCCTCTCTTGAACTGGCAATAATGAGTCCTTTCAGATGGCTAGCTGTCAATAGCCTAACTGCTTTGTTGCCATTTCTAACTAGGCTAACTAATGGGTAAATATTTAAGCCTCAATTCATCTGTTTTATCTGCATGACTGAGTGTTAGTAAAATACCATAAATCTCAGGGTTTTTCAACAGATTTCAATGCTAAAACCAAGTCTCCATCGTGTGTCCCTGCAAGGCATTGAACATAAGAGTTAAACAGGAAGTCTTTATGAGGTCCCTTCAAGCTTTCTCCCTTCAAAGACTAGTCATGCACATCATTCCAGTGCATGGGGCATATACTCTTCGCTCCATAATTGATGTGGCAGAGGACCACAGTGTAAAAGGCATGAAATAACTATACGTTTGTGAAGGGCTATTCAACCTTTGAAGGTTTTTGGTTCTTTCTTTCTTCTGCACACATACCAAATGAAAGAATTAGAACCCTCCACTTTAAGACCCAAGAAGACCTTTCCTTAAAATACTTTTCTCCAACTCAGAGACCCAAGCCCATCCCTCTTGATACATGGCCAATGACTACTCATTAATATCCCCAGGACTTACATTTTATGTGAAATCCCAGGGTTAAGCCTCGGGAGGAGTGTTATGTACCCAGGATGAGAAAAGAGGACTTCGACTCTGACCTTGGGCTATGACAATGTAGGTTCCTGGGACTATTTTTGGGATTAGGCTATATTCTCCAGTGAACATGTGATTCAGGTTTGTCTCCTCATTACTCCGCAAGGGGAAATAATAGCAGTTATACAGCATACTGCGTTTTAAGGCTAAGCAGATTAGTGTTTTTTTTCTACTTCATTGCAATACCCAGAAAAAATATTTAGAAAGTGAGACATTTTCTTGAATCCTTATATTCACACTCATATTGAAGTATTATTAGGTGTTAAGGATACATTATGACATTTATCAGAATAACATTGATATACACGTTGTCGACCTACAATTGCCGGAGCATCCTTTGGTTTGTTGTTATCGGAAAGTTCCATTTTAAGCATGCCATTCACTTGGTGTCACTGCATGGCTGCTGGTGCATGGCTGCTGGAATCCAAAACATCCTACACTGTTATTTTAGGTCTATGAATCACTGTTGTTGGGTCTCCAATCGGAGTTGATACAGTGGAAACATCAGACATGAGTGCAGCTGCTGACCCAACCCCCTCCGTTATATGCAGAAAACATTTGGCCACACATGAGTGCCTGAAATGTACCCGGTCAAGTAGGCAATGGTCTGTTTGAATCAGCGGCATATCAAGAAATGCTTGAGGAACTTATTGTCGCAAGGAGCAGAGCTGTGAAACCCACTATTGTTTTATTTGTTAGTGTCTGTTTCCCCAGGGAGAAATTAACACAGTTGATTACTATAGTTATTGCATCCTCCAAATGTTATATAACCATTACATGCCTATCCTAAATTTTAAAGTATATGATTGATTCTAATGCTTTGCAATCATTGCATTGGCCCTCAGGACCAGAGTCTATGCTGAAGCCTTCACTGAGCCTATTTGGCCAGCAGCAGCCACTGTTCCAGCCAATGCCTCCTACACATACCCTTGGACCCCCTCCACAGACCCTCGGACCCCCTCCACAGACCCTCGGACCCCCTCCACAGACCCTCGGACCCCCTCCACAGACCCTTGGACCCCCTCCACAGACCCTCGGACCCCCTCCACCAGTAGTAGTGACCCCAGATCCCCACCGTTTCCCCCTCTCCAGTCCTCTGTCTGCCAAACCTCCCACTCACCTCCAGCTGGTGCAGGGGCCCCCTTGCCCTGTCCCACCCCCCACTGCCCAGGTGACCCTCAACAGCAGGCCCCAGGAGAAAGATGCTCAGATCGGGGCCACAGACCAGGACGCTACCTTGGAGGAGCTGTGTAAGCCTCTGTACTGCAAACTGTGCAACGTCACCCTCAACTCTGCTCAGCAGGCACAGGCCCACTACCAGGTGAGCTGGTTTACTGGACATGTAGCTTGTACCGTAATCTCATCCACCAGCAGGCTGTCGCTGTCTATATGCAGTAGTTTACTTGTAGGCATACCCCAACACATACAGTTGAAGTCAGAAGTTTACATACACTTAGGTTGGATTCATTAAAAAAAATACTCCACAAATGTCTTAATAAGAAACTATAGTTTTGATAAGTCTGTTAGGAAATCTACTTTGTGCATGACACAAGTAATTTTTCCAACAATTGTTTACAGACATATTATTTCACTAATAATTCACTATACCACAATTCCAGTGGGTCAGAAGTATACATACATTAAGTTGACTGTGACTTTAAACAGCTTGGAAAATTCCCGTAAATGATGTTATGGCTTTAGAAGCTTCTGATCATCATTTGAGTCAATTGGAGGTGTACCTGTGGATGTATTTCAAGGCCTACCTTCAAACTCAGTGCCTCTTTGCTTGACATTATGGGAAAATCAAAAGAAATCAGCCAAGACCTCAGAAAAAAATTGTAGACCTCCACAAGTCTGGTTCATCCTTGGGAGCAATTACCAAAAGCCTGAAGGTACCATGCTCATCTGTACAAACAATAGTACGCAAGTATAAACACCATGGGACCATGCAGCCGTCATACCGCTCAGGAAGGAGACGTGTTCTGTCTCCTAGAGATGAACGTACTTCGGTGAGCAAAGTGCAAATCAATCCCAGAACAACAGCAAAGGACCTTGTGAAGATGCTGGAGGAAACAGGTGCAAAAGTCTATATCCACAGTAAAAACTAGTCCAAGATCAATATAACCTGAAAGGTGACTCAGCAAGGAAGAAGCCACTGCTACAAAACCACCAAAAAAAAGCCAGACTTCAGTTTGCAACTGCTCATGGGGACAAAGATCGTACTTGTTGGAGAATTGTCCTCTGGTCTGATGAAACAAAAATATAACTGTTTGGCCATAATGACCATCATTATGTTTGGAGGAAAAAGGGTGATGCTTGCAAGCCGAAGAACACCATCACAACTGTGAAGCACGGGGGTGTCAGAATCATGTTGTGGGGGTGTTTTGCTGCAGGAGGGACTGGTGCACTTCACATAATGGATGGCTTCATGAGGAAGGAAAAGTATGTGGATATATTGAAGCAACATCTCAAGACTTCTGTCAGGAAGTTAAAGCTTGGTTGCAAATGGATCTTTCAAGTGGATAATGACCCCAAGCATGCTTCCAAAGTTGTGGCAAAATGGCTTAAGGACAACAAAGTCAAGGTATTGGAGTGGCCATCACAAAGCCCTGACCTCAACTCCATAGAAAATGTGTAGGCAGATCTGAAAAAGTGTGTGCGAGCAAGGAGGCCTACAAACCTGACTCAGTTACACCAGCTCTGTCAGGAGGAATGGGCCAAAATTCACCCAACTTATTATGGGAAGCTGTTGGAACGCTACCCAAAACGTTTTTGACCCAAGTTAAACAATTAAACTTCTGACCCACTGGGAATGTGATGAAAGAAACAAAAGCTGAAATAAATCAATCTCTGTACTATTATTCTGACATTTCACATTCTTAAAATAAAGTGGTGATCCTAACTGACCTAAGACAGGGAATTTTTACGAGGATTAAATGTCAGGAATTGTGAAAAACAGTTTAAATGTATTTGGCTAAGGTGTATGTAAACTTCCGACTTCAACTGTATGTTTTGATGGCAGCAAATGCTTCTCATCATGCATCAACTACATTGTGTCAAACATGAAATGTCAATGTTTGTTTATTTGGCATATCAGCCAAAACTGATATCCCCTAATGAATGTAAGTGTAAATGTAAAACCCTAAAAGTTGTGCTCACTGATGATGATGGTGATGATGCTCATAATTCGCAATATGACGCTATGGTGATGACAGTGCAATGAGTGGACTGAGCTGTGGGATTGAATCATCCGTTGTCTCTTTTCCAGGGAAAAAACCACAGTAAGAAGCTGAGAAATTTCTATGCAGGCAGCCAGCAGCCACCTGCCATCAGGATTCCGGAGGTAATAGAGCCACTTTCCCAGCAGCTCCTCATGACTCCACCAACTGACAGTGCAACTCCCAAACAGGTAAAGCTTGGCGTTGGCACGCAATGAATGTGTTATTGTTCAGGAAACTATAATACTGTATGAACAAGTCCAAGTTCTGTGAATTTTCAGCACATTCACGGTTTGGATCTCTGTTGTTGATCTGGAGAACTGCAATCAAATAGAATCGGCTCATAAGAAACAACATGATGGTTTGTAGAAAACTGTCAGCACTGTATGTTTTAACTCTTTTGATACTGTATGTAGCTTTGAACTGCCTGGAGTATCATTTAGGCTGGTGAAAAGAAGAGCCCTTTTTTAAAAACTCACTCTTTCTTTCTTTGTTCAGCCGGTGTCATTCATGGGTGCCAGCAGGGTGATCTTAGCCACGGAGAACGACTACTGCAAGCTGTGTGATGCCTCGTTCAGTTCCCCTGCCGTGGCTCAGGCACACTACCAGGGCAAGAACCATGCCAAGAGACTGCGGCTGGCTGAGGCCCAGCAAAGCAGTAGCATCCTGTGAGTCTGTGGTGTCACTACTGGTTCCCCACCCAACAGCAGGAAGACAAACAACAGATGCAACATGCGCAAGGCTAATAAAACCATACTCAAACGTAGAAATCCTGCCCCTTCAGCCCTGTTATATGAAATTTAATCCAGATACAGTTGAAGTCGGAAATTTACGTACACTTTAGCCAAATATATTTAAACTCAGTTATTCACAATTCCTGACGTTTAATCCTTGTAAAAATTCCCTGTTTTAGGTCAGTTAGCATCACCACTTTATTTCCAGAATGTGAAATGTCAGAATCATAGTAGAGAGAATGATTTGTTTCAGCTTTTGTTTATTTCATCACATTCCCAGTCGGTCAGAAGTTTACATACACTCAATTAGTATTTGGTAGCATTGCCTTTAATTGTTTAACTTGGGTCAAAAACATTTTGGGTAGCGTTCCAACAGCTTCCGATAATAAGTTGGGTGAATTTTGGCCCATTCCTCCTGACAGAGCTGGTGTAACTGAGTCAGGTTTGTAGGCCTCCTTGCTCCCACACGCTTTTTCAGATCTGCCTACACATTTTCTACAGGATTGAGGTCAGGGTTTTGTGATGGCCACTCCAATACCTTGACTTTGTTGTCCTTCAACCATTTTGCCACAACTTTGGAAGTATGCTTGGGGTCATTGTCCATTTGGAAGACCCATTTGCGACCAAGCTTTAACTTCCTGACTGATGTCTTGAGATGTTGCTTCAATATATCCACATAATTTTCCTGCCTCATGATGCCATCTATTTTGTGAAGTGCACCAATCCCTCCTGCAGCAAAGCATCCCCACAACATGATGCTGCCACCCCAGTGCGTCACGATTGGGATGGTGTTCTTTGGCTTGCAAGCGTCCCCCTTTTCCTCCAAACATAACAATGGTCATTATGGCCTAACAGTTCTATTTTTGTTTCATCAAACCAGAGGACATTTCTCCAAAAAGTAAGATCTTTGTCCCCATGTGCAGTTGCAAACCGAAGTCTGGCTTTTTTATGTCGGTTTTGGAGCAGTGGCTTCTTCCTTGCTGAGCAGCCTTTCAGGTTATGTCGATATAGGACTTGTTTTACTGTGGATATAGATACTTTTGTACCTGTTTCCTCCAGCATCATCACAAGGTCCTTTGCTGTTGTTCTGGAATTGATTTGCATTGAAGCACGTTCATCTCTAGGAGACAGAACGCATCTCCTTCCTGAGCAGTATGAAGACTGCGTGGTCCCATGGTGTTTATACTTGCGTACTATTGTTTGTACAGATGAACGTGGTACCTTCAGGCGTTTGGAAGTTTCTCCCAAGGATGAACCAGACCTGTGAAGGTCTACAATTTTTTTTCTGAGGTCTTGGCTGATTTCTTTTGATTTTCCCATGATGTCAAGCAAAGAGGCACTGAGTTTGAAGGTAGGCCTTGACATACATCCATAGGTACACCTCCAATTGGCTCAAACTATGTCAATTAGCCTATCAGAAGCTTCTAAACCCATGACATAATTTTCTGGAATTTTCCAAGCTGTTTAAAGGCACAGTCAACAATGTATGCACCCTTCTGACCCACTGGAATTGTGATACAGTGAATTACAAGTGAAATAATCTGTCTGTAAACAATTTTTGGAGAAATTACTTGTCATGCACAAAGTTGATGTCCTAACTGACTTGCCAAAACTATACTTTGTTAACAAGACATTTGTGGAGTGGTTGAAAAACAAGTTAATGGCTCCAACCTAAGTGTATGTAAACTTCTGACTTCAACTGTATGTTTAATGTTTCCGTTTAAAGAGAAAATGCCATAGCATGTGATAGATGCATTCCATTATTTTGTTCATCATAGTAACTATTATTGTTAGGTTGGCCGTTTGATTTATAAACTAACTATGGGAGACTTTGCTCTCAGTAACGTGATCCATCACTTTTTCAGAGAGTCGACTGAGTGTGTCCAGAGGCGTCCGAGGAAAGAGGGGAGCGAGTACAGGTTTATCAAGAACCGTAGGACCCCACAGGTGCCTATTGCCGTGCCAGGTACAGCACACTGAAACAAAGACATATCGGTAATAAAGTTTGACCAAACAGCAAATTACTTTACAGGGGAAAACTTTTTGTAAATCCACAATTTTGTTGTAAAGATCAGATGTAAGTAAAGTAAGTAAGGCTTGACCGAGCCAGAACGGCTCATAAAGATCAGATGATTCAGGGATATTCCTAGTCTTGAGAATGTATACTTTACTGTATGTTTGAGAGCAGAGGTGGTTGCCCATTTCCTATTTATTGATTCCAATGAAGCTTTTGACAGCTGGTGGAGGCTATTGTTTTCTTCTCCACGGTCGTAGCAGCAGTGAACAGCCGCCTCTCATCACCACGTTTGAAGGGGAAATGCTCTGTAAGAAAGTTAAGGGGTTGGCTGAGGCTGGTCAGTCAGTGTGAACTCACTAAGCACAGGCCCGGCACCAGGGCTTTGGATATGTAAACCGATACAGCAACCCACGTCAGCTTTGCTGCCCCACAGACGTCACACAGCCTGCTCAGGTGGCGAGAGTCCATTAGACAGACCCCTCACTGTCTATTGTCCAGCCCAGTATCCTCTTCCGATCCCCCACTCCACATACCTTCCACCATGGCCTGCTCCCTCTGGATGAATCATAGGACACAACTGCACCCCCTCTCCTCCATTCCCTTGCCTCCCCTCAGGGCTCAGAGACTTTGCTGATTTAAATGTCCTTTATGGACAATTCCAGAAATAGAGTTGTTTAAAACTCTCAGAGACAAACTACATTTTCTCTATCGGAGTTACTCTGCAAAGGCCTGTGATGGTTCCCTCCAGACATACACGCAGATACAGCAGAGAATGTATTCTCTATCCAACATGCATCCCTTCTCCTAAGAGAGCACCACAGTGGAGGTGTCATAATACCCCAAAAACCTAGTGGTCAAACAGGGAATAAGTTCCAATCGTTTTTTCCACCATTAATTTTTCCAATAGGGGATTTTAGAAACACTTCAAATAAGGAATGTATTTTCTGTAGGCTTAACCTGGCATGATGTTTTGATAACCATGTAAATCTCTCTCAGACAAGGTGACTTTTATCAGTATATTTGGCTGTTTACTCTCAGATTCAAAATGGCTAATTAGCATCAAATTAGACATGCAAAACTACAAATCCCTGAAAGCTCCTGCACGTCATCTCCAGCTGAATACTTTGCTAACAGGTATTGTGTCAATTTAAAACTTGCACAAGACAGTTTACAGAATTGTCCATTAAAGAAATGTAGCCTATTTATTCATTACTACATTTAACTAACATTTAGATAGTTAATCCAAAGATTCTTACCTTTGCCTCGATTCTGTATTCTCGTCCACATCATCATGGCATTTGTAGTTCTTTATGATAGCCATCTTAGCAGCTAATTATAATTTCATTTTTGGGGGGTAATACAGGCAAATATTGATAAAAGTCACCTTGTCCTAGAGAGATTTACACGGTTATCCAAATGTCACGCCAGCGTAAGCCTACACAAAGTACAGCCCTTATTATAAGTGTTTCTAAAATGAGAAAAATGAATGGTGGAAAACGATTGGAACCATTTCCTTGTTTGACCGTTAGATTTTATGGGTGTTATGACTCATACTGTGGTACTCTATGAGGGACACATTTGTATTTCTTCTTGTAACATTCATATGACCATGGCAGTGGAAAGCTTCTCCTATTTATGCACAGCCAGCGTTCCATCCCCTGTAGCACCTGGCATCCTTCTGCCACTCCCATCTTCTGGAATTGTGTTCACTGGTGAGCAGCAGCTCACTCACTCTCCATCATTTTAATGAGGAGATCACTCCTTTAATGAGCTCACTCCTCTGATGGTGTGTATGTCTTGGTGTGTGTCCCAGGCCCCTACTACAACCCACGGCCCAGGCAGAGGATCCCCAGGGACCTGGCCATGTGTGTGACGCCCAGCGGCCAGTTCTACTGCTCCATGTGCAATTCTGGGGCCAGCGAGGAGGCCGACTTCCGCCTTCACCTGGAGAGCAAACAGCACAAGAGCAAGGTGTCGGAGCAGCGCTACCGCAGCGAGATGGAGAATCTGGGCTACACTTAGGAGGGCAGTGCCGCAGCACAGGGGAGGAGAGGGGATGGAGGGGGAGGGAGGGGGAGACAACGACTATCTTCATCATGCACTGTACGCTAGAGGCCAGTAGAATGGGTAGAGACTATGTTCTGCAGCAAACTAAAATGTGTGGAAGAGGAGGGTACATTTATGTAATTTATATACATAAAACACTCTTCCACTCTTTTCCTTAATGTGTATAAGTTATTGATCTTCTGTTCCTGTTTTAGTTTGTTAATGTAGTGTACATATTTGAATGACATTTCTAGAAATCTTTTAAGGTGTGCACAGAATGTCCACCTGCTGGTACACTTGTGGATGTTTCACTCTTGCTGGATTCTGTTTGCCTGTACTGACCCAAGCCTGTGTGTGATTACCATGCATTTTGCATCTCAGATGAAACCAGGGATTTGTCCATATTTCACGCTGAATTTGACCCATAGTAGGCCTACATGAAGAACCCACCATGCTGTGGGGTATATTGGTGAAGATTTGATCTCACAATCGGTTTTCTTTCCCCCGGTTTAAACCTTGTTATGACTAGGGCCAGGGACAATACCAGTATTGCGATACTTGTTAATAGCTTGGCAAGGAAACAAAAAATGAAGTGGGTTAAACTTCTTTAGGAAAACAACCCTAATGTTGGAAACAAACATCATTATGTTGTCAACCAGAGTCACATTTATTTATTTCCAAGCTATAGCACATATTTTATTTACGGCAGGTTTTTAAATGACCAAAGAGTTTGGTCTGCTTTGTGTTTTCATGTTTGCCACTAAAAAAATATTGCTATACTGGTATTGTCACAGCCCTAGTTATTACCTGAGTTTCAGTAGCTGGACATCTCTACACTACAGTATATGGACATCCCTTCAAATTAGTGGATTCTGCTATTTCAGCCACACCCATTGCTGACAGGTGTATAAAATCAAGCACACTGCAATCTCCATAGAAAAACATTGACAGTAGAATGCCCTTACTGAAGAACTCAGTGACTTCATAGGATGCCACCTTTCCAACAAGTCAGTTCGTCAAGTTTCTGCCCTGCTTGAGCTGCCCCGGTCATCTGCAAGTGCTGTTATTGTGAAGTGGAAACGTCTAGGAGCCACAAAAACTCAACCGTGAAGTGGTAGGTCACACAAGCTCACAGAACGGTACCGGAAAGTGCTGAGGCGCGTAGCTCGTAAAATCGTCTGTCCTTGGTTGCAACACACGATGAAGTTTCAAACTGCAATGTGAGAACAATAACTGTTTGTCGAGAGCTTCATGAAATTGGTTTCCATGGCCGATCACCTGCACACAAGCCTAAGATCATCATGCGCAATGCCAAGTGTCAGCTGGAGTGGTGTAAAGCTCGCCTCCATTGGACTTTGGAGCAGTGAAAACACTTTCTCTGGAGTGATTAATCACGCTTCACCATCTGGCAGTCCGACGGACGAATCTGGGTTTGGCAGATGCCAATGCATGGTGCCAACTGTGAAGTTTGGTGGGAGGAGGAAATATGGTCTGGAGCTGTTTATCATGGTTCAGGCTAGTCCCCTTAGTTCTAGGGAAGGGAAATCTTAACGCTACAGCATAGTATGATGTTAGAGACGATTCTGTGCTTCCAACTTTGTGGCAATAGTTTGGGGAAGGCCCTTTTCTGTTTCAGCATGACAATGCCCCTGTGCACAAAGCAAGGTCCATACAGAAATGGTTTGTCGAGATCAATGTGGAAGAACTTGACTGGCCTCCACAGAGCCCTGACCTCAATTCCATTGAACACCTTTGGGATGAATTGGAACACCGACTGCGAGCCAGGCCTAATCGTCCAACATATTGATGCCCATGATTTTGGAATGAGATGTTCGACGAGCAGGTGTCCACATACTATTGGTCATGTAGTGCATTTGTAGTTGAGGAAAGAAAATGTATATACCAGACTTCTACCAGACCAGGAGGCAGTTTTCCAAAAACATCTTGTTGTCAATAGTTTCTAGAGAACTACAGGGATGTGACTACAGTAGGATCCTATGGTTCAAACAATGAACTTAGCCTTAAGATGCTTTTGGGAAACAGGGTCCAGGTGAATGTACTGTGATTGCGGTGACAATTATTTCCCCCAGCAGGCTTTGCACAAACAAACAATGTATACTTTTTATTTATTTACTAAATCTGACTGACTGTTCTCTTTCCTTATGCATGTTTACATGGGTTTGGTACGATTCCAAGCATCCTGAACATCCCAGTAAACTCAGCCTTTTGTCCTGGTCCCTTATTATTTTTGGATGCTATAAAAGCCAGCTGCTGTAAGCTCCTGACTTCCCTATGGGAGGTCTGCTCTCCGAAAGCAGAGTACCTCAGGAGAATACAGAGCAGGACTATTTTTAATTGGGTGTTCTTAGGGTTATTTCCACAAGGCCTCTATTCTGTCTCATTTAGAGCAAAGGGAGTTTAGGATTTTATACAAGCCCAATTTGTTCAGATGAGAACCACAACCAAAGCTTGAGTTCATATTCCTATATATCTGCCCCTTAAAGGGGCAATCAGCAGTTGCTACATCAATCTTTGGACTTACAAATAATTGTATGTACCCATTGATTCTTGAAGAATATAACTTAGCTTCATGAGCTTAATTTAGCTTTCGTACTCCATCACAATCCAACATATAAGCTTGTTTTACTCCAATGTTTGTAAACAATGTAAATGTTAACAAACACTTTTTAGCCTAAAAACATTGTTGAAACTATCATTTACATCCATGAATTTGAGAGAGATTACATTTTTTTAGCACCATTCCTCAGTGTTTTTACATTTACATTTACATTTAAGTCATTTAGCAGACGCTCTTATCCAGAGCGACTTACAAATTGCCGAAACAGTGGCCCGGAAAACACTTTGTTATTGTTTCAACTGCTGATTGGCACATTAACAAATAAATCGAGGCATTCATCATTGGGTTACACTGGGCCTCTGATGATTTGCTTTTCTGTATCATAAATTCCCTTGTAAACTATTTTAATATAGCCTTTTTTGTTGCTCTTGACCATAGTTTCTTTGTTTTAATTTAAGAAGTGTATTTTTATCATTATTATATATATTTTTTAAATTGTTTATATGATTTATATCGTTTTCTATTTATGAGTGTTTGTTTTTCCAGACAATTAGCTGTATAAAAAAATCTACTGTTATCTAATGTAGTTGAGCTTCATGTGCAACATCACTTTATTTGTACACAAATTATTATGTTATAATATTTCACTGTATAAATTATGTTTGTGAAATTTACATTTGTGCATGATATTATTAGAATATACATATATTTAATTATTCAGAATATCCTACTAGTGGGAGTGTAGGAACTAGGCCAATTTTCCAGAGATAGAGACGGGACCATTATATTGGACACAAAGTACTGAATGGGAATGAGTTACATTAGTATTGCACTTGTTGTTATAGAGGAGATGGTGGAGTTTTATACTGATTTGCTTTGATTCATGTTATTTGTTGAAGTTCTATTGATGCGTCTCGATCTGATTCATACCAAATGTTTACAGAGAGTGGTCTAAAGGGAAGTCAATCACATTTAATGTTGGATCCATCCAGGGCCAGGTCTAGGGGCCCTAAGCGTGATTTGGTTGGGGGCCCCCCTACCTCATGCCTGCACATTTTAGTGGCCCTCCTCTTGAGGGTGGAGAAAATAAGTTTTAAAGTTAATTTCCTGCTATTCTACACATTTTGCCATGGGGTGTAGAGATAATGTTGCAGTTTTAAAGCAAGTTTACTGCAATTCTACTCATTTTGCCATGGGGTGGAGAGAATGTTTAGCTGTTTTAAAGCTAATTTCTTGCAATTCTACACATTTTGCCATGACTTGTGCCATGTTAATATATCTGAGTGATAATGACTAACAAAATCAATGGGGGCCCCTTGGAGTTCAGGGCCCCTGGGCACGTACCCTGCATCCCAGTCGGTATTAGGCCATGATTACTACAAGTTTAGATAGCTGGCTAGACTAACTACCAATCTAAAAACTGTCAGCTAACTAACTACCAATCTAAAAACTGTCAGCTAACATGTCTAATTGAGTGACTGACATAAACAAGAGAAAAATGTCTGATGCACAATCACATTTCTAAATTGCACCTGATTCTACTATTCTTACTCTTCAAATCAAATTTCACATGCGTCGTAAACAACAGTGAAATGCTTACTTACGGGTCCTTTTCCAACAATGCAGAGTAATCTTCCAGTCATCTTAAATCCACTTTTTTCAAATGCTGCTTTAATACATATTCAGTGCCTCTGAACATGACTTTTGTGATGGACTGCAGCCAGGGCTGTGTTTTTCTTGGGAGTTCAAACCAATGTAATTAAATGGGCTGCATTGACCATGTTACACATGAAGTGATCTACTTCATCTGGTTCATCGCTCAATTTAACCACCCAGAGCAAGGAAGCTTTTTCTATTTGGAACGAGCACAGCAGCTGAATTAACCACTTTCATAATGATACCTTTGAAGTCATAATATTATGCTAGTTTACAATGATGTAACATACCACTTAAAATGGGAGTGTGTATCTCCCAAAACTTCAAGGAACTTCCTCAGAGTGTATATTGTGGGTCTGAGTGCAATTCATTAGTCTAATGTGAGTAGTCATATCTCATTCAATGCCCTATTTCTGTTATAGTAAGCGGAGTTGTGTTTGACTGCTGCTACACATCCATCCATACTAGGCTGTGCAGGCTGTGTTGGCTGTGCTAGTAGCTGTAGCTGTGCAGGCTCTGCTCTGTCCTCTGTGGCGTGAGTCAGGAGCCATTCCTTGCTGGGCGTAGTGTAGTGCTGCAGCAGCACATCTGTTTGCCGCTCTATCAGGAAGTGGTGACCCGGCATGGGAACTTACCCCAGGGAGATCCACACAGGCACAACAAACACTCTCCAAATGGAGCTCTGTGTATTCAGGCCATTATGGATATCCTCCTCTCCTCAGCTACGTATGGCTGGCTCTGAGTTTTATCTCTTTATCTGCTGCTCAGAAATATCACCTCTCTAAGATAGATGGTTTTTATAAATGTCAGAGATAGTAAACTATATCTAGGGATAAGGGAATAAAATAAGTGTTAGCTGCAGTGCCTTTCTAATGCCACACAATTTCATATCATGGCTGCCTTGGGCGCAAACATGATTCTTCAGAACAATCAACTTAATTTCCATTGGAGGAAGAATTATCGTTGCTGGTGCAATATGAACAATATGTGATCCTAAGGCACCAATTCATAACATTTGGATTGACTTCCCTTTAGAGAAAATAATTGTATAACGCATTGAATGTATGTATATTTGAAGAATAACAGAATGAAAACAGTTGTTTTAGAAACTATTGGAACACTTATTTTAGTCACTGTACAATATTGGCTAACTATTTAATAAAAAATGTTATACTTGTTATTTGCCCGGATATATTTACTTGAGAGACTTGGTGGGGGATTGGGAGTTGCATTGGAGAGTGCATGTGTGTGAGAGAATGTGTGTATGGGCACATTGTGTGACAGGGTCAGCTGACCAACTTGTGTTCCCTGTTAATATAGTGGTTTACAGAGTGTGCCCTGCAGGCATGATAACCGTTCTAATGTTCAGCAGTGAGAAAAGTAAAGCATCTCTCTGGTGAAATGTTGAACTTGGTTAGAGGCCAAAATATGTGCCTCAAATATCTTGGTTTTTTACCCCCTCTACTGATCAGATAAAGAATGGCAAATATTGTTTTCTGAATGGATGATTGAAATGACTATTTAATGGGATACATTGTTTTCTAAATGTTGTCTAGTTCTATAATGTGGTGAATCAGTTTTTTGAGATTGTAGTGCTAATTGATTATTTACCTAGCAACTACTTTGCTCTATTCTGATTGGTAAGATATTTGTTACTTGTTGAAAGAGAAAAGGAAGTAGTTGAGTTAATGCATTGCTGCTCTAGCTGTGGTCAGTTCATCATAAAATCTGCAAAAGCATAATCGTTCTCCATCCAGTGTTTGTCTACATAGAGAGTCATCCATCAACCATCTAAAGAACCCTCAGACCTGCAGTCCCAGGAAATCAGGTTGGAACAAGCTTTTGTCATGATCTACATGGGCTGTGTATATCATTTCACCATCTGCTTGTGGATTTAGTTTGGCTAATAGCCTACTCATAATGGAAAACCACTGATGAATCACTCCTGAACGATAGATAACTTAAGTTTCAGATACCCAGATGTTCCAGGCAACCTCCTAGTAATGTATATGATTCTCTCTTGTTGAAAAATGCTTTTGAAGTCTCCTGAGAGTTTAACTTTTTCTTAAAGGGAAAGTAAATGACAGAGCATGAGGGTACTGGGCCTAGTGCCAGCTGGTCAGATTAAAGCCCTGATAGAGTTTAGAATATTTTCCTACTGAAGCAAAGGGTGACCTCAGGAACCTGACAAAGAGATGTTTCATATCTATTGTCTGGATAAAATACTTGTGATTTTACCCAAACTGAAAGTTGCCCGTTGGGGAATGACCATATAGATTGTTGGGGGAATGAGGGTGAAAGAGCAAGGATGCCTATTGAGATATTGTCAGTGAAACATAAAAAGGAAATACATCAATGTCATTTCTTTATCAGATATTAGAACTACTGTTCTAAATGCATGGGCAGGATTCACACCCAAACTACTTCCAGTGTTATTTTAGATATGGATAAGCAATCTAACTAGCTATGTGAATTGTTATGTAAGAAGTATAGCTGACTCTTGTCTGGACAGCAGAGGGTGCCCGATGGTCACGTTGAGCTCCATGGAGGCCTCATGATGCACCTGATGAGTCCTTTGTAGGAGGGGGCCATCACTAGTCTACACTGGTCAACAGACAATACATCAGCAGGCATTTGTATACATAGTCACGGACTTGCAAACAGCTGCCGGTGATACACGTGACCTCTCGGCTAGTTCTGTTTAACTGTGGAAACTTTTGATCACCAAGGTGAAGGGAAAGACACAGAGGCAAAGTGGGTCCTGTAAAACAAACACTAAGTCATTAAGAGCCGGAACCAACAGGCTCCAAGGTCTCTGTATCCAAGAGACATGCAGGGGGGTGTAAGGGTTTGTATCTGAGCTTGGAGAGTGCCATATGTTCAATTTAGGATGAGAGACGAGGACTTGTTTTCATGATAATTCTGTTCTCTAGGCTGAAGTACCATTAGAAATATGAAATGAGTTGTTGTTATGCTAACCCTCCCCACTATCCTCTATCTACCCTCTGTTAAATTCCCCCCTGGCCTGTAAGTGCATAACACTCTGGATTTTAAACAGGTTCCTTTAAAGATAAGGAAAAAAGCTCAAGTAAACACAGTGTTCCCATGGCAATACAGAGGAAGTGGACATTTGCAAGCAAGTCTCGCACTGGCTTAACTTCTCTTCCGCTGATTGGGAGGGAGGAGAGGAAGTGCTGAGTTTCCTCCAGCTTCCTAGAGCTGTGCTGTTTGCATTGGCCTTGGTAGTTGACACAATGGCCACTGATGAGGATTATTTCAATAGCATGTCCTCATATCCCTTCAGCCTCCTCTATCCACCACTGTTTTCAGCTACAGTAAGAAAATAAAGATAGGTGAACAAGCAGGAATAACATAAAAATCTGTATTGATATTTAATCTGTTTCAATGCAACAAAACAAACTGCGCTGAAGAGCCATTTGGTCCTCTTCTAGAAGGCTTTTATGTTACTCCATATTCACAGTGACGTATAAGAAATGTTCAATATAGCCAAATACCAGATGTATCAAAACTCATCCTTTGAGTCTCACTCTTCTGAGATAATATGTAATTGACAGAGCCATGTTACGATCATTAACATAGAAAGAGCCTAATTTGGACAGTAGATATACAGTGCATTCGGAAATATTCAGACCCCTTGACTTTTTCCACAATTTGTTACGTTACAGCCTTATTCTAAAAATATCATCAATAACATCAATCTACACACAATACACCATAATGACAAAGCAAAAACAGGTTTTTAGACATTTTTGCAGATGTATTAAAAAAAAAAAAAACTTCAATATTTAATTTACTTAGGTATTCAGACCCTTTACTCAGTACTTTGTTGAAGCACCTTTGCGAGCGATTACAGCCTTGAGTCTTGGCACACCTGTATTTGGGGAGTTTCTCCCATTCTTCTCTACAGATCCTCTCAACCTCTGTCAGGTTGGATAGGAAGCATCGCTGCACAGCTATTTTCAGTCTGGGCTCTGGCTGGGCCACTCAAGGACATTCAGAGACTTATCCCTAAGCCACTCCTGCATTGTCTTGGCTGTGTGCTTAGGGTCGTTGTCCTGTTGGAAGGTGAACCATCGGCCCTATCAGAGGTCCTAAGCACTCTGGAGCATGTTTTCATTAATGATCTCTGTACATTGCTCTGTTCATCTTTGCCTCGATCCTGACTAGTCTCCCAGTCCCTGCCGCTGAAAAACATACCCACAGCATGATGCTGCCACCAACATGCATCACCGTAGGGATGGTGCCAGGTTTCCTCCAGATGTGATGCTTGGCATTCTGGCCATAGAGTTCAATCCTGGTTTCATCAGACCAGAAAATCTTGTTTCTCATGGTCTGAGAGTCCTTTAGGTGCCTTTTGGCAAACTCCAAGCGTACTGTCATGTGCCTTTTACTGAGGAGGGGCTTCCGTCTGGCTACTCTACCATAAAGGCCTGATTGGTGGAGTGCTGCAGAGATGGTTATCCTTCTGGAAGTTTCTCCCATCTCCACAGAGGAACTCTGGAGCTCTGTCAGAGTGACCACCAGGTTCTTGGTCACCTCTCTGACCAAGGCCCTTCTCCCCCGATTTCTCAGTTTGGCCGGGCGGCCAGCTCTAGGAAGAGTCTTTAAGAATGATGGAGGCCACAGTGTTCTTGGGGACCTTCAATGCTGTGGAATTTTTTGGTACCCTTCCCCAGATCTGTGCCTCGACACAATCCTGTCACTGAGCTCTACGGACAATTCCTTCGACCTCATTGCTTGGTTTTTGCTCTGACATGCACTGTCAACTGTGGGACCTTATATAGACAGGTGTGTGCTTTTCCAAATCATGTCCAATCAATTGAATTTAGCACAGGTGGACTCCAATCAAGTTGTAGAAACATCTCATGGAGGATCAATGGAAACAGGATGCACCTGAGCTCAATTTCGAGTCTCTTAGCAAAGGGTCTGAATACTTATTTAAATACATTTTTTATATTTTTTTATATAAATTAGCGAAAATGTCTAAAAAACATGTTTTGCTTTTTCATTATGGGTTATTGTGTATGGATTGATGAGTAATTTTATTTAACACATTTTAGAATAGGGCTGTAATGTAACAATATGTGGAAAAAGTCAAATTGTCTGAATACTTCTTGAATGCATTGTATTCTTGTTATTTTTTGGGCCTTTTTGATTGAAAGTATAAAATGTGGTCTAAATTGGTTTGAATAGTGTCTCATTTCACAGACTCTATAATCCCCATAGCACAGTCTGGGTCTCAGCAGGACTGTCTGTCCCGTGACAAAAAAAAGAAAAGGAAATGACATGGTCATTATACCTTACTACCATTCTCTCTCTCGTAGAAGAAGCGGGAACATATCACCGTCTGCATCAGGGGACCATCAGGGGACATTTATCCCCTGTCAAAGACATTATACCATACCACCATTCTCTCTCCCTCTCAATCCACCAACCACTCAGACTTAGGCTGCATTTCCCCTTTCTTAATCATTCCTATTAAAGTCACTACACTGAAAATTGTCCCTCTGACCAACATAGCTAGGTAGATTTCAGAGGGTCTATTTGTGAGGAATTACTGTCACCAGAGCTGGGTCCAACCCCCTGTGGAAGGCACGTACAGGCCCAGTGACTGATTACTCCCCAACTACAGATTCATCACAGCTAGTCAGCTGATTGCACTTTAAGTAAGGTGCCCTTTGAAGACACTTCTGGTACCATTCACAGCAAATCCGTCTCTCCGGGATGGTCAAATCAAATGGTCTGTCTGGAAATACTGCTGAGCTGAGGAGAGAGTAAATCCCAAGGACCGACCTGTGCTTCAAAAGAACATCAGCTGACCTGCATTATTAAGTAGACTATAGGGTTAAGGGAGGAAAGACATGAATTGTTCACCTAGACGCTATCAATCATAAAATAAGGCATTATACAAGTACATTCTACTTGGTTTCACAGGTGATGAACATTGCTCTTATACTAAGGCTAAGTTTATTATGCCTATCTCGAACCTTTTAACTACTTTGACCAACCCAATCACTAAATCCAAACCAGTGAAGTACTGTAATTGCTGAGTTTGCCTTTTAATTTATTAATGCAAGACAAAATTGCATTTACATTGGTTTGCATTAATTGATAAGAAAGCAAGTCAAACAGTCAATAGCGTAGAACATTATAGACATGGATAAACTGCTGATGACAACATGAGATGATTGTGACAGCAAAATAATAACAAACTAATAATAGTGATTATGGAACCAAGAATGAAATATTGACATTTTTATCTAGTTTGGTCTGAATGTGTTCAATCAATCAATCATCATTCTGTAAATATTTGTGGTAAAACACACCATGACTCACATCCATTATGGGCTTGTGCTCCAGGCCCTGAAAACGTAGTTGGCCTCACAGTATGTTTACCCCATTCAGAGAAAGTCCTGTGGAATTAATTTCTGAAACTCTGAGCAATCTACCACAGTGTTGGGACCTGAAATTAAGGCATTTTGTATTGACCACTTGCCCTGGGAAGTTGCATTGTACTTAAGCGTCCTAGTGACTAATACCTATTGTGATATGTGATTACTGCTACACCATACTTCAAGAAAGTGTTGATCTTGAACTGTTAGCTTGGAATGAAGTCTCTACAGACCCAGGAGTACAACATAGATAGTCAACAGCTTGCTTAGAGGACCAGACTCGTCCCAGCCGCCTGGGGTTGTGTAACCCTCTACCCAACACCAGTACCGTGAGGAGCCAAGTTTGGATGTATTTTGGGGAAGGCTTCGACACAGTTGTCTCGGTCAAACTCCCTTGTCGTCACTGCCTTGTCGTCACGGTGTGAATGGATCACCAAAGCTGACTTGGGTTCAAGGGCAGATCAGGTCCATTGTTGGCCACTTCTTTAAAGCAATCACCTTGTATGATTGTACCACTTGTATAGGTGCATAAAGGACCAAATCTGTGTGCCCCAAAGTCATTGAGTTTCACTTGCCTTGCCACAGCTGCCGGAAGCACACATCAGTCATATTGCTTTCCTCAGAAGAACCAGAGGAATCATGTGAGGAATATAACCCCCCAGATCTCCTGTCACTCTATCACTCAGCTCTCAGCTTTCTTTAGAGCAAATGGAACATGAAGAGTTTTCATAAAGTTCCTAGGGAGTGAATGAAGACCAGTGCTGTGCTGCTACTGTAGTCTGGCCCCTGTCCTATGTGCCCTGTCGCTCACCTTTTGATCCTGCCCACCTGTTCACACATGATAGACAGGTACTGGGTGAGCTTCACCATGGCAATGATGATGGTTCCACCAATGAGGGTGCAGGTGGGCCAGAAGAGTGAATGGAACACTGCCACTCGGCCATAGATGCGTGTCAGTAGAGCACTGTCCTGCTGTTCACCTGGGTCCGTGTAACACAACACCTGCTGCTGTGTTTTCAGACGCTCCGAGATGTTCATGATTACGGTGTGCATCGCGTTGTAGTCCTTCCGACATTTGGGCACATAGAAGCACTAAGAGAACAAAGACAGATTCATTAAGAGTCTTGGATGAGTTGACTTGAAATTTTACTTCTAGAAATGTTATTCAGCTGCAAGGATTTTTCCTCCATTTCCCCTCTCCTCATGTAATGTGTTGAGGGGGAGTCATCTTAAGTTAATGTTGTGCAGATTCACAATTAAATACAGGCCAAATCATTTATCATCAATGAATCATTAATTTACCTTAATTAGAATTATTTTCATGTGGTGCATTGTGATAAAGTTATTTATTTGTAGTGAATTAGGTTGGATTAAACCATATTGTTTTCTCATTGTTACACTAATTACATGGTAGATACATATTTTATAGCAGTGATTATGTACTTACTGTTTCTGTTGAATCATTTGATTGCACATTGCTACCACATAATTTGTAAAACCAGGCATATATTACTGTAGCAGAAACAGGACAGTGAAATAAAGGCTTACTATTAGAAATGTTACGTTTAAGCATGTCCTCTGTCTCACCTTTGGGTTGGTGTCCTGTGCCTCCTCGTTGTGGGAGAGTCGGACAACCTTCCCAGATGTGTTGAGACTGACAAACACCTGTAGGCACGGGTACTTGGAGCTTTTCCAGCACTCGGAGCCGCAGCTGTAGGTACAGTTAATCTCCGCCACGATGGTGGAGTTGAGTACAGCGCAGCTGGATTCCTCCGTCCACACACTACATGACATGGGGTTAGGGGTTAGAATTAAATAGTTACTGACCTGCATATACCGTTGAAGTCGGAAGTTTACATACACCTTAGCCAAATACATTTAAACTCAGTTTTTCACAATTCTTGACATTTAGTCCTAGTCAAAATTCTCTGTTTTAGGTCAGTTAGGATCACCACTTTATTTTAAGAATGTAAAATGTCAGAATAATAGTACAGAGAATGATTTATTTCAGATTGTATTTCTTTACATACACTCAATTAGTATTTGGTAACATTGTCTTTAAATTGTTTAACTTGGGTCTAACATTTTGGGTAGCCTTCCACAAGCTTCCCACAATAAGTTGGGTGAATTTTGGCCTATTCCTCCTGACAGAGCTGGTGTAACTGAGTCAGATTGTAAGGGGTGTGCGTAACTGGTGGCAGAGAAGTCAGTTCTGCTCACACATTTTCTATAGGATTGAGGTTCGATCTTTGTGATGGCCACTCCAATACCATGACTTTGGTGTCCTTAAGCCATTTTGCCACAACTTTGGAAGTATGCTAGGGGTCATTGTCCATTTGGAAGACCAAGCTTTAACTTCCTGACGGATGTCTTGAGATGTTGTTTCAAAATATCCACATAATTTTCTCTCCTCGTGATGCCATCTATTTTGTGAAGTGCACCAGTCCCTCCTGCAGCAAAGCATCCCCACAACATGATGCTGCCACCCCCGTGCTTCATGGTTGGGATGGTGTTCTTCGGCTTGCAAGCCTCCCCCTTTGTCCTCCAAATGTAACGATGGTCATTATGGCCAAACAGTTCTATTTTTCTTTCATTAGACCAGATGACATTTCTCTAAATGGTACAATCTTTGTCCCCATGTGCAGTTGAAAACCGTAGTCTGGCTGTTTTTATGGCGGTTTTGGAGCATTGGATTTTTCCTTGCTGAGCGGCCTTCCAGGTTATGTCGACATAGGACTCGTTTTACTGTGGATATAGATACTTTTGTGCCTGTATCCTCCAGCATCTTCACAAGGTCCTTTGCTGTTGTTCTGGGATTGATTTGCACTTTTCGCACCAAAGTATGTTCATCTCTAGGAGACAGAACGCATCTCCTTCCTGAGCGGTATGACAGCTGTGTGGTCCCATGGTGTTTATACTTGTTTGTACAGATGAATGTGGCACCTTCAGGAATTTGGAAATTGCTCCCAAGGATGAACCAGACTTGTGGAGGTATACATTCTTTTTCTGAGGTCTTGGCTGATTTCTTTTGATTTTCCCATGATGTCAAACAAAGAGGCACTGTGTTTGAAGGTAGGCCTTGAAATACATCCACAGGTACACCTCCAATTGGCTCAAATTATGTCAATTAGCCTATCAGAAGCTTCTAAAGCCATGACATAATTTACCAAGCTGTTTAAAGGCACAGTCAACTTAGTGTATGTTAACTTCTGACCCACTGGAATTGTGATACAGTGAATTATAAGTGAAATAATATGTCTGGAAACAATTTTTGAAGAAATTACTTGTGTCATGCACAAATCCTAACCAAAACTATAGTTTGTTAACAAGACATTTGTGGAGTGGTTGAAAAACGAGTTTTAATGACTACAACCTAAGTGTATGTAAACTTCTGACTTCAACTGTAGCTCTACCCAGGTGCCTTTCCAAATATTGGTGTTTGGATGCCACACAAGATTAGTTCAACATCGACAACAACTGTATCCAACAACACAATGAATAACATTGGATTTAATGAAAAGGGGGAATTTGGTAGGAAGTTGGGACTGCATGATGTGAAGCAGACTGTGAATCAGTTGAATAGTAGAAAGGGGAGAAATTATTGACCACACTAGCAGATATCAGATTATAGTGATTATCTTTAGCTGAATTCCAAAGTCTCTTAACCTTTTGAGTAGCCCAATATGCTTTATAGTGTATGTACGGATATTTGGAAATGGATCTTAGTAATCCAGCAGTGTGCGTCCCTTTTGAATATCTATGTAATCTATTTTGAATGACTTAATTTTCACTTGAGAGCGGGACACTAATCTGGACACTTATACGAAATCTTGCTACGCCCTCCAACGAACCATCAAAGGAGCAAAACGTCAATAAAGGACTAAGATCAAATCTTACTACAATAGATCTGCCGCTCGTCGGATGTGGCAGGGCTTGCAAACTATTACAGATTACAAAGGGAAACCCAGCCGCAAGCTGCCCAGTGACGCAAGCCTACCAGATGAGCTAAATGCCTTCTATGCTCGCTTCAAGGCTAGCAACACTGAACCATGCATGAGAGCACCAGCTGCTCCATAGGACTGTGTGATCATGCTCTCTGTAGCTGATGTGGTTAACATTCACAAGGCCGCAGGGCCAGATTGATTGTCAGGACGCGTACTCAGAGCATGTGCTGAGCAGCTGGCAAGTGGCTTCACTGACATTATCAACCTTTCCCTGACCCAGTCTGTAATACCTACGTGTTTCAAGCAGACCACCATAGTCCCTGTGCCCAAGAATGCCAAGGTAACCTGTCTAAATGACAAATAACTCACATCTGTAGCCATGAAATGCTTTGAAAGGCTGGTCATGGCTCATATCAACAGCATTTGGAATACACAGTTTTAGCTCCCGAGTTTTAGCTCCTGGGGAGGGGCGAATATAGGGGGATTATGAAGATTCCCATGCACTTTACATCACAGCCTGACTGACATTAACACAGTTTGGCTAAGTGGTGTGGTTCAGTAACAGTTCAAATGGCATATGAGCCATTATCCTTATAGCAAAAGTATAATACACATGATGGCATATGATGAGCATCTAACAGCCGATACAAAAGCAAAAACAAACATCAGGACGTTGTGAGTGACTAGGTGAGTGAGCGCACATTACCTGTCTGAGTAGGAGCGCACCATGGTGATGCCCAGCACAAAGTACATCATCACAGAGAAAAGGATCATGCTGAGTCCGAGGAGAATAGCTCTGTCCTCCCCAGCCTTCAGTGCTGTCACTGTCTTCCTCTTGTCTAGCACGTCATACTCCCGAACCTTCTGATAAATAGTCCTGACACATGCATTACAACACACACACACACAGGCCCACACATACACACACACACCCACACCAAGTTAGTGATTACAGAATTGTAATCAAATGGCTTAGCCATATCAATGCATAATCAATAGCCCTTTATGGGTATGTATTTAACTCTTCTCTTAGGCATGAACATGTAACGCTTTCAATCAATTATCTTCCACATTTTTCACTTTGATCATGTGATACATTTTCCCTCATGAATAATGTGAATAGTCTAAATGTCATAGCTAATAATACTGATGACTGGTAGACCTATAGATAATGAGATGTCTGGAGGCTAGTATGGTAATAGTTGTTATTTTCCCTTAGATCTTTTGTACGAGAAAGCACTTTCTGTTTTTACAAATACAAACTGACTAGCTTTTCCCTTTTATACACAATTATTGTTGCTGAAAGCTAAGTGCACAAGTTAAGTTGTCTGTTATTTGACTTTCAAAAATATAAACTTTTCACTTTCATACATTGTTCCCATGATGCTTTGTGTTGTGTCAAATATTAAGGGTACCGTACCTTCTCTCACCTCCTGATCCCTGTGCTCCTTTACTTCCTGTCCAGAGAAACATCCTCCCTGAGGACACTCTGTGCCCGCCACCACTCACAGAGGGCGTCACACAGGGTTGCTGAGACCACCTTCCAAAGGACAGACACACACACTCAGTGACCCATATGCCCCTCAGTCTCCACACGCCTGTCTTGACAGTGCCACCCCCACAGAGCCTGGTCAGGACACCCCACAGCCAAGTGACAAGAGTTTTCTCACTGAAGGACTAAATCAATTCCATTCAACTTCTGCAGAAAGGAAAAGCCACTTTCCCACAGAGTTCAGAGCCACTCGCCATCCACTGGGATAATCACCGTCCCACTGGGATAAGTGAAGGTAGAAATAATCCTTGGACTGTTTGAAGAGCTGGAGTTCACAGAGGTGGAGAGTTGGAGCGGGAGCAGCAGCAGCACTTATGCACCTGAGGCACACGCATAGCGTTCATGGCACACACGCCTCCCTGTGTGCGTCAAGCCCACTCGTCTGGCACTTCATTTCCTGCCTGTTCATTTGTTATTGACTATTCATAGTCCGAGCTACAGCGGCAGGCTGGTGGAATAATGATGAGGTTTCCAGGCAGAGAGGACCTGCAACAGCATTGATCCCTTCCGACTATTCAGGCAGTAAGAGGCAAGAGGCATTCAAAGCCGCCCTACCCTGTGCCTCCTCCCCAACTTCCCTCTGTTGATTGTCCTTGATGGAGAGCCCCCTAGCAACGTAGTTGCACTGGTGTTTTCAGGGAAAATGTCTAACTGCTCGGCATAGTAAGGAAAGTAGTAAGATTGCCCAGCCCCTTTTGGTTGCCTTAGATTAGGAGATTTAAAAGAATACACAAACATCCACTCATTATGTAGATAAGGTTAAAAAAAATATGTGTGTGTGTGTGTGTGTGTGTGTGTGTGTGTGTGTGTGTGTGTGTGTGTGTGTGTGTGTGTGTGTCTTGTAACTTAAAGGCATGGGATAAGACTCTGTGGTAAATATTTCATTAACCCCTCCATAGTCCTCTGGGTCTGTCAAAGCATGCATGTACACACACATGGGATCTCTGGCTGCATTTTTAGGAGAGATAACAGTTCATGTGCCAGTGCAAAGTGATGCATTCTGTTTTCAGATGCGTGTAATTGTATTTGCCAGAGGTGTGCTCCCGTGGCTGGGTTATTTGTTGACATGTGCGATGACCCTGCTTCCACACCGTGTCAGGGCAATTCAATGTTGTGTGAATTTTCACAATGGAGAGGGGGGTTTTAATAAGCCATATTAAATGAGTGTGGACTGAGACTGCTGGAGAATGTGGTGGATGTCACAGATAAGGATGGAGTCCCTTTGTGCATGAAATGTGAAAAATGTACGTGTTTCAAGAGTATGTTGTTCCAAAGCATATGTTTAAAAGTAAGCTATTGCCAGAACAATCTGAGATACCTTTTTTGGCCACGTTGCGGGGGAATCGCCAATGTCTATAAAATAGTAGAGCAGACATCTGCAGAGACAGACGTGGTAGATCTAACTCAAGAGTGGACAGGTTTTACTGGTGATTGACAGTGTAGATTCCTTCTGGTTGGGCTAAAGTCCTTGTAGAGCTTACGGCTAGATTTTCACCGCCTCTCTCGCCTTCATCTGTCTGGCTCAGAACTCTTACATTTACAGAATGTGTAAACTATAAAGCAATCTGCAATATTTATACATGATGATAAACCATTTAACAAATGGGGACTCAAAAGGATGTAGGCTGTAACTGCTGGGGCTTTTATTACAGATTAGATCTAGGCCAAATCCACAGTAAAGGAATTACGTTTGACTCAGTTTTTTCACTTTTCACTTTAAAATGAATGCCAAACAAACTATTGATTTCAAAGTTGAACAAACCAAAGAACTCTATGCACAAGAAATACTTAACAATTTCCACAGAAAATTTACAAAAAACTAATTTAATGGAAGAACTATGCAGAAGCAAACTTTAGTAACAGAATTACAGTAAAATCTCTCTCAGGTTTTTATGCAAACACTTATTCCAAAAACTCTGTTTAAATATCTGCTCTGAATTGAGTGAGATTCAGAGATGTCGGAAGAAAGAATGGGGTGTCAGCTATGACATGGCACCTTGAGTAAAAAAATAATTTAAAAAAAGGTTATTGAACTACAGTAGGTGGAGTGGATTTACATCCGGCAATGGAATTAGGGTAACGGAATTATGGTAGCAGAATTATATAATGGGTCTCTGATCTGTACTACACAGAAATGCATAATAAATCATCAGGGGGTGCTTATATAGTCTTGTTTCACTGTATGTACAAGTGGGTAACCTGTACTGAAATGGTGTGAAATGGAAATGTATTTTTTGCATGTCCCACTCCCCTCAAGACTCCCTCGGAGAGTGGGGTCACAGCCATGGGATTAGCCATTATCTACGGCAACCCTGGAGCAATTCGGGTTAATTGCCTTGCTCAAGGGCAGAATGACAGATTTTTAGCTTGTCGGCTAGGGGATTCGCTCCAGCAACCTTTCGGTTACTGGCCCAATGCTTCTAACCCCCAGTCTACCTGCCGCCCTATGGATATGAATAATTATAGATATGAATGTCATTCTCTTCATGTTTCACAAATTGTCTCTATTATAATATGACAGACCAGCTAGATAATAATAATAATAATATATGCCATTTAGCAGACGCTTTTATCCAAAGCGACTTACAGTCATGTGTGCATACATTCTACTGTATCTATTATAATATGACAGACAACAGTGCAGTACAATACAGCACATCAGAGTAGAGTTCAGTAAAGTAGAGTACTGTACTATTCTCTACTTTTCTGTGCTGTATTGTACTGTATTGTACTCTACTACTGTATTGCCTTAGACTCTACTCTATTGTGCTCTACTCACTGTACTGTATTGTGCTGTATTATACTGTATTGTACTCTACTGTTGTCTACTCACTGTACTCTATTGTACTGTGCTATCCAAACTTGTGAAATATGCATCTATGATAGGTCCAGATTTGGGCCAGGCTGGTCCGTCTGGGTATGTTAGCATCAAGGCCAGGGTGGACTGACCAAATTTGAACTACTTTTCAACGTCCATGGACGTCTGGTGTCGGATCGGTGCTCAGTGGGTGAGGATGCTGGTTACAGTAAACGGAAAGTGAAAGAGAAAGGCAGAGCGAGAGAGAGAGAGAGAGAGGGGTTGTCCAGACTCTTGGTTTGAACACCAGACAACAAACAGAAAGAAAACAGTTATAACAGTCATAACAGTATGCCAGTAGAAGGGAGGACACAAGCGGTCGACCCAACTGTGGTTTTGTAGCCAATTCAGTTGCAGTAATTCCATTACATATTTTGGGGTTATTCCGTTACCAATTGTTGGTAACGGAATTACGAGTTTTAATGACTTAATTTATAAACAAATTTGATATCAGTAAAATCACTATAACTAATTGGTAGGTCAACCATTGCTTCTTATGTCTGCGAACCTTCATTATCCTCCCTCCTCATGAGAGAGAGACATTTTAAACTATCTTAAAGATAAAGGCACAAGGCAATCTTTCGTAAATGTACAGAAGGTAAAAAAAAGATCCAAAACGGAATAGAAGCGTTGATAATAGTTGGCAAAGGTCTTTATGTCAACATTATTGTGTTTTGATGTATTTCTGATACCGCTTAAGACTTTCTGGTAGGTGTTTATAATACCTCTTTTCCATCTGTTTATCCACAAATCAAAGTCTTTACTCATGTCACATTTTTTGGGATGGAAAATGGTTGAAACATGTATCTATGCCTTCATTTCCCCAACACATAGATTCTCAGCTTTCATTTGACACCCAATTTGATAGGCTCCTATGAACTTCACATGTTGGTGCTCATGAGTCCTTTTCGATGGAAATACCAATTACACAAAAGCATGGTTGCTAAGCTGGAACTTTGTCCTTCCAGTCACCTTGTAGAAAATACAACACCTCACCCTGCTTTCTAACCATCTGCAAAGTACTAGCAACATCTGGATTATTGGTGCAGTTTTTACTGTGGATTATAAACATATTTGTTGTACCAGACCAAATGTTCAATATCAATCAATTGTTTTGACTGTTACGATTCAACAAATTTAAATAGAGGTAATTTATTTCATGAGAATTTGATATAAATATGAAATCGAGAGACATTGCATGTTTATCAAACCTTGGGAATGCTCATGGTTTGTTAACTTTCAAACCAAGCAGTACATGTCACCTTACAGTCTCTACATTCAATAGGATTCAGGGGGCGTACCTTTGTGTCACTGTGTCTTTAGCCAAGAAACGTGATAATACTGCCTTCTGGAACACTGACACATTGAAATGAGAACAGATTATTGCACTATCCTCAACTAACTACATGCTGGATGTCACAAAGGCCCACAGATGTGGCACACAGGAGGTTCTAGCAGTGCGTTTGGGACAGTCCTGCATATGACCTCTGTCTTTATAAAAGGAGGATTGTTCATTAAGAGGGGTTAGTTACATGAGACCAACATACACATTGACAATGTGTACCCACAAGGCAAGTTATATACCTGCTGTTGACTCAGAGCAAATGTAGAAAACAATGCATCCTGTTTTAAAGGGGCAACCTGTTGCCTCCTAGTATTTCAGCAGCATGATTAGCTGTGTCCATAGTTTCCCATTAGCAAAGCTGACTTCATTAACCCTGTGATCTGCTCACCTCTCATATTTAACACATAATTACATGCCTAATCTTGCATGAAATTATAGAACTAATGACATCATGGAAGGTAAACATAGGACAGCATTGTTGATGAGATTAAAACATAGAGATAAAGCGATATTGTAACCTATTATTTATTTGTGCTTTCACTTCTTAGATGCTGACAGTATTTCTGGCTACTGTGAAATAGCTCCATCTCTGTTCACAGTATACCAATTACACTGAAGATGATTGTGAGAAATCACAGACTGTTGCTTTATCTTGAGTCTGTGCCTCGTGTCATGAAATAGTGACAGAAAATTCAGGAGTCTGGGTAATATCACAGATAAATTACACTAGGGGGCTTCACTGGAATGTGATTGCTCATTATCTTGTCTGTCTCACTATAGTCTGTCTGTGCACATATGCAATATGGGAAGCAGATTTTTTAATGTGTTCTACAGAGAATGATCAATTGAAAGAAGCTGTGACACTAGTACTACGTTTAATTTACATGCTTGTGGTGCGTCATGCTCTCTTCACTAGTTTTACACAATAATGAAACAAACCTAGTCCTGTCTGCATTTATTCATTTACTGTCATCATCAGGCAATTATAATTATATTTTAATGGGAGCATTTTTTCAGGTCTATTAGCCTAATTAGAATTTAATTATGGAAACTTTATCCACCGCTGGTCATCTGGTCATCTGGGGAGGCTGATGGCTGCAGAGGGAACAAGAGCAGCCAACAGCTCTGCTGTCTGGTACACATAGGGAAACACATGTGTCACCACACACATGACCAAGGTGTGTTTTACAACCCTGATTTAAGAGGCCTACCAGGAGGCATCAGCCAGAGCCCACCATCAATGACTCAGGGGGGTGTCACACTAAAAAAGGACAGTGCTTTAAGACAGCGGATGGTGCTGACATGCAGGCACATACTAGCCATACTAGCCATTGTTAAGCCTTAAGATCATGTGGAAAAACCATGTTGTTCATTCAGAAAGATCAGCTGGGTGAAACTCCTCCAGAGCTTTCTGAACAACACTCCCTGGACACCATTATGCCTCACACAGTGACTTTCAGATTGGTCCTTAAATTAACACCTTAAAGGCACAGTACAGTCAAAAATGTGATTTTTCTGTGTTTTATATATATTTCCATACTGAGGTTGGAATAATATTGTGAAATTGTGAAAATTATGATAATGTTCTTTCAGTGTGAGAGCTGTTTGAAAAGACCGCCTGAAATTCATACCTGTTGTGGTGGGATGGAGTTTTGGCCTGCCTAGTGACATCGGTTAATAGACCAATAAGAAACAGAGTTCTAAACTTTTCTGCCAATAACAGCTAGTTTTCAATTTCCCCCTTCCCACTCAACCACTCTCAGACAGTCCTAGCAAAATTATTGCTTGAGAAGTTTATCTTGCTAAGAAGCAATATTTGTTTATTTTTGACCATTTTAATTAAAAACAATCACAGTAAGGTACTAAATTGTTACCAAGAAAGAAGAACACCAACAAATGTCCCTTTTGGACTTTACTTTCCTTTAGCTAATATTGGAGACTTAAACATATCTCCCATAGTGTCCTCAGCAGAACTCAAAGTGCCTCCAAAGTGCATGAGTCATGCAGTGAATTTAAAGTGTATCAACTGCCAGACTTGTACCATTTAAGCAAAATAACCGAACATGGGGATCCCTGAGAATGTTTTATGGCTTTCAATAAAGCTGTTTTCTGGGAAATTGAGGGAGGTTTCTCCATGCCCTCTCTCTCATCCTTCTGCATTTAGATGTTTTTGTTGTCATTTCTAAAAGCCCCATGTCACCTTGCAGTTCTTTCCAGTTTGGCCAAAGCATTGCACCTGCAAAATGCCTCTAATTAAGCATTAACTTCCGCAAAGAGAGACTTTAATGTGCTCACGAATAAAAATAAATCCACAATGCTTAAATATTAATAAGCATTACCCTGGGTCCACCTAAACTACAGTAGGTCTGCTTGCCTGTTATTGCACGAGGGGCCAGTTTGGACTAAGAGATTACTCTCTCAATGTTGACATTTTTCTTACTCTAATGGCTTGAATCCAGTATGGGATTTTCCCTCTCAGATAACCAGTTTGTCAAGTTCAAAGTATTGTGTGAGGGGGTGTGTTTGAAAGGCAAGTTCTGTACTATCTGTGGTCTGTACATTGGGGCATATTTTTACTTCTTGTGATGATGATTGTAATTGTGTGTTTTTTGCTCTGAGGCATCTTAAAACGATCCTTCTATTCCTTCTGTTATTTTGATATCAATCATTCTCAATTAGAGACAAATCTGTAAGACATTAATTAAACATAACCTAACAGCATGACATGAGGACTTACAGTATGCGACAAGAAGTAATTCAAATCAAATGGAATTTTATTTCTCACGTGTCGAATACTACAGGTGTAGTAGACCTTACCGTGAAATGCTTACTTACAAGCCCTTAACCAACAATGCAGTTTTAAGAGAATAGAGTTAAGAAAATATTTACTAAATGAACTTGAGTAAGAAATGAAAACTAAAATGTAAAAAAGTAACACAATTAAATAACAATAATGAGGCTATATACAGGGGGTACCGGTACCGAGTCAATGTGTGGGGGTACAGTGTAGGGGGGGTAAAGTGACTATGCATAGACCATAAACAGCGAGTAGCACTACCCTCTGTAGCGTCTTATGGTCGGATGCCAAGCAGTTGTCATACCAGGCGGTGATGCAACCGATCAGGATGCTCTCGAATGTGCAGCTGTAGAACTTTTTGAGGATCTCGAGACCCATGCCAAATCCTTTCAGTCTCCTGAGGGAGAAAAGTTGTTGTCGTGCCCTCTTAACGACTTTCTTGGTGTGTTTGGACCACCCTGCCAGCTTAGTGGAGTCTGCCACTAGCATAGTCAGTGTAATCAGCTCAGCTATTGTAATGGTTTTCCTCCTCTTCGTCTGAAGAGGAGAGGCGAGAAGGATCGGAGGACCAATATGTGGCGTGGTAAGTGTCCATGGTATTTATTTAAACACATAAACTGAACACTCCATACAAAACAATAAACATACCGTGAATAACAAAAACCGAAAACAGTACCATGTGGTGTAAAACACAGACACGGAAACAATCACCCACAAAAACACAATGAAACCCAGCCTACCTAAGTATGATTCTCACTCAGAGACAACTAACGACACCTGCCTCTGATTGAGAACCATACTAGGCCGAACACAGAAAACTAGACACACAAAACATAGAATGCCCACCCAGCTCACGTCCTGACCAACACTAAAACAAGGAAAACACAAAAGAACTATGGTCAGAACGTGACAGCTATCCCCATAGAGACTGTGTCTGTGCCTCAATCTAGGTTGGGCAAAACTAAACATGGCGGTGTTAGCCTTAGCAATCTCACTGTTTCAGTCATAAGGAAGTAGATGGCGGCAATTTTTTTACTTTTAAACTCTGACAAAAAAGAGATACTAGTTCTAGGTCCCAAGAAACAAAGAGATCTTCTGGGGCGGCAGGGTAGCCTAGTGGTTAGAGTGTTTTACTAATAACCGGAAGGTTGCAAGTTCAAATCCCCGAGCTGACATGTTACAAATCTGTCGTTCTGCCCCTGAACAGGCAGTTAACCCACTGTTCCTAGGCCGTCATTGAAAATAAGAATTTGTTCTTAACTGACTTGCCAAGTAAAGTAAAAAAAAATGTAAATAAATCTAACAATTAATCTTGATGGCTGTACAGTCATCTAAAAAAACAACTGTGAAGCATTACTCGCGACCCTGATCTCTCTTTTGATGAACGTATCAAGAATATCTCAAGGACAGCTTTTTTCCATCTTTGTAACATTGCAAAAATAAGAAACTTTCTGTCCAAAAATGATGCAGAAAAATTGATCTATGCTTTTGTCACTTCTAGATTAGACTACTGCAATGCTCTACTTTCTAGCTACCCGGATAAAGAACTAAATAAACTTTAGTTAGTGCTGAACACGGCTGCTAGAATCTTGACGAGAATCCACAAATTTGATCATATTACTCAGGTGCTAGTTTCTCTACACTGGCTTCCTGTTAATGCTAGGGTTGACTTCAAGGTTTTACTGCTAACCTACAAAGCATTACATGGGCTTGCTCCTACCTATCTTTCTGATTTGGTCCTGCTGTACATACCTACACGTACGCTACGGTCACAAGACGCAGGCCTCCTTACTGTCCCTAGAATTTATAAGCAAATAGCTGGAGGCAGGGCTTTCTCCTATAGAGCTCCATTTTTATGGAATGGTCTGCCTATCCATGTGAGAGACGCAGACTCAGTCTCGACCTTTAAGTCTTTATTGAAGACTCATCTCTTCAGTATGTCCTATGATTGAGTGTAGTCTGGCTGGCCCCGGGGTGTGAAGGTGAACGGAAAGGCACGAGAGCGACGAACCGTCCTTGCTATATCTGCCTGGCTGGTTCCCCTCTCTCCACTGGGATTCTCTGCCTCTAACCATATAACGGGGGCTGAGTCACTGGCTTACTGGTGCTCTTCCATGTCGTTCCCAGGAGGGGTGTGTCACTTGTGTGGGTTGAGTCACTGACGTGATCTTCCTGTCCGGGTTGGCACCCCGCTCGGGTTTGTGCCGAGGAGGAGATCTTCGTTGGCTATACTCTGCCTTGTCTCAGGGTAGTAGGTTGGTGGTTCCCGCAAAGGCGGAGGTGTTGCTAACATTTACGATAGCAAATTTCAATTTACAAAAAAAAAATGACGTTTTTGTCTTTTGAGCTTCTAGTCATGAAATCTATGCAGCCTACTCAATCACTTTTTATAGCTACTGTTTACAGGCCTCCTGGGCCATATACAGCATTTCTCACTGAGTTCCCTGAATTCCTATCGGACCTTGTAGTCATAGCAGATAATATTCTAATCTTTGGTGACTTTAATATTCACATGGAAAAGTCCACAGACCCACTCCAAAAGGCTTTCGGAGCCATCATCGACTCAGTGGGTTTTGTCCAACATGTCTCTGGACCCACTCACTGTCACAGTCATACGCTGGACCTAGTTTTGTCCCATGGAATAAATGTTGTGGATCTTAATGTTTTTCCTCATAATCCTGGACTATCGGACCACCATTTTATTACGTTTGCAATTGCAACAAATAATCTGCTCAGACCCCAACCAAGGACCATCAAAGCTCGTGCTATAAATTCACAGACAACACAAAGATTCCTTGATGCCCTTCCAGACTCCCTCTGCCTACCCAAGGACGCCAGAGGACAAAAATCAAATAACCACCTAACTGAGGATCTCAATTTAATCTTGCGCAATACCCTAGATGCAGTTGCACCCCTAAAAACGAAAAACCTTTCTCATAAGAAACTAGCTCCCTGGTACACAGAAAATACCCGAGCTCTGAAGCAAGCTTCCAGAAAATTGGAACGGAAATGGCGCCACACCAAACTGGACGTCTTCCGACTAGCTTGGAAAGATGGTACCGTGCAGTACCGAAGAGCCCTTACTGCTGCTCGATCATCCTATTTTTCTAACTTAATTGAGGAAAATAAGAACAATCCGAAATTCCTTTTTGATACTGTCGCAAAGCTAACTAAAAAGCAGCACTCCCCAAGAGAGGATGACTTTCACTTTAGCAGTGATAAATTCATGAACTTCTTTGAGGAAAAGATTATGATTATTAGAAAGCAAATTACGGACTCCTCTTTAAACCTGCGTATTCCTCCAAACCTCAGTTGTCCTGAGTCTGCACAACTCTGCCAGGACCTAGGATCAAGAGAGACGCTCAAGTGTTTTAGTACTATATCTCTTGACACAATGATGAAAATAATCATGGCCTCTAAACCTTCAAGCTGCATACTGGACCCTATTCCAACTAAACTACTGAAAGAGCTGCTTCCTGTGCTTGGCCCTCCTATGTTGAACATAATAAATGTCTCTCTATCCACTGGATGTGTACCAAACTCACTAAAAGTGGCAGTAATAAAGCCTCTCTTGAAAAAGCCAAACCTTGACCCAGAAAATATAAAAACTATCGGCCTATATCGAATCTTCCATTCCTCTCAAAAATTTTAGAGAAGGCTGTTGCGCAGCAACTCACTGCTTTCCTGAAGACAAACAACGTATACGAAATGCTTCAGTCTGGTTTTAGACCCCATCATAGCACTGAGACGGCACTTGTGAAGGTGGTAAATTACATTTTAATGGCATCGGACCGAGGCTCTGCATCTGTCCTCGTGCTCCTAGACCTCAGTGCTGCTTTTGATACCATCGATCACCACATTCTTTTGGAGAGATTGGAAACCCAAATTGGTCTACACGGACATGTTCTGGCCTGGTTCAGATCTTATCTGTCGGAAAGATATCAGTTTGTCTCTGTGAATGGTTTGTCCTCTGACAAATCAACTGTAAATTTCGGTGTTCCTCAAGGTTCCGTTTTAGGACCACTATTGTTTTCACTATACATTTTACCTCTTGGGGATGTTATTCGAAAACATAATGTTAACTTTCACTGCTATGCGGATGACACACAGCTGTACATTTCAATGAAACATGGTGAAGCCCCAAAATTGCCCTCGCTAGAAGCATGTGTTTCAGACATAAGGAAGTGGATGGCTGCAAACTTTCTACTATTAAACTCAGACAAAACAGAGATGCTTGTTCTAGGTCCCAAGAAACAAAGAGATCTTCTGTTGAATCTGACAATTAATCTTAATGGTTGTACAGTCGTCTCAAATAAAACTGTGAAGGACCTCGGCGTTACTCTGGACCCTGATCTCTCTTTTGAAGAACATATCAAGACCATTTCGAGGACAGCTTTTTTCCATCTACGTAATATTGCAAAAATCAGAAACTTTCTGTCCAAAAATGATGTAGAAAAATTAATCCATGCTTTTGTCACTTCTAGGTTAGACTACTGCAATGCTCTACTTTCCGGCTACCCGGATAAAGCACTACATAAACTTCAGTTAGTACTAAATACGGCTGCTAGAATCCTGACTAGAACCAAAAAATTTGATCATATTACTCCAGTGCTAGCCTCTCTACACTGGCTTCCTGTCAAAGCAAGGGCTGATTTTAAGGTTTTACTGCTAACCTACAAAGCATTACATGGGCTTGCTCCTACCTATCTCTCTGATTTGGTCCTGCCGTACATACCTACACGTACGCTACGGTCACAAGACGCAGGCCTCCTAATTGTCCCTAGAATTTCTAAGCAAACAGCTGGAGGCAGGGCTTTCTCCTATAGAGCTCCATTTTTATGGAACGGTCTGCCTACCCATGTCAGAGAAGCAAACTCGGTCTCAACCTTTAAGTCTTTACTGAAGACTCATCTCTTCAGTGGGTCATATGATTGAGTGTAGTCTGGCCCAGGAGTGGGAGGGTGAATGGAAAGGCTCTGGAGCAACGAACCGCCCTTGCTGTCTCTGCCTGGCCGGTTCCCCTCTTTCCACTGGGATTCTCTGCCTCTAACCCTATTACAGGGGCTGAGTCACTGGCTTACTGGGGCTCTCTCATGCCGTCCCTGCAGGGGGTGCGTCACCTGAGTGGGTTGATTCACTGTTGTGGTCATCCTGTCTGGGTTGGCGCCCCCCCCACTTGGGCTGTGCCGTGGCGGAGATCTTTGTGGGCTATACTCAGCCTTGTCTCAGGATGGTAAGTTGGTGGTTGAAGATATCCCTCTAGTGGTGTGGGGGCTGTGCTTTGGCAAAGTGGGTGGGGTTATATCCTTCCTGTTTGGCCCTGTCCGGGGGTGTCCTCGGATGGGGCCACAGTGTCTCCTGTCCCCTCCTGTCTCAGCCTCCAGTATTTATGCTGCAGTAGTTTGTGTCGGGGGGCTAGGGTCAGTTTGTTATATCTGGAGTACCCCTCCTGTCCTAATTCTGTGTCCTGTGTGAATCTAAGTGTGCGTTCTCTAATTCTCTCCTTCTTTCTTTCTCTCCCTCGGAGGACCTGAGCCCTAGGACCATGCCCCAGGACTACCTGACATGATGACTACTTGCTGTCCCCAGTCCACCTGGCCATGCTGCTGCTCCAGTTTCAACTGACCTGAGCCCTAGGACCATGCCCCAGGACTACCTGACATGATGACTCCTTGCTGTCCCCAGTCCACCTGGCCATGCTGCTGCTCCAGTTTGAACTGTTCTGTCTTACTATTATTCGACCATGCTGGTCATTTATGAACATTTGAACATCTTGGCCATGTTCTGTTATAATCTCCACCCGGCACAGCCAGAAGAGGACTGGCCACCCCAAATAGCCTGGTTCCTCTCTAGGTTTCTTCCTAGGTTTTGGCCTTTCTAGGGAGTTTTTCCTAGCCACCGTGCTTCTACACCTGCATTGCTTGCTGTTTGGGGTTTTAGGCTGGGTTTCTGTACAGCACTTTGAGATATCAGCTGATGTACGAAGGGCTATATAAATAAATTTGATTTGATTTGATTTGATTTGAAGATATCCCTCTAGTGGTGTGGAGGCTGTGCTTTGGCACAGGTGGGGTTATATCCTGCCTGTTTGTCCCTGTCCTGAGGTATCGTCGGACAGGGCCACAGTGGCTTCCGACCCCTCCTGTCTCAGCCTCCAGTATTTATGCTGCAATAGTTTGTGTCAGGAGGCTAGGATCAGTCTGTTATATCTGGAGTATTTCTCCTGTCTTATCCGTTGTCCTGTGTGACTTTAAGTATGCTCCCTCTAATTCTCGATCTCTCTTTTTCTCTCCCTTTCTCCTTCTCTCTCTTTCTCTCTTCTCTCGGAGGACCTGAGCCCTAGGACCATGCCTCAAAAATCCCTAGCCTGATGACACCTTGCTGTCCCCAGTCCACCTGGTCATGCTGCTGCTCCAGTTTCAACTGTTCTGCCTGCGGCTATGGAACCCTGACCTGTTCACTGGGCGTGCAACCTTGTCCCGGACCTGCTTTTTAGGCCTCTCTATCTACCACACCTGCTGTCTCTAACTCGGAATGATCGGCTATGAAAAGCCAACTGACATTTACTCCTGAGGTGCTGACCTGTTGCGCCCTCTACAGCCACTGTGATTATTATTGTCTGACCCTGCTGGTCATCTATGAACGTTTGAACATCTTGGTCATGTTCTGTTATAATCTACACCCGGCACAGCCAGAAGAGGACTGGGCACCCCTCAAAGCCTGGTTCCTTTCTAGGTTTCTTCCTAGGTTCTGGCCTGGAGTTTTTCCTAGCCACCATGCTTCTACATCTGCATTGCTTGCTGTTTGGGGTTTTAGGCTGGGTTTCTGTACAGCACTTTGGGACATTGGCTGTTGTAAAAAGGGCTTTATAAATACATTTGATTGATTGATGATAGTGTATTGGTAATATGGACACCAAGGAACGTGAAACTCTCAACACGGTCCATTACATCACCAGATCCAGTTGCAGAGGGAGGTGTTTAGTCCTAGAGTCCTTAGCTTAGTGATGAGCTTTGTGGGCACTATGGTGTTGAATGCTGATCTGTAGTCAATGAACAGCATTCTCACATAGTGTGGAGTGCGATTGAGATTGTGTCACCTGTGGATCCGTTGGGGCGGTATACGAATTGGAGTTGGTCTAGGGTTTCCTGGTTGATGGTGTTAATGTGAGTCATGACCAGCCTTTCAAAGCACCTCATGACTAACGAAGTGAGTGCTATGGAGCAGTTGTCATTTAGGCAGGTTACCTTCGCTTTCTTGGGCACAGGGAATATGGTGGTCTGCTTGAAACATGTAGGTATTACAGACTCAGTCAGGAAGAGGTTGAAAATGTTAGTGAAGCCACTTGCCAGTTGTTCCACGCATCCTCTGAGTATAGGTCCTTGTAATCCGTCTGGCCCCATGGCCTTGTGAATGTTGACCTGTTTAAAGGTCTTGCTCACATTGGCTATGGAGAGCATGATCATACAGTTGTCTGGAATAGCTGGTGCTCTCATTTATTTATTTATTATTTCACCTTTATTTAACCAGGTAGGCAAGTTGAGAACAAGTTCTCATTTGCAACTGGCCAAGATAAAGCGTAGCAATTCGACACATACAACAACACAGAGTTACACATGGAATAAACAAAACATACAGTCAATAATACAGTAGAACAAAAGAAAACAAAAAGTCTATATACAGTGAGTGCAAATGAGGAAAGTTAAGGAAATAAATAGGCCATGGTGGCGAAGTAATTACAATATAGCAATTAAAAACTGGAATGGTAGATCGGCAGAAGATGAATGTGCAGATAGAGATACTGGGGTGCAAAGGAGCAAAATAAATAAATAAATAGATACCAGTATGGGGATGAGGTAGGTAGATAGATGGGCTATGTACAGGTGCAGTGATCTGTAAGCTGCTCTGACAGCTGGTGCTTAAAGCTAGTGAGGGAGATGTGAGTCTCCAGCTTCAGAGATTTTTGCAATTCGTTCCAGCCATGGGCAGCAGAAAACTGGAAGGAAAGACGACCAAAGGAGGAATTGGCTTTGGGGGTGACCAGTGAGATATACCTGCTGGAGCGCGTGCTACGAGTGGGTGCTGCTATGGTGATCAGTGAGCTGAGATAAGGCGGGGCTTTACCTAGCAGAGACTTGTAGATAACCTGTAGCCAGTGGGTTTGGCGACGAGTATGAAGCGAGGGCCAAACAACGAGAGCGTACAGGTCACAATGGTGGGTAGTGTATGGGGCTTTGGTGACAAAACGGATGGCACTGTGATAGACTGCATCCAGTTTGTTGAGTAGAGTGTTGGAGGCTATTTTATAGATGACATCACCGAAGTCGAGGATCGGTAGGATGGTCAGTTTTACGATCGGTAGGATGGTCCTTCACTCATGGCAGCAGATTTATTTTTGGATTGGAGATGCTTAATGTGAGTCTGGAAGAAGAGTTTACAAGTCTAACCAGACACCCAGGTATCTATAGTTGTCCACGTATTCTAAGTCAGAGCTGTCCAGAGTAGTGATGCTGGAAGGGCGAGCAGGTGCGGGCAGTGATCGATTGAATAGCAAGCACTTAGTTTTACTTGCGTTTAAGAGCAGTTGGAGGCCACGGAAGGAGAGTTGTATGGCATTGAAGCTCGTCTGGAGGTTAGTTAACACAGTGTCCAAGGAGGGGCCAGAAGTATACAGAATGGTGTTGTCTGCGTAGAGGTGGATCAGAGAATCACCAACAGCAAGAGCAACATCATTGATGTATACAGAAAAGAGAGTCATGCATGGGTCCTTCTGTAGCTCAGTTGGTAGAGCATGGCGCTTGTAACGCCAGGGTAGTGGGTTCGATTCCCGGGACCACCCATACGTAGAATGTATGCACACATGACTGTAAGTCGCTTTGGATAAAAGCGTCTGCTAAATGGCATATATTATTATTATATTATTCAGTGTTGCTTGCCTTGAAGCGAGTATAAAAGGCTTGCGTCACTGGGCAGCTTGCAGCTGAGTTTCCCTTTGTAGTCTGTAATAGTTTGCAAGACCTACCACATCCGACGAGCGTCAGAGCCGGTGGGTAGTAGGATTCAGTCTTAGTCTTGTATTGACGCTTTGCCTGTTTGATGGTTCGTCTGAGGGCATAACAGGATTTTTTACAAGTGTCCGAATTAGTGGCCTGCTCCTTGAAAGCGACAGCTCTAGCCTTTAGTTCGGTGCGAATGTTGCCTGTAATCCATGTTTCTGTTTGGGATATGTACGTATGGTCACTGTGGGGACGACGTCGTCGATGCACTTATTGATGAAGCCGGTGACTGATGTGCTGAACTCCTCAATGCCATCGGATAAATCCCGGAACATATTCCAGTCTGTGCTAGAAAAATATTCCTGTAGCGTAGCATCTACGCCATCTGACCACTTCCGTATTGAGCGAGTCACTGGTACTTCCTGCTTTAGCTTTTGTTTGTAAGCAGGAATCAGGAGGATAGAATTATGGTCAGATTTTCCAAATGGAGGGCGAGGGAGAGCTTTGTACTGGTCTCTTTGTGTGGAGGAAAGGTGGTCAAGAGTTGTTTTCCCTCTGGCTGCACATGTGACATGCTGGTAGATATTAGGTAAAGGGATTTCAGTTTGCCTGCATTAAAGTCCCTGGCCACTAGGAAAGCTGCTTCTGGATGAGCATTTTCTTGTTTGCTTATGGCATTATACAGCTCGTTGAGTGCGATCTAAGTGCAAGCATTGGTTTGTGGTGGTAAATAGACGGCTACGAAAATATTGCGCACCAGCCATCACGCACCAGCTGTTATTGAAAAATAGACACACACCTCCACCCCTCGTCTTACCAGATATAGCGGTTCTGTCCGGCCGATGCATGGAAAACTCAGCCAACTGTATATTATCCGAGTCGTCATTTAGCCACGACTCAGTGAAACGTAAGATATTACAGTTTTTAATGTCCCGTTGGTAGGATAGTCTCAAATGGCGCTCATCCAGTTCGTTGGCTAATAGAACAGATGGTAGAAGCAGGTTACCCACTCGCCGACTAATTCTCACAAGGCACCCCGATCTTTGCCCCCCGTATTTCCTTATTTTCTTCATGTGAATGACAGGGATTTGGGCCTTGTCTGGGAGCAACATTATATCCTTCGCGTCAGACTCATTAAATAAAAAATCTTCTTCCAGTTCCAGGTGAGTAATCGCTGTTCTGATATCCAGAAGTTCTTTTCGATCATAAGAGGCAGTAGCAATAACATTATGTACAAAATAAGTTACAAACTATGCGAAAAAACACAAAATGGCACAATTGGTTAGGAGCTCTTAAAACATTAGCCATCCCCTCCGGTGCCAATATTTATGCTTGCTTGCATTTATTATAGTAAGAAATCATGGTAAGAACTGTAGTTGTTTTTGGAATTAAGTTTATACACTACTATTTTTGTAATGAGGCACATAGAGTGAATAAAGATCACATCACATAGCATCTGTTTATATCTAGAAGGGATGTTGTTAATTTAAGACGATGAGGACTCTGCTTTTTATGGGAGAATACATAAAGCTCAAATTAACTCTTCATATATTTTTATTTCATTTTTGGGGAATCACATACTGTAGGATGTCATAACACAGACAGTAGATGTTCAACAAATTTTCTAAAATATTTGGGTCAAACAGGACACTGTTAAAGTAGAAGACAACAAACACATGCAACTTCTCCATATACCCTGGACCATCCATGCTCAAGGCTTGGTGATTCTTCACAGAGATTATATTCTATAATGTTAACTTAATTTTATTTTTTTAGTGCATATCCTTGTTTGTTTCAATGTTGAATAAAGTACACAATCACTCCCAATTTACAATCATGTGACATCATGAGACTAAAACACAAGTAGGTTCCCATTGATCATGGTTGGTCTTTTGGGACCATTTGTACACACCTGGCTATAATAGGAACAGGAGTCAAATTGTTGGAGTAAATATTGAACAAAGAAACCTTTGAACAGTTCAACAGCACGATAACTCCATTAATAAATGCATCATGAAAGACACACCTGCTGAAAGAATGAGTGTGGTCAATGTAAGCAAGGTCATTGTAAATATTTGTCTGAGGGTGAGTGCACTCAGGTGACTCGGGCTCTTCGTGGTAAAGCCCTGTCTGTTCTGTTTCATCAAGCTTTCAGCCTTTTATAACCATGCAGTAGAAGTGTAGCCAGACTGAGGGTAGCCCTAACTCTACCCTGAGTATAGAAACAGCTTGAACCTCACCTTTGTTCCGCATTGCGTCCAACAACAACATTGATGAATACGCTGATTCGGTGAGCGAGTTCATTAGAAGGTGCATCGGTGATGTCATACCCACAGCAGCTATTAAAACATTCCCAAACCAGAAACCGTGGATTGATGGCAGCATTCGCGGAAACTGAAAGCCGAACCACTGCTTTTAACCAGGGCAAGGTGACCGGAAACATGACCGAATACAAACAGTGTAGCTATTCCCTCAAACAAGCTAAGCGTCAGTATAGAGACAAAGTAGAGTTGCAATTCAACTGCTCAGACACAAGAGTTATGTGGCAGGGTCTACAGTCAATCACGGATTACAAAAAGAAAACCAGCCCCGTCACGGACCAGGATGTCTTGCTCCCAGACAGACTAAATAACTTCTTTGCTCGCTTTGAGGACAATACAGTGCCACTGACACGGCCCGCTACCAAAACCTGCGGACTCTCCTTCACTGCAGCCGAAGTGAGTAAAACATTTAAACGTGTTAACCCTCGCAAGGCTGCAGGCCCAGACGGCATTCCCAGCCGGGTCCTCAGAGCATGCGCAGACCAGCTGGCTGGTGTGTTTACGGACATATTCAATCAATCCTTATCCCAGTCTGCTGTTCCCACATGCTTCAAGAGGGACACCATTGTTCCTGTTCCCAAGAAAGTTAAGGTAACTGAGCTAAACGACTACTGCCCCGTAGCACTCACTTCCGTCATCATGAAGTGCTTTGAGAGACTAGTCAAGGACCATATCACCTCCACACTACCTGACATCCTAGACCCACTCCAATTGTCTTACTGCCCCAATAGGTCCACAGACGACACAATCGCAACCACACTGCACACTGCCCACTGACCCTGGGTCTCGACCCTGCCCTGTGCAAAGCTGGACCTCCTGACGGGACGCCCCCAGGTGGTGAGGGTAGGTAACAACATCTCCACCCCGCTGATCCTCAACATTGGGGCCCCACAAGGGTGCGTTCTGAGCCCTCTCCTGTACTCCCTGTTCACCCACGACTGTGTGGCCATGCACGCCTCCAACTCAATCATCAAATTTGCCGACGACACTACAGTGGTAGGCTTGATTACCAACAATGACGAGGCGGCCTACAGGGAGGAGGTGAGGGCCCTCGGAGTGTGGTGTCAGGAAAGTAACCTCACACTCAACGTCAACAAAACAAAGAAGATGATTGTGGACTTCAAGAAACAGCAGAGGGAGCACCCCCCTATCCATATCGACGGGATAGTAGTGGAGAGGGTAGAAAGTTTTAAGTTCCTTGGCGTACACATCACGGACAAACTGAATTGGTCCACTCACACAGACACCGTTGTGAAGAAGGCGCAGCAGCGCCTCTTCAACCTCAGGAGGCTGAAGAAATTCGGTTTGTCACCAAAAGCACTCACAAACTTCTACAGATGCACAATCGAGAGCATCCTGTCGGGCTGTATCACCGCCTGGTACAGCAACTGCTCCACCCACAACCGCAAGGCTCTCCAGAGGGTAGTGAGGTCTGCACAACGCATCACCGGGGGCAAACTACCTGCCCTCCAGGACACCTACACCACCCGATGTCACAGGAAGGCCAAAAAGATCATCAAGGACAACAACCACCCGAGCCACTGCCTGTTCACCCCGCTATCATCCAGAAGGCGAGGTCAGTACAGGTGCATCAAAGCAGGGACCGAGAGATTGAAAAACAGCTTCTATCTCAAGGCCATCAGACTGTTAAACAGCCACCACTAACATTGAGTGGCTGCTGCCAACATACTGACTCAACTCCAGCTCACTTTAATAATGGAAATTGATTTTAAAAAATGTATCACTAGCCACATTAAACAATGACACTTAATATAATGTTTACATACCCTACATTACTCATCTCATATGTATATACTGTAATCTATCATCTACTGCATCTTGCCATCTTTATGTAATACATGTATCACTAACCACTTTAAACTATGCCACTTAATGTTTACATACCCTACATTACTCATCTCATATGTATATACTGTAATCGATACCATCTACTGCATCTTGCCTATGCTGTACCATCACTCATTCATATATCTTTATGTACATATTCTTTATCCCTTTACACTTGTGTGTATAAGGCAGTAGTTGTGGAATTGTTAGTTTAGATTACTCGTTGGTTATTACTGCATTGTCGGAACTAGAAGCACAAGCATTTCGCTACACTCGCATTAACATCTGCTATCCATGTGTATGTGACAAATAAAATTGGATTTGATTTGATTTGAAGAGGGAAGAGGGAGTCAGGGGTCAGTTGAGTTATCCAACATGGCCGCTTGCTACACTACCACTGGGACTTCCCATGCAGTGTCTGCCAGGATATTATTTGACAGCGACTGGCAACAAGATTTACACACCACTCTTGTGAATGCAGTCTGAGTATTTGTCAATATTGTTGTGAGTGGAGAGAGGTGGCGCACGGCAGCAGCCGTCCATTGGTGAATGTTGTGGTGTTCCTCAGGCACTGCCTCAAGGCAGGAATTCACTCCGCAGGCTGCTAATAACACTAATTTCAGGCCCATTTACAGAGGCCCCGCTGCAGCAACAAGGTAATGACACTCCGACAATTACCTTATATCACGACTGGGACAATAATATGCATCCTGAAAGCCTCATATCCCTCACTATTTCCACTACATTCTGAAGCACAATTGCCTCTGTCTCAACTGTCCTTGTCAACTGGTTTTCTATGGAGGCAAAGGTTGAATGAACGATTTAGATTTTTTATAGAGCCCTAAAGCAAATTAGCAACATGAATAATACGTCTCTTGGAAAAGTTTGGTTGATTTAGTTCTGAACTGCAGCTCTTTTGTTTGGCTTGTCAGAAGTTCGTAATGACCGATTCACAGTAATTTGTCTGAGTCTCTCTCAGGAATTAGCCAATTATACCATCCTCTATTTCCCATTAGTCATACAGCACTTATAGTAAATACTAAACACAGGTAGAACACAAACAAACCATCCCATCACCTTCTCATCACCATCTCTTCTTTTATGACCATGTATATAGTTTTTTATTTTGAAGTAACTGCTTTTTCGGTTTGTTCCTAGATACGTCTCCTCCCACTCAGCCACTCTCAGAATCTCTATCATTAAAAGCACCATCCACCAATTAATAACCTCTCTGAGCTCCACAGCAGTAATCTACTCCACTCTGTCTTTTGTCACAAGATCTATTTGATATAGTTCAGTATTTCCCCTGTATTACCCAAGAAAATTTCCACTCAAATCACTACCCCAATCCCTCAAATAGTGGCAATCACAATTACGGAAAGATGCCACAGTATCTTCCGTAGATTCCAAAAATGCAGAATGAATGCATGAATGAATGCATGAATGAATGGTTTGTGGAATGAGTGTGTGAACGAATGCATAAATGAATGATTGTATCTAACAATACTATGTATAGCCTTTCACAAAAGCTATATCAGATAGCGTGATATTATCGGGTTTCATTGGTGATTGATGTTATTTTAAATAGATGTTCACCTCTTTTAAAAAGGTCACTGGCAACATGTGCCTTTCTGTAATACCATTGGGCCATGGCGGCACTACTCTGTGGGCAAATACTCAAATGGTCTGCATGTTGGACAGGAATTCCCCTCATAGCAGAGCCAAACCACAGCATGGCGGGCGGCAGCTGACTCTTAACAGTGCAGGGTGTATACTGTGGAGAATGCACTTATTATTTTGCCAAAAGGTCTGTCAGGAGACCAAGACACCCCTCTGTGTAACACAAGAACAACAAATAACCCACCAGCACTTGTCGCTTTGATATATAAAACCCAGGGCTTTCCGAGAAGACATTGAGCATCAGGTGGCACACAGAATGCACACTGCACAGACAGGTGTTGTCATATGCTAAAACTGTGTGTCTATCATAGTGGACATGTTCATCACCCCCCCCACATTATGCCCATCAGAGAAAACCCATTATGGTCCTCCCTCAAGAGGCAGAAAATATTTGGCATGGGGCCTCAGATCCTCAAAAAGTTATACAGCTGCACCATTGAGAGCATCTTGACTGGCTGCATCACCGCTTGGTATGGCAACTGCTTGGCATCCGACCGTAAGGCGCTAAAGAGGGTAGTGCGTACTGGGCCGAGCTCCCTGCCATCCAGGACTTCTATACCAGGCTGTGTCAGAGGAAGTCCCCCAAAAATGTTAGACTCCAGCCACCCAAGTCAGACTGTTTTCTCTGCTCCTGCACTCTGCTCCAAGCGGTACCGGAGGGCCAAGTCTGGGATCAAAAGGCTCCTGAACAGCTTCTACCCACAAGCCATAAAACTGCTGTACAGTTAATAAGATGGCTACCCAGACTCTTTGCATTGACACCCTTTTTTTTGCACTGACTCTTTTGCACTGACTCTATGCAAACTCACTGGACTCTACCCATACACTCACACATACTACAATGACACATACACACACACTACATACACACACTCACACAGACACACTTTCCCAATCTTTCCCGCTTTTCACATACGCTACTCTGTTTATTGTCTATCCTACCTACATGTACATATTACCTCAACTACCTCGTACCCCTGTACAATGACTCGGTACCAGTACTCCTTGTATATCGCCTCGTTATTGTTATTTTGTGTTACTATTTCCTTTTGTTATTTAGCACATTGTTCTTACTTTTTAACTCTGCGTTGTTGGGAAAGGGCTCTTAAGTAAGCATTTCACGGTGAAGTCTACACCTGTTGTATTTGGTGCATGTGACAAATAAAATTGGATTTGAATTGATGTCATTGACTGTTTCTGGAGTGCTATTTCTGTCTGCTGGCTGTGCAGTTGGCACAGGCACAGGCACAGGCACAGGCACAGGCACAGGCACAGGCACAGGCACAGGCACATGACTGTTTACTCAGAAATGCCTTGAGACAATCTTCTTTCCTTTGTGTTATACGTTAAATAACATACCTTTTTAAGTTATTTGGTAAGTTAACTGTACCTAATAGTAACAGTGAAGACAGTACAGACAGCTGTATTGCATATCGGGGACATATGAAGCAGCACGGCTGTGTAGGTGCGCTCCTTGGACTGCTCTCGTCCAGGCATACACATGTTTTTCCTTGCATGTATTATTTATCATTATTCATTAAAAGTGATAACATCTTTGGATTTTTATCAAGAACCCTTAAGAGAAGTATAACTTGGCTTTGAAAAAAAGAGGTTGTAGTTTGACCATTACTGCATCTATTCACCAGCAGGCTTTTATTACATTTTTATATAATTTACTCTTCACATGACTGAATATAATTGAGCTACAGTACCAACCCCAGACGAACAAATCCATTCAGAATCAGTTTAGAGTAAGAGGCAGGCAGGCAGGCAGGAGGCATTACCTCCTCTATAGGCTGTATTTGCCTGAAGCATTCATTTCCCCGGCTGGAGTGACAGATTGGAGTGTTAATGATGTCTGTGGTGAGAGTGCTGGCGTCTCCCCCGCGTACTAAGAACTAATGGGCTGTGCCACTCTGGATATCTGGGCAGACTGTGCAGTAATACCATGTTTAAAACAACTGGGAACTCAGAAATATCCGACTTCAGTGCATTCAAGACAACTGTGAACCCAGAAAAAAAGAGCGCCGACTGGGAAAATTGTTTTGAATGGTCATCCAACTTGGAATTCTAAGTCGGAAACTCAATCATCTTTCTAGAATTCTCTGACCTGAAGATCACTGACGTCATGATTAGATCTAGTTTTTTCCCGAGTTCCCAGTTGTCTTGAAAGCACCATAAGAGGACTGAAAATAGAGCCACAGCTGCACCTGGCGGATCGCTGTCATTCTAAAGGTCAGCGAGTGACTTCACTCTGGGTCAGGAGGTCGAGTCAGCGTCTGACAATGGCAGACCAGAGGAGAGGAGGGACCTTCAAAGTATTCTTTAAGTAAAATTAACGATGAAGAGGAATCCTAAATGTGAGGGCAAAAAGTGGAAAATAGTTGCTCTTTCATATCTCCAGGCTGTTAACATTTTGCATGGATGCACATAACGGCATTAATACTTGCTCTCTCTCTGCCTCCTTTCAAGCAATCATTTAAACTCACATAATGACAATGAAATATGGCATTGTCAATTCATGGAAAAGCAGCAACAACAAGAATACATCATACAAATCTGGGCTGATGGAAGGAAAATCAGTTACATATCTATCAGTGATTCAATTAACAGTTTAAGAGAATTTTCATCTATCTATCTAGTCCCCCAAAGCAGTTGGAGACGGCAGTTGAAACAGTGTTTTGTTTTGGTGCTGAGACTTTGTCAGGTCCTACCTTTAGGCGTCCAGATTTTGCCGCAAATTTCTTTTATTGATAATCCCTTACCAAGTTGAGGACAGGAGAGACTGTCAGCAGTTGTTTTAACTTTTCTGCAGATGTCCTATTGGTGAAGCCAGTTTCTGGAGTAGGCTATTAGTGACATAGCCCTGCTAACCCCTGTTGTAAGCCTGTGTGCTCAAAATATTTGACATACCTTACAGAGCCATACGAGTGACAGGCACAATGGACTACCCCTTGCTCATGCTTCAAATTATTTGGTGTGTGTGTGAGAAAGAGAGAGAGAGTCTGTGTCTTTAGAGTGGATATCTGGCAGAACGAATGTCGTCTGAATATTGTCTCTTCAAGTTTATATTTTGGACTTCTAGTTTGGATCTTATGTCAGGAATCTGTTTAATATTAATAAACACTTTTTCACTGCAGAAATGTAGATTTAGTCATACATTATAAAACAGAGAGGTTAGAAAATATATCTAATTACAAGCGTATTTAAGCAATCCCAAACATTCTAACTTCCTACTGTACTCACTGAACGGGGTATACTGTGAGGTGCATAAACACAGTGCCATGTATGATGTGAGGATGCCTACACTCATTCCTCTACTGCCACCTAGTGTTAGAAGTACACCAATGCAATTGTGAGTTACAGGAGACAGTGCAATTGTGCTCCAGGAAGGACACTGTTCTGGAACTGAACATCATCATGAACCCAGATTCATAAGTGGCTGTATGTCAGGTATATGTGATTGGAGTCTCAAAACGACTTGTTTTTTGTCTACTCACCTAAAATCAGTCTTATTGATGATCTATTGTAAAATAGATCAAAATATCAATGGGACTCCCTGCTAAAATATAGGTGAAATAAAATATATAAAAAGTCCTAAATGAAATTGTGATTACACAATGGAAGTTACAGTGTAACTTCTACATTCCTCATCATGTTTGTCCTCATTGTGAATCTATTAGTACCCTCTTGTTAAGCACTGATCTAGAGTAATAACATAGGACAGCTAGACTGAACAAAAGTTAATGAACAGGAGCCACAATCACAGATAAAGTCTATGGGTAGTCATTTCTTCAAAAGCTGAAAGGCTAAATAGAGAAAGAAAGACATAAGCTCACCCCACTCTCCCTTGATGTCGTCTTGCGTAACTGTCTTGTTTCATGGCGTTGTACTCTGGCAGGGCCTCCAGTGTTTTTTCCAAGAGGGAAGAAATAGAGGAAGTTCTTACGTTAATGCAGGAAGGTCGCTAGTAAGAGCCATGGTAACACATTTTATTCCAAGCCAAATTTGCCAGTGGGCATTTGTCAGTGGACTTTGACCATTGTCTGTCATTGTTGGTACAGCATCATCTTTTACTGTATTTTTTACTGTCTGTTACCTCCCATTTCAACTCAATGATTACATTCAGGCATGAGCGATGCAGTTTGCATGTTAAAACGGAGTGTAATTATGTTTCTTTGGGACTGTTTTATTGACATGAATCATTCACTGATCATACCGATAAATACACTACATGACCAAACATATGTGGACACCTGACAACATCTAATTCCAAAATCATGGGCATTAGTATGGTCCCCCCTTTTCTGCTATAACACCCTCCACTCTTCTGGAAAGGCTTTCCACTAGATGTTGGAACATTGCTGCAGGGTCTTGCTTCCATTCAGCCACAAGAGCATTAGTAAGGTCAGGCACTGATGTTGGGAAATTAGGCCTGTCTCGCAGTCGGTGTTCCAATTCATCCCAAAGGTGTTCGATGAGGTTCAGGTCAGGGCTCTGTGCAAGTCAGTCAAGTTCTTCCACACTGATCTCGACAAACAGTTTCTGTATGGACCTCGCGTTGTGCACAGGGGCATTGTCATGCTGACACAAGAAAGGGCCTTTCCTAAACTGTTATTACAAAGTTGGAAGCACATAATTGTATAGAATGTCATTGTATGCTGTAGTGTTAAGATTTCCCTTCTACTGGAACTAAGGGGCCTAACCTGAGCCATGAAAAACAGACCCAGACCATTATTCGTCATCCACCAAACTTTACAGTTGGCACCATGCATTGGGGCAGGTAGTGTTCTCCTGGCATCTGCCAAACCCAGATTGGTCCGTCGGACTGCCAGATGGTGGAGCGTGATTCATCACACCAGAGAATGCGTTTCCACAGCTCCAGAGTCCAATGGCGGTGAGCTTTACACCACTCCAGCCAACGCATGGCATTGCACATGGTGATCTTAGGCTTGTGTGCTGCTGCTCAGCCATAGAAACCCATTTAATGAGGCTCCCAACGAATGGTTCATGTGCTGACATTGCTTCAGAGGCAGTTTGGAAGTTGGTAGTAATGAGTGTTGCAACTGAGGACAGACGATTTTTAAGCACTTCAGTACTGGGTGGTCCCATTCTGTGAGCTTTGTTCTGTGAGCTTGTGTGGCCTACCACTTAATAATAAAATAAATATATGCCATTTAGCAGACGCTTTTATCCAAAGCGACTTACAGTCATGTGTGCATACATTCTACGTATGGGTGGTCCCGGGAATCGAACCCACTACCCTGGCGTTACAAGCGCCATGCTCTACCAACTGAGCTACAGAAGGACTTAGTGGCTAAGCCGTTGATGCTCCTCGATATTTCCACGTCAAAATAACAGCACTTACAGTTGACCGGGGCAGCTCTAGCAGGGCAGAAATTTGAATACCTGACTTGTTGGAAAGGTGTTATCCTATGACAGTGCTACGTTGAAAGTCCCTGACCTCTTCAGTAAGGCCATTCTACTGCCAATGTTTGTCTATGGAGATTGCATGGCCTTGTGTTTGATTTTATACACGGTCAGCAACGGGTGTGGCGGAAATAGCCAAATCCACTCATGAAGGGTTGTCCACGTTCATTTGTATATATAGTGTATATAGTGGTGGCCTATTGTTTTAAACATTTGTAATTCAGTGGAGGCTGCTGAGAGGAGGATAGCTCATAATAATGGATGGAATGGAGTCGATGGAATGGTATCAAACACATTAATCATGTGGTTCCCATGTGGTTGATACCACTCCATTGACTCCATTCAAAGCCATTATTATGAGGTGTCCACCCCTCAGCAGCCTCCACTGCTGTAAATCATGTAAGAGCTACAGGAAATGAAGAACCACACTTCAATGCCCTGTTTTCATCAGTAGGAGGAGCAGTTAGACACCTGATAAGAAAGGAACGAAAACGTTTTGTATAGTTATTTTATTGTTGTCCACTAGGGGGATGTATGGATTCATACAGGTCAGGAGGGTTACCTGTTCTTCCAGTGACTGTTTCACCAGCAACTTGAAAAATCATGTAAGTAGCACACAACAAAATACAATTTGAAGTTTAATACATTTATAAGTAAGGCAAAGTCAGGCTTTTAGATACAATTTGCTTTATTGTATCACATGATACATAGCTACATTAGAAGCATTCTTTCCACTGCCATAATAACAGTTATATCTTCAATTGACATGGCACATTTCACGGTGTATGTTGATATATGTTCTCTTTATTTACAGTGTTGTCTCTTCCAGCACAACCTACTGTCCTACCTTCTGAACAGTTTATGCTTCAGCTGCCTTAATTTGGTGTCTCTGTTTCCATGAAAACTCCAGCAGTTGCCTGATGTTTTCCATAAAAACTCCAGCAGTGGCCTGATGTTTCCCATAAAAACTCCAGCAGTTGCCTGATGTTTTCCATAAAAACTCCAGCAGTTGCCTGATGTTTTCCATAAAAACTCCAGCAGTTGCCTGATGTTTTCCATAAAAACTCCAGCAGTTGCCTGATGTTTTCCATAAAAACTCCAGCCGTGGCCTGATGTTTCCCATAAAAACTCCAGCAGTGGCCTGATGTTTCCCATAAAAACTCCAACAGTGGCCTTATGTTTCCCATAAAAACTCCAGCCGTGGCCTGATGTTTTACATAAAAACTCCAGCCGTGGCCTGATGTTTTACATAAGAACTCCAGCAGTGACCTGATGTTTCCCATAAAAACTCCAGCAGTGGCCTGATGTTTCTCATAAAAACTCCAGCAGTGGCCTGATGTTTTACATAAAAACTCCAGCCGTGGCCTGATGTTTTTCATAAAAACTCCAGCAGTGGCCTGATGTTTTACATAAAAACTCCAGCCGTGGCCTGATGTTTTACATAAAAACTCCAGCAGTGGCCTGATGTTTTCTTCAAGTGCTCTTTCTCTTCTTTTCTTTGGGATAATGTTCCCTTGATTTTGTCCTTCTATTTTCAAAAACCACACCATGAACATTGATTTCAAGGTGTTTTTTTGTTTTCATCAAAACAAGGCCACGAAAGCTGGACCGCAAAATGAGAATGGCTTCTTTTGCGGTCATACTCACATAAAAGTCTCCAAACATTGGCACTGGAAGAATGAACACAACGATAAGAATAGTGGAATCACACGTTTTAATGACTCCGTAATGGATAACTCCCAACAGATATCCATTCATTCGCCATTATGGAGACCATTTTAAGAGCACTAACCAGCATAATCCGTGTGTAAGCGAACAAATGCCATGACCAGTAATGAGAGGTAGTTGTGGGGGATCCATTTGAGTTATGTTGTGCTGAGCTCAGTTTGGAGGGAGAGGTACTGTATTACAGAGCTCAGTTTGGAGGGAGAGGTACTGTATTACAGAGCTCAGTTTGGAGGGAGAGGTACTGTATTACAGAGATCAGTTTGGAGGGAGAGGTACTGTATTACAGAGATCAGTTTGGAGGGAGCGAGAGGTACTGTATTACAGAGATCAGTTTGGAGGGAGAGGTACTGTATTACAGAGCTCAGTTTGGAGGGAGAGGTACTGTATTACAGAGCTCAGTTTGGAGGGAGAGGTACTGTATTACAGAGCTCAGTTTGGAGGGAGAGGTACTGTATTACAGAGCTCAGTTTGGAGGGAGAGGTACTGTATTACAGAGCTCAGTTTGGAGGGTACTGTAGTTTGGAGTACTGTATTACAGAGCTCAGTTTGGAGGGAGAGGTACTGTATTACAGAGCTCAGTTTGGAGGGAGAGAGAGGTACTGTATTACAGAGCTCAGTTTGGAGGGAGAGAGAGGTACTGTATTACAGAGCTCAGTTTGGAGCGAGAGCTACTGTATTACAGAGCTCATTTTGGAGGGAGAGGTACTGTATTACAGAGCTCAGTTTGGAGCGAAAGGTACTGTATTACAGAGCTCAGTTTGGAGGGAGAGGTACTGTATTACAGAGCTCAGTTTGGAGGGAAAGGTACTGTATTACAGAGCTCAGTTTGGAGGGAGGGAGAGGTACTGTATTACAGAGCTCAGTTTGGAGGGAGAGGTACTGTATTACAGAGCTCAGTTTGGAGGGAGAGGTACTGTATTACAGAGCTCAGTTTGGAGGGAGAGGTACTGTATTACAGAGCTCAGTTTGGAGGGAGAGGTACTGTATTACAGAGCTCAGTTTGGAGGGAGAGGTACTGTATTACAGAGCTCAGTTTGGAGGGAGAGGTACTGTATTACAGAGCTCAGTTTGGAGCGAGAGGTACTGTATTACAGAGCTCAGTTTGGAGGGAAAGGTACTGTATTACAGAGCTCAGTTTGGAGGGAGAGGTACTGTATTACAGAGATCAGTTTGGAGGGAGAGGTACTGTATTACAGAGCTCAGTTTGGAGGGAGAGGTACTGCATTACAGAGCTCAGTTTGGAGGGAGAGGTACTGCATTACAGAGCTCAGTTTGGAGGGAGCGAGAGGTACTGTATTACAGAGCTCAGTTTAGAGGGAGAGGTACTGTATTACAGAGCACAGTTTGGAGGGAGAGGTACTGTATTACAGAGCTCAGTTTGGAGGGAGAGGTACTGTATTACAGAGCTCAGTTTGGAGGGAGAGGTACTGTATTACAGAGCTCAGTTTGGAGGGAGAGGTACTGTATTACAGAGCTCAGTTTGGAGGGAGTGAGAGGTACTGTATTACAGAGCTCAGTTTGGAGGGAGAGATACTGTATTACAGAGCTCAGTTTGGAGGGAACGAGAGGTACTGTATTACAGAGCTCAGTTTGGAGGGAACGAGAGGTACTGTATTACAGAGCTCAGTTTGGAGGGAGTGAGAGGTACTGTATTACAGAGAATGTAGGTCAGATTGTTGGAGTGGAGCAGCAGTGTGAAGGGAGAGCCACGTGGCCAGGGACTCAGACTTGGAGTCTTAGAGCAGGGAGTGCCAGGCCCCTCTCAGACACCCATAAGGCTGCTTTTTACATGCCTGCCCTCAGCCCTCTGTCCAAAATGCCTGGAATCTAGAGATAGGCCAGCCACAATCATGCCTAGGGAAAGTCAATTGCTTATTAATGCAAGCCGACCTACCAACCAAGTGGCTCCACCATCTAAGGGGAATCTCATGACTGAAAAGGGAGTGAAAGAGGGCAAGAGAGGCAGAGGAGGTAGAGAGTGTCTGTGTGAGACAGGGGGTGGGGGGGGTGGGGGGGTGTAAGAGAGTGGGAGTACAGAGAGCTGCAATGTGGGTTGTTTAACTTTCTTCTTGGCAGTGCTTTGTCTACACCATATGTGGCCCGGGGTCTGTTTTCAGGTAAAGGAGCGTCTAGCGGGAGGGAAACTGTGGCAGTGATGCCAATGGGGAGGTGTGGCATACTCTGACACCCACAGAGGCCCCTCCCTTCCTCTTCCCTCCCTTGGTTGCATGTGGCTGACTCAACATGCTCTGCTATGGTGTGGTTTGGCCCATTGTGTTAGAGCTGGTGAGGGTATGCCCAATGCATAACTGGTACCACTGTTACACATCAGCTTGAAGTAAATCTCATGACACTATATTATTTACAGGACATTAAATAATATGATTGGATATGGATGAGGATGAAACCCAAACATAATATGCTGCATTGTTAACCCATGACAAACACACACAACATGCAACCGCATCTATATAAACATGCCACTTCACTGTACTTCAAACTGTTTAGCATTGGCACTGCGCTTCCAGCTGACAGCCTTAGCGTAAAATAAAAAATCACAACAGCAAATCCCCCCCGGACTGAAAAAACTAGCTGAGACTAAGAAATAAAAATAGCTAGGACTTTTGACACGGAAACTCTCTCATGCAGAGGATGTATCGGTGAAGACTCCTACACAGAGCATAAGAATGTACCCTGGAGGCCATGTGCTCATTGCAGCGTATGGCATTAAAAGGGTCCCACTGTATGTTTTTATGGTCATGCTTGCCATGCTCAGATAGTAATGAACATGTCGTCATTGTTTGATATATAAGTAGTGGTTAGTTGCTGTTGAATGGGGGTTGGTCTTTAACTGTGGTATCGTGTGATAGATGATGAGATGCTGCTGCAGTCAGAACAGAACAGAGGACACAAGGCTTATCCCACAGGGAGATGTGAATGGCATCTGAAAAACGAATCGTCAGCGAGGGTGGCAGGGCGATGCTCCCTTCCACTTTCCCCGCCTTCTAAATGGAGTGACCTAAATACTAATCAGGCAAGAAAGGAAAACCTGTTAGGATTTGCCAGTTCAAAACAGCATGGGGGAAGACGAGGCCTTTGGCGATTCCTCTTTGCGTGCTCTTGGTGTTTCACAGCTCCACCATATTAATGGTTTTCTCACTAATTAGAAGACATCTCATTCAAGTCACAGTCGAATACAGAATACACATATTAGAGAAATCAATCTAGGCTATGCAAAGCAAATAAATAATATAGATTAAGAAGCAAAGAGACTAATTGAAAGGTTGAATTGCTTTTCTATTTCTGGTGGCTACAGCGATAGTTGTTACATCTCGCATGAATGCTGGCATTATGTCTCCAGTCTTTGTTCTACCCTGTCGGCATGGCAACACAGTCAAGCCTGCTCTATTATCAAAGATGTGTGTGTGTGTGTATGTGTGTGTGTGTGTGTGTGTGTGTGTGTGTGTGTGTGTGTGTGTGTGTGTGTGTGTGTGTGTGTGTGTGTGTGTGTGTGTGTGTGTGTGTGTGTGTGTGTGTGTGTGTGTGTGGAAACTAAAGTAAGGTACATGACGTTGTTCAGCCTGACGCAATAGCTGAGGGCTAGTCAACCCATTTACCTGTGACTGTATTCACAATAAAGCACTGCCTTGTGTGCCTTATTGCTTTTATTTCATTTTAATTTAAACGTTATATTGATAAGTAAATTCATCCGATTTCATTCTTCCACCAGAAGATATAGTCTGGATCAGTAGCAGTGCATGAGTAAAATCATTGGGGTAGCCAAGATAGAAAAAACAAACATATTACAACATATGTGTTCTGATAATGACTTTGTTTGCTCTATAATCTGTTAGTTCATGCCTCGCAACCATGATATATGCCTAAGGCCGAGACAATAAGAAGACACAGAGGCAGAATGAATTCAACCACACCTTTGTTTCATCACAGAAACCGGAGAGCAACCTCTGTCCAGTGAAGCACACAATGAAACAAATAAGTCACCTGTATTTAACTAGGCAAGTCAGTTAAGAACAAATTATTATTTACAATGACTGCTTACCGGGGAACAGTGGGTTAACTGCCTTGTTCAGGGGCAGGATGACAGATTTTTACCTTGTCAGCTCTAGAATTCTATACAGCAACCTTTCGGTTACTGGCCCAAAGCTACCTGCCACCCCAAAGCATATTGCAAGTGACAAACACTTACATGACCTACAGCATGGTCAAGAATGTTCATGTTGGCCTCCCAAGTGGCGCATTGGTCTAAGGCACTGCATCACAGTGCTAGCTGTGCCACTAGAGATCCTGGTTAGAGTCCAGGCTCTGTCACAGCCAGCCGTGACCAGGAGACCCATGGGGTGGTGCACAATTGACCTCGCGTCGTCTGTGTTAGGGGAGGGTTTGGCCGGCAGGGATGTTCTTGTCCCATCACGCACTAGTGACTCCTGTGGCGGGCCGGGCACTGACACGGTCACCAGGTGTACGGTGTTTCCTCCGACACATTGGTGCGGCTGGCTTCCAGGTTAAGTTGGCTTTGTGTCAAGAAGCAGCTTGGCTGTGTTGTGTTTCGGAGGACGCACGGCTCTCAACCTTCCCCTCTTCCGAGTCTGTATGGGAGTTGCAGCGATGGGACAACACTGTAACTACCAATCGGATACCATGAAATTGGGGAGAAAAAGGGGTAAAAAAATAAAAGAATGTTCATGTTTCGAACATTTTTGGACTACTTAACAACTATTGATTTAGAACCACAAAGAGTTACTCCAATTCGCTAAGAAAACAGGAGCTGCCTCCAATATTCAGCACCATTTCAATATCGAATCACCTATGCTTAGTCTAATATAATGACAACTAAAAAATACCAAAAACAATTTAGTCCAATCAAAGTAAGCTAAATATGATGTGGCTGTCCATCGTTCTGATTTGTGTGTGTGAGTTAGTGTAAGTAGCCTAGAAAAAACATGTTGACTCACCCTACTCGTGGAGAATCGCCAATGCCATCGTCATGTTGACAAAAAGGTCTATGACTCGTCATACAGTGCATGCTTTTATTTTGTGTTGTCCTAGTCCACCTGGCTAAAATACTTGCTCCCTATCCTAACTTCCTTTCATGGGCAATGTTAGCTCGTTAACATTATCCCTCTAAATCAAGCAACATATCGATTTTCCTTCCTCTCAGCCCAGCGGCACAATGTATTTTATGGTTGGATCAGAATTGCCGTTATAATCATTGGCCAGTACGGAGAATTAAGTGAAACCACAAGTCCAATTCCCTATCTGCATCCATGGCTAATTTAGGAAAGAGCCCGTTTTAGCTAACTAGCTAACCTCCGGAGAACACCAACACAACTAGATGCAACAATTCAAGATGTTTCTATCATGACATATTTCTCTGTGATAGGAGTGAAGCCAAATCCAAACTGACTTCCCTTGACACTTTTTTTTGGTGCACCAGGACCATTCACAGTTGAGCTCACTCAGTTTAGCTTAATACTGATAGGCTATTATTATATATTTTTTTCATTATCAAGGGAGGCCTACACATACAAAGATAGATGGCCTACACATACAAAGATAGATGGCCTACACATACAAAGCTATTTTGCTTGCTCGGATGCTTTCTCCAGTGAAATACATTCAGCCTCTTGCGAATTTAAGGAATATTATGAAAACACAGAGAGATGAAGGATAACATATGTATGTTTTTTTCTTGGTCAATTTTTTGAGATGCCTGGCTTCCCTCGGCATTCATGAATACACGCCACTGATCTGGACTAAAATCGGGTTGTTTGTTCTTTTGGTCATGTTTCTACAGACACAAGTCTTTAATTCTCTTTGCATAGTTTCTATGCAAAATGACTGCTCGTCCATTCTAAACAAAATGGTTGCTATACAGGCTTGTCACTTGCTAGCTAGCTATCCAACTTCAGCTACCTCGGTCACTTCAAACATTGAACCTGGATAGACAGTACATTAGCTGTATTTTCATTTGAGTTTTTTTCCATTGGCATTTATTTTGATTTTTCCATGATATAGACGTTATTGGGTGATTTTTCCTAGTTCAGAAAAAGTTGTCTCGTTTCATCTGGTCACCGTTCACTCTCTAGATCGACATTCAAAAGTGAAACATTGTTTCCGAGGTCGGACAGGCAGACAGCGAGGCTTAAATTACACCCCCCCTCTGTACCAAACTAAATGCTAGGCTGGAAGCAAGGGGCAATAACATGCAAGTTGAGATAAATTACAAGAGATGATTCGGACAGCAACATGAACATGATACAACGGGTTACCAACATATTGAGATAATGATCGACATATTTTCTTTCCAAAACATTTTGATGAATTTATTAATACAATTTCATCCTTCCACAAGATATATTCCGAAACAAATCTAGCGTTGCTACCCAAGCCGGCTGGTCATTCGTTCTATCGGTTTGGTTGCCAGAGACGCGACCCAGTCGGTCCTTCTAAATATTCCATTGCCATACTGGCTGGCAACGTTCTTATCTCTTGCTCGCTAGCTAGCCAACTACAGCTAACTTACAGTCATGTCAAAAGTGCAGCCAAAATAACAGCAAAGTAGGTGCATTTGTTGAAGTTATTTTCTCGTGACGTGTATTTGGATGCATCCATAACAATGAGGTAATGAGGCGTGATTTTACCTGGCATAGAAAATGTGCTCACTGGGCACTGTTGTTCAGAGGAGCTGACCAACAACACAGCTAACACAATCCCTTCAAACTGAAGCTTGAAAGACTGAAAACTAGCTGCACTTCGTTTGGTTTAACCTTTTTTCAATTGACATTTCTTTGTTTATATCAATAAAAATGATGTCAGTTGATTCATGATTTCGACTGGCTAAGAAACGCTGCCTGCCTGTCTGTCTCGTCCCGATTTACGTCCTTCATTACTATGGGACAGCTGGAGATCGAATTTGAATATTGAAACAATGTTGCAAATTTCGGAGAGACAGCAAGGTTAACACAAATCTCCACTGTTGTAAACTAAATGTCAGTCTAAAAGAAATGTGAGATAATGTATAGATGCTTTTTATAGTGGAGATCAAGTTTATAAGTAGCCTCGCTGGGCTGATGAGACAGTGAATTGCATAGTCAGATGGAACAGATGAAAAAAGCTATTTTAACGTCATAGATTTAGCCGGTGGTAACTTGAAGAATAGACACTGGCTGGAATGTAGTTTAACCAATCAGCATTCAGGATCAGACCCACGCGTTGTATAATGAACAGTAAGTAGAACACAGCTGTGGACTCCAATATTTTGTCATAGTACCAGTTGTTATGCCATACAGAGAAATGGGGATTGCTTCACAGAAGGGAGGGGGTGGTTGTTGGGGGATGAGGGTGCTTTGACATCTGAAAACCATAGTCTTTATAGAGGAGATAATCTTTTCCATTCATCACATACACACCCATCATCTCCACCAACAATCATATCATGTGTTATTAGGTCAGAGGCAATTATACAATTTCCTCTCCCACCCCAGTGGTCTCCAGCTCTGGCCCCCCGAGACAGTGGTTTTCAGTAGAGCACATTACGTTAATGATTAATTAATTCAGTGTTTATTTTGTTGGACTGGCCACAGGTGTTAATGAACCAGGCATGTTGTTTTGAATCCACTCTTCAGGTCTTTTACATTAACAATGTACTAGTATGATCAATAGTGGTCTCACTCACCACTATGTCCCTGGGTTATCTCATGTAAATAATGAATGGAAGGTGTCTAGAATCTTTATGTATATTTCAGAGAATTCAAGTAACGGAGCTTTACAATTGATCTCCTGCATTAAAGGAGCATTTTACGTGTGTGGCTCTTTTTGTGTTGGTGAATCAATATGAGAATTGAATGAGAGCTAAGGAGAGTGTAGAGAGGAGCTGTGGAGGAGGGGCCGTCTGTCTCACCATAATGAAATAAGAGACCATGCTGCCATTTCCCAGAAGCCATGTGACTGGTTGCCATGGGAATGGTGCATAGAAACCCACTTCACCCGTCATTGATTGTTCTGTTGCAATCTTGGGTCCAGAATTACAGTCACCCCTGAGACAAGAGGTTATATTTCATGCCAGACTTCTCCCTTTTTCCGTCACTTGCTCCAAAAAAACGGATAATCTTCAAATGTTTTGTTTGGGTGATCAGTGACTAAGGAGAGTAGGACTGGATAACTCCCCGAAGGGGTAGCCACACAGGATTTTGTTTTCTCTTTGTATAAACACACATTGTTGTCATTGTGCTGTTAGTCCTCTCAAACGTTTGCTTGCCCTGTGCCCCTCTCCCTCAAATCTCTGTGAAAAGTGAAGTGCTTTGGAGCCCCAGACATTTTCCTCTTGGAGCTCTGTGCTACTCCAACCAAAGGGTGGATTTGTTTGTGCATTGCATATTTGGGTCTGCTGTGAATGACCTATTTTCCCTGAATGATTGTTCTGTGTTCAGAAAAGGGAAAGAGCAGCAATAATATAAACCTAATTATTATATATTATTATAAATTACTCAGAAATTCTTAACAGAGATGTGTTCTTTTGAGAAGCCGACCACAAATAATGCCTACCCCAATTTACTTCTTAATCAACAGCAGAGGAGTTATCATATTAAATATAATTGGAGAACCTTTGTCTGATAAGCAGTTGTTAGCAGTATAATGTTAAATGTGACCATCTTGATGTGTTGTTTTATGAATATTGGAGGTGAGAGAAAGTCCAATGAATTATAAGTGGGACACCTGGAAATAGGAACTAAGATGCAAATCAAATTGCCTCCTCCCTGAATCTGAAAAACCTGCCGGGGAATATTTGCATTCTCTGATTTAGTTGATACTCTTATCCACAGCGACAGGCCATAAAATAGCATAGAGGCATATGCGTAACAGGAGAACATTTGAAAGCCACGTTTGAACACAATGAAGGCACTTATGTAATGCTCAGAAAAAAATCATTACATCCCCAAATGTAAAGTAAATTGGCTAATCATTGATATTAATGCCTACTAAGTTAAAATATTTTCACAAGCCCATTGTGAATTATGTAGCGTTAGAGTATATATTTCCATTGTAAGTTAGGTTTGAATCCAAGAGGTTAAACAGTGATCGTTCCCTGGCAGACTAACAGTAACACTGTTATTCAGTTTTGTTTTACGTAGCATAGTAACTCCCCAAGAACCATTTGTGCATCTGGCACCTACACAAGGAGTCTGTTCTCTAGTAGCAGCTTGGCTTCAGCCTTCTGATTGTTGGCATCAGGGACAGGCTAACAATGCTCCTCACAACCACACTGGGTCTGCTGTAGATGGCTGGTGTAGCGCTAGTATCGAGATACAGAGTGGTCACCTCAGGTGGAACAACACCCTGGCCTCGCAGTGCTGTGGGAATACATCTGCAGATTCTGCACCATGCCAGGAACATCTGACAAAACAAACCAAAACCTCCAAACCCACTCTATAAACAGTATGGGAATGAATGTACTACTGGGTAGGGCCATTTGGTAAAGGACATAATGAACGTTGGTTGTGACAGATGGGGTTGGGACATGTTTAGTAGCAGGATGTTCTATCATCAGGTTTGATTGTGATGAGGATATAAAGTTGTCTGATATTTCCAACACAAGAGACATAGAGCAATGTAAATGAGCTCTTTCCCATCTCTGTAATATAGTCAGATAATTATGGATTTTTGTAACACACCTGTTACCGATTTTGAAAACGCTGGAAATAAACCTATTTTGTCAGGGCACATGCCAAAACTGTCCTCTGTTTTGACTCTGGATCTGATGAGATTAAGTAGTCTCAACGCACGTACACTCTGCATAAATATAAAATGTTTTGGGAACAAGGCCATAGCTTAGGGGTCGCTTGACGTAGAGGCTGTGTGCAGAATGATGAATGTGCCATCATGACTCTTTGTTCCAAAACCAACCTTTCTGGCTGGAACACAATGTACTGTGCCAGTGTGGGTGCTAGTCTCAGACCTCTTTCATTTAAGCCCTAATGACCGAGAATGTTCTCCGGCTATGTGTCGGCACCGCAGTTTGATGCTGTACTGTGCCAAGCCGGACAAGTTGTAAAAAGGGGGAAGGAGGGAAAATGGGGAAAGAGAAAAAAGGGGTGGTAATGTGAGGTAGCTATCACCCTCAGGGACACCCTGGCCGTGGAGAGATGCCACAATGGGATGTCACCATGTTGGGAGTGCTGTGTCGTGTTACTCCCCTCCACCTCCACACCACCCCATACAGAGTCCTTGTTACAAAGGGCCAGTGACACCTCCCATGGCCACAGGCTCCAGAGGATTAACTAGACTGGAGCACCATGTAGCAGCCCTCTCCTCTCGCTCTGCTCTCTATGCCCACAGGACAGGTATCATGGCTGGGTAGGTTGAGATTACTGAATGTCGACTACAGGTGCAATTTATTTATTTATTTAATATATTTTTTTATTGGTCTACAGGAGAGTCTTATTGTTGAGCTCAGCTCAAGACCAGGATACTGGAGACATCTTTAGCTCAGGGATTCTTGAAAGACAGGACAATCACAAAACGCTATCTATTCATTTTCAGAAATGTTGGTAAATGATCTTTTATTGTTTTAAAGAACTTATGACTGAGATTGGTGTGTTTTCCACTATCTAATCATGGCATGGGCTCCCGAGTGGCGCAGCGGCCTAAGGCACTGCATCTCAGTGATAGACTTTGGTTCTAAGACCCTGGTTAGATTCCAGGCTGTATCACAACTGGCCATGATTGGGAGTCCGATGGGCTGCACACAAGTGGTCCGGGTTAGGGTTTGGCCGGGGTAGGCCGTCATTGTAAATAACAATTTGATCTTAACTGACTTGCCAAGTTAAATAAAGGTTAAATAAATAAATGGGGTTGTTAAATGACCAGACATGTATTTGTTTGAAATCTATCACTTGATGTTGTTATTTGAAAGAAAACTTTTTTTAAGCAAAACACTATATATCTGCCTCATTCTCAGAAAGATAAGCAATACTCCAAGGCTTTACACAGTCAAATATAACAAATAGCCTACCTACATTTTTTTTTGTAAAGAAATGTACAAATTATACATTTGTGACATCAATATTACAGTGCATTTGGAAGGTATTCAGACCCCTTGACTTTTTCCACGTTTATTTTTACGTTACAGCCTTATTTTTACATTACGTTACTGCCTTATTTTTACATTACGTTACAGCCTTATTTTTACATTACGTTACTGCCTTATTTTTACATTACGTTACTGCCTTATTTTTACATTACGTTACTGCCTTATTTTTACATTACGTTACTGCCTTATTTTTACATTACGTTACAGCCTTATTTTTACATTACGTTACTGCCTTATTTTTACATTACGTTACTGCCTTATTTTTACATTACGTTACAGCCTTATTTTTACATTACGTTACAGCCTTATTTTTACATTACGTTACAGCCTTATTTTTACATTACGTTACTGCCTTATTTTTACATTACGTTACAGCCTTATTTTTACATTACGTTACTGCCTTATTTTTACATTACGTTACTGCCTTATTTTTACATTACGTTACTGCCTTATTTTTACATTACGTTACTGCCTTATTTTTACATTACGTTACTGCCTTATTTTTTTTCTCAATCTGAACACACAGTACCTCATAATGAAAAAGCAAAAACAGTTTAAAAAAAAAATGTTTTCAAATGTATATATATATATAAAAAAAATGAATACCCCATTTGCATAAGTGTTCAGACCATTTGCTATGCGACTCGAAAGTTCAGGTGCGTTTCCATTGATCATCCTTGAGATGTTTCTACAACTTGATTGGAGTCCACTTGTGGTAAATTCAATTGATTGAACATGATTTGGAAAGGCACACACCTGTCTATATAAGGTCCCACAGTTGACAGTGCATGTCAGAGCAAAAACCAAGCCCTGAGGTCAAAGGAATTGTCCGTAGAGCTCCAAGACAGGATTGTGTCGAGGCACAGATCTGGGGAAGGGTACCAAAACATTTCTGCAGCATTGAAGAACCCCCAAAAACACAGTGGCCTCCATCATTTTTAAATGGAAGAAGTTTGGAACCACCAAGACTCTTCCTAGAGCTGAGAAATCGAGGGAGAAAGGCCTTGGTCAGGGAGGTGACCAAGAACCCAATAGTTACTCTGACAGAGCTCGAGTTCCACTGTGGAGATGGGAGAACCTTCCAGAAAGACAACCATCTCCGCAGCACTCCACCAATCAGGCCTTTATGGTAGAGTGGCCAGACGGAAGCCACTCCTCAGTAAAAGGCACATGACAGCCCGCTTGGAGTTTGCCAAAAGGCACCTAAATACTCAAAGACCATGAGAAACAAGATTATCTGGTCTGATGAAACCATGATTAAACTCTTACGACTGAATGCCATGTGTCACGTCTGGAGGATAACTGGCCCCATCCCTACGGCGAAGCATGGTGGTTGCAGCATCATGCTATGGGGATGTTTTTCAGCGGCAAGGACTGGGAGACTAGTCAGGATCGAGGCAAAGATGAAGAGAGCAAAGTACAGAGAGATCCTTGATGAAAACCTGCTCCAGAGCACTCAGGACCTCAGACTGAGACAAAGGTTCACCTTCCAGCAGGACAACGACTCTAAGCACACAGCCAAGACAATGCAGGAGTGGCTTCGGGACAAGTCTCTGAATGTCCTTGAGTGTCCCAGCCAGAGCCCGGACTTGAGCCCGATCGAACATCTCTGGAGAGACCTGAAAATAGCTGTGCAGCAACACTCCCCATCCAACCTGACAGAGCTTGAGAGGATCTGCAGAGAAGAACTCCCCAAATACAGGTATGCCAAGCTTGTAGTGTCATTCCCAAGAAGACTCAATGCTGTAATCGGTAAAAGGTGCTTAAACATGGTACTAAATAAAGGGTCTGAATACGTAGGTAAATGTGATATTTCACTTTTTTTAAACTGATAAAATAGCAAAACATTCTGCTTCCTTCCATTTCAATATTATCGCTTGCACAGTGCTCCTTGAGATGTTTAAAGCTTGGGAAATCTTTTTGTATCCAAATCCAGCTTTAAACTTCTTCACAACAGTATCTCGGACCTGCCTGGTGTGTTCCTTGTTCTTCATGATGCTCTCTGCGCTTTTAACGGACCTCTGAGACTATCACAGTGCAGGTGCATTTATACGGAGACTTGATTACACACAGATGGATTGTATTTATCATCATTAGTCATTTAGGTCAACATTGGATCATTCAGAGATCCTAACTGAACTTCCGGAGAGAGTTTGCTGAACTGAAAGTAAAGGGGCTGAATAATTTTGCACGCCCAATTTTTCCGTTTTTGATTTGTTAAAAAAGTTTGAAATATCCAATAAATGTCGTTCCACTTCATGATTATGTCCCACTTGTTGTTGATTCCTCACAAAAAAAATACAGTTTTATATCTTTATGTTTGAAGCCTGAAATGTGGCAAAAGGTCACAAAGTTCAAGGGGGCCGAATACTTTCACAAGGCACTGTATATACATTAGATGAGTAATGTAGGGTATGTAAACATATGAAAGTGGCATTGTTTAAAGTGGCTAGCGATACATTTATTACATCAATTTTTCCATTATTAAAGTCGCTAGAGTTGAGTCAGTATGTTGGCAGCAGCCACTCAATGTTAGTGATGGCTGTTTAACAGTCTGATGGCCTTGAGATAGAAGCTGTTTTTCAGTCTCTCGGTCCCTTCTTTGATGCACCTGTACTGACCTTGCCTTCTGGATGATAGCGGGGTGAACAGGCAGTGGCTCGGGTGGTTGTTGTCCTTGATGATCTTTTTGGCCTTCCTGTGACATCGGGTCTTGTAGGTGTCCTGGAGGGCAGGTAGTTTGCCCCCGGCAGTAGCCGTACCAGGCGGTGATACAGCCCGACAGGATGCTCTCGATTGTGCATCTGTAAATGTTTGTGAGTGTTTCTGGTGACAAGCCAAATTTCTTCAGCCTCCTGAAGTTGAAGAGGTGCTGCTGCGCCTTCTTCACCACGCTGTCTGTGTGGGTGGACCATTTCAGTTTGTCCGTGATGTGTACCCTGAGGAACTTAAAACGTTCTACCCTCTCCACTACTGTCCCGTTGATGTGGATAGGGGGGTGCTCCCTCTGCTGTTTCCTCAAGTCTACGATCATCTCCTTTGTTTTGTTGACGTTGAGTGTGAGGTTATTTTCCTGACACCACACTCCGAGGGCCCTCACTTCCTCCCTGTAGGCCGTCTCATTGTTGTTGGTAATCAAGCTTACCACTGTAGTATCGGCTGCAAACTTGATGATTGAGTTGGAGGCGTGCATAGCCACGCAGTCGTGGGTGAACAGGGAGTACAGGAGAGGTCTGCGAACGCACCATTTTGGGGCCCCAGTGTTGACACGTTGACACAGTGTTGACACGTTTAAATGTTTTACTCACGTCGGCTGCAGTGAAGGAGAGCCCACAGGTTTTGGTAGCGGGCCGTGTCAGTGGCACTGTATTGTCCTCAAAGCAAGCAAAGAAGTTGTTTAGTCTGTCTGGGAGCAAAACATCCTGGTCCACGACGGGGCTGGTTTTCCTTTTATAGTCCGTGATTGACTGTAGACCCTGCCACATACCTCTCGTGTCTGAGCCGTTGAATTGCGACTCTACTTTGTCTCTATACTGACGCTTAGCTTGCTTGATTGCCTTGCGGAGGGAATAGCTAGACTGTTTGTATTCGGTATTCATGTTTCCGGTCACCTTGCCCTTTCAGTTTTGCGCGAATGCTGCCATCAATTCACGGTTTCTGGTTTGGGAATGTTTTAATAGACGCTGTGGGTACGACATCGCCGATGCACTTGCTAATAAACCCGCTCACCGAATCAGCGTATTCATCAATGTTGACTCCAACTTCCACTGTTGTTAGGTCAGACAACCAAATGTCAGTCAAATACAAACATTCCATTCCAGCTAAACAATGGATATATAGCGTTTTGCAAAAAAAACACATCTAAATTCAATAAATAAAAAATCTGAGAACAGTAATATTTTTTACACACATGAAGGTACCCATATGAAATACTTTCTAGTGAATAAACAGTTTTGAGAGAAACACTGTATTCTTTGAAGTTATAAGATCATTGTCCAGTTAATATTCATTATTGTTATCCTTTTTAACACTTTTGGAGAGTTTGAATTGAGATTCTTTGCTCTGGATAAGGGCATTTCCGGGCATAGAGCTGACATGAAAATTTATAATATTGAGAAAACTCTAATCGCGCACCAGCGACTCCTGTGGCGGGCTGGGCGCAGTGCGCGCTAACCAAGGTTGCCAGGTGCACTGTGTTTCCTCCAACACATTGGTGCAGCTGGCTTCCGGGTTGGATGCGCTCTGTGTTAAGAAGCAGTTGGTTGGGTTGTGTATCGGAGGACGCATGACTTTCGACCTTCGTCTCTCCCGAGCCCGTATGGGACTTGTAGCGATGAGACGAAGATAGTAGCTACTAAAACAATTGGATACCACGAAATTGGGGAGAAAAAGGGGGTAAAATAAAATAAAACATTTATTTTTATTTTTTATTTAAAAAATTTGATAATTTACTGAAGTGTCATGTGTTTTGTTGTATATTATGATGAGCAAACTATTGAATCCATGTGTTATGCATGGCCATACTGCTTTCACAATGCAGTGAGTTTAACTTTAAGATGATTGGCAGCACTGTGGTAAATCTGCTCAGGGGAAGAATAACAATGTGACTGTGCCACATTGATTGAATTCTGCCTCTAATCTCAAGGATACCTTTCCTTTGTTATTGTGTGTCAACTGTGATTAGAGTTACCCTAAACCTTTAAAGCTACAACTCCTCAGATTACAAATCTCAAGTGCAAACCCATTTCAGTCTTCCAGTGTATCCATAGCTCATTATACAGCAAACATGCATCAGTGTGTTTGAATCACCTTGCTAAGCCTGACCCAACATACACTCCATTGTGTTTTCCTTAAAACCTTTTGGGCTAAATCAGGGTCACACAGAGTATTTCTTGGTAGTCTTAAACAAATCTACTTTGAAACAGAAGTATACACCTCACACATGGTTATGGGGTTTAAAAATAATATATAAAGTTCAAATGTATTAAATGATGAGTTTCCATTCCAATATTACACTTTACATACATCACAGAAGACTGAAGTATAACAAAACCATTTGACATAGAAACACCAGATTATTAATTATGAAACCATAAAACATAGTAATAACATTCCAACCATGAAGCCACTAGGCATTTGACTGTAGGAAAGGGCTACTGACACGTAGCTCATGAGGCCTTTGCAGCATGTCAAGGGAGGTCATAGAACTCTGATCCCCTGTTACTGATGGTTCAGGGAGATAAAGCAGATGAGGTGAGGCTGGGGTCTGGGGGCAGAACCTGGTTACCTCCATAAGCAGGCCAGCCCTCTAAGCCGCTGGTTCCTGGAACATGCTGTTAGACACACACACTCCCTGTCACCATGAGCTCTTAGGATCCTACGGTACATAGCAACACTCTATTTATAGTCCCCTGTCCAACTCTAAAGAGAGACAATAACAGAGTGTGGGTAAACCTGTTGTGGTCAAAGACATTGTACTCCCAGGATGGAACCTGGCAATGTATGAATATTGTTGATGGGATTAGAGGTATTTTTCCATAATGCCTTCAGGACATCCCTTATTAAACCTGTAACACCACTACCAAACACTGGATTAGACAGGTTTGATATGAACGAAACTGTGCAAATTAGCTAGCCTGTTGGTGCTTTGCTTTTACAGATGTAGGATCTTAATTTGATCACCCTGTTGAAGGAGAAGTTTGTAATTTTCACTTAGACATTTCAGATTTGAACCTCCGTTACAAAACATGTCATCATCCCCTACAAAAATGTTCATTAATTATAACCCCATAATTATTCACATGTCCTTTTTCAGACGGACTATTTTCCTGCTGTAGCAAACTGGATAAAATGAAGATCCTACATCTGTGAATGCATCTAAGATACTGTAACATAATCATACAGTGTTTTGTTTTAGATGAACTAGAAACAAATGTAAAAAAAAAAAAAAAAAATCCTGAAGTTCCAGTGTGCCGTTTGAGGTAGTGGCTCTGATCCCCTGACTGTGTTCCTTCCGTCTGTACCTCCATCCTCCCTAACACTCCAATTCACATCCAGACATGACGAGGACCTTGGATCAACAAAGCCAATAATAACATGTTCACATATTAGTAGTGCTGTGCTATGAAGGAATCATATTTTACCCCAGTTATTAAACAACTAATTGACCGAAGTCAGTTAAATTACTTGAATTCCACTTAGTTAGTTTTTTTGGTGAGCCCAACCAATGTTGTGTTTTCATGCTTGGCAAGGGAAGCCAGGTTTCCCCAAATATTTTACCCATACATGTTTTAAATGATAAATTATAAAATAATATATTTCGTATCTCTCTGTGTTTGCATAATATTCAGTCAATTCACAAGTGGCTGAATCTCACCGAAGAAATCATCAGAGCAGAGGAAATGAACACCCCTCTGTCTCAGTATGTGTAGCCCATGTATTTTTTTTATTTAACTAGGAAATTCAGTTACCGTTTTTCTCAGTTGCTTTGGTGCATTTTTCACATCATCCCTCACATGTGCAAAATAATAAGTGCATTTCTCAGAACAATTTGTACAAACTGCAATATACAATAGATATTGTTCTAAAGCTAGTCAGTCACTACAAATACTTAGTACATCTCTCAAAAGTAAATATTCATGCCAATGATCATGTCAGTGTCATCAGAAGGATACGTCATTGAGTCATTGTTCACGAACAAGGTCGTCAAAATGTTTAGGCATGTTGTCAATGTAATTGTGTACTTCGACAGTATTACCTGATGGAAACTTAGGCTACAGTTTGGATGACAGTTACTGTATTGAAAATGCACAAGGCTGCACTTCTATGGCATATATCAATTTTAACAGTACTATTTACATATTACTGTATGTGGGTTATTGATTGAAAGAGACTGGACAACCCAAGGGGCACAAAGGAAAAAAAAATAAATGAGAAAGAAACAGGAAACCACCCCTAAGGCACCTGTCTGTCGGCCCACATATTCTCATCCACATCACACCGGATATTTTCCCTTCCAATGCAACGTGGAAAGAATCTTTTGGAATGCCTTATCCATCCTCTGCAGGCATCTACTGTGATGTCCTCACATGCTGCATCCATTGCAGCCAGCAGGGTAATCTGTGTGTGTGGCTGACGATCGTACACCTTCCACCTCCATGCTGAAAATAACTCCTCAATTGGGTTAAGGAATGGTGAATAAGGTGGGAGGAATTCTATGAGCATCCTCGGGTGGGTCACAAACCATTGCCTTATGATGTTCGATCGATGGAAACTCACATTATCACAAATGACCACATACTTTGGGAAATCCTCTCTAAACACACCCCTCTCATCATCAGGGATGAGAGCCCTGTAGAGAGTCTCTAAAAAGTTGAGTAGATGCTGGGTGTTGTATGGCCCTATAAGGGGGATATGGGTTAGGACACCATGCTCCGAAATAGAAGCACACATGGTGATATTTCCTCCCCGTTGGCCTGGCAAATCCACAGTAGCTCTGTGACCGATGATATTCCGAAACCCGCCTTCTGCATTTGGTCAGGTTGAAGCCAGCCTCATCCATGTATACAAAGTTGTCCATTATACACTATATCCCAGAACACACAGTTGAATTTGTTTTGGTAAGGAAGAGTGACATAAAATGTACATATATTGCATGTTCCTTCCACAGCAATGGAAATGTGTGCAGTTTATGCTTACTGTACTATGTATCACTATAAAATGTTGCTGTAAAGTAGTTACATAGATATATGTTTTACCTGTACATACTGGTACCGTAGCTCCTTAACTCTGTCCTCATTCCTTTGGAATGGTACACGGTACAGCTGTTTCATACTCATCTGGTTTCTATGCAGCACCCTGTCGATGGTTGAGATGCTAACCGTATGGATGTTTTCAAAGACATCGTTGTCTTCTATAATGGTCCTTTGTATTTCCCTGCTCTCATGGCATTGTTTGCTTGGACCATGGTGCAAATAGCCTCCTCCTGTTGAGGTGTGAAAAAGCGTCCTCTGCCACCGGTTTGAGGTAATCTTGCAGTCCTATGTGGGGAAAAATGCAGTGATGCATCGCACACTTTCACATCGACAAAAACTATGCGAACACACATTTTACTGTAAAACATACAGGTGGGTGCAGTATGTATCTGAGTATATTTCTGTATGCTGTGAAATACAAGTGGACTACTGTAATAGGAAGCATTGTAGGAAGTATACAGTATACTGCTTATATACAGTACATTGGTGGACATACCTGTTCTCTCTTTGAAATGTTTAAACTATTAAGGACACGGTTGAGCTCCCAATATTCGGCTGCACCCTTCGACCCGCCTCAGCCATTGTAAGGCCATGATTGACAACATGGTCTACAATAGTGGCCCTTATGTCATCAGATATGCGCCTATGTCCTCTGCTGCCTCTTCCTCTGTTTTGCCTTCCACCACGCATCCTTGCTCCTCTTCTTCCTCCTCTTGGCTGTTGACCCTGTTCGTTTCCTGGTCCATCCATTATTGGAAAATTGCAACTCTGTGTTGTGGTCTGTCTATATATGCTTGTCAATTGATTCTTCATGAGATGCACCTTAGACAACTGGTTGATTGTTGGTTGAACTAACACTTTACATTCCTTCATGAGTGAGGGTCAATTTCACCTGCATGATTCATCAATTCACGTTTTTGTACAAAAGGTCTAATAGAAATGTGTAAAACTATGCTTGACAGTTTATGTCAAATAGTTCAACAATTTTGCATGTAATGGCTTATGCAAGGAACTAATGCCTAGATGTTTTGAGGGCTAAGACTATTCAACAGAGAACCATCTACTATATTTTGATCAACATGACATGAGCAATAGATAATGTGGAAAAAAGCTGACACTTGTACATTATCAATTGCAATTTGTTCAAAGGAATAAGAAATTGCTTTAATGATGTGCACAAGTGACTAGATGATTTGGAATTTGTACAAGTAGTATCAAGAATTGCACTTTTGATCTAAGAAATGCACCAAAGCGACTGAGAAAAACTGTAAGAACAATTTCTTATTTACGATGACGGCCTACCCCAGCTAAACCCTCCCCTAAGCCGGACAACACTGGGCCAATTGTACGCCGCCCTCTGGGACTCCCAATCATGGCCGGTTGTGGTACAGCCCGGGTCTATAGTGACACCTCTAGCACTGTGATGCAGTGCCTTAGACCGCTGCACCACTTAGGATATGATGCTGTCTGGACCAAAAGATAAAACATGTTGCCGTCGCAGCATTTGATTGATTGGTGCCAGCAAGCATTTGGCCTCCTTTGGTTGGAGATGGAGATTTGGATTTGTGGTTTTGACTTCATTCTCTGTACTGGCCAATGATTATGATGCCGATTCTGATCTAACCATAAATTCATATGTTGTGCCACTGGCTGGGGCAATTGAAGTTCAATATGTAGCCTAGTAGGCTCACGTTACGTAACTAGCTAGCTGACTTAGCTGTTTCAGTGTTGCCCATGCGAAGAAGTGAGGCTAGCAAGCATTTTTGCTAGGTAGCCTATGACAACAAAAACTAATAGTGTACTCTATGACAGAGCCACAGACTGTTTTGCCAACATGAAAGAGAGGAGGATGGCATTGACATTCAACTAGTCTATAAGTAGGGTGAGTCAACCTTTTTTTATTACTTTTGCGCACACACACACAGACAGACAGACAGACAGACAGACAGACAGACAGACAGACAGACAGACAGACAGACAGACAGACAGACAGAATGTCAAACTTATATATATTTTTTGTAGTTATTTAAATGTTATATATTTATTTGTATTTTATTTATATTTAAAAATATATATATATTTTAAGTGGTGGATTAGCTTTTATATTGCAGATAGATGTTTTGCTTCCATCAATGTAATTGTCTGCATCATTTCCAATCCCCCATATTCTTGCCCATTAAAATAACATCAAATTGATCAGAAATACAGTGTAGATATTGTTAATGTTGTAAATGACTATTGTAGCTGGAAATTGCTCATTTTTTATGGAATATCTACATAAGCGTACAGAGGCCCATTATCAGCAACCATCACTCCTGTGTTCCAATGGCACGTTGTGTTAGCTAATCCAAGTTTATCATTTTAATAGGCTAATTGATCATTAGAAAACCCTTTTGCAATTATGTTAGCACAGCTGAAAATTGTTGTGCTGATTAAAGAAGCAATAAAACTGGCCTTATTTAGACTAGTTGGGTATCTGGAGCATCAGCATTTGTGGGTTTGATTACAGGCTCAAAATGGCCAGAAACATAGCCTTTCTTCTGAAACACGTCAGTCTATTCTTGTTCTGAGAAGTGAAGGATATTCCATGCGAGAAATTGCCAAGAAACTGAAGATCTCGTACAATGCTGTGTACTACTCCCTTAACAGAACAGCTCAAATTGGCTTTAACCAGAATAGAATAAGGAATGGGAGGCCCCGCTGCACAACCGAGCAAGAGAACAAGTACGTTAGAGTGTCTAGTTTGAGAAACAGACGCGTCACAAATCAACTGGCAGTTTCATAAAATAGTACCTGCAAAACACCAGTTTCAATGTGAACAGTGAAGAAGTCTCCAGGATGCTGGCCTTCTAGGCATAGTTCCTCTGTCCTGTGTCTGTGTTCTTTTGCCCATTTTAATCGCTCTTTTTTTGTAGTTGGTGAACCAGTCGAGGCTGTCATTTGAGAAAGGCTGTTGAGTCTGACGATAAGAATGTGGTGATTGACAGAGTCGAATGCCTTGGCCAGGTCGATGAATACGGCTGCACAGTATTGTCTTTTATCGATGGCGGTTATGATATCGTTTAGGACCTTGAGCTTGGCTGAGGTGCACCCATGACCTGCTCGGAAACCAGATTGCATAGCGGAGAAGGTACGGTGGGATTCGAAATGGTCGGTGATCTGTTTGTTAACTTGGCTTTCGAAGACCTTAGAAAGGCAGGGTAGGATAGACTGTCGCTAACAGTTTGGGTCTAGAATGTCTCCCCCTTTGAAGAGGAGGATGACCACGGCAGCTTTCCAATCTTTTGGGATCTCAGACGATACGAAAGAGAAGTTAAACAGGCTAGTAATAGGGGTTGCAACAATTGCGGCGGATAATTTTAGAAAGAGAGGGTCCAGATTGTCTAGCCCAGCTGATTTGTAAGGGTCCAGATTTTGCAACTCTTTCAGAACATCAGCTATCTGGATTTGGGTGAAGGAGAAATGGGGGAGGTTTGGGCAAGTTGCTGTGGAGGGTGTAGGGCTGTTGACCGGGGTAGGGGTAGCCAGGTAGAAAGCATGGCCAGCCGTAGAAAAATGCTTATTGAAATTCTCCCTTATCGTGGATTTATCAATGGTGACAGTGTTTCCTAGCCGCAGTGCAGTGGGCAGCTGGGAGGAGGTTATCTTATTCACTATGGACTTTACAGTGTCCCAGAACTTTTTGGAGTTTTTGCTACAGGATGCAAATTTCAGTTTGAAAAAGCTAGCCTTTGCTTTCCTAACCGCCTGTGTATATTGGTTGCTAACTTCCCTGAAAAGTTGCATGTTGAGGGGGCTATGTATATAATGCATTTAATGTAAACATTTTTACAAAAAAACATGATTGTTTTTTAATAATCTAACCGAAACTGACTGACTTCAAATATCACTAATCTTTCAGCTGCTTAGGCTTAGGCCAAAACATTACTAAAGATCCTGATTAGTGGCGGTATTAAAAAGTACTTTGTGTCTGTCAGATAGCAAACACAGGATTCTGGTTCAGATGGTCCTGTTTAGAAGCACCAGCAGAATCTGGTCTCCAGGTTGCGGTCTCTGTATTTACTGAGCGGATGTCAGGCTAGACTATGGAGTGGCAGGAGAGAGCAGAGAAATACCATACAGTGAAAATGAAGATGAGCATATATTTCCAAATGAAAAATGAATACACTATTTATTTGGACTAGTAACCAAAAGGTTGCAAGTTCATATTCCCGAGCTGACAAAGTACAAATGTGTCGTTCTGCCCCTGAACAGGCAGTTAACCCACTGTTCCTAGGCCGTCATTGAAAATAAGAAATTGTTCTTAACTGACTTGCCTAGTTAAATAAAGGTACAATTAAAAACATAATAATAATAATGTGCCGGAAAAAGGAAACAGTCTGAGTGACTTGACCTCTGGGCATTTTCAAACATTCTGTCCATCCTGCTGCATCGCCCCGCTCTAATTAATATTTCAAGTGATTACTAATGAGGAACTTATCTATGTCACTGCATTTCAGGCTTTTTTTTTAGCTGCTGGCGGCCTATAAATTCATGACCAATAACCCATGGGTTGCTTTGACACAGTCTGTGAAATATGATGTTGTGAGGGGGAAATCAGGAGATCATATCAGGATTTTTTGTGTGATCAATAAATACTTCTCCAAACAGTGTTCTGAATACAAAATGAGGATTGTAAGTTATTGAAGACTGAAATTGTGTGAGAGAGAAAAAACAGGAGTGATGGAAGTGCTTTGCTCAATGTGTTTTGGTCTGAACAAGTAACTACCCACAGGGTAAAACTAGTTGAATCAACATTGTTTCCACGTAATAACTTATTTAATTTGATTTGTGATAACAGTGAGTCAACATGGAAAACTGATTGGATTTGAAAAAAGTAATCAACGTAAGGGAACTTTTTCATTTTTTTCACCCAACTTTTAACCCAAATCCAATTACATGTTTTGTTGATTTCATGTTGAATTCAGGTTAGTTGAAAAATCAATCAAGTGTCAATCAAAACTAGACTTTTAACTGACGTCTGTGCCCAATATAGACACTGTAAATGTATTAATATAACTTTATTATTTTATTTTATTTATTTGAACTAAAGCATAGTGCATTTTTTTCAATTGCTTATGTTTTTTTCTCCTGAATATTCAACAGTAACCTCCATTCCTACCATTCCTTCTTTCTTTTGGCTTCCTACGCTACCACATAAAAAATGTCAGTACTCTAATTCTGCACTCTCCCAAATGAACAGGAAGACTCAGCACACCACTTTCCTCCTCTTGTGGCTCAGTGGTTGCTAATGCTGAGTCCTAATATTCATATTCCACACCGTATACTGAGCATTTTCCAGATAACAAAATAAGTACTGACACTTAATGGTCTCAGCAGGCTTCTGTAATCATGACACAAAATGCTTCATGATTTATTCTTAGCTTGAGTTGCAAGAAGCCAGTGTACACCCCACACTAGTCAGCGGGTGGTGGAGATGCATTTCAGCATGTCATGGCAGCCCTGTGGTGAGAGGGTATTTATAGCTGACATTGCTACTGAACACTGGGCGTTACATAAGGACACGGCAACATAACAGCAATGCCATTAAACCTCAAGGAAACAGTCTGACCAGTTTGGCCCTGCAGCAAGCATGGAGGAGACAGACAGTCAGAGATAGAGAGAGGGGGATAGTGGTAAGCAATCTGTAAACTCTCTCTCACTTCCTTGTCTTTTATCTATTATTTTTTAGGTTTTAAGTCCCTTTGGCCTGTCCTATATGATCATCCCAGTGCAGACCCTCTTCTTCACAAACAAACAGCAGATCTGATGGATGCACAGGGAGGTTCTGGGTTGAGTAGTTTTCATAATTTAATGAATAACTTTCCTCCCCCAGAGTGTCTCTGCTTTGTCGTATACTACACAGCTTTATATCTACAGCCTAGGCTGTCCCCGAAGGCTAGCTGCCCTTTATGCTTCTATGCAGGTCACGGTTGTAACCTCAGTGGCTTAAAGTGGCTTGAATCGGATATCTCTCTGTGAGCAGTGCCAGTACTACACTGAACAAAATGAAAAACGCAACATGTGAAGTGTTGGACCCATGTTTCATGAGCTGAAATAAAAAATACAAGATTATTACGCTCAAAATGTTGTGTACAAATGTGCTTACATCCCTATTGGTGAGCATTTCTCCTATGCCAAGATAATCAATCCATCCGACAGTTGTGGCATTTCAAAAATCTGATTCAACAGCATGATCATTACACCACAAATGTCTTTTTTTTTTTTACCCCAATTGATAGTTACAGTCTTGTCCCATCGCTGCAACTCCTGTACGGACTCAGCAAATGTCAAGAGCCATGCGTCCTCTGAAACACAACCCTGCCAAGCCACATTGCTTCTTGACTTACTGCTCGATTTCCCCCCGAAGCTAGCTACACCAATCTGTTGGTGGAAACACCATAAAAATGGAGACCATGTCAATGTGCATGTGCCCTGCCTGCCACAGGAGTCACTAGAATGCGATGGGACAAGGACATCCCGGCCGGCCAAACGACGCTGGGCCAATTGTGCGCCCCCTTATGTGTTTCCCGGTCGTTGCTGGCTGCGACACAGTAGTGATGCCGCAAGCACTGCAATACAGTGCCTTAGACCACTGCGCCACTCGGGAGACCCCCTGATGTCTCAACATTTGAGGGAGCATGCAATTGGCATGCTGAATGCAGAAATGTCCACCAGAGTTGTTGCCAGAGAATGTTAATTTCTCTACTGCCTCCAACGTTGTTTTAAAGAATTTGCCAGTACGTCCAACTGGTCTCACAACCGCAGACCACGTAACAACCACGTCACAACCACATCACACGCCAGCCCATGACCTCCACATCCGGCTTCTTCACCTGCGGGATCGTCTGAGACCAGCCGCCTGGACAGCTAATGAAACAGGAGTATTTCTGTCTGTAATAAAGCCTTTTTGTGGGGAAAAACTCATTCTGATTGGCTGGGCCTGGCTCCCCAGTGGGTGGGCATGGCTTCTAAGTGGTTGGGCCTATGCCCTCCCAGGCTCACACATGGCTGCTCCCCTGCCCAGTCATGTGAAATCCGTAGATTAGGGCCTAATTTATTTATTTAAATTGACTGATTTCCTGATATGAACTGTAACTCAGTAAAATCTTATGTTCAGTATTATTTTTGTTCAGTATACATGTACTTGTTTGAGTTGTTTTCATCATTCAGTAATAATCAAAATAGAGTCTGCGTCACCTGTGTGCAGATTAGGGGATTGTGTAAGAGTTATTACCATAGTGAAGTGGCAGGACAGCTATGGGTCCACTCCACCCCTCAGAAAGTAATAGGCTATTTTTGTTGTCAACATTACCCTTGGGAATTACCCAGATTTAAAGGACCTCTCTCAGATGAAAATATTTGGTGCGTAAATGTAATTTGTACGAAAGTACTTCCCTGAGAGATTCAGCTGGAGGGAGAGGGGCTCTTGACAATCAAAGCAGCAATCGAAGGTAATGTTTAGAGAAGGAAATGGTGGGATTAGTCGTGTGTTGAGTGCAGCGTTGTTGGTAACTGCCTGGCAGATTTATTCTAGACTAGCTTCATCTCTCCATTATGGGCAATAAACGAGTGACACAAATAAAATGTTGGAGCAGTGTAATTAAAGGCCTGATTGTAACGGCGTTCTTCATTTGTAGAAAGAGAGTCGGACCGAAATGCAGCGTGGTGGTTACTCATGTCTTTAATGAAGAAAAACAGAACGATACATGAAATAACTAAAAATACAAAAACAACAAACGGAACGTGAAACCTATTACAGCCTATCTGGGGAACACTACACAGAGACAGGAACAATCACCCACGAAATACAAAGTGAAACCCAGGCTACCTAAATACAGTTCCCCATCAGAGACAACAAGAATCAGCTGACTCTGATTGAGAACCGCCTCAGGCAGCCAAGCCTATACTAGACACACCCCTAATCAACCACAATCCCAATGCCTACAAAAACCTCAATATGTCAATACAATAACCCCATGTCACACCCTGGCCTGAACAAATAATAAAGAAAACACAAAATACTAAGACCAAGGCGTGACACTGATGGAGGTGAGACAGATAGTCAGAGAGTAATTATTGGCCCCATGCTGGAGGGATTTGTTTATTTCAATGATCTGTCATAATGCCCACTTATGGTTGTAATAAACATGACTTAGAGCTTGACATAACATGTGATGATAGATTATAACATCATATCACCACATTGCCAGTAGCCCTCAATATATACAGTGCCTTGCGAAAGTATTCGGCCCCCTTGAACTTTGCGACCTTTTGCCACATTTCAGGCTTCAAACATAAAGATATAAAACTGTATTTTTTTGTGAAGAATCAACAACAAGTGGGACACTTGTATATTTCAAACTTTTTTAACAAATCAAAAACTGAAAAATTGGGTGTGCAAAATTATTCAGCCCCCTTAAGTTAAGTTTGCTGCGATTACAGCTGTAAGTCGCTTTGGGTATGTCTCTATCAGTTTTGCACATCGAGAGACTGAAATTTTTTCCCATTCCTCCTTGCAAAACAGCTCGAGCTCAGTGAGGTTGGATGGAGAACATTTGTGATCAGCAGTTTTCAGTTCTTTCCACATATTCTCGATTGGATTCAGGTCTGGACTTTGACTTGGCCATTCTAACACCTGGATATGTTTATTTTTTAACCATTCCATTGTAGATTTTGCTTTATGTTTTGGATCATTGTCTTGTTGGAAGACAAATCTCCGTCCCAGTCTCAGGTCTTTTGCAGACTCCATCAGGTTTTCTTCCAGAATGGTCCTGTATTTGGCTCCATCCATCTTCCCATCAATTTTAACCATCTTCCCTGTTCCTGCTGAAGAAAAGCAGGCCCAAACCATGATGCTGCCACCACCATGTTTGACAGTGGGGATGTTGTGTTCAGGGTGATGAGCTGTGTTGCTTTTACGTCAAACATAATGTTTTGCATTGTTGCCAAAAAGTTCAATTTTGGTTTCATCTGACCAGAGCACCTTCTTCCACATGTTTGGTGTGTCTCCCAGGTGGCTTGTGGCAAACTTTAAATGACACTTTTTATGGATATCTTTAAGAAATGGCTTTCTTCTTGCCACTTTTCCATAAAGGCCAGATTTGTGCAATATACGACTGATTGTTGTCCTATGGACAGAGTCTCCCACCTCAGCTGTAGATCTCTGCAGTTCATCCAGAGTGATCATGGGCCTCTTGGCTGCATCTCTGATCAGTCTTCGCCTTGTATGAGCTGAAAGTTTAGAGGGACGGTCAGGTCTTGGTAGATTTGCAGTGGTCTGATACTCCTTCCATGTCAATATTATCGCTTGCACAGTGCTCCTTGGGATGTTTAAAGCTTGGGAAATCTTATTGTATCCAAATCCGGCTTTAAACTTCTTCACAACAGTATGTCGGACCTGCCAGGTGTGTTCCTTGTTCTTCATGATGCTCTCTGCGCTTTTAACGGACCTCTGAGACTATCACAGTGCAGGTGCATTTATACGGAGACTTGATTACACACAGGTGGATTGTATTTATCATCATTAGTCATTTAGGTCAACATTGGATCATTCAGAGATCCTCACTGAACTTCTGGAGAGAGTTTGCTGCACTGAAAGTAATGGGGCTGAATAAATTTGCACGTCCAATTTTTCAGTTTTTGATTTGTTAAAAAAGTTTGAAATATCCAATAAATGTCGTTCCACTTCATGATTGTGTCCCACTTGTTGTTGATTCTTCACAAAAAAATACAGTTTTATATCTTTATGTTTGAAGCCTGAAATGTGGCAAAAGGTCGCAAAGTTCAAGGGGGCCGAATACTTTCGCAAGGCACTGTACCTAGCAGTGTTATAGCAACATGGCAGGCAGCTTATATCATTTAGTGTCATGCATAACACTCCTCATCTGTAATAACCAGTTATTGACATTATTTTAATAAAACTATGCCAATGATTGATATTATTTCATTTCATTCCACTTTTTAAAGTCTTTACATTACCCACAGTGTGTGAGCAGGCGTCAGTGCAGCCTCCTTCTCCCACAGTTTTAGTAGATGTCTGCTCATCGACCAGAGCAGAAAAGCCCCAGCGATAATACTAGGATCAATAGCACTGACTGTTCTTTTATGATAGCTAGCGTATGGCCTGGATCTGTCACATGCTATTATGTCAATGTTCACTCCACACATTCATTCTCACATAGAGTATATGCATGTTCACACACACGCACACACACACACACACACACACACACACACACACACACACATACATATGCACACACACCAGGCACCGTTTCATACTTCTTGTACAAACTCTATGGGATTAGTCACACTAGTTTGTCCATCCAAGCTAAGTGTTCTACATCGATTTCAAATGTTTATGACTGCTTATAACATGCTATAATGCAGTATAATCCACTACTTAGTTCACCATAAGCACTAAAATGCACTCATAATGCATCATAACCAAACACAGTTTGGAAAACACCATGTTCATATAATTTTTTTAAGTCAACAAAAAATAACTATTTTGTAAAGAATTGCAAAATACAAGTATATTGGATGAAGATTTAGAGAGCAGTAAATTGTTCAGGGTTTGGCTTGAGTAGGCTGCTCTCTTCTTCATCCTGCCCTGACATTTTTCTTCATCTCAGAGCTTGGCGGAGTTCCTCCAGCATCATATTTTATTCATCCAATATCATAATGTTATTTTCCTCACCTTGCAGATGGCTTCAATGTTCCTGCATATCACTGTCCTAAAACGTCCATTGGCTTACCTCCATTTAAGCTTGAGATCGTGCCATCGTTGATTTCCTAGTGCCATTTATTGCTGTCAGTATCTTAGGGTTCTCAGGAACTGGAAAGCTATATTCCAGAAGCAATCCACTGGCCTCTGAGGTCCCGAGGGCTGAATGCTGCATGAAACTAGCTGGATTTATTTCCACATACTTTGTACTGGACATCTAACTGCATAATGAATGCACTGTATTTCACTGCTCTGTGAATCAATGGGAATTTTACCTAGGTTTCATCATGATAAATACGTCTAGCAGATGGACAGTGTGTAAAATACCAGAGTATCCATTAGCAAGTCCAAGTGTGACTTAGAATGTCCAGAGCAACAGCAGAGTGATAATGTAATGAAACAGTCATTTTTCACACCGTCTAACTGTCCGCTCCTGTAACTGATCAACCATGGTGAGAAAAGCCACCATATAAAAAATAACATCTGAGGACATTTCTTATCTCTTTGTTGGCCTTTAATTTGTCCTCACCAAAAGCACAAATTATACAAGCATCTTTGAGCCAATGGGTATTCAATCCCAGTATACCGCTTGTATACTGTATATATATATATATATATATATACAGTGGTCATCTTCCCACTCCAGTGTTGCCTGTGTAGCCGGAGAGCACTGAGTGCAGTTGTGTGCTCTTGATGAATGACGTGGGGCTATTTTCACCTTCTGTCCTGCTCTCTGAACCTGAAAATGGTGAGTGACTTCTGGAAACATTGCTTCTGACTGGCCCGACTAGTCGGGGGATGGGCGGGGGCTGTTCTAAAGGGAATTAGTAGAGGTCTACGCCAACATGTTATGTCTACCACCATGCTCTTGGCCCTGGGCCATTTTTAGAGTAATTAAGATCCAGTCAACTTAAAAGGGTGCTGTAGTCTGGAGGTCTGACAGCAGCTATATTGTAGACTGCTATGCCATGGTTGTCCGCTGTAGCCACTGAGTTAGAAGAAGGACAGCGGGCAGTACAGCAGGCCAATGAAAGGGAGCCCTGAGCACTGGAGCAGACAGACAGAGGCGGTTGTGTAATCCACTAAAGCTAAGGCTAAAAATAATCGGTGATAACAGATGCAGCAAAGTTCCTCTCGGTCCAGTTATCATGCAGTGTAAATTCTCTGAATGACTTTGTAGAGACACTCTGTTTCATTGCTCCAGGGATGCCATCAGAGAGCGAGAGAGCTTACCTGAACCAGCTGTAAATAGTGCACTGTGGCTCTGAATTATAGCCTTAAAGCCCATGTCCTGTGGTCATATTTTGCTCCCGGGTGTGTTGTCCTCTCCGGTGACAATCAGGTGATTCTGCAGTCATCACTGGTCAACAGTCAAAAGTCTAACTGGGTGCAAGGGGCAGACCACCTTCTGTGTTGTTGATGAAACCTATTTAACTGAAATATACCCGTAAGATCCCTTTTTCAGGGTTAGTGCTATCTGGGGTCCTTGGGACGTTACTACCCTTACCCTAACCTTAACCATACTATAACCGTTGCATTACCCTAACCCTAGCCCTTACATAACCATTTTAATTTAATGTTTTAGAACTCTGTCTGTAATGTTGACTTGCTTTGCTACTGCGAATGTTTCCTAGCAACACCAGTCGCTGTAATGTGCACCATTTAGCAGCATATTCTGCAATGCACTATTGATTGCAATTTTATGTAAACCCAGAGACATCCTTATATTAAACGTAGCATTAATCCAGACTGTGCAGCCATCTATCAGTGGGGAAATAGTAGCAGAGCGAGAGAGAGAGAGAGAGAGAGAGAGAGAGAGAGAGAGAGAGAGCAATCAGCCGCATTGTAATGGCAGATTAGGCCCCATAAATTTGCTCTCTTATCTGCAGTGCTCCTGGTCGACTTTTGCCTGTTTCCGATGCTCTATAAATAGCCTTGCTGAGCACACAGCTCAGCTCAACTCTGCTGCTGACACCACCAGGGACATACAGGCTCTTTGAGCTCTCTTTCTCTTTCTTTCTCTCTCCTCCTCCACCACTCTCATTTACAATAAATCCAGAATGTCAGCCAAGGCTTTCATCCCCACTCAGTAAAAAAAATAAACTGTTATGATAGCTGCACTACATTGTACACTTTGAGATCAGGATATCAGATAGCACTCTATGCCACAGTTATCATAATCATGATGAAACAATTATTTAGCATTAGATTCATGCCGATACTGTACCTTAGACAGTACCTTAACAGTGGTTTGAAGACAGAACATGAACAGATTTAATTATTTTGACATACTTGTTTTCATGTTTAAAAGTTTAAGAACATCTACTCATTAAAGGGTTTTTCTTTATTTGTACTATGTTCTACATTGTAGAATAATAGTGAAGACATCAAAACTATGAAATAAAACATATGGAACCTTGTAGTAACACAAAAAAAGTGTTAAACAAATCAAAATGTATTTTATATTTGAGATTCTTCAAATAGCCACCTTTTGCCTTGATGACAGCTTTGCACACGCTTGGCATTCTCTCAACCAGCTTCACCTGGAATGCTTTCCCAACTGTTTTAAAAGAGGTCCCACATATGCTAAGCACTTGTTGGCTGCTTTTCCTTCACTCTGCGGTCCAACTCATCCCAAAACATCTTAATTTGGTTAAGGTCGGGTGATTGTGGAGGTCAGCAAAGCTGACATCAATGCAAAGGGTGGCTGTTTGACGAATCTCAAATATAAAATACATTTTGATTTGTTCAACACTTTTTTGGTTACTACATGATTCCATGTGTGCTATTTCATAGTTTTGATGTCTTCACTATTATTCTACAATGTTGAAAATGTTGAAAAACCCTTGAATGAGTAGGTGTTCTTCAACTTTTGACCGGTAGTGTACCTCACATGGGTATAACACGAAAACAACTATGTCAAAATAATTCCAATAATCCGTTCATGTCCATCTGTCTTCAAGCCACTATTAAGGTACTGTCTAATGTACAATATCGGCGTGAATCCAATGCTAAATAATTGTTTCATCATGATTATGTTCCTAATCCAAGGTAAAGACTAAAGCGGATCTTATTCTTTACTTTTACACTAAACATTCAGCAGGGTTCCTGACTTAACAGCACAAAACAACAAGGCATCTTGGCCAGGTTTTGGGTAATAGAGGGAGCTGGAGTCTGAGCTTGCCAAGTAGGACTATAACTTAATTTACAAATACATTTTTTCAGTAGGTCAACCCTATTGGATGCCAATCTTCAAGATAAAATCATATTAATCCACTTAGTCAGTATCCTACAATGTTTCCATGGTAGTGTGGTTTTGGATATCCATTAGGGAAGGGGTAAAAGAGTGATATTGAGGTATTCAATGCATTTAGGTCAGTGTGTGGAGTAATTATAAGGACTCAACTGCATAGGAATTTTCCGTTTTGCGGATTAGTCTCTCTCTCTCTCTCTGTCTGTCTGTCTGTCTGTCTGTCTGTCTGTCTGTCTGTCTGTCTGTCTGTCTGTCTGTCTGTCTGTCTGTCTGTCTGTCTGTCTGTCTGTCTGTCTGTCTGTCTGTCTGTCTGTCTGTCTGTCTGTGTGTGTTTTGTCCCATCCTTACAAACAGGCTAGGTTTGTAGCAGTTTACATTTCTGGTGTGGCACCACTAGGCTCTCAGACAGCAGTCTGTTTTGTGGGTTTAATCAGAGAAACTTGCCATAGATGGTGGGTTAGAGAGGATCACTGTTGACATGTGACAGGGTGCAGTGATCTGTCCCTTCATTCCCCCAGGGCAGGGAGCTTCTGTTCCCATAGAAACATTGGAATAAATCTGAACTAAGGAGCACCACGGGAACCAGGTGTGTCTGTCAACTTTGTTCTCCTCAAAATGTAACGGGCAATATTCAAATGGAGATATTCAAAAAAGTCAGTGCTGTACTGGGGTTTATATGGAAGTAGACTATACTTCAAGATGGAATTTTCTATTAGATAGTGATTCATTTCTGTCATGCCAAGGTCTGGATTCATTTTGGAGTACATTATGTAAATCCTTGTGATGTTGTATTTCAAATCTCTGGCCATTATTGTTCATATTGCATATCGTTCTTTCACCAGGCAGCGACTATGAGGGGTTTCTGAAATATGTTGAGAATTAAACTTTGTCCTTGATGCATGATTGATGCTCTCCTCATTCCAAAAATACCCAGTTGTATGCACTGGCTGGGTCTCTCAGTCTATTGTGGCTGGCTGTCATGACTGTTAAAATGTGTAAATGTCGATTAAGGCATCTCTGCTCAGCAGAATACATACCCATGTGTAGTACCACATATGTAGTACCACGTATGTAGTCAATTAGTATGAGAATTCTAACCAACCTTTTATATGTTTTTAAAGGGTGGATAAGTATTATGGCTTGAATCGAATAGCTTTCAATAATGGGTATTGAACTTACTTGAACCCTTTTCAAGGCAGTTTTTAAAGGACTAAGGGAGCTTAATAAACCAAATTAGAAACCACTTAGAATGCTGTTATTAAATGTGCTAATGTGTGAAGGGAAATCTTAACGCTACATCATACAATGACATTCTAGGCAATTCTGTGCTGCCAACTTTGTGGCAACAGTTTGGGGAAGGCCCTTTCCTGTTTCAGCATGGGAAATTTGGGATCGGTGTGGAAGAACTTGACTGGCCTACACAGAGCCCTGACCTTAAACCCATCGAACACCTCTGGAATGAATGGGAACGGCAACTGCGAGCCAGGCCTAATCGCTCCAAAATCAGTGCCGGACCTCACTAATGCTCTTGTGGCTGAATGGAAGCAAGTCCCCGCAGCAATGTTGCAACATCTAGTGGAAAGCCTTCCCAGAAGAGTGGAGGATGTTATAGCAACAAAGGGGGGGATAAAATCCATATTAACTCCCATGATTTTTGAATGAGATGTTCGATGAGCAGAAGTCCACATACTTTGGTCATGTAATGTAAGTACATTTTTCCTGATACTTTTTAAAATAGGGGACCAACAAAAAAAACAATAACAAAAAATTAGGGGACTATGTACAAAAAGTGCTGCAATTTCTAAACAGTTCACCCGATATGGTTGAAAATACCCTCAAACTAAAGCTGACAGTCTGCACTTTAGCCTCGTAATGATTGTACAAAGCCAAAACAACAACAACAAAATTCACTGTCCCAATACTTTTGGAGAGCACTGTTTATAATTTCTATCAGTAAGATGGGGTCTTTTGATTGGTACAGAATACAGATGTTGGATCTTAATCACCCTGTTGCAGGACAACTTTCCAGCAATGCAGGAAATGTAAAACCTGTAGTCTATTTGAGCTTTAAAAATGCCTCTTTGGGGCGGCAGGGTAGCCTAGTGGTTAGAGCGTTGGACTAGTAACCGAAAGGTTGCAAGTTCAAATCCCCGAGCTGACAACGTACAAATCTGTTGTTCTGCCCCTGAACAGTCAATTAACCCACTGTTCCTAGGCCATCATTGAAAATAAGAATTTGTTCTTAACTGACTTGCCTAGTAAAATTAAATGTTTGTTATTTCCACTTTGAAATTTCAGGCTTGATTATTCCTTACGAAAAATGTATCATCCCCAACAAAAATGTCCATTAATTATAATAATCATACGGTGCCCTCAGCTTTCAACACGGCTCGCTGGGTAAACATGTAAGGCTAATCATCTATGAAGGCCAGTTCAAGCCCCGCTAAGGATGACACAGTATTTTTTATCCAGCACCTGGGCACCCAGAATCCCAGGTCCCAAATGGTCGCACGCGCCCGAGCTGGGACACCCATCCCAGCCCAGCCCAAAATTTCAGCTCGCGGAAGTTTAAATTGGAATCGTAGCTTACCTCAGGCCCTCTATGTTCATCATGGCTTGCTGGGTCAACAGGTAGAGTGTTAGCCTAAACAGCCATGAAGGCCGTTTCAAGCCCTGCTAAGGACGGCCCAGTATTTTTCATCAAGGACATGGGAACCAAAAATCCCCAGTCCCAAATGGCCAGATGCACCTGAGCTGAGACGCCCAGCCCAAAATGGCCGCCCGCTGAACCACAGCCCGAGAAACTGACCGACCTAGAGGTCGCCTAAGGGATGGCTGTCTTTATGGGGTGAGAACCGTGTGTGTGAAGGACCCAGCACCTTCAAAATAGTCTGTTTCCTAATATCGGCACACAGGTAACATAACCTGATCCTCCTCAAGAGTCTAGGCCACGGATCTCTAGTTGTCGAAAAGCAGGTTTCTGAAATTGCATCGGTACCTGTCTGGTCGACCTGGAACAGAGTGGGGCTACTACGAGGTGCAAACTCGCCATAAGCCCTGGCACCCGCAAGGCCTAGGTGTTGCCCCGTCATCGGGGATCAAATCCCACAACCCTCAAGTATTTAACCTGAAGAAATTTGGCTTGGCACCTAAACACCTCACAGCTTTTACAGATGCACAATTGAGAGCATCCTGTTGGACTGTATCACCGCCTGGTACGGCAACTGCACAGCCCGCAACCGCAGGGCTCTCCAGAGACTGGCGCGGTCTGCTCAGCGCATCATCGGGGGCAAACTACCTGCCCTCCAGGACACCTACAGCACCCGATGTCACAGCAAGGCCAAAAAGATAATCAAGGACAACAATCACCCGAGCCACTTCTTGTTCACTCCACTGTCATCCAGAAGGCGAGGTCAGTAGAGGTGCATCAAAGCTGGGACTGAGAGACTGAATAACAGCTTCTATCTCAAGGCCATCAGACTGTTAAATAGCCATTACTAACACATTAGAGGCCGCTGACTATATACATAGACTTGAAATCACTCGTCACTTTAATAATGGAACACTAGTCACTTTAATAATGTTTACATATTTTGCATTACTCATCTATATTCTGTATTCTATTATATTCTACTGTATCTTAGTCTATGCCGCTCTGACATAGCTCGTCCATATATTTATATATTCTTAACTCCATTCCTTTACTTAGATTTGTGTGTGTTGTTGTGAAATTGTTAGATATTACTGCACTGTCGGAGCTGGAAACACAAGCATTTCACTGCGCCCGCAAATAACATCTGCTAAACACATGTATATGACCAAAGACATTTGATTTAATTCGATTTGAACTGTTAGTAACTCGAAAACTAAAAGTGTAGGGTCTGGACATTGCCATTTACTACAGGATTTTTTCCCCTGCTGTAGCAAACTGACTCAAATTAAGATCCTACATCTGTATAGTTGATGACAATAATTATTGTTGTATTTTCACACAAGATTCAGATTATTATAGGCTCCTATGTGGGGGGTTAGTTGTAACACACTACCCAAACCTTTATGTGGTATTTAGACACATTCACATTTAACTTCTTTACATAAAGTTTAGTGGTAAAACTAATGCCTTAGAAAAATTAATAGTTTTGAATACTGATATAAAATAGACTATATATGTATGACATCTAAAATAAAAAATGGAAAAACCTTTCAATTTATTGTATTTTCATCCAAGTTTTAACATCATAATTTTTTTAAATTACGGTGAATTTTTATAATTGAAGACAGTAATAATAAAATACCTGAAGTCAGTCAGCATCACATAACATTTAACTTCCGCCACTTTGGGTTTGAAATGTAAACGACTGGTATGTCCTAAAAACATAATTTCAGTGTGTAATGGTAGCTGAAATATGTGTCTTGTTTGTATAAAAATATTATTATTCTAACTTAAATAATCTTTTCATAATAAGAAAAAGCCTAAAAGTGTTACTTTGTTCCCCGGTCTACCCTACTATGAATACAGAGGGGTATTTTGTGTCTACAGTTAGCCGCAAGCTGTATCCTAGATGTTAAAGATATGATTTATTAGATGAACACAGACGGCAGACCTGCAGGACCCAGTGGAGATCCAGTATTGGGATTTATGCTTCTTCACGCCAACAATAGAGAGGAAAATCCATTCACAAATTCCCTTTGATTAGAAAGGGCAAGGGGAGAGAGAGAGTGCATTGGAGGATTTGATATTTACAAAATGTTAGCACAAATGGTTGGGGGAACAGAGATTATCCTAATTTTGCTTATCGGGGATACAGAAATCAATGGATACAAAATCACCATGTTCAACACCTTACGCCCGTAAGTGAGAACATAAAAACATATTCATCTACAGTAGTGTATTATTCTATTGTTCATTGACTCCAGACTAAGCCAGCAAAGCAATTTGAAAAATACAGTTCGTAAGGTCTAACCAATGGATAAATGGAAAGCTGAATCTACTGTTGTAATGGGAAAGGAGGATATCTAGTCAGTTGTGCAACTGAATGCCTTCAACTGAAATGGGTCTTCCACATTTAACCCAACCATTTGAATCAGAAATGTGCAGGGGGCTGCCTTAATCGACAATCAACAGTGGGGGTGGAATTACATATTTTTACATTGTCAGCTCAGGGATTCGATCCAGCATCCATTCGGTTACTGGCCCACTGCTCTAATCACTAGGCTACCTGCCGTCCCCTGTGTTTTTTGTGTTTTCAGCTCATACTATTTTCTTTAGAATCTACAAAAGCTATGAGATAATTGGATTTTCTGCATTCTGTTAGTCACAGCTTCAACTGTGCCTTCATGTCATGCAACATTTCATGTTTTCCTAAGCAGCTTGATACTTTGATGGTATGATTTCAAATCACACTTAACCGACAACTGAATCTTCAACAATGATCTTAATTATGCCAAAATGAATTGCTATTTTAATCTGCCGTATTATCCAGAAAGGATGCTCAGAAAGGAAATGAAATACAGGTGGAAAGCTGTATAAATCCACCTATTGCTACAGTATATCTTCTCCCTTCCCTTGACTTCTACCCGTGTTGTATGGGCATTCTGTTACACTTATTGATCTCTGGTGCATTTGGTATTGATTTCCTGCTTTGCTTTGCAGAAGCTGACAGAGGATGCATTGACCTCAACACCAAGGTCATCTCACAATCCTCCTCCTTGTGCTGCTCCTAAGGAGAGGAGTGCTGCCATTTTGATGCACAGGAGGGCTGAAAGTGACACATCCCCACAGTGTTTACAGGTTGAAACTATCACAAGGTTCTAAATATAAAATAAGTAATATGTAGAAGTTAGGGTTAGGGTAATGGCTAGGGTCAGAGTTGAGTTCTGGTGTGGACATGAAGTTAAGGTTAGGATTGGGGTTAGATTTATGGCTAGGGATAGGGTTGAGCTGCGGTGTAGACATGAAGCAAGAGCACAACATCAATTGGAGTGTCATACCATGAGAGCAGGATTATGTCAATAAGACGTTGACATTGATGTCAGTTGAAACAAACAATATTTGCGTGTCTGTATACAGGTTTGGGTAGGTTAATTTCTAAATGCAATCTGTTACAGTTACTAGTTACCTGTCCAAACTTGTAATCAGTAGCATCATTTTTGGATTAACCAAACTCAGTAACTCAGTAAGCTGATTACACTACCGGTCAAAAGTTTTAGAACACCTCATTCAAGGGTTTTTCTTAATTTTTTACTATTTTCTACATTGTAGAATAATAATGAGGACATCCAAACTATGAAATAACACATATGGAATCATGTAGGAACCAAAAAAGTGTTAAACAAATCAAAATATATGTTATATTTGAGATTCTTCAAACAGTCTCCCTTTGCCTTGATGACAGTTTTGCACACTCTTTCAACCAGCTTCATGAGGAATGCTTTTCCAACAGTCTTGAAGGAGTTCCCATATATGCTGAGCACTTGTTAGCTGCTTTTCCTTAACTCTGCGGTCCGACTCATCCCAAACCATCTCAATTAGGTCGGGGGATTGTGGAGGCCAGGTAATCTGACACAGCACTCCATCACTCTCCTTATTGGTCAAATAGCCCTCACATACCCTGGAGATGTGTTGAGTCATTGTCCTGTTGAAAAACAAATGATAGTCCCACAAAGCAAAAACCAGATGGGATGGCGTATTGCTGCAGAATGCTGTGGTAGCCATGCTGGTTAAGTGTGCCTTGAATTCTAAATAAATTACAGACAGTGTCACCTGCAAAGCACTCCCACAACATAACACTTTCTCTTTCATGCTTTACTGTGGGAAATACACATGCGGAGATCATCCGTTCACCCACACCATGTCTCACAAAGACACGGTGGGTTGGAACCAAAAATCTCAGATTTGGACTCCAGACCAAATTTCCACCTGTCTAATGTCCATCGCTTGTGTTTCTTTGCCCAAACAAGTATATTTTTCTTGTTGGTGTCCTTTAGTAGTGGTTTCTTTGCAGCAATTCGACCATGAAGGCCTGATTCCCACAGTCTTACTTGAACTCTGTGAAGCATTTATTTGGGCTGCAATTTCTGAGGCTGGTAACTCTAATGAACTTATCCTCTGCAGCAGAAGTAACTCTGAGTCTTCCATTCCTGTGGCGATCCTCGTGAGAGTCAGTTTCATCATAGCGCTTGATGGTTTTTGTGACTGCACTTGAAGAAACTTTCAAAGTTCTTGAAATTGTACGTATTGTCTAACCTCCATGTCTTAAAGTAATGGTGGATTGTCATTTCCGTTTGCTCATATGAACTGTTCTTGCCATAATATGGACTTGGTCTTTTACCAAAGAGGGCTATCTTCTGTATACCCCGCCCCCCTCCCCACACCTTTTTACAACCCAACTGAATGGCTCAAACGCATTAAGAAGGAAAGAAAATCCACAAGTTAACTTTTAACAAGGCACACCTGTTAATTGAAATGCATTACAGGTGACTACCGCATGAAGCTGGTTGAGAAAATGCCAAGTGTGTGCAAAGCTGTCATCAATGCAAAAGGTGGCTATTTGAAGAATCTCAAATATAAAATATATTTGGATTTGTTTAACACTTCTTTTGGTTACTACATGATTACATATGTGTTATTTCATAGTTCATAGTTCTACAATGTTTCTACAATAGTTCAAATGAAGAAAAACCCTTGAATGAGTACGTGTTCTAAAACTTTTGACCGTTAGTGTACATTCAGTTACTTTTAGATTACTTTCCCCTTAAGAGGCATTAGAAGAAGGCAATGAGAGCACCAGCTGTACTGGAAGACTGTGTGATCAAGGTCTCCGCAGCTGATGTTAGTAAGACCTTTAGACAGGTCAACATTCACAAGGCCGCAGGGCCAGACGGATTACCAGGACGTGTACTGCGAGCATGCCCTGACCAACTAGCAAGTGTCTTCACTGACATTTTCAACCTCTCCCTGTCAGAGTCTGTAAAACCAGCAAGTTTTAAGCAGACCACCATAGTGCCTGTGCCCAAGAACACTAAGGTAACCTGCCTAAATGACTACCAACCCGTAGCACTCACGTCTGTAGCTATGAAGTGCTTTGAAATGCTGGTCATGGCACACATCAACATCATCATCCCTGAAACCCTTGACCCACTCCAATTTGCATACAGCCCCAACAGATCCATAGATGATGCAATCTCTATTGCACTCCACACTGCCCTTTCCTACCTGGACAAAAGGAAAACCTATATGAGAATGACATTCATTGACTACATCTCAGCCTTCAACACCATAGTGCCCTTAAATCTCATCAATATGCTAAGGACACTGGGACTAAACACCTTTCTCTGCAGCTGGATCCTGGACTTCCTGAGGTGGTAAGGGTAGGTAACAACACATCCACCACACTGATCCTCAATACAGGGGCCCCTCAGGGGTGCATGCTCAGCCCCTTCCTGTAGTCCCTGTTCACTCATGACTGCATGGCCAGGCACGACTCCAACACCATCATTAAATTTGGCGATGACACAACAGTGGTAGGCCTGATCACCGACAACAACGAGACAGCCTATAGGGAGGAGGTCAGAGACCTGGCTGTGTGGTGCCAGGACAACAACCCTCTCCCTCAACGTGATCAAGGGAGATGATTGTGGACTACAGGAAAAAGTGGACGAAGCACACCAAGACAGTGGGCACGACAAAACCTATTCCCCCTCAGGAGACTGAACAGATTTGGCATGGGTCCTCAGATCCTCAAAAGGCTCTACTGCTGCACCATTGAGAGCATCCGGACTGGTTGCATCACTGCCTGGTATGGCAACTGCTCGGGCTCCGACTGCAAGGCACTACAGAGAGTAGTGCGAACAGCCCAGTACATCACTTGGGCCAAGCAACCTGCCATCCAGGACCACTATACCAGGCGGTATCAGAGGAAGTCCCTAAAAATTGTCAAAGACTCCAGGCACCCTAGTCATATACTGTTTTCTCTGCTACCGCACAGCAAGTAGTACCGGAGCGCCAAGAACTTCTTGTCAAATGGCTACCCAGACTATTTGCATCACCCCCCTCCACACCACTGCCGCTCTCTGTTGTCATCACTTTAATTACTCTACCTATATGTACAAACTACCTCAGCTAACCGGTGCCCCTGCACATTGACTCTGTACCGGCACCCCCCTGTTTATACAGTTGAAGTCGGAAGTTTACATACACTTAGGTTGGAGTCATTAAAACTAGTTTTTCAACCACTCCACAAATTTCTTGTCAACAAACTATAGTTTTGGCAAGTCGGTTAGGATATCTACTTTGTGCATGACACAAGTAATTTTTCCAACAATTGTTTACAGACAGATTATTTCACTTATAATTCACTGTATCACAAACTAGTTTTTCAACCACTCCACAAATTTCTTGTCAACAAACTATAGTTTTGGCAAGTCGGTTAGGATATCTACTTTGTGCATGACACAAGTAATTTTTCCAACAATTGTTTACAGACAGATTATTTCACTTATAATTCACTGTATCACAATTTCAGTGGGTCAGAAGTTTACATACACTAAGTTGACTGTGCCTTTAAACAGCTTCAGAAATTCCAGAAAAATATGTCATGGCTTTAGAAGCTTCTGATAGGCTAATTGACATAATTTGAGTCAATTGGAGGTGTACCTGTGGATGTATTTCAAGGCATACCTTCAAACTCAGTGCCTCTTTACTTGACATCATGGGAAAATCAAAAGAAATCAGCCAAGACCTCAGAAAAAAATTGTAGACCTCCACAATTCTGGTTCGTCCTTGGGAGTAATTTCCAAATGCCCGAAGGTACCACGTTAATCTGTACAAACAATAGCATGCAAGTATAAACACCATGGGACCACGCAGCAGTCACTCCGCTCCAGAAGGAGACGCGTTCTGTTTCTTACAGATTAACGTACTTTGGTGCGAAAAGTGCAAATCAATCCCAGAACATCAGCAAAGGACCTTGTGAAGATGCTGGAGGAAACAGGTACAAAAGGATCTATATCCACAGTAAAATGAGTTCTATATCGTCATAACCTGAAAGGCCGCTCAGCAAGGAAGAAGCCACTGCTCCAAAACCGCCATAAAAAAGCCAGACTACGGTTTGCAACTGCACATGGGGACAAAGATTGTACTTTTTGGAGAAATGGCCTCTGATCTGATGAAACAAAAATAGAACTGTTTGGCCATATTGACCATTGTTATGTTTGGAGGAAAAAGGGGAGGCTTCCAAGCTGAAGAACACCATCCCAACCATGACGCATGTGGGTGGCAGCATCATGTTGTGGGGGTGTTTTGCTCTAGGAGGGACTGGTGCACTTCACAAAATGGATTGATTCCACAGGCTGGGATCCGTACTATGCAGATGTTGCAAGAGCACATTTTTCACTGGCTCTCCACTGGTTTCAAAAACAATGGCAGTTTAAAAACTTCTTGATTTAAATCATTATTGGGTTCAAATACACATTTAGATTTGTGAACAGCCAATCACTACAACCACAATCCGTAAGGCACAAATAGCTAAATGAGATAGCAGCGGTGTGATTCACATCAATGCGCTATGTAGATATTAATAATAAGTGATATCCGTATTGCCGTAGACTACACCACTGCTGACATCCTTACCTCCAAGCGTTCATTCAAGTTGGATAATCTTTGGATGCTGGCATTAGTCACTCCAATGGAAGACATAGCTTGGACTGTTGCCTACAAAAGCCTATTCCTGCTCTTTTTCCGCGATCCATCAAACCCATTTGGTGTGTCATCATACGGGTCTGACATGTGGTCCGACTCTCTCAGGTGGAACACATTTAAAGTTGAGCCTTTTTTCAATGCTGATTTGAATGTCATTGAGAAAACAGAGAAGTGTCAAAGATTTTTTTTCATTAACATAATTTCTGAATTTAAAATTAATCCTCGAAGTAATCAACTAGTCATTAAAAAGTATCTGTAATCTGATTACAATACTTTTGCTGGTAGCGTAACGGATTCCAGTTACAGTTTTTTGTAATCCCTTGCATGTCACGGAGTACATGTAATCCGATACTCCCCAACCCTGTCTGTATATTGTCTCATACCCCTTCAACTAAAGCATCTCCAAAGCAAATATGAAGATGTGAATAACTTATCTACCCTCCTAAACCCCATATTGTTATTCTCTGTGCTTTCCCTTAGTCTACATCTTTCATCATGTGCTAGTGGATGATTTATACCACTTCTACCTTGATAAAACAAACCACAGTTTCTGCTTACTCTGTAGTAGACAGTATACACAGAAACCATAAGATAATCATCTTGTCATGCAGACCCCAATGAATCAGAAGAGAAGAGACTAGTCTTTTAGTTTAGTCCATTGGGGGAAGATAATCAATTAACCCAACATGGATGTCATTGTCTGTCTCCCCAGTCATCTGCCCAGCGCCTCAGCCTTTATTAAGAATCATAAGGACTGGAGGGAATTACCTTTCCAGGAAGGTGCACGTAGCATGCTATTCCACATGGATTATTACATCACCACTGGAATTATATTATGGAATTCAATTTAGCATTACTTCACATCTGTGAAGGATCTGAGTCCAATGAAGAGGAAATCTTGAAAAATGTCAAAGGAGAATGAAATTTACGACATGGATTACAACTTCATACATACAGTCGAAGTCGGAAGTTTACATACACCTTAGCCAAATAAATTTAAACTCAGTTTTCACAATTCCTGACATTTAATCAGAGTAAAAATTCCCTGTCTTAGGTCAGTTAGGATCACCACTTTATTTTCAGAATGTGAAATGTCAGAATAATAGTAGAGAGAATGATTTATTTCAGCTTTTATTTTTCATCACATTCCCAATGGGTCAGAAGTTTACATACACTCAATTAATATTTGGCAGGATTGCCTTTAAAACATCACTCGCTAAGATGAAACTGTCTCTCACGAGGACCGCCACAGGAAAGGAAGACCCAGAGTTACCTCTTCTGCAGTGGACAAGTTCATTGGAGTTACCAGCCTCAGAAAGTTCAAGTAACAGACACATCTCAACATCAACTGTTCAGAATAGACTGCCTGAATCAGGCCTTCATGGTAGAATTGCTGCAAAGAAACCATTACTAAAGGACACGAACATGAAGAATAGACTTTCTTGGGTCAAGAAACATGAGCAATGGACATTAGAACAGTGGAAATCTAGTCCGAATTTGAGATTTTTGGTTCCAACCGCCGTCTCTTTGTGAGATGCAGAGTAAGTGAACGGATGATCTCTGCATGTGTAGTTCCCACCTTGAAGCATTGAGGAGGAGGTGTGATCATGTGGGATGCTTTGCTGGTGTTCTGGTTTTGGTTTAGTGGGACTATCATTTGTTTTTCAAACAGGACAATGACCCAACACACCTCCAGGCTGTGTAAGGGCTAATATTCCAAGAAGCAGAGTGATGGAGTGCTGCTTCAGATGACCTGGCCGCCACAATCCCCCAACCTCAACCCAATTGAGATGGTTTGGGATGAGTTGGATCACAGAGGGAAGAAAAGCAGCCAACATGTGGTTAACATGTGGGAATTTATTCAAATGGTTGGAAAGCATTTCAGGTGAAGCTGGTTTAGAGAATGCCAAGTGTGCAAAGCTGTCATCAAGGTAAAGGGTGGCTACTTTGAATAATCTCAAATATAAAATATATTTGGATTTGGTTAACACTTTCTTGGTTGCTACATGATTCCATATGTGTTATTTCATAGTAATGTTTTCACTATTATTTTACAATGTAGAAAATAGTAAAAATGAAGACAAACCGTTGAATAATTAGGTGTGTCCAAACTTTTGACTGGTGCTGTATATCAACGCTAACAAATCCTACAATATACACGCTGGTATGATAAGTGTTGACGTGCTTCAAAGACCTCTCGTTATCAGTATATTCCCCAAACTGGGTCACTTGTCAAGGGTTTGTGGATGGAAATGTTTCTGTGCTCTCATTCTGGGAGGAAGAGACTGACTGATGCAGAATGTAATGCCAGGAGTGGTTTGAGTATGCGATGAGCTCATCCTGATTCGTTATCTAAGCTGGCTTGTTAGTTTTTGGCTTATGTTCTTCTCAATACTTTCTGTCTGCACAAGTATGACAGAATCCACATTCAACCGGAAAAGTTTAGATATATTTTTTTCGGATGTAGGCCAGCAGAGTGCACACATTTTATCAAATTGATCAGTAAGTCTCAGTTGAAATAGGGAATTTTTCTAACAAGATTGGAAAAACATCTCTCGAACTCTTTGGCTTCCCATAATCAAAACGTAATCAAAAACCTTCGTGTGTGTGAGAAAGATGTGTGGATGTTGGTGACAAATACTGTGTCTGATGTTAAATTGGTTGTGTTAAAGATTCTCTCAAAATCATGTCATTTAAACACTTAATTATGTACCACAATAATGATTAAAATTATTGTGAAGCCATTTATTAATTATAATTTGTCTTTGCACTTCCTAAGGGGAGCCAACATCACTGAGGACAAACAATATTTCAGTGAAAATTAAGCGAGAACATTATAATATCCAAATACATAATTTACGTTAAGTGCTTATCTCAATGTTGCATGTTATCAATAGTTAAACAATGTTGGTAATATTTCTGTATTTTAAATACTGAACATATGTCACTATTTCATGAAGAGGGCACAACAAAACCCATTCCCCCTCAAGAGACTGAAAAGATTTAGCATGTGACTTCAGATACTCAAAAGGTTCTACAGCTGCACCATCGAGAGCATCCTGGTTGCATCACTGCCTGAGGAAGGCCCTAAAAATTGTCAAAGACTTCAGCCACCCTAGTCATAGACTGTTCTCTCTTATACCACACGTTAAGCGGTACCGGAGCGCCAAGGCTAGGTCCAAGAGGCTTCTAAATAGCTTCACCCCCTAAGCCATAAGACTCCTGAACACCTAATCAAACGACCACCCAGTGCCGCGATCCTCATAATGATTGGACCAAGGCACAGGGTGCATAGAGTTACACATATTTTAATTAACCAAAACTCACCAAACAAGTACAAACAAAACTTGACGCTACTGGGGTGCACACAGGCAACAAACTGTAGACAAGATCCCACAAATGAGGAAATAGCTACCTAAATATGATCCCCAATCAGAGACAATGATCAACAGCCGCCTCAGATTGGGTACCATATCAGGCCACCATAGAAATACAATTCACCTAGATGACCCACCCTAGTCACTATCACGGCCCAACCAACATAGAGAATAAACAGCTTTCTATGGTCAGGGCGTGATACCCAGACTATTTGCATTGCCCCCCTTTACACCGCTGCTACTCTCTATGCATAGTCACTTTAATAACTCTAACTACATGTACATATTACCTTAACCAACCGGTGCCCCAGCATATTGATCCTGTACCGGCACACCCCTGTATATAGTCTAGCTATTGTTATTTTACTGCTGCTCTTTAATGACTTGTTACTTTTATTTCTTATTATTATCCTTTTTTTAAATCTACATTGTTGGTTAGGGGCTTGTAAGTAAGCATTTCACTGTAAGTATTCGGAGCATGTGACTAATACAATTTGATTTGATTTGAAGTAGTATTTAAAACATGAGAAAAATATTTCACTCTAAGTATTATCTTCAATGCAGTAGTTAGTGGCATTGAATCTTCTTGTGTGAGATGTTGTGGATATCCTGGAGAATGTGGAGTGCAGAGATTGATATAAATGAAGCCTCTAAAGGTTAATCACCTCTCTGCTAATTCTGCAGCATATCTAATTAAACATCTTGCATTTCTCTTTCTCTAACATGAGCCAATTATCCTGTTACTAATGCATTATCAGCCCTCTGCCTCTGCTGGGTCGCTGAAATATTCGCCTGAGTGATAGGACTGCCTGCTGAAAGGTCCTGGTGCCCTGAACTCGTGAAGAATTGGGACCTGCACACATTGGCCAGTTTATTAGGTACACCACCCCTTCCATGAAAATGGTTTGCTCCCACAGACAGTGAGTGATGTGGCCGTGGCTTCCTATATAAGGTTTGAGTCGGAAGTTTACATACACTTAGGTTGGAGTCATTAAAACTAGATTTCCAAACACTTCGTGTTAACAAACTATAGTTTTGGCAAGTCGGTTAGGACATCTACTTTGTGCATGACACAAGTCATTTTTCCAACAATTGTTTACAGACAGATTATTTCACTTATAATTCACTGTATCACAATTCCAGTGGGTCAGAAGTTTACATACACTAAGTTGACTGTGCCTTTAAACAGCTTGGACAATTCTAGAAAATGATGTCATGGCTTTAGAAGCTTCTGATAGGCTAATTGACATAAAGTCAACTGGAGGTGTACCTATGGATGTATTTCAAGGCCTACCTTCAAACTCAGTGCCTCTTTAATTGACATCATGGGCAAAAGCAAAAGATATCAGCCAAGACCTCAGAAAAACAATTGTAGACCTCCACAAGTCTGGTTCATCCTGGGCAGCAATTTTCAAACACCTAAAGGTAACACGTTCATCCATACAAACAATAGTACGCAAGTATAAACACCATGGGACCATGCAGCCATCATACCGCTCAGGAAGGAGACACATTCTGTTTCCTAGAGATTAACGTTGTTTTGGTGCGAAAAGTGCAAATCAATCCCAAAACAACAGCAAAGGACCTTGTGAAGATGCTGGAGGAAACAGGTACATAAGTATCTATATTCACAGTAAAACAAGGCCTATATCGACATAACCTGAAAGGCCATTCAGCAAGGAAGAAGCCACTGTTCTAAAATCGCCATATAATTGCCAGACTACGGTTTGCAATTGCACATGGGGACAAAGATTGTATATTTTGGAGAAATGTCCTCTGGTCTGATGAAACAAAACAAACAAAACTGTTTGGCCATAATGTTTGGCTGTTATGTTTGGAGGAAAAAGGGGAGACTTGCATGCTGAAGAACACCATCCCAACCGTGAAGCACAGGGGGGCAGCAGCATGTTGTGGGGGTGGTTTGCTGCAGGAGGGACTGGTGCACTTCACAAAATTTATAGCATCATGAGAAGGAAAATTACGTGGATATATTGAAGCAACATCTCAAGACATCCGTCAGGATGTTAAAGCTTGGTTGCAAATGGGTCTTCCAAATGGACAATGACCCCAAGCATACATCCAAAGTTGTGGCAAAATGGCTTAAGGACGACAAAGTCAAGGTATTGGAGTGGCCATCACAAAACCCTGACCTCAAGCCTATAGAAAATTTGTGGGCAGAACTGAAAAAGCATGCGTGAGCAAGGAGGCCTACCAGCCTGACTCAGTTACACCAGCTCTATCAGGAGGAATGGGCCAGAATTCACCCAATTTATTGTGGGAAGCTTGTGGAAGGCCACCCGAAACGTTTGACCCAAGTTAAGCAATTTTTAGGCAATGCTACCAAATATTTATTGAGTGTATATAAACTTCTGACCCACTGGGAATGTGATGAAAGAAATTAAAGCTGAAATAAATCATGCTCTCAACTGTTATTCTGACATTTCACATTCTTAAAATAAAGTGGTGATCCTAACTGACCTAAGACATATAATTATTTCTATGATTAAACGTCAGGAATTGTGAAAAACTGAGATTACATGCATTTGGCTAAGGTGTATGTAAACTTCTGACTTCAACTGTAAATCAGGCAAATGGGCATAGAGGCATTCAGTTACTGTTCGATTGAATGTTACAATGGGCAAAACCAGTGACCTAAGCGAATTTGAGCATGGTATGATCGTCAGTGCCACACGCGCTGGTTCCAGTATCTAGAAAAATGTCTGACTGGTTGCGTTACTGCCTGGAATGGCATCTGCTCGGCCTCTGACTGCAGGCACTACAGAGGGTTGTGTATACGGCCCAGTACATCACTTAGGCCAAGCTTCCTGCCATCTAGGACCTCTATACCAGGCAGTATTACCTAACTAACCGGTGCAACCGCACATTGACTCTGTACCAGTACCCCCCTGTATATTGTCTCTCTATTGTTATTTTACTGCTGCATTTTAATTACTTTTATTTCTTATTCTTATTCATATATTTTTTAAACTGCATTGTTAGTAAGGGGCTCATAAGTAAGCACTTCACTGTAAGGTCTACACTTGTTGTGTTTGGAGCATGTGACTAATAAAATTTGATTTGAGAGTCCGGATTTGGAGTAAGCAGCTTGAGTCCATGGCCCCATCCTGCCTGGTGTCAACAGTACAGGCTGGTGGATGTGTTGTAATTGTCACACCCTTATCTGTTTCACCTGTCTTGTGCTTGTCTCCACACCCCTCCAGGTGTTGCTCCTTTTCCTCATTATCCCCTATGCATGTACACCTGTGTTTTCTGTTTGTCTGTTGCCAGTTTGTCTCGTCAAGCGTACCAGCGTGTTTTTCCTATACTCCTGTTCCTCCCTAGTCCCTGTTTTTCTAGTTTTTCCAGTTTTGACTGCTATGCGCCTCCCCTGACCCTGAGCCTGCCTGCCGTTCTGTACCTGTCTGACACTACCCTGGATTACTGACCTCTGCCTGCCCTGACCCTGCCTGACGTTCTGTACCTTTCGGACTCTGCCCTGGATTACCGACCTTTGCTTGCCCTTGACCTGTCGTCTGCCTGCCCCCCTGTTTTGTTAATAAACATCTGTGATTTGAACTGTCTGCATCTGGGTCTTATCCTAAGGTCTGATAGTACGAACTGTCTATAACTGACCCAGCAGACTCAGACCAGCTCCGCAACACCTTCTCCTCCCAAGGTGCCACCATTGGAAGACATGAGGCGTTACTTCAAGGGCTTATGGAAGGATTCCAGACCTTGGCGGAACGCCATGACCGTGCATTTATACATTGCTGGAGCAATTCCGCAGATTGTCTGTTATTCAGCGCTTCTCCCTAATTTACACCTTCCAGAGAACCCACTTACTTCCAGTGTTTGATTCTCCATTGTCCAGAGAAATGCAAGTTCCATTGCTCCACCATCTCCTTCCTTGGATACATCATCGCTGCTGGTAATGTGCAGATGGATCCTGGAAATGTGAAAGTGGTGGTGGATTGGCCCCAACCCACGTCCAGAGTGCAGCTGCAACACTTCTTTGGATTTGCCCATTTATATCGCCATTTTATCCGGGGTTACAGCATCCTGGCTTCCCCCCTTTCAGTACTCATCTCTCCCAAGGTCCCGTTCCTGTGGTCCCCAGATGCTGACTGGGCATTCCTGGACCTTAAGCACCGCTTCACCACAGCTCCCATATTAATCCATCCGGACCCGTCCCATCGGTTCGTGGTGGAGGTAGACGCTTCGGATGTTGGAGTGGGGGCTGTCCTGTCCCAGTTCACCCGGTTCAACTTTACCATCTCCTTATGCTCAGGGTCTAAGAATGTTAAGCTGGATACGTTTTCACCCCGATGCTAAACCCTTGAACCCCAAGACCATCCTTCCTCGTTTCTGGCGGCTATACTAATCTGTGGAATAGATAACCAGGTCTGTGAGGCGCAGCGGGGGGCCTGGCTAACGTGATGTTTGTCCCAGACGCGGCCCGCTCCCTGGTCCTGGAATGGGCTCATTCCTCCAGTCATGCCTTTCACTCTGACTCCCGTCAGACCCTGTCCTTTGTGCAACAACGCTTTCACAGTTCCTGGTCGTATATATCCCTAGACTTCGTCACTGGTCTCCCTCCATCTGATGGCAATACCACAATCCTCACAGTGGTGGACAGGTTTTCCAAAGCCTCCCATTTCATTCCCCTCCCCAAGCTATCATCTGCCAAGGAGATGGCCCAGCTCATGGTGCAGCACGTCTTCCGGATCCATGGACTTCCGGTGGACATGGTCTCTGACTGTGGTCCTCAGTTCTCATCCCGGTTCTGGAAGGCGTTTTGAACCACATTTGGTCGTCGGCCAGCCTGTCCTCCGGCTTTCACCCCCAGTCTAACAGCCAGTCGGTGCAAGCTAATCAGGACCTAGCGGCAACTCTTCATTGCCTTGTCTCCGCCAACCTCACCACCTGGAGCCAGCAACTCATGTGGGTAGGCACACGTTAGGTCCCTTGATACCAATTGAGCAATGTTTCCATGCCCCGAAGAAATTGGGCTGTTCTGAAGGCAAATTGGGTCCGACCCGTTACTAGATGGGTGTAATAAACTGGCGACTGTGTGTATCTGCTTCTTATGTCAGAAGACTGTGGTAATGTGTGCAAGTAGAATGGTTGGACAGTTTATATAGAATCCCTCTCTCACTGACCGCAAGACATCCGAGTGGAGGCAAACAATACATACAGCAGCCAGGGGGTCATTTTCAAGGCTAAATGTACTCGACAAATTGAGAGTTTAAAGTAGCACATTTGAGGACAATGTAGAGAGGTTAACATATGAGTACTCTGAAGATAATGGTTTTGCTGCAAAATTGTTTCGGTGTCACGTCCCCCTACAGACAAGTTTTTTTCTTCTCTGTTATGTTTTTTCACACAGAAGTGACTATGCTGACAGATGTTTAATGTAAAAGTGTAAACGTTTTTGGAAAGACTCCATCCCACGGTGGTAATTTTACTGCAGATAATATATCTCCCAGTAAGGCAGCAGGTAGCCAAGTGGTTAGAGTGTTGGACTAGTAACCGAAAGGTTGTAAGATTGAATCCCCGAGCTGACAAGGTAAAAATCTGTCGTTCTGCCCTTGAACAAGGCAGTTAACCCACTGTTCCTAGGCCATTATTGAAAATCTGAATTTGTTCTTAACTGACTTGCCTAGTTAAATAAAGGTTTAAAAAAAATCTTGAACCAATCCTTCATTTATTTCCTCCATGAATGGAATGACTTCCCAGTGGAGGAAATGTGAAGATACTTTGTACCTTTCATCAAGCTTGGTCAAATTAGCTGGATTTATACCTATAAGTGTCTCGTGCCTGTTTCCCTGTTGCTTATTAGATTCTCAGAGAAATGTATTTCATGTGTAGCATGGAAATCTTAACTTTTACATAATATAAAGTAGGCGTGGAGAATTTACTTTGGGATTGAATTTAGTTTAGTTTTTGAAAATTGAATACCGAGAACGTGAACCTTCATCCGTGTTCTATGACATTATGTACATTTAACCATGTACATGTTACATTTCATGCTGCTCTCAAAATGTTTTTTTTTTCGTGCATGGCTAGGTTTTCAAGGTAATAGTTATAGAGTATTTATAGCTGGATTACTCCTAAACTTGATCCTATCCATAACACCTAAAATGCTATCTGTACATTTAAAAAAATAAAAGTATGTCAAACTGTAATTGTATTAAAAGAAAAATCATGTAATTGCATGTAAAAAAAAAAGGTTTGTGTGAAAATGCCATGCTTTTCTAAATGTACATTCTAAAAAGGCTTGAAAAAACATAGCAACACAGACACAAGGCAAATGCATTCCTATTGTCAGACTAAAGCTTTCCAATTCAATTGTGGGTTATTCTTGGTTCTCTCTATATGAATGAATACTTTACCCACTCTAAAGTGATGCTGCTTAGGAGGAGCAATTGTCACACTTGCCTCATTCATACTTAGAAAGGGAATGGGAGAATACTGCACCATTTTACTTATTTATCTAAAGAGGAATTACTGGCTGGGTTTACAGAGCCCAATACAAGTCCTGTGAGACGGAGTGGCCTATGATAACCCTGTCACCACCAACCCCCTCTTCACTCAGCAATTCATTGTTAAACTCGACCAAGCACAAAAGCCTCATTTCATTTTTCACTCTGCTCCCCTCCCCCTGTGATTGTTGATTGTCTAACTCCCTCTCCGCCTGCCAGCCCAGTGCAGGGAGAAGGCATCTATAACCACATGGATCAACAAAACAATCTGTCTGGAACACACACACACAAACACACACACACACACTGCGGAATTCTTAGCTTGTTATATTGCTATCGCTGTCTTGTTGGGCAGTCCTTGCAAAAGCTTGTCACCTCATGAGCATTAATCATAGCCCAAAGCATAGTGGTGTTTTTTAGTAATGTGTTATTTAAGGTTCAGTATTGTTTCCAAGGAGTTTGCTCACAGAAACAAACAAATTACAGGAAACCATGAATCGCAATTAAACACTGAACAATATGTAACTGATTACAGCTTAATATTAAGCTGTTTGACAATGGTGTCTGTCTGTTGTCTGTCTCCAAGATTAAAGTGAATCTCACATAAAAATGCTATTCCAGCATAGACACCTAAAACTAAATGAGCTACAATAGCACATCAAATATAGAAGTGAGAGTGGGAGTGTGAAATCCTCCAGCAGGTGCATTGTATAAGTAATTCCAGGAAAATAACAGTTGTGTGATGTGGAAATGTAGCAGCCTTTGCGGCTGTGTGGGGAGACAGATACAGTAGGGGCCTTAGGATGTTCTCGCTGTGAGTGGTGAACATCTGCCTCGGGTTAAATTAGTTTACTTTTCAATCAGTAGTTTCATATTTTAATGTCACGTGCACAAATACAGTGAAATGCCTTTCTTGCAAGCTCTAAACCCAACACTGGTGCAGGAATACTGGAGTGATATAGGAAGATATGTATAGGGGTAAGGTGACTAGGCATCAGGATGTATGATAAACAGAGTAGCAGCAGTCATATATATATATAATGATTGTATGTGAATGTGTGTTACGTTATGAGTGTGTGTGTGTGTGTGTGTGTGTGTGTGTGTGTGTGTGTGTGTGTGTGTGTGTGTGTGTGTGTGTGTGTGTGTGTGTGTGTGTGTGTGTGTGTGTGTGTGTGTGTGTGTGTGTGTGTGTGTGTGTGTGTGTGTGTGTGTGTGTGCGCGCCCGCACATGTGCTCGTGTGTGTGTGAACATGCATATACTCTATGTGAGAATGAATGTGTGTTTGTGTACCTACCCCACTGCAGCACAGTTTCTGTAGTCCATGATCAGCTCCTTGGACTTACTAACATTGAGGGAGAGGTTGTTGTCCCGGCACCACACTGTCAGGTCACTGACCTCTTCCATGTAGGCTGTCTCATTGTCACCAGTGATCAGGCCTACCGCCATTATCTCATCAGCAAACTTGATGATGGTGTTGGGGTTGTACGTGGCCACGCAGTCATGGGTGAACAGGGAGTATAGAAGGGGACTAAGCACACCCCTGTATTGAGTGCCATTGTAGCGGAGGTGATGTTGCCTACCCTCACCACCTCAGGTCAGCTCATCAGGAAGACCAGGATCCAGTTGCAGAGGGAGTGTTCAGCCCCAGGGTCCTAAGTTTGGTGATGAACTTGGCGGGGACAATGGTATTGAACGCTAAGCTGTAGTTAATGAACAGCATTCCCACATAGGTATTCCTTTTATCTAGGCGGGTCAGGGCTGTGTGGAGTGGAAATTAGTTTGCGGCGTCTATTGATCTGTTTGGGCGGTATGCAAATTGAAGTGGGTCCAGGGAGACTGGGATGATGGATTTGATGTGTGCCCTAACCAGCCATTCAAAGTGCTTCATGATTACAGAGGTGAGTGCCACAGAACGGTAGTCATGGTGGCATGCATTTTTAGAGAATTTAGGAACAGGATTGATGGTGGTTAGTATTATTTATTTTTAATATATATATTTTTCTTTTCACCTTTATTTAACTAGGCAAGTCAATTAAGAACAAATTCTTATTTACAATGACGGCTTACCAACAGGCAAAAGGCCTCCTATGGGGATGGGGACTGGGATTAAAAATACAAATAAATTAAATAAAAATATAGGACAAAACACACATCACGACAAGAGAGACAACACAACACTACATAAAGAGAGACCAAGACAACAACATAGCATGGCAGAAACACACGATAACACAGCATGGTAGCAACACAACATGACAACAACATGGTAGAAACATAACATGGCAGCAGCACAACATAGTAGCAGCACAAATAGGGGAACAAACATTATTTGGCACAGACGACAGCACAAAAGGCAAGAAGGTAGAGACAGCAATACATCACGCAAAGCAGCCACAACTGTCAGTAAGAGTGTCCATGATTGAGTCTTTGAATGAAGAGATTGAGATAAAACTGTTCAGTTTGAGTGTTTGTTGCAGCTCGTTCCAGTCACTAGCCGCAGCAAACTGAGCAGCGAACTGAAAAGAGGAGCGACCCAGGAATGTGTGTGCTTTGGGGACCTTTAACAGAATGTGACTGGCAGAACAAGTGTAGTATGTGGAGGATGAGGGCTGTAGTATTTATCTCAGATAGAGGCCGAATAGGGTTTCATAAATAAGCATCAACCAGTGGGTCTTGCGACGGGTGTACAGCGATTACCAGTTTACAGAAGAGTATAGAGTGCAGTAATGTGTCCTATAAGGAGCATTGGTGGCAAATCTGATGGCCGTAAAGAACATCTAGTCGCTCGAGAGCACCCTTACCTGCCGATCTATAAATTACGTCTCCATAATCTAGCATGGGTAGGATGGTGATAAGGGAATTTATATGTTTATATGTTTAAAGATTAAATAATTCCACCCTGAAACCTAACTATTAGGGATTATAGTTTATGTAGCATGTATAAGGAATTATTAAAGTATTAAACGTAAGTCCAACATGGCTCAGAAGAGACCTGTGAGGGAGAGAAATGTGTGTGTATGTGTGTGTCTAAGAAAATACAGAGAACAATTAAACTGTGTTTGACCCGACCTGGCTAGAACTCTGAGAAACTTATGGGAGTACTTACCAATGTTTCCTTAATCTCGGGGGAATGGAACTTTCGGCTTGGTAGTGATACACAGTGGTGAGAACTCTGGAGAAGGATACAACTGACTTACTGTGTGTGTGTATGTATGTGCGTAGGATATCTACTGTTTGTGTGGAAGTATGTGCGTAAGTAAGGAGCGAGGTATAAAATGGATGTCTTTGTATAATGGACTTCAGAGTGCTCTCGTGAATAAACATTTCTACTATTGTAAGCTGGGAACTCTGTCTGTTTCATTTAAACCAGAACCTTACATACTCTGGGTTGCAGACTGAGTAGGTTAATTGAAGTTTATGAACATTGATAACGAAATTCTCATAACAGATGGTCATCTGAATAAGGGTTAGTTTGGCAGCTGGGGTGAAAGAGGAATGATTACGATAGAGGAAACCAAGTCTAGATTTAAATTTAGCCTGCAGCTTTGATATGTGCTAAGAGAAGGACAGTGTACTATCTAGCCATACTCCCAAGTACTTGAATGAGATGACTACCTCAAGCTCTAAACCCTTAGAGGTAGTAATCACAGCTGTTGGGAGAGGGGCATTCTTCTTACCAAACCACATTACCTTTGCTTTGGAAGTGTTCTGAACAAGGTTAAGGGCAGAGAAAGCTTGTTGAACGCTAAAAAAGCTTTGTTGTAGAGTGTTTAACACAAAATCCGGGGAGGGGCCAGCTGAGTATAACACTGTATCATTGGCATATAAATGGATGAGAGCGCTTCCTACTGCCTGAGATATGTTGTTGATGAAAATTGAGAAGAGCGTTGGGCCTAGGATCGAGCCTTGGGGTACACCCTTGGGGACAGGCAGTGGCAGAGATATCAGATGTTCTGATTTTATACACTGCACTCTTTGAGAGAGGTACTGTAGTTAGCAAACCAGGCCAAAGACTCTCAGAGAAAACCAACACTCCTTAGCCGGCCCACAAGAATGAAACGGTCTACCGTATCAAAAGCTTTGGCCATGTCAATGAAAATAGCAACACAACATTGCTTAGAATCAAGGGCAATGGTGACATCATTGAGGAACTTTAAGGTTGCAGTGACACAGATTGCATACCAGAGAGAATACTATAGACATCAAGAAAGCCAGTCAGTTGACTATTGACAAGGTTTTCCAACACTTTTGATAAACAGGGCAAAATAGAAATAGGCCTATAACAGTTAGGATCATCTTTATCTCTCCTTTAAATAAAGGACGAACCGTGGCTGCATTCTAAGCAATGGGAACCTCCCCAGAGAGGAGAGACAGGCTTGGCGATTATAGGGGTAGCAACCTTAAAGAAAAAGGGATTTAAACCATCTGACCCAAATGTTTTTTGGGGGTCAAGTTTAAGGAGCTCCTTTAGCACTTCGGACTCAGTGACTGCCTGCAGGGAGAAACTTTGTAGTGGGGCAGGGGGAAAAGAGGGAGGAGCATCGGGCCTAGTCGTCCTAGAAGAGGTGGGAGATGAGGAAATGTTGGACAGGCAAGGAGGCATGGCTGAGTCAAATAGGAATCCTGACTGAATTAAGTGGTGATTAAAAACCTCATCCATGTGCTTCTGGTCAGTAACAACCACATCATCAACTTTAAGGGACATGCACAGGTGTGAGGAGGAGGGTTTATTCTCCAGGTCTTTAACTGTTTTCCAGAACTTCTTGGGGTTAGAACTATAGAGAGAGAACTGCTCCTTAAAGTAACTAACTTTGGCCTTCCGGATTGCCTGAGTGCACTTATTTCTCATTTGCTTGAGCAAGAGCCAGTCAGCTTGAGTATGCGTGTCCCGAGCCTTTCGCCAAATTCTTGAGGTGTAGTAACTGTTTTTTTTTATTCTCATTTTCTTTATGGGGTGTGTTTGTTAACAATATCACTGAAAATATAAAAAAAGAAGGTCCAAGCGTCTTCGACAGAGGGGATCAAGCGGATTCTATACCATTTTACAGAGGCCAGGTCATGAAGGAATGCTTGCTCATTAAAGTTTTTTAGCAAGTGCCTATGACAGGTCGTTTCACTGAGCAGCCATTATAACCACACAATGTTAATTAAACAGTGATCACTAAGGTCATTGCAGAAAACGGCAGGATTATTTGTAAGGATAACATTGAGGAGAGTAGACTTTTCTGTGTGTTTGAAGTCAGTAACATTAGTACTTAAAAATATTTCACTTTAAGAATTTTTTATATACAGTACCAGTCAAAAGTTAGGACACATCTACTCATTCAAGGGTTTTTCTTTATTTGGACTATTTTCTATATTGTAGAATAATAATGAAGACATCAAAACTACAAAATAACACATATGGAATCATGTAGTAAGTAAATATTTTATATTTTTGTTTCTTCAAAGTACCCACCCTTTGCCTTGATGACAGCTTTGCACACTCTTGGCATCCTCTCAACCAGCTTCATGAGGAATGTTTAACAACAGTCTTGAAGGAGTTCCCACATATGCTGAGCACTTGTTGACTGCTTTTCCTTCATTCTGCGGTCCAACTCATCCCAAACCATCTCAATTGGGTTGTGGTCGGGTGATTGTGGAGGCCAGGTCATCTGATGCAGCACCCCGAGCTGACAAGGTAAAACCTATCGTTTTGCTCCCGAGCAAGGTAGTTAACCCACTGTTCCCTGGGCACTGAGGACGTGGATGTCGATTAAGGCAGCCCCCCGCACCTCTCTGATTCAGAGGGGTTGGGTTAAATGCGGAAGACACATTTCAGTTGAAGGCATTCAGTTGTACAACTGACTAGGTATCCCCCTTTCCCATTTAATCACTCTCCCTCCTCCTTGGTCAAATAGTCCTTACATAGCCTGGAGGTGTGTTTTGGGTCATTGTCCTATTAAAAAACAAATGATAGTCCCACTAAGCGCAAACCAGATGGGATGGCGTATCGCTGCAGAATGCTGTGGTAGCCATGCTTGTTAAGTGCGCCTTGACTTCTAAATAAATCACAGACAGTGTCACCAGCAAACACCCCCACACCATCACACCTCCTCAATGCTTCAAGGTGGGAAATACACATGCAGGGATCATCCGTTCACTTACTCTGCATCTTGTTGCTGCCTTCTTAGCCAGGTCTCCCTTGAAAAATAGACTCTGGGTCTCAATAGGCATTTCCTGGTTAAATAAAATAAAAGTTAAATACATTTTTAAAAATCTCACAAAGACACAGTGGTTGGACCAAAAATCTTACATTCCGACCAAAGGACAGATTTTCACCGGTTTAATGTCCATTGCTTGTGTTTCTTGGCCCAAGCAAGTCTCTTCTTATTGGGGTCCATTAGTGGTCGTTTCTTTGCATCAATTAGACCATGAAGGCCTGACTCACGCGGTCTCCTATGAACAGGTGATGTTGAGATATGTCTGTTACTTGAACTTGGTCTGCAATCTGAGGTACAGTTAACTCTAATAAACTTATCGTCTGGAGCAGAGGTAACTCTGGGTCTTCCTTTCCTGTGGCGGTCCTCATAAGAAACAGTTTCATCATAGTGCTTGATGTTCTTTGTGATTGCACTTGAAGAAACTTTAAAAGTTCTTGAAATATTCAGCATTGACTGACCTTCATGTATTAAAGTAATGATGGACTGTAATTTATCTTGCTTATTTGAGCTGTTCTTATTTGAGCTGTTCTTGCCATAATATGGACAATATGGTATTTTACCAAATAGGACTATATTCTGTATACCACCCCTACCTTGTCACAGCACAATTGATGGGCTCAAATGCATTAAGATAGAAATCAATTCCACAAATGAACTTTTAACAAGGCACACCTGTTAATTGAAATGCATTATAGGTGACTCTTTTCTTTCAAAAACAAGGGCATTTCTAAGTGACCCAAACTTTTGAACGGTAGTGTAATTAAAACGTGTACATTAAGGTGTCTGTAATAGAATAAACGTGGCAAAAACAAATGTAGACATTTATTAATGCATTTCTATAGCTCCTAGATGGTGGCAGGATTGCTTCAAAACAGCACCTCTTGTCAGTCATATAAACCATTGGTCACACCATTACAACTGAGAACAAGCATATACAGAGTGAGAGGTGTGCTCAAACCTTCTCCAACCTATCTCCTGATTCTGCCTCCTCAACCCTCCTCTCCTCCCTTTCTGCATCCTTTGACTCTCTATGTCCCCTATCTTCCAGGCCGGCTCGGTCCTCCCCTCCCGCTCCGTGGCTCGACGATTCATTGCGAGCTCACAGAACAGGGCTCCGGGCAGCCGAGCGGAAATGGAGGAAAACTCGCCTCCCTGCGGACCTGGCATCCTTTCGCTCCCTCCTCTCTACATTTTCCTCCTCTGTCTCTGCTGCTAAAGCCACTTTCTACCACTCTAAATTCCAAGCATCTGCCTCTAACCCTAGGAAGCTCTTCGCCACCTTCTCCTCCCTCCTGAATCCTCCTCCCCCTCCCCCCCTCCTCCCTCTCTGCAGATGACTTCGTCAACCATTTTGAAAAGAAGGTCGACGACATCCGATCCTCGTTTGCTAAGTCAAACGACACCGCTGGTTCTGCTCACACTGCCCTACCCTGTGCTCTGACCTCTTTCTCCCCTCTCTCTCCAGATGAAATCTCGCGTCTTGTGACGTCCGGCCGCCCAACAACCTGCCCGCTCGACCCTATCCCCTCCTCTCTTCTCCAGACCATTTCTGGAGACCTTCTCCCTTACCTCACCTCGCTCATCAACTCATCCCTGACCGCTGGCTACGTCCCTTCCGTCTTCAAGAGAGCGAGAGTTGCACCCCTTCTGAAAAAACCTACACTCGATCCCTCCGATGTTAACAACTACAGACCAGTATCCCTTCTTTCTTTTCTCTCCAAAACTCTTGAGCGTGCCGTCCTTGGCCAGCTCTACCGCTATCTCTCTCAGAATGACCTTCTTGATCCAAATCAGTCAGGTTTCAAGACTAGTCATTCAACTGAGACTGCTCTTCTCTGTATCACGGAGGCGCTCCGCACTGCTAAAGCTAACTCTCTCTCCTCTGCTCTCATCCTTCTAGACCAGGGGTGTCAAACTCATTTCGCATCGTGGGCCACATACGGCCTAGGGAGATGTCAAGTGGGCCGGACCATTAAAATTATACCATACTCTGCTATAAATAACCAAAATATCATGTCTTTCCTTTGTTTTGGTGTAAAGAAGCACAAGAACATTAGGAAAATATTGAAATTTAATGAACTATCCTTTTACAAAACATTTCATGAAACACCTCATATTTCCTTAGACAAATGTGCAATTTACTTTTATCATTCACAAATATGCATTGCAACTGATCCCACTGATTGTACAAAGGCACAAAACTTTAATTGGTACTGAAAAATATAGTAATGCACTTTAAGATTAAATGAGACTTTTAAAGAAAGGAATTTTTAAACCACTTACACATACGCATATAAAATCTAAATGTAATCCCTGCGTACACCTTACAAACTAAGGAGAGTGATTTTAAATGTGTAATGAAGAAAGTGTTCGCCTGTCCTGTAAATCTGTAAACTTCATACATGAAACATACATACACATACAATACATACTGAAAATGTATGGAGTTGTATGAACAGTAGAATTCCATCACACAACTTTTGTTTTGAAGCTGCTGACTAACATTAAAGTGCACATTTTTTAAATCACCACAGTAAGGATTCATCTTCACAGAGCTGTATTCTTTCAATGCAAACAGTATCTAAGGCAGCATTTTAAAGGTGTTAGTCTAGTCTGGACTTGTATTTGTACCTGAAACTTGGCATCTTTTGGCCTGTACAAGTGCATCAACACCAGGTGTCATGTCCTGACTAGCTGTCACTTTCAGAATGTCATTTAAGTGCTTGTTTGTGAGCCTTGAACGCATTTTTGTTTTATTGATATTCATCACTGAGAAAATTTGTTCACAAAGGTAGGTTGTCCCAAACATGCACAAAATTTTAGCAGCCAGGGCTGTTAATTTGGGGTACCCTGGTAGTAGATACTGATAAAATCTGTCCAGACCTACAGAGGCAAATTTGCCCTTCAAATCTGCATCACACTGCAAATCAATTATCTCTAGCTGAATTTCGACCGGCAGATCAGAAGCTTTAACTGTGAAAGGTGAGCGAAAAACTGAAAATTCTGTCTCAAGTTCACCAAATACCTGAAAACGTTTCTCAAACTCCCGCAGTAGTCCTGCAATTTTGTCTTTGTACCGTTTCATGTCCGCATCAGGTCTGGTCACACACACATCTCTCAGACAGGGGAAATGAGCAGGGTTGCCATTTGCCAGTTGCATCTCCCACAAAGTCAGCTTCAACTTAAATGCATGTATGTTGTCAGAAAACTGTGTGACAACTTTTTTTTGCGGCCTTGCAACATTTTGTTCAGATTGTTCAAGTGTTCAGTAATATCAACCAAGAATGCAAGGTCCCGTAGCCATTCCTGAGATTGTAATTCCAACACCGGTTTTCCTTTTTCTCCATGAACTGTCCGATTTCCTCTCGTAGATCAAAGAAATGCCTCAGCACAGCGCCTCGGCTTAACCATCTCACTTCAGTGTGGTATGGCAGGCTGTGGGTAATGTTGCTGTCGCTGAGAAGTTTGTCAAACTGACGATGGTTCAGACCTCTGGACCGGATGAAATTTACAGTGCGAACAACCACCTCCATGACGTGGTCCATTTTCAGCGACTTGCAACACAATGCCTCCTGGTGCAAAATACAGTGAAATGTCCAGAAACGATCTCCTCCATTAAGGGCTTGTACTTTGTCTTTGAACTTTGTCGCGACACCTGCTTTCTTTCCGACCATGGATGGCGCGCCGTCTGTAGCCAGGCTGACAGCGCGGGACCAGTCCACTCCAACTCTGTCCAATGCAGCAAGGACAGAGCCGAAAATGTCCTCGGCTGTTGTGGTGTCCATCATTGGCACCAACTCAAGAAACTCTTCAGTAACAGTCAATGTCTCATCAACTCCTCGAATAAATATGGCCAGTTGGGCCACGTCTGTGATGTCAGTGCTCTCGTCAATTGCCACGGAAAATGCAATAAATGACTTGACTCTCTGTTTCAATTGACTGTCTAAATCTGCCGATAGTTCCGAAATCCTCTCTGCTATAGTATTCCTCGTCATGCTAATATTGGCAAAAGCTTGTCGCTTCTCTGGACATACAAGTTCAGCCGCCTTCATCATGCATCGTTTAACAAAGTCACCGTCGGAATACGGCTTCGATGCTAATGCTATTTCGCTAGCAATTAGGTAGCTGGCTTTTACCGCTGCTTCACTGACTTCTCGGCTCTGGATGAAAGTTGACTGCTGTTTCCTCAGACCCGCCAGCAATTCGTTAATCTTATCTCTTCTCAGTTGTCCTTGCAAGCCGTCATATTTTTCGCTGTGATGAGTCTCGTAGTGGCGTCGAATATTATATTCCTTCAATACCGAAACTTGTTGCAAACACACCAAGCACAAAGGTTTTCCGTGCATCTCTGTAAATAAATAGGACGTGGTCCATTTTTCTTTGAAAATTCTACACTCCTTATCTACTTTTCTCCGTTTGGATAACGACATTTTGGCTAATGAGGGTGTAGTGGAGAGGTAGAGACATTAACAATCTTAACAACGTCGTAACAAGCAGCAGATGGCGCATTGATACCGTCTGCTGTTTTCAGTCTGTCTCAGTGATGCGGCTTGTCTTAAAAAAAAAAAAAAATTAATTCCATGTCTTTTATGCATTTTTTTCCACTTTCAAATTATCCTGCGGGCCTGATCGAACCTCCTTGGGGGCCGGTTCCGGCCCGCGGGCCGTATGTTTGACACCCCTGTTCTAGACCTATCGGCTGCCTTCGATACTGTGAACCATCAGATCCTCCTCTCCACCCTCTCCGAGTTGGGCATCTCCGGCGCGGCCCACGCTTGGATTGCGTCCTACCTGACAGGTCGCTCCTACCAGGTGGCGTGGCGAGAATCTGTCTCCTCACCACGCGCTCTCACCACTGGTGTCCCCCAGGGCTCTGTTCTAGGCCCTCTCCTATTCTCGCTATACACCAAGTCACTTGGCTCTGTCATAACCTCACATGGTCTCTCCTATCATTGCTATGCAGACGACACACAATTAATCTTCTCCTTTCCCAATTCTGATGACCAGGTGGCGAATCGCATCTCTGCATGTCTGGCAGACATATCAGTGTGGATGACGGATCACCACCTCAAGCTGAACCTCGGCAAGACGGAGCTGCTCTTCCTCCCGGGGAAGGACTGCCCGTTCCATGATCTCGCCATCACGGTTGACAACTCCATTGTGTCCTCCTCCCAGAGCGCTAAGAACCTTGGCGTGATCCTGGACAACACCCTGTCGTTCTCAACTAACATCAAGGCGGTGGCCCGTTCCTGTAGGTTCATGCTCTACAACATCCGCAGAGTACGACCCTGCCTCACACAGGAAGCGGCGCAGGTCCTAATCCAGGCACTTGTCATCTCCCGTCTGGATTACTGCAACTCGCTGTTGGCTGGGCTCCCTGCCTGTGCCATTAAACCCCTACAACTCATCCAGAACGCCGCAGCCCGTCTGGTGTTCAACCTTCCCAAGTTCTCTCACGTCACCCCGCTCCTCCGCTCTCTCCACTGGCTTCCAGTTGAAGCTCGCATCCGCTACAAGACCATGGTGCTTGCCTACGGAGCTGTGAGGGGAACGGCACCTCAGTACCTCCAGGCTCTGATCAGGCCCTACACCCAAACAAGGGCACTGCGTTCATCCACCTCTGGCCTGCTCGCCTCCCTACCACTGAGGAAGTATAGTTCCCGCTCAGCACAGTCAAAACTGTTCGCTGCTCTGGCTCCCCAATGGTGGAACAAACTCCCTCACGACGCCAGGACAGCGGAGTCAATCACCACCTTCCGGAGACACCTGAAACCCCACCTCTTTAAGGAATACCTAGGATAGGATAAAGTAATCCTTCTCCCCCCTTAAAAGATTTAGATGCACTATTGTAAAGTGGCTGTTCCACTGGATGTCATAAGGTGAATGCACCAATTTGTAAGTCGCTCTGGATAAGAGCGTCTGCTAAATGACTTAAATGTAATGTAAATGTGTGAATAGCACTCACTTTGTAAATACCAGTCACTTTGCTCAATAAATTCATGTTTTGCAAGTTTTTTTTTTTTATGTTTCTTCATGCAGTAGGTTTAACAAAAGTAACAGCCTACACAGGACTCTTAACTGTGAGTTAAAATAACTTTTTGGTATTATTATTTGTGAATAAGACTCGTCCTCCTCCACTATTTAAATAGGATGTCATGCACAGATTGCTGAGCACTCATGTTCTGTGGCGCAGCTCTGCGTTCAAGCCCAGGCAGGCCCAGACCCTTTTTCAAATGTGGGTGAAAGCGCTTCCTCAGCACAGGGCTGGGTTCCTGTAACGGCTCACCCCTGGGGAGGGATGGGGCATGGGGGATGGAATGCAGGCATGCAGGCACTGTTGCGCAATGAGGGAGAGACTGGAACCATCAGTTTTCACAAGAATGCACCTTGGTGTGGTTGTGTGTTCTCTAAATGTGCTGTGATACATGAGCACTTCCTCAATACAAAGGCATGCACTTGGGGAATCCCAATGAGAATTAGACAGCTACAGTGCCTTCAGAAAGTACTCAGACCCCTTGACTTTTTCCACAATTTGTTGTGTTACAGCCTGAATTTGAAATAGATTACATTGAGATTTATTGTCACTGGCCTACACACAATACCCCATAATGTCAATGTGGAATTATGTTTGTAGAAATGTTTACAAATTACTTAAAAATGAAAAGCTGAAATGTCAATAAGTATTCAACCACTTAAAAAAAAAATGAAAAAACATGTTTTCATTTTGTAATTATGGGGTATATATTTAATCCATTTTCAATTTAACTGGGCCTGCCCTTTTGCCTGACCCTTTGTGATAATAATTATCCCCTGTGTATTTATACCTGTGTTTTCTGTTTGTCTGATGCTAGTTCGTCTTGTCTCGTCAAGTCGTCCCAGCGTGTTTTCCATGTGTTACCGTTTCAGGTTTCGCTTTCTAGTCAGCTTAGCCAATAAAATCCAATAATAATAAATATTCTGAGAACTGAACCATCTGCCTCCTGTGTCTGCATCTGGGTCATATCCTGAGTCGTGATATGCCATGCCTTTGTAGAATGACCCTGATTTATATCAAACTTGCTCAACCACACCCCACAGTCTTTGGGTTTCTGCTAGGTATTTGATATAAGATTCATGTTTGTGCCGATGCTTTTTAAGGAAGAAAGCAAATACAGGATGTGTTTGTCTTAAATAAGTCAATAAATGCCTAGAAAGTAAGGATCTTCAATGATTTTCCCTTTATAATTTTCAGAGCATACACTGATTCATTTAGAGCTAGTTCTTACATACTGTTGCTAAGGAAACGGCGATGGCTTTTATTGGCTAAGCTGTATCCAGGCAGTTAGGCAATACCTTCACACCCCTCGAACATTCCCCAGAAAGCTCCAGCCAGGCTCAACCTGAGAGCAGTCTGCAGACACACACACCTTTTGGATTTCCGGTTATTGTCTAATGAACATCAGTTATATGCATGCACCTTTTCGCCCCAGTTTTTTCCCCATCACAGGATGTATTGGAGGATGTATTAAGCTGTGTCTCTCAGTTCCGACACTGCGCACAGAAATGTTCACTCTAGTGTTTCAATGTTCAGACATAAAACAACAGATTTTTGTTGAATTACATTATTGGGACATTGCTGGCACATGCCTTTGCATAGCTTACTGCATCATGGTGGATAGTAAACCATCAATAAAATGTTTGTACACTTAAATGTACCAATATATTAAAAGTATTTCCCATATGGACTCTGTACCGTAGACATATTATACAGTAGATAATGAATCAGAATTAATGGAAAGGAGGCTGTCATGTTGCAGTTGTATCTTGACACCTTAATACTCTATGGCTAGAAGATAAGGGATCCTGCAACAGTGTACAGACTAGGTTGTGTAGCAAAGTCCACATTCCCCGCCATGTTTGATTTTGCATTGAAAATCCACCCACTCTTCTCGTGGGTTATGGGTGCACATATTAGTGTCATTAATGCCTGGGAAGCAGAATGAGTCAGGAAGAAAACAAGCCCAGGAAAGCAGAGAGCTCTCCCTCTCTCTCATACACACGAGCATATGTGCGGGCGCGCACACACACACACACACACACACACACACACACACACACACACACACACACACACACACACACACACACACACACACACACACACACACACACACACACACACACACACACACACACACACACACACCACATACCACACACACAGACACACACACACTGGATTAAGATTATATTAATTGGCTATGAATGTAATAGTAATCTGCACTCCATGTATCATGCTTTGATTGCAAAGCCTGACAAATGACTCTAGGTTGATATTATGAACAATATCTGTAAGATTGTCATTAGCAACAGTAACTCTTGAGGCCAGTTGTTCTTTATGAGATTCATAACGAATCAGTAGGTTTCCATCTCACCATTTACCCACTGATTGTCAACACTTTTCTGCAGGTTACATAAGCATTCAATTAACAGCCTCCCCTCAACATTATAATACCAGTTGAAGCACCTCAGTAGAAGCACCACATATTTCAATGTTTGTAGGCCAGGTTCACACTCTACATGAGGCAGTAGGATTAGCACTCCACACACCCTCGATGTAATGACTCCAACTCACTGCCTCACAGGCACTCATCTACAGCTTATTAGCAGCTCTCTCACAGTAGCTAGATATTAGAGCCTTGTTTTTCAGTGTGCTTTAGTGGCCAAAGGGTAATGTTTATTTTAGGCAGTGTCCCTTGAGGCTTCCAGCTTTTGCACCAAGTACAAAGTCAAAGATGCTGATTAGTATGTTTTGTTTTTAGACAAGCCCCCCCATTCAGGGTTTCCAAAGAGAGCCATATCAATTGTTGCCAAGTGGCTGGGGGGAGGAGAGGTCATCTCGTTGAGATATTCTAGGAATGTTGGAAGCAGGAGGCATATCATTTCTAACATTACCATACAATGATAGGGTTGACTTATTTTCTAGGTTAGCTAGCTATCTGTTTGAAAACTAATTTAGTTTTATAGTCCTCTGTAGAGAGAGACGGCAACCATGGGTGTTCCCCATTTTCTAGTGTGTGTATAGGGAAACCAGACAGGCTAGTCTGGGGTAGAACAAAATACATTTCCTTCTTCCCCTCCCCTAGTCTCTCCCTCTTTTTTCTCTCTCTCACTTCTCAGCCATTCTCCCACAGGCACAGCCTGCTTGCCTACTTCTTCTATTTCAATCAGTGCTTTTATGGAGAGAATACAAGAAGCTTTCCTGGCTACCTGCCACCATCCGCTGTAAGGTCACCTCGCGGAGTTTCCAGTTTCCTGCTGCAAGAGCGATGGGGAAGTCCCTCAAGAGCATGAGGATGGAAATGAATTAATCATTCTTAATGTATGTACTGTCACACCTTTATCCACTGTGAGATTATACAAGTGTACTATTACAAAATATAGTATCTTGTCAAAAATAGCAATACATGCTCTATTTAATGTCTGTTAGAGCTACCTACATCCCTTCCAATGGGGGTCATAAGTGCCATACGTTGCCCATGCCTAGAGATGTGGAGTGTAATATATACAGTGCCTTCAGAAAGTATTCACACCCCTTGACTTGTTCCACATTTAGTTGTGTTACAGCCTGAATTTCAAATGAATTACATTTAGATTTTGTGTCACTGGCCTACATACAATACCCCATAATGTCATGGGGGAATTATGTTTTTAGAAATTCTTACAAATTAATTGAAAATGAAAAGCTGAAATGTCTTAAGTCAGTAAGTATTCAACCCCTTTCTTATGGCAAGCCTAAATAAGTTCAGGAGTACAAATTTGCTTAACAAGTCACATACTAGTTGCATGGACTTACTCTGTGTGCAATAATAGTGTTTAACATTTTTGAATGACTACCTCATCTCTGTACCCCACACATACAATTACAGTATCTTTAAGTTCCCTCAGTCAAGCAGTGAATTTCAAACACAGATTCAACCACAAAGACCAAGGAGGTTTTCCAATGCCTCGCAAAGAAGGGCACCTATTGGTAGATGGATAAAAAATATCCCTTTGAGCATGATCAAGTTATTAATTACACTTTGGATAGTGTATCAATACACCCAGTCACTACAAAGATACAGGCGTCCTTCCTAATTCAGTTACCGGAGAGGAAGGAAAATGCTCAGGGATTTCACAGTGAGGCCAATGGTAACTTTAAAACAGTTACAGAGTTGAATGGCTGTGATAGGAGAAAACAGAGGATGGTGCAACATTGTAGTTACTCCACAATACTAACCTAAATGACAGTGGAAAGAAGAAAGACAAAACATCCTGTTTGCAATAAGGCACTAAAGTAAAACTGCAAAGAATGTGGAAAAGAAATTAACTTCATGTTCTGCATACAAAGTGTTATATTTGGGGCAAATCCAACACAACACGTCACTGAGTATCACTCTTTATATTTTGAAGCATGGTGGTGACTGCATCCTTTTCTTGGTATGTTTGTCCTCGGGGACTCGGGTGTTTATTTGGATAAACATAAATGGAATAGAGCTAAGCATAGGGAAAATCATAGAGGAAAATCTGGTTCAGTCTGTTTTCCAACAGACATTGGAAGTTAAATTCATCTTCAGCAGGACAATAAACTAAAACACAAGACCAAATATACTGTGAGTTTCTTACCAAGACGACATTGAATGTTCCTGAGTGGCCTAGTTACAGTTTTGACTTGGTTTGGATTGAAAATCTATGGCAAGACTTGAAAATGACTGTTTAGCAATGATCAACAACCAACTTGACAGAGCTTGAACAATTGTTGTCCGATCCAGGCGTGCAAAGCTCTTAAAGACTTACCCAGAAATACTGATATCTGTAGTCACTGCCAAAGGTGATTCTAACATTTATTGACTCAGGGGTGTGAATACTTATGTAAATTAGATATTTAATTTTCAATAAACTTACAAAAATTTCTAAAAACATGTTTTCACTTTGTCATTATGGGGTATTGTGTGTAAAGAAAATCAATTGAATCTATTTTGAATTGAAGCTGTAACACAACAAAATGTGGAACAAGTCAAGGGCAATAAATACTTTCTGACAGCTCTGTAAATACAGTCAATTCCAGATTTGAAGTCAAAGACTATGAAAGTAGTCTGCACAGATTGCTTTTTGCATCCATATGGATGGGAGCAACATAATCATCCTTCCTATGAGAAGCACACTAAACAGGCGGATACTTTTCTTGGATCTCAACAGATACTTGGAAAAGTGGCACCACCCATTGAGATATGTGTCACTAACAAGTTAGACATCACCTGACAACACTGTACTGTATGTGTGAAAATCTTCTGAAAGATCTGAATTCTAGTTGGACCAGTAACACTTGTGCCTCCCTTGTGAGCCGTAGTTTAGTGAGCCCTTCTCATTACGGTAATGAGGCCATGCAGTAGAGTAGACAGTCCCCAGGGAGGAAGATCCCTGCCTTGTCTGGTCTTCTCAGGCCTAGGCTGCCTTGCCTGCCTCTCAATGACTCCACCAGAAGGAAGGAGGATGTTGGGATGTGGGGTAAGCTAGGACATTCCATGTAGATCAACCCTGACCTCCAGCACCAGGGCATGTACTGTAACCTCCCTCTTCTCTCACAGTGAATGATTGTGTGTGTGAATGATTGTGTTCTTTGTCCCTCAACATGTCCCTCACTATTTTCGCCAGGGCCATATTTGGGAGTTAATTACCTGGAGTTCCTCCATCTCAGGAACCTGCCTGGGAAACTAATCTCTGTTAGGAAAAGGGCACAATAATATTTGAATTCAGCTTCAGTTAGACACAGCTGTGTGTGTGAGCCAATGTTTAGAAGGCCAAAAGGTAGATTTGGCAGAGGGTATGGAACCATTGAAAGCCAAGCCTCCATGCCATGGTCCTCCTGAAATATGGGGACAGTAGGAGAGAGCTGGCTGGGGTGGGGTTTGATTGGAATAAACACAAAGATGGTGCAAAGAATTTAGAATATTAAAGCTGTAATGCTTAAAGCATTTGTGCCAGAGAGGTTACCTGGGTAAGCTGACAGCCCATCCTGCAGTGTTTGTATTGCAGAAGGGAAAGCACTCAGAGTGCCAACTGGGAGATGAAATAGCTCAAGCATATACTGTAACTTATCATTCATTCATCCTTCCATAGATTTTAGAACAAAAGCCAAAATTCTGGTGTGGGCAAAGGCCATTCCTATGTGGACCAACACCATACAGAGGCAAAACACTCCAATGTGTTCTCGAAAATGTATTGATCTGCAGCAGGCAGAATAGGCCTATAGCCAGCCAAGTCTCTTTTCTCTTAACTATGAAATAATTTGGGTCACAGAGGAGACCGCTATATCTTTAAGATTCAGATTCCGCCTCCTCCTCCCCTCTCAACAAGCAGGTTTAAAATATAGATGATGTATTACTGCTGTTCGCTCCCTCCAGCTGCCAGCCAGTGAGATAGAGAGAGGGGGGAAGTGCCAGTGAGTGAGGAGGAGTAGGGAGTGGGCAGGATGAGTTAGAGGTAGAGTGGGGGAGGGGGAGTGAACAATCCTCCCCCCTCTCACTCTCTAGACCTCTCTGAACTCACTCACTCAGAAGCCACACTATAGTTGTATGGATCTTCAAAGAGAGAGTACAGCATGGAGAAAGTGTGACAGTGTGATAGTGTCACAGAGAAAAACAGAGAGGGTAGACAAGTATCCCTATACTGCTGCTGTTGGCTGGGGCTCATGCCAACTGCAGACTAAACCGTAGACTCCCTACATTTACATTTCACATTTTTGTCATTTAGCAGACACTCTTATCCAGAGCGACTTAGAATAGTGAGTGCAGACATCTGTCTTACTTTTTTCATCCCTAGGCATTGTTGGGCGAAATAATATTGTATGATTAATGCAGTTTGATTGAATTCTTTATCTAAACACTTAACAAGAATTTGTCACTGTCAGGTGTAGATTAGAGTTAGACAGGTTTATCTTAAGGCTTAAACAATTTGTTACAGTTAATGTCAGGTAACAATAATGTTATCCTCAGGTATCTGACTGGAGGCTTGATATGAATCCTAGGTAAAAACGTGCCTCTTCAGTCCTTATTTCCCTTTCAATGAGTGATGTAGATCCAATCAAGCCATCTGTTGTGACATATTGCTGCAGCCCTGTGTGCTCTCTTCATCTATGGTTCTGTTTCATATACACAACACAAGCCAGTGTTTTCAGAACCAATATGAACTGGTCTGGCTTTCTTTGGTACTGTAGGTCTGAAAGCACAAGATGTATTTATTTTTCCCATTTGGTTTGCTTTGGGTTTAGAGGTGGCTAATGCCTTCATGCATCTCGCTTGACTTAACTGAAAGGTATGACTAATTCATCATCATAACCCCCTTGTCTGCATGTGCATCATGGTTGGTTGGGTGTCGGTGTGTGCAGATGTTTGTGTGTTGCTGGCACAGATTTATTTTGGGGATGGGGGCGGGGGGGGTGGGGGTTCCTCCCCGAGCATTTACACTTACGAAGGCTGCATAAAATTCAATATTTTGTGACACTCCTTCTCCTAGCAATTTTTAAAAAATAAATGAGCCGGGTGTGAAAGAGGGTTGACAGCAGCTTTGAAAAAAAATGCAATATGTCGGAGAGCGGGCTCGTAGTGTGATTTCTTTAGTGTTGATCACATGTTTCATGAGCTGAAATAAAAGATCCCAGAAATATTCCACATGCACAAAAAGCTTGTTTCTCTCAAATTTTATCCACATCCTTGTTAGTGAGCATTTCTCCTTTGCCAAGATAATCCATCCACCTGACAGGTGTGGCATATCAAGAAGCTGATTAAACAGCATGATCATTACACAAGTGCACCTTGTGCTTGGCACAATAAAAGGCTACTCTAAAATGTGCCGTTTTTTCACACAACACTATGCCACAGATGTCTCAAGTTTTGAAGGAGCGTGTAATTGGCATGCTGACTGTGGGAATGTCCACCAGAGCTGTTGCCAGATAATTTAATGTTCATGTCTCTACCATAAGCTACCGCCAATGTTGTTTTAGAGAATTTGTCAGTACGGCCAACCGGCCTCACAAACGCAGACCACATGTAACCATGCCAGCCGAGGACCTCCACATCCGGCTTATTCACCTGCGGGGTTGTCTGAGACCAGCCACCCGGATAGCTGGTGAAACTGTTTGACCAACCAAAGAATTTCTACACAAACTGTCAGAAAACGTCTCAGGGAAGTTCATCTGCGTGCTCGTCATCCTCACCAGGGTCTTGACCTGACTGCAGTTTGGTGTCGTAACAGACATCAGTGGGTAAATGCTCACCTTTGATGGCCACTGGTATGCTGGACAAGTGTGCTCTTCATGAATGAATCCCGGTTTCAACTGAACCGGACAGATGGCGTTGTGTGTGCGAGCATTTTGCTTATGTCAGTGTTGTGAACAGAGTGCCCCATGATGGTGGTGGGGTTATGGTATGGGCAGGCATAAGCTACAGACAACGAACACAATTGCATTTTATCGATGAGATCCTGAGGCCCATTGTCGTGCCATTAATCCGCCACCATCACCTCATGTTTCAGCATGATAATGCACAGCCCCATGTAGCAAGGATCTGTACACGATTCCTGGAAGCTGAAAATGTCCCTGTGACGTGGTGAGGTTGGACCCAGGTTCAGAGAAGAGACCAGACGAGGAATCAGTGGTTAAGATTAAACATAATACTTTTCTGAGAAACAGTAGCCGCAGGATCATAGCACACTTGAAAAACAACACTGCCTCTCGAAATCTCACTTAGGAAATGATTGCACACAGTAAACAATTCAAGCTTCTGCAAAGGACAACAGAAAACACACTTCTTTTAACAGGGAAATCATAACGAGTAAATAGGACCCACCTGAGTGTCTTTAATGTTTCTAGGACGGTTTCTGCCGCCCCCTGGTGACAGGTGGAACCATGACAGTCCCAGTTCTTCCATGGCCTGCATACTCACCAGACATGTCGCCCATTGAGCATGTTTGGGATGCTCTGGACCGATGTGTACGACAGCATGTTCCAGTTCCCGCCAATGTCCAACAGCTTCGCACAGCCATTGAAGAGTGGGACAACATTCCACAGGCCACAATCAACAGTACGATCAACTTTATATGAAGGAGATGTGTCGCGCTGCATGAGGCAAATGGTGATCACACCAGACACAGACGGATTTTCTGATTTTAAGGTACAGTATTTGTGACCAACAGATACATACATATCTGTATTCATGTGAAATCCATAGACTGACTACCTTATATGAATTGTAACTCAGTAGAATCGTAAAAAATTGTTTCAGGTTGCATTTATATTTATGTTCAGTATATACAGTGCATTCGGAAAGTATTCAGACTTTTTCCACATTTTGTTTGGCTACAGGCTTATTCTAAAATGGATTCAATTGTTTTTTTCCCTCATCAATCTACACACAATACTCCATAATGACAAAGCAAAACAGGTTTTTATACATTTTTGCAAATGTATAAAAAAAAAAGAAATACCACATTTACGTAAGCGTTCAGACCCTTTACCCAATAGTTTGTTGAAGCACCAATGGCGGCGATTGCAGCCTAGAGGCTTCCTGGGTATGACGCTACAAGCTTGGCACATCTGTATTTGGGGAGTTTCTCCCATTCTTCGCTGCAGATTCTCTCAAGCTCTGTGAGGTTGGATGGGGAGCATCGCTGCACAGCTATCAGGTCTCTCCAGAGATGTTCGATCTCCTGCGTTGTCTTGGCTGTGTGCTTAGGGTTTCGAGATGAATGGTGTCTGGTTTGCTCCAGATGTGACACTTGACATTCAGGCCAAAGAGTTGAATCTTGGTTTCATCAGACCAGAGAATCTTGTTTCTCATTGTCTGAGAGTCCTTTAGGTGCCTTTTGGCTAACTCCAAGCGGGCTGTCATTTGCCTTTTGCTGAGGAATGGCTTACATCTGCTGGAGTGCTGCAGAGATGGTTATCCTTCTGGAAGATTCTCCCATCTCAACAGAGGACCTCTGGAGCGCTGTCAGAGTGGACATCGGGTTCTTGGCCACCTCCCTGACCAAGGCCCTTCTACCCCGATTGTTCAGTTTGGCAGCTCTAGGAAGAGTCTTGGTGGTTCCAAACGTCTTCTATTTAAGGATTATGGAGGCCACATTGTTCCTGGGGACCCTCAATGCTGCAGACATTTTTGGTACCCTTCCCCAGATCTGTGCCTCAACACAATCCTGTCTCGGAGCTGTACGGACAATTCCTTCGACCTCATGGCTTGGTTTTTGCTCTGCCATGCACTGTCAACTGTGGGACCTTATATAGACAGGTGTGTGTCTTTCCAAATGTATTTATTTTTATTTAACATTTATTTAACTAGGCAAGTCAGTTAAAACCTGTTTGGAATAGGGGGCAGCATTTTCACGTTTGGATGAAAAGCGTGCCCAGAGTAAACTGCCTGCTACTCAGTCCCAGTTGTTAATATATGTGTATTATTAGTAGATGTGGATAGAAACACTCTGAAGTTTCTAAAACTGTTTGAATGATGTCTGTGAGTATAACAGAACTCATATGGCAGGTGAAAACCTGAGGAAAATCCAACCAGGAAGTGGGAAATCTGAGGTTTGTAGTTTTTCAACTCTTGGTTTATTGAATACGAAGTGTCTACGGGGTCAAATTGCACTTCCTAAGGCTTCCACTAGATGTCAACAGTCTTTAGAACCTTTTGTTTGATGCTTCTACTGTGAAGGAGGGGGGAATGGGAGCTGAATGAGTCAGTGGTCTGGTAGAGTGCCATGAGCTCGTGACGCACGTTCACGTGAGAGTTAGCTTCAGTTCCATTGCATGTCTGAAGACAAAGGAATTCTCCGGTAGGAACATTATTGAAGATTTATGTTTAAAACATCCTAAAGATTGATTCTATACATCGTTTGACATGTTTCTACGGACTGTAACCGAACTTTTTTACTTTTCATCTGCTCGTGCGTCATGAATTTGGATTACTGGGCTGAACGCGCTGACAAAAAGGAGGTATTTGGACATAAAGATTAACTTTATCGAACAAATCTAACATTTATTGTGGAACTGGGATTCCTGGGAGTGCATTCTGATGAAGATCATCAAAGGTAAGTGAATATTTATAATGCTATTTCTGACTTCTGTTGACTCCAACATGGATATCTGTTTGGCTTGATTTGTTGTCTGAGCGCCGTACTGAGATTGCATGGTTTGCTTTTTCTGTAAAGTTTTTTGAAATCTGACACAGCGGATGCATTAAGGAGAAGTATATCTTTCTTTCTGTGAATAACAGTTGTATCTTTTATCAATGTTTATTCTAAGTATTTCTGTAAATTGATGTGGCTCTCTGCAAAATCACTGTTTTGGAAGCAAAACATTACTGAACGTAACACGCCAATGTAAACTGAGAATTTTGGATATAAATATGCACTTTATCAAACAAAACATACATGTATTATGTAATATGATGTCCTATGAGTGTCATCTTATGAAGATCATCAAAGGTTAGTGATTCATTTTATCTATACTTTTGCTTTTTGTGACTCCTCTCTTTGGCTGGAAAAAATGGATGTGTGTGTTTTTCTGACTTGGTTCTGACCTAACATAATCATACGTTGTGTTTTCGCTGTAACGCCTTTTTGAAATCGGGCACGGTGGGTAGATTAACAAGAACTGTATCTTTCATTTGGTGTATTGTACCTGTTAATGTATGAAAGTTACATATTTCAAAAAAATATTTTTGAATTTCGATGCCTGCCTTTTCAGCTGAATGTTGTCGAGGGGTGCCGCAAGCAAACCCCTAGCAGTAAGAATTAAGAACAAATTCTTATTTACAATGACGGCCTACCCCGACATAACCCGGACGACACTGGGCCAATTGTGTGCCGCTCTATGGGACTCCCAATCACGGCCAGATGTGATGCTGCCTGAAATCATGCCCAATCAATTTAATTTACCACATGTGGACTCCAATCATGTTGAAGAAACATCTCAATGACGATCAATGGAAACAGGATGCACCTGAACTCAATTCTCGAGTCTCATAGCAAAGAGTCTGAAAGAGTCTGGTATTTATTTTTAATACATTTGCAAATATTTCTAAAAACCTGTTTTCGCTTTGTCATTATGGGGTAACGTGTGTAGATTGATGATGAAAACATTTAATCCTTTTTAGAATAACGTAACAAAATTTGGAAAAAGTGAAGGCGTCTGAACACTTTCCGAATGCACTGCCAAAGGTGCTTCAACAAAGTACTGAGAAAAGGGTCTGAATACTTATGTAAATGTAATATTTAAAATCTAATCTAAAATATTTATAATCTTTCAGTTTTTGATTTGTTAAAAAAGTTTGAAATATCCAATAAATGTCGTTCCACTTCACTTGTTGTTGATTCTTCACAAAAATACAGTTATATATCTTTGTTTGAAGCCTGAAATGTGGCAAAAGGTCGCAAAGTTCAAGGGGGCCGAAGACTTTCGCAAGGCACTGTATTGGAATAAAGTAGGTTAATGCAAATGAAGGCAACAAATTGTTACTTACAGAAACTCCCAAAGTTCTCCAATCGTAATAAATTTGAATCAATATAGCCTACCTGCATGTGGTCAACTAGATCAGTGGTTCCCAAATTGTGGGGCGTGCTGTCAGAGTTATTATGATTTTTTTTTTAATTGGGGGGGAGACTCAGTCCTGCTTTCAACTTACTCTCCAAAGTTGTAATAATAGAATACACAAGGTGTAATTTTGAAATTAGCTACTGCATCATCAGTTTTCCTCTTGTCATAGCATATCTTAGAGTTATAGTATTTATAACTTGTCAGAAATGTCCAGATCATCTGAATAAGCCCATGCCAGGTAAGATTTTTTTGCTATGTTTTTTTAGCCCATAGAATTTGTGGTAATGTTTGAGTCACTCAAATATCATATGAATAAACATTAAACATGCCAACAAGAGGGGCGTGAACAGTTTGTGTCATGAACAGTGCATGTGCCCATAGAAATAGACAAATCACATTTTATTGGTCACATACACATGGTTAGCAGATGTTATTGCGAGTGTAGCGAAATGCTTGTGCTTCTAGTTCTGACAGTGCAGCAATATCTAACAAGTTATCTAACAAGTAATCAACAATTCCACAACAACTACCAAATATACACAAATCTAAGTAACGGGATGAAATAAGAATATGTACATATAAATATATGGATGGGCCATGACCGACCGGCATAGACGAGATGCAATAGATGGTATAAAATACAATATATACATCTGGGATGAGTAGTGCAAGATATGTAAACGTCATTATTAAAGTGGCATTAATAAAGTGACTCACACGCAGGGGAATGTTCCCCAATGCTGGAAGGGAAACTACAGGCTGATCCAACTTTGATGTAATGTCCTTAAAACATGTCCAAATGAGGCTCAGTAGTGTGTGTGGCCTCCACGTGCCTGTATGACCTCCCTACAACGCCTGGGCATGCTCCTGATGAGGTGGCGGATGGTCTCCTGAAGGATCTCCTCCCAGACCTGGACTAAAGCATCCGCCAACTCCTGGACAGTCTGTGGTGCAACGTGGTGTTGGTGGATGGAGCGAGACATGATGTCCCAGATGTGCTCAATTGGATACAGGTCTGGGGAACGGGCGGGCCAGTCCATAGCATTAACGCCTTCCTCTTGCAGGAACTGCTGACACACTCCAGCCACATGAGGTCTAGCATTGTCTTGCATTAGGAGGAACCCAGGGCCAACCGCACCAGCATATGGTCTCACAAGGGGTCTGAGGATCTCATCTCGGTACCTAATGGCAGTCAGGCTACCTCTGGCGAGCACATGGAGGGCTGTATGCGGCCCCCCAAAGAAATGGCACCCCACACCATGACTGACCCACGCTAAACCGGTCATGCTGGAGGATGTTGCAGGCAGCAGAACGTTCTCCACGGCGTCTTCAGACTCTGTCACGTCTGTCACATGTGCTCAGTGTGAACCTGCTTTCATCTGTGAAGAGCACAGGGCGCCAGTGGCGAATTTGCCAATCTTGGTGTTCTCTGGCAAATGCCAAACGTCCTGGACGGTGTTGGGCTGTAAGCACAACCCCCACCTGTGGACGTCGGGCCCTCATACCACCCTCATGGAGTCTGTTTCTGACCGTTTGAGCAGACACATGCACATTTGTGGCCTGCTGGAGGTCATTTTGCAGGGTTCTGGCAGTGCTCCTCCTGCTCCTCTTTGCACAAAGGCGGAGGTAGCGGTCCTGCTGCTGGGTCGTTGCCCTCCTACGGCCTCCTCCACGTCTCCTGATGTACTGGCCTGTCTCTTGGTAGCGCCTCCATGCTCTGTACACTACGCTGACAGACACAACAAACCTTCTTGCCACAGCTCGCATTGATGTGCCATCCTGGATGAGCTGCACTACCTGAGCCACTTGTGTGGGTTGTAGACTCCATCTCATGCTACCACTAGAGTGAAAGCACCGCCAGCATTCAAGTGACCAAAACATCAGCCAGGAAGCATAGGAACTGAGAAGTGGTCTGTGGTAACCACCTGCAAAACCACTCCTTTATTGGGGGTGTCTTGCAAATTGCCTATAATTTCCACCTGTTGTCTATTCAATTTGCACAACAGCATGTGAAATTTATTGTCAATCAGTGTTGCTTCCTAAGTGGACAGTTTGATTTCACAGATGTGTGATTGACTTGGAGTTACATTGTGTTCTTTAAGTGTTCCCTTTATTTTTTTGAGCAGTGTAGTTTGGTAACCCCTGAACTAAATGATAACTTCAGCAACGTTTTGCTCCATTATGCTGCTTTGAGATAAGCGTGAGGACTTGTCTTGATAAATCAATCAATGTCATATTTTGTTTTCACTGAATCTCCGTTTGGATATTGGTTAGTCTACAATTAGGCTGGGGAAATTTCAGCTAAGTTGAGGTGAGTGTTGCCCATGATCATCTTGTCTACTTGGCTCATTTATGAGAACAGTTAACCAGCATGTTAAGTAGTTTAACAAGTGGATTATTTTGTCTTCACTAGCAGTCGCTTCGTAGCCTAGGCCTACTCCCGACCAAAAGAATGTGACTTGATTTTATTTCACTGAATCTCCATCTGTATAGATTATTTGGTTAATTGGTTTCTGGCTGGGCAAGTAAGTGGAAGTGGTACAGCTCATCTATTTGTTTGCTGATCTATCACTAATCAGAAACATTTAGCATGCAATAATGTAGCCCAAAACAGGTGTAGGCCTATTATTTTGCTTGAGCGCATATAGGCAACTCCAAAAGCCCACGGAGGTTGTGAAATATAAACACGAGACACCAGTGGAGGCTCCTCAGAGGAGCCTCCTCATTGAAATTTCATAAATATAAAAATGGTGAAACATTAAAACAGTTTTACTTTTTAGATAGAACTATACAAAATATATTCATATGTCACCAAATAATTGTTTAAAATACAGTTGTGGCCAAGAGTTTTGAGAATGATACAAATATTAACTTCCACAAAGTGTGCTGCTTCAGTGTCTAGATATTTTTGTCAGATGTTACTATGGAATACTGAAGTATAATTACAAGCATTTAATAAGTGTCAAAGGCTTTTATTGACAATTACATGAAGTTGATGCAAAGAGTCAATATTTGCAATGTTGACCCTTCTTTTTCAAGACCTCTGCAATCCGCCCTGGCATGCTGTCAATGAACTTAAGGGCCACATCCTGACTGATGGCAGCCCATTCTTGCATAATCAATGCTTGGGGTTTGTCAGAATTTGTGGCTTTTTGTTTGTCCACCCGCCTCTTGAGGATTGACCACAAGTTCTCAATGGGATTAAGGTCTGGGGGGTTTCTGGGCCATGGACCCAAAATATCGATGTTTGGTTCCCCGAGCCACTTAGTTATCACTTTTGCCTTATGGCAAGGTGCTCCATCATGCTGGAAAAGGCATTGTTCGTCACCAAACTGTTCCTGGATGGTTGGGAGAAGTTGCTCTCGGAGGATGTATTGGTACCATGGATGTGTTGGTACCATTCTTTATTCATTATTCATGGCAGTGTTAGGCAAAATTGTGAGTGAGCTCACTCCCTTGGCTGAGAAGCAACCCCACACATGAATGGTCTCAGGATGCTTTACTGTTGGCATGACACAGGACTGATGGTAGCACTCTACCTGTCTTCTCCAGACAAGCTTTTTTTCCGGATGCCCCAAACAATCGGAAAGGGGATTCATCAGAGAAAATGACTTTACCCCAGTCCTCAGCAGTCCAATCCCTATACCTTTTGCTGAATATCAGTCTGTCCCTGATGTTTTTCCTGGAGAGAAGTGGCTTCTTTGCTGCCCTTCTTGACACCAGGCCATCCTCCAAAAGTCTTTGCCTCACTGTGCGTGCAGATTAACTCACACCTGACTGCTGCCATTCCTGAGCAAGCTTTGTACTGGTGGTGCCCCACGATCTGGCAGCTGAATCAACTTTAGAAGACGGTCCTGGCGCTTACTGAACTTTCTTGGGCTCCCTGAAGCCTTCTTCACAAAAATTGAATCGTTTTCCTTGAAGTTCTTGATGATCCGATAAATGGTTGATTTATGTGTAATCTTACTGGCAGCAATATCCTTGCCTGTGAAGCCCTTTTTGTGCAAAGCAATGATGACGGCACGTGTTTCCTTGCAGGTAACCATGATTGACAGAGGAAGAACAATGATTTCAAGCACCACCCTCCTTTTGAAGCTTCCAGTCTGTTATTTGAACTCAATCAGCATGACAGAGTGATCTCCAGCCTTGTCCTCATCAACACTCACACCTGTGTTAATGAGAGAATCACTGACATGATGTCAGCTGGTCCTTTTGTGGGAGGGCTGAAATGCAGTGGAAATTATTTTTGAGGAATTCAGTTCATTTGCATGGCAAAGAGGGACTTTGCTATTAATTGTAATTCATCTGATCACTCTTCATAACATTCTGGAATATATGCAAATTGCCATCATACAAACGGAGGCAGCAAACTTTGTGAAAATTAAAATTTGTGTCATTCTATGGAGCGTAGAGCTGGCACAACGCGTCCTGGCTGAATACCCCCTGTAGCATGGCAAGTGCGGGGAGCTGGCACAGGCCGCACTGGGTTGTGCTGGCGAACTGGGGATACCGTACGTAGAGCTGGCGCAGGATATCCTGGACCGAAGAGATGCACCGGAGGCCAGGAGCGCTGAGCCGGCACAATCTGTCCTGGTTGAATGCCCACTCTAGCACGGCAACTGCGGGGAGCTTGCACAGAGCGCACTGGGCTGTGGATGCGCACTGAAGGCATGGTGCGCAGAACCGAATAACACGGTGCTTGACCGGTCACTCGCTCCCCACGGTAAGAATGGGGAGTTGGCTCAGGTCTGAACACTGACTCCGCCAATCTCCCCGTGTTCCCCACCCAAAATAAGTTTTGGGGCTGCCTCTTGTGCTTGCTTCATTGAGCTAACTCCTCGTATCGTCGCTGTTCCGCTTTCGCTGCCTCCATCTCCTCCTTCGGATGTTGATACTCCCCGGCCCTTGTCCAGGGTCCTGCTCCCTCCAGGATTTCCTTCCAGGTCCAGTCCTCCTGACCACGCTGCTTGGTCCGTTGGTGGTGGGATCTTCTGTAACGTTTGTCGTTAAGGGTAGACCAAGGCGCAGCGTGATTTGGGTTCATCATATTTTATTAAAATGTGAACCAGCAAAAAAAACAAAAAACAATACAACAAACAAAAAGCTTCGTCGTGCAAAAATGCATGCAGCCAAACAAAGACAAGATCCCACAACAGAAGGTGGGAAAAAGGGCTGCCTAAGTATGATCCCCAATCAGAGACAATGATAGACAGCTGCCTCTGATTGGGAACCATACTAGGCCAACAAAGAAAAAGAAAACATAAATATACAAAAACCAGAGTACCCACCCAAATCACACCCTGACCGAACCAAAATATAGAGAATAATCAGGGATCTCTAAGGTCAGGTCGTGACACTTGGTGACATTATTTGATAGAGATTAAGAATTAAGAGTGATAATTTAGTATTTTTGGGACATTATTCAACCCAACTTAGTTTTTTCAAATTACAGGAGATGGAGGATGGAAATTATACATTGTTTTCTTGGGTTTAGAACTTTATTTTGTGTCCAGTTAGTGCAATTTATTTAAATTTGCCTTTGCTAACTTCAGTAGCTAGCTAGCTACCAGCGCGAGTGTGTATTTTTCTCTGCCAGAATGATAGAACGGCCAACGCTGCCGAAAATGTTGTGGACTTTTTGTTGAAGAATTCCTTTCATTCTCTGGGGTACACGGAAAAGGTGCGAATTAAAGGCGAGGGTCGACCTTTGCCTGAGATCAGTTTCATAAAGAAGGATGAAAAGGTGAGGGCGTTCAATACCAACTGGTATCAAATGTATAGCTGGTTAACTGGGAGCCTATCATCAAGCTGCCTATAATTGCACATTAAGATTCTTTACATCTTTTCTGGGATGTCGAAAACAATTCTGAATGATTTGATAGCTTCCATCGCATCATTCATTAAAAGTTAGATTAAAGAGAGGGGTTGACCCAGCACATTTGTTTTGCTTGCACTCAAGTAGGCTTTGCATTTTCCTCCTGTATTTATTTACCAACGATGATAACATAATCACTCTGGACAGACACAAGCAACATAAATGTTGTGGCAGCCTAGGCTACACCTAAACATGAGAAATCTGACATGCTGTATGGGATGAAAACGAGACTATTTTTCAGTCTGACCAACTGTAGGCTACTAGTGTAATAAGAGCAGCTGTATACAGCCTATGCGCCCTGTCCATCTGGTCAGGTTAACTAATTGGTAACGTTATGTATTTATCGTCCATTTGTGTGTCAGGAGAAAATGTGAATGTGATCAAATTTAGATTATTTCCAAATTGGGCTGGCTAGGCTGCCTATACGTTTTTAATCCAAAAGTATTACCTGGAATGAATATGTCAACATAATAGTGATGGCAGATGTGAGTCCTTTTTTTATAAGGCCTACAGTTGCATAGGCCTGCATGATGCAAACATGCATAAAATAAAGTCACCTCTGTGATTTCCATTGTCTATCAGTTGTTGTAATAATAATATAATAATATATGCCATTTAGCAGATGCTTTTATCCAAAGCGACTTACAGTCATGTGTGCATACATTCTACGTATGGGTGGTCCCGGGAATCGAACCCACTACTCTGGCGTTACAAGCGCCATGCTCTACCAACTGTGCTACAGCTACAGAAGGACCACTATGTGTCTGGATAGAGGAAATCCCCCCCTAATCTAGTCTAAATATAAGTTATATGAACAAATATAAGGTAGCTGCAGTTTGAAAGGATTCATCCCCCAGTGACAGGAGTTTTTTACAGGAGGTTTTTTTAAACCATGTGACTTGATTAGGAAAAACTGGTCCCATCATAGCCCTTATAAAACCTTTTTTTTTTTCTTTTTTTACAAATGATTAATCACTATCATACCTTATAGGGTCCAGAGTTTTCCTATTTAGGTTAACATGTAAGGAATAACTCCAAGCCCCAGGAGGTAAAAATGGCCCCACCACTCTGGGACTTTGTTGTGTCAAGTGGGCCAGATACGCAGTCAGTGTTTTTGATTTTATAGAGAAACTCGTTGTTCAAACCTACGATGGCGCAGCTGTAATGGAATATATCTGCTATTTGTATTTATAGGTAAGTCCCCTCATGTTCCATGATTAAGAGGTGATGACTACTCCAGTGCCATTGTCAACTTTCTCCTGACATGAGCTGAAGCCATGAGGTCTCATGTTCCCACTCATCCACTGGCACATGGACTGTTTCCCTTCCAAGCACTGTGAATACCCCTATCAAATTTCTTTCATTACTGTATGTAGAGTCAATCACATACACAATTACATTATTACACATCAAAGATTTTACTCCTTGCTTGGACTAACTCATTCTTAGCTCATTTGTCTAACTGTGTAGTATCTTGTGTTATTGTTTGTTGTCTTCCCAGTACAATCCTGTCCTGCACTGGTCAAGCCTCTGAACACCTCAACTCGTGCCTCATACCTTCATTCACTCTATGCTGTGATCCCTTTCCAACACTGTGTTAGTAGCCCTCTCATTCCCATTCCATGTAATATTGTACTATATATGTCTTTATTAAATGCTTTAGGTTCAAATAGTCTTTGATGATTTTTGAAACACACTTTGTGGTCTCTGTGTGTTCCGCGCCTATACCGTGGGTCTCCCATCCTCCTCATTTTTTCAAGTCACCAGCCTCCACTGCTAGACACATGCTTTTGAAAATAGGATTGCTACTATCAGTATCATGATGAAAATACTCTCAATGTAAGACTATGCCTGCACCTTAATAAAGTGGAGTGAGTGTAGGAAGGATAGTAAATGTGGATCAAAAAGCATGGGGTCTGTTTCAAAGTTTCACTTTCTTATATGACAGTGGTTCCACAAGTTCCACAATCATTTGTATTTTATTCTTTTATATTCTTACTACAAAATATATGAGTGTTGACTATGATCAGGGTAGGTGTGTTTCTGTTTAATTAGCAAAATAATGAACTATTGATTTCATACATTTTGATTTAACATAGTTCAAGTCAAAATATGCCATTCTGCTGTTTAAAAAAAATCATTTTATTAGCCTTATGTTTCTTAAGACCTGCCTAAACAAACTAATAATGGATTTATTTTTGATGGTGTATATTTAATAGATTTATTCAAATAGACACCCACCCACATCTGCACATCACTACTACCACTGGTCCCCAGTATGCCGGCATGCACACAGCAAGTATAAAAGGCAAGAATGTGGTAAAAATGGGCCTGTTTGTAAGGGGATCATATAAACATTGCCCCTTATTTTTTTACAGGCAAAATACCCCAAATCTTATGTGGACACAGTAATATAGTGAGCAACTGTAATGAGTTTCCTCCTCTTCCGAAGAGGAGAGGCGAAACGGATCAGAGGACCAATACGCGGCGTGGTAATTTTCCATGGTACTTTTTAATGCTATAAGGTACACATGAACAAACTAACAAAACAAGAAATGTGAAAACTCAAAAAACAGTCCTATCTGGTGCACACACAGAGACAGGAAACAATCACCCACAAACACACAGTGAAACCCAGGCCACCTAAGTATGATTCTCAATCAGAGACAACTAATGACACCTGCCTCTGATTGAGAACCATACTAGGCCGAAACATAGAAATTCCCAAAACCTAGACAAACAAACATAGACTGCCCACCCAACTCACGCCCTGACCATACTAACTAAATACAAAAACACAGAAAATAAAGGTCAGAACGTGACAGTACCCCCCCCCAAAGGTGCGGACTCCGGCCGCAAAACCTTGACCTATAGGGGAGGGTCTGGGTGGGCGTCTGTCCGCGGTGGCGGTTCTGGCGCGGGACGCGGACCCCACTTCACCATTGTTTTAGTCCGCCTCATTTTCCGCCTCCGTGGCTTTCTCACCATGGCAACCCCTCTCAATGACCCCACTGGACAGAGGGGCAGGGGCTCTGGCGCCTCTGGGCTGAGGGCTCTGGCGCCTCTGGGCTGAGGGGCTCCGGCGCCTCTGGGCTGAGGGGCTCCGGCGCCTCTGGGCTGAGGGGCTCCGGCGCCTCTGGGCTGAGGGGCTCCGGCGCCTCTGGGCTGAGGGGCTCCGGCGCCTCTGGGCTGGGGGCTCTGCGGCGCCTCTGGGCTGAGGGGCTCAGCGGCGCCGGACAGGCGGGACGCTCCGCAGCGGCGCCGGGACAGGCGGGACGCTCCGGAGCGGCGCCGGGGACAGGCGGGACGCTCCGCAGCCGCCCGGACGGGCGGGACGCTCCGCAGCGGCGCCGGAGGGCGGGACGCCCGGCAGCGGCGCCGGACAGGCGGGAGCACCTGCAGAGAGGAGAGACAGCCTGGTGCGTGGAGCTGCTCCAGCGGCGCCGGACAGGCGGGACGCTCCAGCAGCAGCTCCGGCAGCGGCGCCGGACAGGCGGGAGGCTCCGGCGGCGCCGGACAGGCGGGAGGCTCCGGCAGCGGCGCCGGACAGGCGGGAGGCCGGACAGGCGGGAGGCTCCGGACAGGCGGGAGGCTCCGGCAACGGCGCCGGACAGGCGGGAGGCTCCGGCAACGGCGCCGGACAGGCGGGACGCTCCGGCAGCAGCGCCGGACAGGCGGGACGCTCCGGCAGCAGCGCCGGACAGGCGGGAGCACCTGCAGGGAGGAGACTGAGAGACAGCCTGGTGCGTGGGGCTGCCACAGGAACTACCAGGCTGGGGAGACTTTCAGGAGGCTTGGTGTTAGGAGGAGCCTGAAAGACCGGGCTGTGGGGAGCACTGGAGCTCTGGTGCGCAACCTTGGCACCACTTCCCCAGGCTGGACAACTACTCGAGCCCGGACCCTCCAGAGTGCAGGCACAGGTTGAACCGGGCTGTGGGTAAGCACGGGAGATCTAGTGCTTACTACACGCACCTCTCCCCTAGGCTCCACTCCCACAGTTGCCCGGTACGAGCGGAGCGCAGGCAGAGGACGCACTGCACCCTCCCAGCGCCCCGGAGACACAGCACGCAGAGCCGGCGCAGGATAACCTGGACCAAGACTGCGTACCGGCGACCAGACCCGCTGAGCAGGCACCATACGCCCCGGCTCAATGCCCACACTCGCATGGCACTCTCGGAGGGCTGCCCTATAGCGCACCGGGCTATGGACACGCACTGGCGACACCGTGCGCTCAACCGCATAACACGGTGCCTGACCAGTAATGCGCTGCTTATCATAAGCACGAGGAGTGAGCTCAGGTCTGCTACCTGGCTTAGTACCACACCTCGTGTGCCCCCCCCAAAAAAAAATTTGGGGCTGCCTCTCGTACCTGTCGCACTGCCGTGCTGGCTCCTCATATTGCCGCCGATCAGCTTTCGCTGCCTCCAGCTCTGCTTTGGGGCTGCGATTTTCCCCAGCCCGTGCCCAGGGTCCCTCTCCGTTCAGTATCTGCTCCCATGTCCAGGAGTCCTGTGATGGTGGCCTCTGTTGTTGATGCTGCTGCTGCTGTCGTCGCTGTCCTTTACCACGCCGCTTGGTCCGATTTTGGTGGGTGATTCTGTAATGAGTTTCCTCCTCTTCCGAAGAGGAGAGGCGAAACGGATCAGAGGACCAATACGCGGCGTGGTAATTTTCCATGGTACTTTTTAATGCTATAAGGTACACATGAACAAACTAACAAAACAAGAAATGTGAAAACTCAAAAACAGTCCTATCTGGTGCACACACAGAGACAGGAAACAATCACCCACAAACACACAGTGAAACCCAGGCCACCTAAGTATGATTCTCAATCAGAGACAACTAATGACACCTGCCTCTGATTGAGAACCATACTAGGCCGAAACATAGAAATTCCCAAAACCTAGACAAACAAACATAGACTGCCCACCCAACTCACGCCCTGACCATACTAACTAAATACAAAAACACAGAAAATAAAGGTCAGAACGTGACAGCAACATGTTTGGAACATCAAATCTCAATGAAATCGCAGTATCGAATCACAATACATATCATATCGGCACCTAAGTATCGTGATAATATTATGTCATGAAGACCCTGGCAATTCCCAGCCTGATTAAGCAGTGTATTTACTTTGGCAGTGCAGTCATTTCACCAGAGGCTCTGTGGAGACCGGGGTCTGCTGAAGGAAAACTCCAATCAAACACACAGCCTTTGATGATATGGAGATAGCTAGAGCTGCATTTTAATTAGCTCTGTCGTATGAAATTAAACACCACAAATAGTTTTTATTAAAGGCAGATCTGTAGTCATTATCACCAAATCATAAAACACACAAATGATCACCAAAACATAAAACGCAAAAAACGCTAATGTATTGGCATGATTGGTACGATTATACAAAATAGTTTCAGTTGAGTAAGTTGTTGTTTGTATGGAACATGGGTGTTTGGGGCACCGTGATGTATAATGCCGCGTTCGATAAACTAGCTAACGTTGCTAATAATAAAGTTAGCTAGCTTGCTTAACATTGACAATATGGTCAAACTAGCTACATTATCGATATTGCTAAGGAATTATTGGAAACGGAAATCTTTTGGTTGAAAATGTTTTCCACTTGTAATTCCGACTTGGAGGGTCGTTCAAGTGAAACTTCCCTGTCAGAACGAGGAATTTCCGATAGCATGGGAACACGGCGGGAGCCATTACCAAAGGAAAAATACATTTAGAAATGTCAGTGTCCTGGGGAGTGAAAACAGTGCTTTTTCTGGGAATTAGATTCTTCCTGTGTAACCTCCCATTATGTAAAGCATCTTATGGAACAACAACACACCCTCGTGTTCAAAGGAATTGAGCCACTCTGTGAGTTGCATATACGATATAGCATCAGAGCTGTCTAATACCTTCTACCCCTATAATACTATGTTCACCCGCAGTGAGTTGAAGGGAAAAAGGACGTCCTGCTCATCTGAGATCTAAATGGCTAGTCAAATGGATTTGTTCATTAGGCTTCAGAGAGCCCCCCGATGAAGGCACAGAAAATAAAGAGGGAAGATCAAAAGGTTCATGGCAGCTTGAGAAGCTCAAAGCCCCTCACTGAATTTATCTCCGAGATCAGATGGCATGGCGTGAAAGCACATTGCAACGTGTGAATCTGGGCTATAAATGGCAGTACCAAGGATAATTACCAGGGGGTGAATCTCTTGTTTGAAGCTTTGGAGAGTAAATAAAAGTCATGGGCGTACTTTATATCATTTGAACACGTTCCTGGGTTTATGTCAATGTTGATTTTATTTTAGACCTGGCCAGAACTATTTTGTACATTAGAACGTCCAAATGTTTATATGAAGTGTACAGTGTGTCTGCATTGTTGTGCTGTAGAAGTGGGCAAAGATAAATTACACTTTCTTCAGTACAAAGCCCTGTCTACAGTTCAAACAAAACCACTACACTAACTATAGTGCCTAGTAAAATTATACACACCCTTTGCAGTCTTCAAAAATGTGCTGCCTTAAAATTAAATCAGATTAAATCAGTTACTTCACATTTCCAAAGTGAATGAAAAATGATAGAACATTTCCAAATGAATGAGAAAAAAAATGAAGATGTCTTGATTGCGTATGACTTCACACAGTTGTCTATATAAGGTCCCACAGTTGACAGTGCATGTCACAGCAAAAACCAAGCCATGAGGTCGAAGGAATTGTCCGTAGAGCTCAGAGACATGATTGTGTCGAGGCACAGATCTGGGGAAGGGTAACAAAACATTTCTGCAGCATTGAAGGTCCCCTAGAACACAATGGCCTTTATCATTCTTAAATTAAGGAAGTTTGGAACCACCAAGACTCTTCTTGAGTTGGCCGCCCGGCCAAACAGAGCAATCGGGGGAGTGTCTTGGTCAGGGAGGTGGCCAAGAACCCGATGGCTTCGAGAAGGACAACCATCTCTGCAGCACTCAAACAATCAGGACTTTATGGTAGAGTGGCCAGAAGGAAGACACTCCTCAGCAAAAGGCACATGACAACCCACTTGGAATTTGCCAAAAGGCACCTAAAGACTCACAGACCATGAGAACCAAGATTCTCTGGTCTGAGGAAAGCAAGATTGAGCTCTTTGGCCTGAATTCCAAGTGTCACGTCTGGAGAAAACCAGACACCATCCCTACAGTGAAGCATGGTGGTGGCAGCATCATGCTGTGGGGATGTGTTTCAGTGACAGAGACTGGGAGATTAGTCAGGATTGAAGCAAAGATGAACAGAGCAAAGTACAGAGAGATCCTTGATGAAAACCTGATCCAGAATGCTCAGGACCTCAGACTAGGGCGAAAGTTCACCTTCCAACCGGGTAAAACCCTAAGCACACAGCCAAGACAACGCAGGAGTGGCTTTGGGATAAGTCTATGAATGATCTTGAGTGGCCCGGCCAGAGCCCGGACTTAAACCCGATCGAACATCTCTGGAGAGACCTGAAAATAGCTGTGCAGGAACGCTCTCCGTCCAACCTGACAGAGCTTGAGAGGATCTGCAGAGAAGAATGGGAGAAGCTATAAAAATGTTGTTTTTTTTTAAATTGTTTTTGCTTTGTCATTATGAGGTATTGTGTGTAGATTGATGAAGGAAAAAAACTATTTCATACGTTTTAGAATAAAGCTGTAACCTAACAAAATGTGGAAAAAGTCAAGAGGTCTGAATACTTTCCAGAGGCACTCTATATCCATTGTTCTTGTAGAAAATTGTTAAAGATCATTAAATTTGGTTGGGAGTCATTGATAGACAGAAATATTAAAACCTTGTCTCTGATTTTGAAGCAGATTTCAGTCAGGACTTAGACTGGACTATTCTGGAACCCTCAACACTTCAGGAAAGCCATCTGGGCACGTATCCACAAATCATTTCAGCAAAGGTCCTGTAAATTCTGTTAAAACCTACTTTGAGTTCAGAGGAGGTTTTAAAATGATGTTAAGACACTGCGCAGACAAACTCTGAGCAGAACAAAGTGTCTGAGACGCTTTGTGGAAACGGGCCCTGGTGTGTATTTGGCATTAAAAAGAAGAGTGAGGCATATTTCCTGCCACAAAGTTTTTTTTATCTCTGGCAGAAGCACACAGCTATTCAGTTATTCCCATTGCTCCCCATTACTTTAGCAGTTTGTGATGTCAAACATGTCAAACAGTGTTAAGGGGGAGCTGGCCTCAGGAATTTCAAAGGTCTAAGGCCCATTCCATAAGCAATAAACCATCATCATCACCATGAGCTCTTGTTCTCCTAGAAGTAGGAAGACAGAAAAAACAAAAACAGTTTAGTATGATGCATGGATTCTCTATTTTCTGATGTGACAATAGAAACTCATCCAGAAATGACCCAACAGGATCCTGTAGAAGGCAGCAAGGCATGTGGCTGTTGTGTGAGGGGCAGAATCAGATATATGGAAATCATTATAAGCCTTTTTGCAGCCAATGTGCATTTGTATGCATTCCTACAGAGCCACCGTATAACAGGGTGCAAACTGGTTTGAGCAGGTGTCACAGGAGGGAGGGTCAGCTAAGGTGGTTGTGCTGTGTGGGTTTGCCTGTAGCAGCTACTGTATTAGAGCTTGTATCAGGGTGCTCATTAGAAGAGAGTCTTACAAATGTGTGTTGACCACACATGATATAAAACCCATAACAATATAATGTAGGACTAGCTATTTACAGAAATTTTATCGGCACAACAATGCAGAGCTATTGTGCCATTCACCTATAGCTAGCAGGAAGACTGTACAACTGATTTGGCTAAAATAACCAATCAGTCTACAAAAAATGTAACCGAAAGTGAGTTGATGTAATAATGTGTAAAACAATATATTTTCACAGATAGTGCAAGAATACACAACACAATCCTTTACATCTTCTGATTGTGGTAAATATTGCTTCTCTTTGGTACTAAAAAGCTGACGTTCATCAGGATGACATTTCAAGCAGATAAAGAGGAACAGATGTGCATTCATTCTCTCTCTCTCTCTCACTCTCACTCTCTATCCATCTCCTTTACTTTCTCTCTCCATCTCTCTCCCTCTCACCCATACTGCAGTAATTGAAAACAGTGTTGTAACCCACTTTCTGCAGCTCTCACTCTTCTGTACTGTGACTGTGAGAGAGGTTTGAAACTGGATGAGGGAGGGAGGCAATAGGGATCCATTGTGTGAGGTGCATATACTCAATGCATTGGTATTATCAAATCTTTGTCAAAACAGACTTGTTGTGATTGTCCTTATTTTCACACAGAATCCCATCCAAGTCATCTTGTGAAGAGTCATGTACTGTATATCTATATTCAAGACCGAATAGGAAGACAGAAACAGTGGAAGTTAAATTGCACTCAAGTTAATGATACGGGTAAAAGTATGCTTTATACAAATGGAGGCCCTGTAAGTTATGGTTCAAACTGTTATGAATAATAATAGGTAAGGGTGTTAGTAACAGGGTGTCTTGTGTATAACTAGCCTTAGAATCAACTTAAACCCAAACAAACTTCAATCTTATAAAAATGGTGAGGTAGTTTTCTGTAAAATGTGTATGGATTATCAGCTCCACTTTAAACAAGCTACAATTTCTGAAGGCTTGAACTCTTAGGTTAGCTCTAGTGCTTTCTGGGAAAACATGTTTTTCTTGTTAAATCTTGCATCAGGCCACAGGAAGCTTGGCACATCTCAATCAGTTACACCCATTCCACATACTGAACAAAAATATTGCGCTGTGAACATTCCAGGACTTCCTCCCAGAAGATATCTCCTTTTATGCTGTGCAATGACCAACATGAACCTTTGTATTGTATGAATGCTACACGACGCAGGCACATAGCAAATCCTCAATCATTTGTTTTAGACATTTCTGCAGACAAAATTAAAGATTGATTGGATTATGTAATATTGAAGCTTGAATACAATTTAAAATGCCCAGCTTCAGTAAAATATTAGGTGTAACCATGACAGATGTAACCATGACAGATGGTTACAATGCCATCAGGAAAAACTGAAAGCTTAGAGCTCGATTCAGAGCTGCGCTACAGAGTGATAGAAATGTAAAGGCATTCTTCTGTATTCACGGTAAAAGTCAAGTCAGTGTACTCAGTTAAGAATAACACAATGTCAGGTGTTTCTCTTGCACATTTCACTGTGTGGTTTCATATCAAAACGACCTGTCCACTTTAAGAGGAATAGTGCAGCTTGTTCCCTCTGTGCCCTCCTTGGTGTTGGGAAAGAGTGGACAGTATAATAATGTGTGCAGCTTCATGCGGCACTGGGGTTTAATTATGTAGAAATGCATAGATGCAAAGGATAAAGCAATACACAAGAAAAACCCCTGCTGAATTCTCTCTGTACACCTATATCTTTCTCTCTCGCTTGCTTATGGTTTTCTGCAATGATACACATTTAGTTTACTTACATGTCCTTTATGGTACTGTGATGAGAACCTGATAATAAATAAATCATACAAGTAAATGATTTTAAATGTAGGTCCAAAATAAAAATGTTTCGGTTACATCGTTACCATGGGCTGCGATATTAAAGCATCACAGAGCGATGCCAGAAATATGGATTTAATTACAATCCATTAACCCAGCCTGACGTCCACACTAATTGCACCCAGACACAGAATTCAAACTTGCTGCAGGCAATCACGCCTCCCTAGAGTCAGAGAAAGACAGAAGATATTTTGTACTGTCTGAGCTGAGGAAACAAACAAAACAATCGTTGAAGCTTAATACCACTACAGCCGTTTGCTGCTATACTGCTGGTCTCTCCCTCCATAGCTCTTGAAACCGTTATGTCTCTCCCTAGCTCTTCAAATCCACTGTTGAGTGCTGCAGCTGGGGAGAGCTGGTTTGAGGCACTTGTCAGCTTAGTTGTATGACAAATGGAGAAGCAGACATTCCTATGAGTATTTCCTTTGGTCCTCTCATGAAACACGACACAGAAGTACATTTTCATCTTATTGTGTCTTACCTGTTATGCAGACATACCAACACCAGATCCATTATGAATTCCATGGTTGAGGACAATGTAGTAACTGGCCCATTCATAGTAGTCATATTTTACATTTGTTTAAAATATGCACACATACTGTACAATGGAGTGGGATTCCCATGCCCAATAATACCATACATTTTATGGTGACCCCAGTCAGCCTTCTAAATATTTTATTTCATGTTTGCTGCCTGAATTGTTTGTCTGGGTCTACTCCTCTGTTGCCTTGTGCCTGTTGCAGCCTGGAAGAGGCTGCTGACATGTGAGAGACTGTCGCTTCTTGTTTGATGCTCCAGCCTTACAACTCTGCAGGGGATGTTTCTATTGTAACACTTTCATCTCCACCGCACCATGAAGATAAGCAACGCCCAGTTTCCTTTCAGACCAGTATATATCAACACTAGGCAATCCTCTGAGGTAGCTCACTGTGGCAGGCACTTTGCTTAGATCAGGAGGAAGGACTGGGGGTTTCTATGCTGACATGTTGGTGGTATATTTATCCACCTTGAATACAGAGCGAAAAGCCTAAATGTCCCGTTCCTGTCAACAGAGGATCCAAGATGATTGCCATGGGTGATGTGGAACACGTGCAGTGGAAGAGACATGTAAATACCTCAGCCCGCATTATGGTGTTTGCTTCCACAACACAGACCATCCTACCAGTTTTATCTCTTATATGAAGCAGAAAGTCCATGATTCTTTGTTTCAACAGATTCAGTAATGTTAGCTAACAAAAACATCTGTAAGAATGAGTGAGTTGTATATTGCCTTCCTTCCTTCCTGGAAGATGTTTATGAAATGATGCTCTATGCCAAATGTTCCAAGTGATTTAGAGCTAGATTTCTTCCTTAGCCTGTAGCTAGCAGGTTTATCTACGGGAATCGTTTTCAGCCATCCCTCATGCTCTGAGGCAGTGTTATTGACCAGAACACCAGTCCTAAGACCACAGAAAATGCTCTCTGACTTTTTGACTTGGGCACCAAGTGTTAATTATGCTCAAAATGCATGTTTAAGATTCACAAATCATTTGTGAGAAATAAAGGTTTCTCTTCCGACCCCTCTCTCTAGCCCTCCTCTCGTTGCCGTGTGTCTTCATCACAGGCACATAACAGTCAGCTCTTTATGCTAGGAATAAAAACATCCACATCACAATATTTAATTGGGAAGCCACAAGGGAGCTTAAATGCTTTTCAGCTCATACTAAACTAGGTCAATGCAAAAATACCATCTGGGTAGACTTAGTTTGATAGACTGAGCCAACGCTGATCGCACTCAAGTACTAAGGTCTAGAACGATTGTCATGTAACTGAGTTATTAAAAGTCTCCGTATGTGCTGGAACATGTGTTGACACTAAAGTGTGTTTGTCAGCATCCTTTTAGTTAGTGTTTTTCTCAGTCGCCAGTGTTTTGCTCTACAGTGTGAATCTAATGTATTCTCTCTCTGCTTCATTTTTCTAAACGTCTCTCAAACACACAGCAGCCTCTATTTATCAAAGGGTGTTTCTCCCACCACCGCACTAAAGAATGCAAACAGCAACTTGTCTGGATCGGCCCAACCATGAAATTACCTTAATTTTGCTCACTCAGCAAGCTCAACACCATATGAATGGCTGTAAAATAAAGAACTCTGGGCTGAATTCACAGGAAGGCGGCAAAGGTCATCTGTAGTTATCAGAATTGTGTATTTGTGTTACCTACGTGTTTCTATGAGTTTGCAACAGTTATTTTTCTCCCATAGGATTTCTTACCCTGCCACTGTGTGTTAGATAAGTGTCTATTGTTTGAGTGTTTACTTGTGTATGTTGTGGTATTTGTGTGCTCGCTTGTAAGTTCTTTAAGTGTTGCTTCAGTCCAGAGGCTACTTCTCCTCATTACTGGCCTGTCTGGCAGCCAGCTAACCACGATCTTCCTCTCAATTCTCATTCTCTATCCTCAGCCAACCACACACTCTTTCAGTCCCCACTATCCAATCCTAATCCAGATGGTAGTGACTAGATGGGATACAGCTTTTGTCAAATTTGACTTTTCATAGCAGGTTTAGGAGAATTTACACAGCAGGTTTGGCTAATTGATGTAGCAGGTTAGGAGAATTTGGTTAAGGATAGGAAAATGGTTAGGGTTGGAAGGCCACTGACCCCCTGACCTTCATGGGAATGATGTCATGCATGGAAAAACAAAAGTGAAAGCAGTCTTCTCTGACCTGTACTATCCTAGTTAATACTCTTACACTCACATACATACATGCATACAAACATACATGCATACATACATACATGCATACATACATACATGCATACAAACATACATGCATACAAACATACATGCATACAAACATACATGCATACAAACATACATGCATACAAACATACATGCATACAAACATACATACATATACACTCCTTCTTACTGCACTTAATGTCCTTCATGCTTGTTTTGTTGTTTATCTTTCCCTGTCTTATCACAAGACATCCCATTAAATGTCTTATCACAAGACATCCCATTAAATGACACACGGACACTTCCTGTTTGTACATTATAGTAATGGCAGTTTTAGAAGCAGCCTGAGCTGGTCACAATGCATTATCTGGGGTAACATTTTTATATACGGTTCTGTATAATAGTGGCACCAATTAGGCTACTGTCACAAAACTCAATTTTTGTCCTCACATCAACAAACGGTACACGGAATGCCTATTATTTGATTAATGGTCTAAATGGCATGATTTACTGAACCTAGTCGAAGACTACATCCTCCATCTTTGTCAATGAGACCTGGAATTGTTACAGAAGCTAAAGCATAAATGGTGAAGAGATCTACATTGATCCTGAGGGAAGTCACATTTTTATGCGCACTCTGTTATAAGATGGCGCTGGAGAAGAAGGCAGACGTTTTACGCGCCCCCAGCCGATTGTGTTTTTTTGTTCGTTTATGTCACGCCCTGACTTTAGTTCCTTTTTTATGTCTCTATTTTAGTTTGGTCGGGGCGTGAGTTGTGGTGGGCATTCTATGTTGTTGTTCTATGTTTTCTTTTCTATGTGTTTGGCCTGGTATGGTTCCCAATCAGAGGCAGCTGTCTATCGTTGTCTCTGATTGAGAACCATACTTAGGTAGCCTTTTCCCACCTGGTGTTTGTGGGTAGTTGTTACTTGTTTTGTGTTTTCACTTTTCAGGACTGTTTCGATTTTAATTTCTTACATTCACTTTGTTATTTTGTATTTTCGTGTTCTGGTATAATAAATAATCATGGACACTTACCACGCTGTGTTTTGGTCCGATCCTTCCTACTCCTCATCTGATGAAGACGAAGATCGTTACAGTTTATTTGTGTTGTTTGTAACTTATCTGGTACTAAATGTTGCAAGTACCCTCTCTTATGACGAAAAATAACTTCTAGACATTAGGACTGCAATTACTCACCATGGACTAGCAGAATCCTTTTTTTCCTGGCATGACTAACATTTACATTTACATTTAAGTCATTTAGCAGACGCTCTTATCCAGAGCGACTTACTAACGAGCCCGACGCAAAGGATATACTGCTTCCTCGGGAACAGGCCCCATTCAACGTGAACTGCGTGAAGAGGAGGTGTAGAAAGAGGGGCCGAAGGATGGGCTGCCTTCTGAGAATTCATAGGCTATCGAATAAACCCCCACTTCCCTCCATTCTGCTAGCAAATGTGCAATCTTTGGAGAATAAAATTGCAGAGTTACACGGAAGATTGAACTACCAACGGGACATTAAAAACTGTAATGCTTCACGGAGTCGTGGCTGAACGACGACAATATCAACATACGGCTGGCTGGTTATACGATGTAACGGCAGGATAGAACAGCGGCGTCTGGTAAGATAAGAGGCGACGGTCTATGTATTTTTGTAAACAATAGCTTGTGCACGATATCAAAGGAAGTCTTGAGCTATTGCTTGCCTGAGGTAGAGTATCTCATGATAAGCTATAGACCACACTTCCCACTTCTTTGTAGCTGTTTACATACCACCACAGTCAGAGGCTGGCACTAAGACAGCATTGAATGAGCTGTATTCCCCCATAAGCAAACAAGAAAACGTTCACACAGAGGCGGCCATCCTAGTAGCCGGGGACTTTAATGCAGGGAAACTTAAATCCATTTTACCAAATTTCTATCAGCATGTTAAATATGCAACCAGAGGAAAAACTCTGGACCACCTATACTCCACCCACAGAGATGCATACAGAGCTCTCCCTCACCCTCCAATTGGCAAATCTGACCGTTTTGCTAGCACAGACTGGAGATTGTTCCGGGATTCCTCTAATGGCATTGAGGAGTGCACCACATCAGTCATTGGCTTCATCAATAAGTGCATCGATGACGTCGCCCCCACAGTGACCGTACATACATACCCCAACCAGAAGCCATGGATTACAAGCAGCATCCGCACTGAACTAAAGGCTAGAGCTGCCGCTTTCAAGGAGCGGGACTCTAACCCTGAAGCTTAGAAGAAATCCCGCTATGCCCTTTGACGAACCATCAAACAGGCAAAGTGTCAATACAGGACTAAGATTGAGTCATACATACTACACTGGCTCTGACGCTTGTCGGATGTGGCAGGGCTTGCAAACCTACAGACTACAAAGGGAAGCACAGCCGAGAGCTTCCCAGTGACACAAGCCTACCAGATGAGCTGAACTACTTCTATGCTTGGTTCGAGGCAAATAACACTGAAACATGCATGAGAGCACCAGCTGTTCCAGAAGACTGTGTGATCACGCTCTCCGCAGCCGATGTGAGTAAGACCTTTAAACAGGTCAACATTCACAAGGCTACAGGGCCAGACGGATTACCAGGACGTGTACTGCGAGCATCCGCTGATCAAGTGGCAAGTGTCTTCACTGACATTTTCAACCTCTCCCTGTCCGAGTCTGTAATACCAACATGTTTTAATCAGACCACCATAGTCCCTGTGCCCAAGAACACTAAGGTAACCTACCTAAATGACTACCGACCCTGTAGCACTCACATCTGTAGCCAGGTAGTGCTTTGAAAGGCGGGTCATGGCTCACATCAACACCCTCATCCCAGAAACCCTAGACCCACTCCAATTTGCATACCGCCCCAAGAGATCCACAGATGATGCAATCTCTTGCACTCCACACTGCCCTTTCCAACCTGGAGAAAAGGGGCACCTATGTGAGAATGCTATTCATTGACTACAGCTCAGCGTTCAACACCATAGTGCCCTCAAAGCTTATCAATAAGCTAAATACTCTGGGACTAAACACCTCCCTTTGCAACTGGATCCTGGACTTCCTGATGGGCCACCCCCAGGTGGTAAGGGTAGGTACACAACACATCCACCACACTGATCCTCAACACAGGGGCCCTTCAGGGGTGTGCATGCTCAGTCCCCTCCTGTACTCCCTGTTCATTCATGACTGCACAGCCAGGCATGACTCCAACACCATCATTAAATTTGCTGATGACACAACAGTGGTAGACCTGATCACCGACAACGAGGAGACAGCCTATAGGGAGGAGGTCAAAGACCTGACCGTGTGGTGCCAGGACAACAACCTCTCTCTCAATGTGATCAAGGCAAGGGAGATGATTGTGGACTACAGGAAAGTTCACATCACATGGTTTCCACATCACCAACAAACTAACATGGTCCAAGCACACCAAGACAGTCGTGAAGAGGGCACAACAAAACCTATTCTCCCTCAGGAGACTGAAAAGATTTGGCATGGGTCCTCAGATCCTCAAAAGGTTCTACAGCTGAGAGCATCCTGACTGATTGCATCACTGCCTGGTATGGCAACTGCTCGGCCTCCGACAGAGGGTAGTGCGAACGGCCCAGTACATCACTGGGGCCAAGCTTCCTGCCATTCAGGACCTCTATACCAGGCGGTGTCAGAGGAAGGCCCTAAAAATGGTCAGACTCCAGACACCCCAGTCATAGACTGTTTTCTCTGCTACCGCATGGCAAGCAGTACCGTGGCGCCAAGTCTAGGTCCAAGATGCTTCTAAAAAGCTTCTACCCCCCAAGCCAGACTATTTGAATTGTCCCCACCACCCCCCACCCCCTTTTTACACCACTGCTACTCTCTGTTGTCATCTATGCATAGTCACTTTAATAACTCTAACTACATGTACATAACACCTCAACTAACCAGTGCCCCCACACACTGATCCTGTACCGGTACCCCCCTGTATATTGTCCCACTATTGTTATTTTACTGCTGCTCTTTAATTACTTGTTACTTGTATCTCTTATTCTCATCCATATTTTTTTGAAACTGCATTGTTGGTTAGGGGCTCATAAGTAAGCATTTCACTGTAAGGTCTATATACCAGTTGTATGCAGCACATGTGACTAATAACATTGTGACTAATAAGATTTGACTGTCTTCACTGGTGTATTGTTTGACCGGCATCAGCTTTCAATAAGCATAGTCTTACTGTATGAATCCAGATGTATTCAGTAGGAGCATTTTCCACCATACAATTCCTCTCATTAGATGGGACAATGCCCTTATGTTTGGCTGAGAAAATTGGAATCGATTGTAGAGAACAAAAAAAGAACCAGCTGAAATGAATCTGCTCAGTTTTGCAGATTAGACGATAATGCTCGATGTAGGGAGTTTGGACAATGCTGTGAAAAAAACATGGGACTAAAAAAAACTCTAAAATAATACTCTACACACAGTTTCAGATTATATCCAGAGAAGGTTACATGATAATGCTCAGGTGGAGGCAGTTAATTGTTGGTGTCCAAATTGCCAAGAGCACTGTTATTTTCTAAGCAGCCTACCTAATTACATTTACCCTGAACAAAAGCCTGGAATGGATCTCCCCCTTTGCAGTCATGGCCATTACCAACCTCTCACCTTTATCACATATATCTTTATGCATAATACTTGCCAAAGAGTATTTAAAAAGAGAGATCACAGAGATGTGGAAGACCACAGTATCTCCAATTGAATGGTGCCAATATGAGAAAATAATAATCCCTCTACTGCCTCCAATAGACAGGGATTAAGCATACCCCTATAGAGGTGTTCTGGAGAGTCTTTGCTGGGGCCCCTTGATTTAGCTTTTCCAGCTCCACCTCAGCTGGAGGGCAGTTGGACCAAAAAAACAGTGGGGAGGGATGAAATGCAGATCCCCACTTTGGCTAGTTGATTGGAATTCTGTTGACCATGTTTCTTCCTTGCACTGCACTGGGTGTTTAATGTGGACCACATTCTAGGAGAGTGGACGACTCTCAGCCCAGTTTGGCGACAGTGGATTAAAATACTTAAAATGTATAGGTGGTTTCTGTGTGGCATTGTCACATTATTGCAATGAACTGTTCTGCCCAGTGGACAGGAGCGATTCACTATGTCCAAAATGTTCTAAACATATTCGTAACTCTTTGTGTAACTTTTTCTAGAAATCAGTTTAATGTGTCAAAACACTCTAGCCCCATAAAGAGTATCCATCCTAGAAACACCCTCTGTGTGATACTGGTAACCCCACTGGCACCCTGTGTATATAGCCAAGTTATCGTTACTCATTGTGGATTTATTTATTCCACATGTTATTCTTTTTCTGTTATTCCATTTTTTTTCTCTCTGTATTGTTGGGAAGGGCCTGTAAGAAAGGATTTCAATGTTAGTCTACACTGGTTGTTTACGAAGCATGTGGCAAATAACATTTGATTTGGTTTGATAATTCCACAGTCACAGAAGGCTGGGTATTACCCTACCCCCAACAGTGCCTTTCTTATCTAGTTCCTACATTTCCCATGTAACGTCTTCTTATTAGGTTTATAATCTCCAAACAAAATGCTCCTATCTTAAAGATATTGTGGGTAGAATGAAAGTAGCAGTGTAATGTACAAACCAATGATGTCAGCTTGTTATTGACTCTCCAAGTTGAATGACTGAGCAAAGGATAGGGGGTGGGGTGGAATCTATCTATTGCAGTCAGTGACCAGCCAGGCAAAAGTGGGTTTACAAGCGAATATGGGGGATGGGTGGGATCCTGCAGTCTCGTTTCCGCAGACAAAATCTCTCCCAGTAGCTGCGGAGCTTTTAGATAGTTTACAATAATCTCTCCCCTGTATTCTGATGAGAACTCAATTAGAATAGCTTGGAGCAGAGGCTGCCATTATGGACAAAGTGGAATGTCACGACAGAGATAATTGAGGGTAATGTTGAAATGGATAACATATTACAACCTCTCATAGCAAACAGAGGGTAGAATTCAAAAACTGTTTGGCTAAACGAAGGAGGGTGCAAATGTATTAAAAAGGGAAAAATACTCAATTACACATTACGTAACATGTTTCACAGGAAATGCTTCTCCGTTGCTGCCAAAACCACAGTCCTGACTCAGACTGCAAAGAGCAAAGGAGGAGTTGGACGATCACACACGCTTTTCTCTCCCACCCCTCAGCACACAGGAAAACATATTCTGTGTACATTTTTGTAGTGCCTTATAAATTCCTTATCAGATTCGGGGTTGTATTCATATTGTAATGAAACAGCAGGGAGCAGGTCTCGAACCCTCGACCTTCGAGCCCGAGGTCCGGCGCGCTATCGACTGTGCCGCAAAAGCATGCTCACACGGCAGAGTCGATTTCCGCGCTTATAAACCCAGGGTCGTTACACTGTGATCAAAATGAAATGTACATACAATCAATCACACCATCTAAATTTATATTGAGTTATTTCTAACTCTATTTTACAATGATGGTGAGTTCACGTGAAACTGTATTAATAACTTATTATTTGTCAAACTCACAAATTACTGAAACAACATGGAAGCATACTTACAAAACCTGCAAACAAAAAACCTGGTTTATCTATAAAAGCACAACCCATTTGTTTACATATTATGTAAAAGAAATCACTATAAATAAAGATATTAATGCAGATATCACAGGATGGCTTACATCGAAATTGCATAAACAATTACCAACTTCTATTATTTTGGTTTCAAATAAGAGCATTCTCTTATATGCTATGTAGTTTCCTCTGTCTTCTCTCTGGAGGACAGTTAACTGTCTGAGTTAGATTTACCATTTGTAAATGTTAATGTACAGAGGTTTGGATCGATTCAGAAATAGAACAGCCCAGCCTCCACGCATATCGACTGAAAGAAAAGTATGCAACCTCAAGCAGCACTTGGTTGTGCTCCTGAATAATGTATTCACTTATCTACAGTAGGAGTTTCAATCTTAATGATTTACGTTGCACTCAAATGATACCATATCACAGTATCTACATTACTGAGTCGTTATAAAGCTGTATTACACAAAATCCTTCTTTGCTAGAAACCGGAAATTCTCAAATAACTTTTCCTTGCCCTGTAAATATAATTTCCTTGCGCTATGTACAGGCATATACCATCACACAGATATACTGTATACTGTACCATCACACAGAATTTATAGGCAGAGAGAAGAAATGTCTCCCTGTCAGTGGGGAAGGATGGTTGGGATGTAATCAATGGCTTGCATTGTCAGGGTTTATCGGCAAAGGGCATCTACTGGCTCTGCTGTTTAGATGGCCAGGGTCACGTAAAGTTGTGGAGACCTCCTAGGGGCTACAGATCTATTGAGCGGGGCACTGAAACCTCATTAGTTGAAAGAGAAAAGGGAACTCTGTTGGGCGAAATGCAGCATGTACAATCAAAGCAGAAAGATTTGTGACCCGTTGCCATGAAAACAGGGCAACCAGTGGATCACAAACATTGTAAATGCCACCAATATTTATCTGTTTACTCATCTTCCCCTACTATTCATACTACAACTATTTGCACATTGTTAAACACACTGTACATAGCTGATAATATAACATTTAATACATATATCTTTTTGAAACCTTTGAGTGCAATGTTTACTGTACATTTTTTTAACGTTTATTTGTTGATGTTGATTTTTGTTTCTTCTCACTTTTATTTCTTCTTTATTTCACTTGATTTGGCAATGTAAACATGTTTCCCATGCCAATAAAGCCTGATTGAATTGAAAAGGGGGAATCGTTTTCTCTCTCCATCTCACTGTCACACACACACACACCTTCATGCAATACAACAATACAAATCATACAGTATTTTACACATGACCATGGATTCCTGAAGACTATTGCTAGAGCCTTCTCCTGAGATCCCAGCGAGGGGTGAGATGTCTGAAAATAACTGCCTTACTTCTTCTCCTCTTTTCCCTACCACTGTTCACTTGACTCTCCCTGGTGTGTGCAGTTATGGGCATTACACTGGCAGTCCTCTGCCCAGAGGAGCTTCAGACTCTACTCTGCCTCTCATCACTCCCCCGCTTTGTTTCCAGAGACTCCCTCCTCAGTGCTTTTGAGTTGTCTCAAACAGCTCATTCTTATCTTGTCTCTACTCTCTATCCTCACCTCACTGGCCTATTCACCCAAGACTAAAATGTAGATTTGTGATTCCAACCTACAAAGCTAAATAGAAATCTGAATATCCTCCTTATCTAAATCTTGTAGGGTTTGGGAGTGTGTTGGTGACATGAAACCTTAAGCATAATAGGGCTATCATTTAAAGATGTTGCATGTTACATTTCAGCAAAATATATTAGGCTTACTCTCTTACTTTACAGTATCATGATAAAAACAAAAACATCTGTTGCAGGGGTGTGAACTATTGTAATATTATTCATGTTTTCAACCAATGAGAGCCAATCGTGAAACAGGAAGACGCTGCAGTTTGTACACGTGTAACAGAGTATCCTTTCCCTATCCCGACCTGGGGTGCGTTCAGTTCGATTCAATGTTTGCTAAGTTGTGTGACGGTTTGTACAGAATTACATTTTTCCCTAAAACATTTTTCAATGTTCTTGAACATACTTCAGAGATGGAGGCTCCACTTTTGAGGTGGAGGCTTCTGAGGGGAGGATGGATCATAATAATACCCGGAATGGAGTGAATGAATGGTATCAAACACATGAAAACCCCCCAAAATATTTTGACACCATTCCATTGACTCCATTATTATGAGCCATCCTCCCCTCAACAGCCTCCATTTTTGATATATTTAAAGGGTAGCGGTGCATTTTGAACCCAAAACCTAGTTAGCTGTGTGTGCACTAGTAGCGCCAATAATATTATACAATCATTTCTAATCGTATAATGCCACAATCCAACAAAGATCCTCCTTACATCAATGTAGGCCTTTAGAAATAACCAGTGGTTAGGCCTAGAGTAGACTGTTTGGTAGTTAGATTGTTATTTATACATGATTATAACCAGAGTAATTAGATCAGGACAGGCATCATTATTCTTAACATTGGATATTTTTTTGCTGTTGTGTATTTGTATCATCATAGCTAGTTTTTTGTTCTGTGGAACTGAGACTGGAACATCTGTTCATTAGCACCATCTTGTTTTAAAGGTCCAATGCAGCTGTTTTTATCTCAATGTCAAATCATTTCTGGGTAAGAATGAAGTACCTTAGTGTGGTTTGTTTTCAATTAAAATGATCAAAAACTAAAATGATCAAAAACAAACAAAAATAGCTTCTTAGCCATTTCTCAAGCAAACATGTAGCGAAGACTGTCTGGGAGTGTTCTGAGTGGGGAGGGGAAAACTGCAAATTTGCTGTTATTGGCAGAGAAGTTAGGAACTCTCTTTCTTATTGGTGTATTAACTAATTTGCCGCCTTGTGAGGCAGGCCAAAACTATCCCACCAAAACAGGCTAAAATTTCAGGCGGTCTTTTCAAACAGCTCTTATACTTAAAGGGTGTCATAATTTTCACAATTTCACAGAATTATTCCAATATATAAACTCAGCAAAAAAAAAACATCCCTTTTTCAGGACCCTGTCTTTCAAAGACAATTAATAAAAATCCAAATAACTTCACAGATCTTCATTGTAAAGGGGTTAAACACTTTTTCCCATGCTTGTTAAATGAACCATAAATAATTAATGAACATGCACCTGTGGAACGGTCATTAAGACACTAACAGTTTACAGATGGTAGGCAGTTAAGGTCACAGTTATGAAAACTTAGGACACTAAAGAGGCCTTTCTACTGACTGAAAAACACCAAAAGAAAGATGCCCAGGGTCCCTGCTCATCTCCGTGAATGTGCCTTAGGCATGCTGCAAGGAGGCATGAGGACTGCAGATGTTTATGTCTCAGTTGTTGAATCTTAATCTTAATAATCTACAAATATTCACAAATGTTACATTTGCTGAAAATAAACACAGTTGACAGTGAGAGGACGTTTATTTTTTTGCTGAGTTTATGTATATATATATATATATATATATATATATATCAAAAAATATGATTCTCCTATGTTATATATTTTATCATCTTTTTTGACTGCACTGGGCCTGTAACAGGTCAAACCAATTTTTACATCTACCATAATTCACATCTATTTAGCTTCCAAGAATAGATGGTTAACTTGATAGCTCACGAGCAAGCTAACTTAACAATTTAGCATTGTGCTACATCATCCTGGCACTGCCACCCCGTTTTACTGCAGTTTAGACCCTTCTTTGGGAAGTCGGTCAACTTTAATTTCCAATTTGTTTTTTGTTGTTGTAGATTTAGTAGCTAGCTGTTTATGCAAGACACAGCAGCTGTTATTTAAAAATGCACCAGATGTTTTTTTGTTATGTTTTTACATAATTCACTTATTTCAGGCCAGTGTGTGATAAATTATGTTGTAGATATTAGCATTCTTTTATAGAGATTTCTGCTTCTGCGACAAAAATGTGTTTAGTGCTCTAATGTGTATTTTCTATAAAGACTATTTCAACAACATTAGGTATATAGGTGCATAAAGCACTGCTTTATACTGCGACACTTATTTTAATGTTTTTGTGTCCTCCAGTTTCTACCTAACTGCAGAGAATTGGCTGCCTCATTTTTGCCTGGAGAGTCACCTCCTCAGTGTTTCAGTGTCTGAAGCCGTTGGCTGGTTGTGAACCGTTTGGCTCTTTCTCCACTAGCAAGCAACCTCACAATGTACCCCAATTGCTCTTCAATGTAATTTTTTTAAAGGATTTATCAAATGCTACACTTATGTAATCAAAACACATGGCTCATTTGGGATTTTAACTACCAAGCTGCCATCTCGGAGTAGACTTATAACGCTTTATTGTGACTATATTTTAGAAATAGCGGTGGAGGAGGAGATTCCATATAAGGAGCACAGCAGAGAAGGCACCCCTTGTGTAATCTGGGCATTTAAGTAAGTGTTTTCTTGGCTTTTCTCGTGATTGTAGGTCATATACAATATACTACGAGACGCATTCATTGTACACTATTGTTTGTAGGTGGTTATGATCAATTGTTTCAGTGTCACGGACATTTATTTTGGTGATTTCACAAAGGTGGGGGATGGGCAGCTTCAGCGTGTGTCCGCGCGCGCATGTGTATGAATGTGTGTATGTAAATATGCGCGCGTGTGGTGACTAGAAGCTTGCTTCCTACGCCTGTCTACAACTTCACAGGCTGTGTAAAGGTTGTTTGTTAGCCACTTTAAATGTATGATGATGATGATGATGATGATGATGATTATCATCATCACTGCTAAGCATTTTAGCTAAACCATTAGAAACGTTTTATCAGAGGGGTTGAAAACAGATTTGTAGCCACAAATCTAGCTGTAATGTAAGCTTTGTTGTGACACATGGACACAAATAAGCATGTTACACCATTAACTGGCTAGCTATACCAATTGGATTTGGATACGTGGAAACATTTATTTAGGCGTATGTTAACTTAAATAATAATAATAATAAACAAAATCAGAGCTTATTGACAATTCAGCAATGTAACACACGAGTGTGGGGGAAGGGAACTCCGAGTCAGAGAGTGCTACTCTAGTGGCGCATTTACCCGGTGTGTTATCCAAAAGGCTCAGACTTGTCTGTTTCCATCTGCACCTTGTCGCACTAGGCCATGGCTCTGGCGGACCTGCTCTCACTTGTGGCCAAATCCAGACCACTGGTACTTTTCAGCTTTCATTTCATAACAATGGCTCACTGAACTTGAACACCTTTTCACAAAGCAAATATTTTGATAATGCAGAGGTTGTTGAGCCTGCTTTTTAGAAGTCCTCAGTGCCAGCCCTAGCTATGGCAACACCATTTCACTAGTATAACATAAGGGTGTATACACTACCAGTGTAACTGGTGTTATAGTCGAAAAGCAGCATAGCTCAACTTAATGACACAGCAGTAGCCTAGTTGATGTCCAGGGATGCTGCCACATGTTGACTCCAATGCTTCCCACAGTTGTATCAAGAATGGTTCACCACCCAAAGGACATCCAGCCAACTTGACACAACTGTGGTAAGCATTGGAGTCGACATGGGCCAGCATACCTGTGGAATCTGTTGCGCGTGGAAAACCCAGCAGCATTGCGTTCTTGACACAAACCGGTCCGCCTGTCACATACTACCATACCCTGTTGAAAGGCTCTTAAATATGTTGTCTTGCCCATTCACCCTCATACACAATCCGTCTGTCTCAAGGCTTAAAAATCCAACATTAACCTGACTCCTCCCCTTCATCTACACTGACAGAAGTGGATTTAATAAGTGACATCAAAAAGAGATCATAGCTTTAACCAGGATACACCTGGTCTGCTCTTTCCATGACAGACTGATGTTCCTAATATTTTGCTCACTCAGTGTATATTCCAGTTGTTTTGCTTGACCTAAGAATTTATATTGAATTGAAATGTTGCAGGTAAACCTAGCTCCTGTTTAAGATGGTATTGACCCAGTATTGTCTGACCACTATGCTTTATTATATTATGGGGATATTCAATCAGTGAAATTATCTATTAAACAATAGAACAAAGGCCTAACACAGCACGAGTCTAGTTAATGATCTGCTTTATACACAAGATGCCTATATTCATACTTCATATAGACATGATTTAAGTTGATCATATTTACATAGCTTAAAGTCTCACCCTCTTATGTAGCTAGTGGTGGACTAGCTCAGTTATGTAACAGGTGCTTGACAGTAGACTGAAGGAACACATGGGGGAGGGGTGGGATGAGTGGATTTCAGTTCTTCAGCAGCAGTTCTTTGTTTCATAGATTGCCAGGACCATGACAGATGATTTTGTATTTATGTCTTGTTCTGTCAATAGTTCTCATACCAAACCATATTTCATTTAAATGGCACACATAGGCTGAGAATTTAACCATCAGAAATACAGTCAGAAATATGATCTTAGTTCAGGCTAGTTCTTATTGTGTGTTCACATGCTTTATAATTGGAAACTTGGGACTACTGATGAAATTCCCGGATAAGCCAAACTCCATGTGCGCTTCCAATTTGGGAATACTAGTGGGAAACTTGGATAGCGTCGTTGTACCCCACGTTTCCCAGTTAGGCTAGACAGTTTAGAATTTTCTTCTTGCAAGGAGCATGTGAACGCAACCTTACACCAATAGGCTATATGACAGTTGGTTTGTTTTAAACCTTCACAATGAGCCTTATTTAGCCTAAATAATGTATTGAGCCAAAGGGAAATCAAGTGACATGACTGACAGAGCTCGACTTAGCCTAGGCCCAATAGCCTCTACGCTAATCTGAAGGGGGTTCAGCTTGGAAGGAATGATGAAGCTCCGTTGAGCGTTAGGATAAATACAAAAGGTATAATGCGTAGCTAGAGAGATGAGAAGTTAACTCTTCTTCATAAGCTAATATAAATCAGTGCCAGGCTGTGTGTTGGGGACCTTTCCGTTGCTCTGTAATTTGTTTTTCCTCTGGGGAGGCCCAGTGAGACGAACAGCAGCAGCCCCTCTCCTCTTCTCTCCCTGTTGACACTTATCACATGGTGTGTGTTGTGACCCCAGAGGTCAAGTTTAACATGCTGAATGCCCCTGAACCCAGAGCACCCTCCCACTTTAGAGTAGTGCCTCTAAGTCCCAAGGCATACCTTCCCTATGCTTGAAGCGATCTTTGCTGACTGTGTGATAGGTGATGGCCTCTGTGATTTCTGTGTCCATGGAATGTTTTTTGTAGGTCGTGACATGTGAACACCGGCAATCATTTCCTGTTTAACGTAGGTGGGTGGTAGTGGCTGAGGGGCTTTGCTGCTGTCAGTCGCTTTATTTTTACCATGCTATCGTCATAAATTAGGGGATGGTTCTTCTTCAAATGATTGAATATATTTGTCGTGTTTCCTCTTGTTGTCGCCACAATGCTGAAGTACTTTGTAACAACAGTTGCATTTGGTTGACATTGGTTTGCCTGTAGCTGAAATACTGCCATACCACCAAATCGACTTTCTCGATAGCACTAGCAGGACTCATGTTTCTGACACACACAGAGGTACAGCCACATTGTTTCTAAACCTGTACTGTATTTGGTAAAGCCCTTTCTCTCCTCACCAGCATCTAACGGTACACTCCAAGCGGGGATGCTTATGATTGGCCAGCATGTAGAGTGAGAAGGCCATGATAGGGCCATGCAGAGTGAGAACCCACTTATGATTGGTTAGCATCCTCTGTGCATTTACAGAGTGAATGAACTGGGAGTCTAGAGCATCTCATTGTAAGAGGTACCATAGTAGTTATTGTTGTATTAACGCAGTTTCTAAGAAAGGAGAAAATCGCAGCCTCTTGCAATATGGATATTGCACATGCCAATATCACAATTTCGATCAGAATAGTGAAACACGCTGGGAATAATGATTGTATTGGTCAAGCAGAGCGATCAATGGAGGAGGAGGCAGCTTTTCTTTGGAGCACATTAAATCTAGGCCAATGTGCAAAATATATATATTTTTTTACATGGACTTAGGATAAAGGCAGGTTTAGGGCTCTAATCAATATACATCACAGAAATTCAGCATTACAGCGTGATATAAATTTAAAGGCAATGTTTCTGCATTAGCGGAGACGGCATTCATGGTAAACGCTGCAGATGGCGGCTCAATTGGAAATTACTTTAACATCTCTATCGTCCAATTTGTAACGCGATACAGATTGAATAGATTCCATACTCTTAGCTAGCAGCAGTAAGCTAAGAATGACCTGCTTGGTGACAAAGGCTGTGTTTACATGGGCTGGTCTTTTAGATGGTGTGCACAACTTCCTGAGAAGTCTGACCTAATATTAGAAATCACGTGAATCATATGAACCAGTCAAGGACTGTATGCCATACCAATCAAATGGTAGTCTCTTATTTCACTGACCTGAGTTTAGGACTAATAAAGGAGGAGTAGACCTACAGTATATTCACATGAGTGGCGCAGCGGTCTAAGGTGCTGCATCTCAGACATCTCAGTTCGATCCTGGGCTGTGTCACAACCAGCCATGATTCCCATAGGAATCACTCTATTCCCATAGAGTCCCATAGGGCGGCGCACAATTGGCCCAGTGTCGTCTGGGTTAAGGTTTGGCCGGGGTAGGTCATTGTAAATAAGAATTTGTTCTTAACTGACTTGCCTAGTTAAATATATCTTTTTTTAAAGTGCTAGTTGATTGGCTATGATCCTCAAATCCTTTATTTTCAACCAAGAGGAGAGGTGTTCTATTTAGGCCTAAACTTGAGCACAACGACTCAATTCTGTGCTATGCTATCTATTAAATTGACCTAAAGTTATCAATGATTTAGCATAGACCAGCGAAGTAGAGGGTGGTAATTGACCATTGAAGGTGACTTTAGATTGTCTTCCCATGGGTATCAAAAAATGTGTTGCACAAGTTAAACAGTGAAACCTTCATGTCCATTATTAGGATTATCTAATTTAAATTTCTGAATCGCATGAAATAGCCTGGGGGTTGTATACTGTACAATGAACTACAAACCTTGTGAATGATGAGCCAAAGTCTAGATTCCAGAATCAGGGAAGTAGGCTATAAGTCAAACACAATAACTAAACAAACACAGCAGAATGTATGCTGCAATGAAAATATAGCAAGCTACCAAACACGTTAAACTGCTATTTAATGACATGCCTGGTCTGTAGGATCTCGCTCTTCCTGTGCCTCAGCACAAGTAGTCTGACTCGATTGCTAAGCATTTCCAGGATCTGTATAGGTCCAGTAAAATGCTAGCCTACCTTTGCCCATCTTAGAAACTCTGCTATGGAATGTGATCTGTGCTGCGATAACAGCGGGGGAAGGAAAGGGAGAGGAGGAGTTCCCTTACTCATCGGTCATGTAGGCCATCACTTACAACAGCTCTTAAAGCTTTAATTAAATACTAATCCCTGGGGTATACTGTATTGACTCTCATCAAATAGCAAGAGGATCCCCTCTCTTAGCACCTTTTCATCTGAAAACTGTGTTACTTAGGCTAGGCTATTTACTGATTTTTGGCATCAAGGACCATCCTGCTTCGGCTTATTAGTTAGACAAATCTAAAGGCTCTAATTTAGTGAAACGTATACTCTTTCTTGCTGAAGTAGTATGGAGAAGCAGACTTGAAGATTAGAATTGGTTGACTTCTGTTTGTGGGTTAGCCTTACACTAAAGGTTGAGTGAAATGGCAATTTAGTTTAACGCTTATTAATGTATTCTAATCAGAATCTCTTTCTTTTGTCCACAGACTGAAGAAGGATACTGTCATATCTGAATGACATACGGGCACATGGTAAGCACATTGACCTCCCTCTATAACCAAGCTGATATCTGAGCTAAATCTTTAAAGTTGATTTTCATAAATGCCTGCTTGTACTATCAAAGCTGTTGTATTGTGAGTAAGGAATTAAGGATGCTATAGACTATTGGTGACAAACTATCCTTACCTTGCGTGGTTACAAGCAAAAGGTAGACTTGTTGCACCCACTGAATGATCTAGTGTTGTCACGATACCAGAATTTGGACTACAATACCAGGTTTAGTATCACAATACTCGATACCGAAACGATACTCGATACCAAGACGATACTTTAAACCGAAATGATACCAGGGCAAGAAAAGAAAGCGTATTATAGCTCAAGTCACAGAATAACCACTGAGCTTTTTTAAAATTAACATTGAACGATATGTTGATAGTTGATAGAACTAAAATAACAGTTTGAATATCTTCTATTATATATGCCATTTCATAAAAAATAACACCATATTAATCAATCAATCAATCAAATTGAAAAACCCCAAACAGCAAGCAATGCAGGTGTAGAAGCACAGTGGCTAGGAAAAACTCCCTAGAAAGGCCAAAACCTAGGAAGAAACCTAGAGAGGAACCAGGCTATGTGGGGTGGCCAGTCCTCTTCTGGCTGTGCCGGGTGGAGATTATAACAGAACATGGCCAAGATGTTCAAATGTTCATAAATGACCAGCATGGTCAAATAATAGTAAGGCAGAACAGTTGAAACTGGAGCAGCAGCATGGCCAGGTGGACTGGGGACAGCAAGGAGTCATCATGTCAGGTAGTCCTGGGGCATGGTCCTAGGGCTCAGGTCCTCCGAGAGAGAGAAAGAAAGAAGGAGAGAATTAGAGAACGTACACTTAGATTCACACAGGACACCGAATAGGACAGGAGAAGTACTCCAGATATAACAAACTGACCCAAGCCCCCCGACACAAACTACTGCAGCATAAATACTGGAGGCTGAGACAACAGAAGAACTGAGACTCAAAGCATACTAAATAATTTGACTAATTACATCTAAACTGTTTTAGAATGTAATTTGATATATATCAGGGTTAATTCAATCTATGACCATAATATTGGGGCAAATGACATTCCTTACAGGTAAATCATTGAATCTATTTAATGAATAATTTAGTTCCAAAATGACAAACAATTTGAAGCTAATTACTGAAACTTCTACAGTGCATTGTATTCAGACCACTTTACTTTTTGCAAAAAACATTTACTTTAGAGCCTTACTCTAAAATGGATTACATTTTTCCCCCTCATCAATCTACACACAATACCCTATAATGACAAAGCAAAACAGGTTTTTAGACATTTTTGCAAATGTACAATATCAGTCTGGTGCAGTGGTTGAAGTGCTTTCTTTAACATTGCCTTTGAACGGCAGAAGGCTTTATGTAGCAGTCAACAGAAAGCTTTACATGCTGACCAGACCGCTCACGCGTATGTTGATTTTGTCCATCCACACCAGACTTGATCAGGACACACAGGTTGAAATATAAAAACAAACTCTGAACCAACTATATTAATTTGGGGACAGGTTGAAAAGCATTAAACATTTATGGCAATTTAGCTAGCTAGCTCATTTTATTTTACCTGAAATGTACAAGGTCTTCTACTCCGACAATTAATCCACAGATAGAAGGGTAAACCGAGTACTAGAAATTAAATATCTCCTCCTTCAGCCTTATTTTTCTTCTTTGGACTTTATATGGCGGTTGGCAACCAACTTTAAGGTGCATTACCCCCACCAACTGAATTGTGGACCTCAGTTCATCTTTCAATCACCCACGTGTGTATATGCTCCTAAAACCAATGAGGAGATGGGTGAGGCGGGACTTGTAGCGCATCAAGTGTCACAAATATAACCAAGTTCTATTTTAGCGCTTGGCTACGCAGTGTGGGTGCAATGATTGAATAACATGTGAATTTTAGTCAGATGAAGTCAGATGTACTTTGATATAAGTAGCCTTTTTTTTTACTTGAATGTTGCAGCTAGGCCTATATTCACAAATGTGAGTGAAATGCATGTAATGTGGAGCCCTGCAATATGTATTTTTTTGAGTGTACTCAGTGAGTGGTGGATTTAATCTGAGCTAAATTAGGAAGCGTTAGCTTTTTACCTTGAGACCCTAAAATGTTTTTGGGATGATCTTCATAACGTTTTGATTAAAAACATTGCCAACTGTAACCAGGTTTCCATCCAACCTTTTTATGCGTGTAAAGTATGTTGGATAAAAAATGTCATGACAGGCCTGATAGAAACAGCAAATTTGTCTGTAAACTTTCCATATGTCGACAAAACAAAATACGTTAAACAAGGTGAGATCTTTTTGTTTCTGTAAAATGTATTATCAGAGAAATGGCGGTGGAAACGCTGTTATGCGCAAATATTGATATAATAACCATCATATCGAAGTAAACTTGGGAGTCACGTGATATGTTGTATGGTCCTCCCACTACGACTCGGGAAAGCATGCAGTTTATTATGCTACAGATAAAGTTATGATGAATTTCACAGTGTGGTAAAAGTGCACGGTAATGAGCTTGATGCTGCTTTCCAATAAATACAAATGTTCTGTTGACATTGTAAGTAAACAACATTGTGCCTTGAATGAATGCATCAAGCATGCTGTTGGGTAAACCAACAAGCTCTCACAGTCTCACTGCAGAGTTAGACGTTTATCCACACTTCTCCAAAGTCAAATTTCGAAGTTGCTCCAAATGTCAAATTTGGAAAGTTAATGTTTTGGATATTAACTTTAGACACTCATTCTGAATTGTTAGGGTAAGGGATAGGGTTAAAACAAAAAACTAGTGTCCACCGCTGGGATCGAAACTTCTGATCCAGAATCATGGGATTACTTGATGGTAATAGCGCTCACTGTTGCCCCTGGTGGCCTGTTTTAAAGGCATTTCCTGACATCCAATTTCAAAGTCACTTTTGAGTGATCTGCCTGGGCTAAACAGGCCTAAATATACTATAAAGCAGGGATCATCAACTAGATTCAGGCCAAATGTTTTTTCTTGAGCGGGTGGTCAGGGGGCCCGGAACGTAATTACAAATAATTTGTTGGCACGTGAATTTGTCTGCAAGAAGGCCGAACAGATACCTGGTTGGACCCCCCCCCCTTTCCACCAGAACAGCCTGAGTTCTTTGGGGCATGGATTCTACAAGGTGTGGTGTTCAAACATTGATCAATTGGAATCAATGGACCTAACTTGTGCCAGGAAAACATTCCCCATACCATTACACCACTGCCACCAGCCTGTATTGTTCACACCAGGCAGGATGGGCCATGGACTCATGCTGCTTACGCCAAATCCTGACTCTGCCATCAGCGTGACGCAACATGAACCGGGATTTGTCAGATTAGGGTCCGCTTCTTCTTGTTGTTAGCTGATGGGAGTGGAACCCGGTGTGGTCGTCTGCTGCAAGAGCCCAACCAACGAGTTGTGCGTTCCGAGATGCCGTTCTGCACACCGCTGTTTTACTGCTCAATTATTTTCCTGTTTGTGGCCTGCCTGTTAGCTTGCATGATTCTTGGCATTCTCCTTCGACCATGCTGTTTTTGCCCACAGGACTGCCGCTGACTGGATGTTTTTTGTTTGTCTCACTATTCTCTGTAAACCCTAGACACTGTCGTGCATGAAAAGCCCAGGAGGCTGGCTGTGTCTGAGATACTGGAAATGGTGTGCCCAGCGCCTAGCACCGACGATCATACCACGCTCAGTCACTTAGGTCACTCGCTTTGCCCATTTTAACATTCAATCGAACAGTGACTGGATGCCTGTCTGCCTTTTATATAGCAATCCATGGCCACGTGACTGTCTGTAGGATCAAACCATATTTCGTGAACAAGGTGGTACACTGGCTACTGAGTGTGTATATCTCTATTATGCATGGGAATACTTTGGAACAGATTTCCAAAATTAAAATCACTTGGAGCTGATTTTCTGGTGTTTTTAGTCTAATGTCCAGAAATAAAAATCTGAACTTGTGGGGCCAAATAAAATCAGTTCTGCCAGTTGGGGATCCCTGCTCCAAAGATATTGAAGATAGCTTGGCAAGTGTATGGCAGACAGACCACGCAGCATGTTTTCCATTCCCAAATAGCCGAGATATCCAACATAATCTCATAACCATTTAACATACAAAAGAGGCTTTGACATTTTGTAGTGCTGCAGTATGTTTGTCAATTGCTTATTTTTGACCCTCTGTTTGTCTTGCAGGTTGTGAAACTGGTAGACTGTGCCCTTTCAAAACATATTTGTTGTGAAAACAGACTTACTACTGTGGTAAGTAGCCTGTAGGAAGCTACAGATAATGTTTATTGGTCTGCATTTTGGGCTAAATGCTGTGTAATCAGCCTTAATTTCTGAGTAGGATTTTCTCTTTTTATTGGTTGGCTTTTTCTTTGTTCCTCAGCTCTGTGAGCATAGATGTGACAATTGTCATTGTAGTGTAGCCTAGTTACTGGGGAAAGAAAAAGCTCTATGGGCTATGGCTATGAGCGCCGTAGTGAATGGATACGAGGCAGGATGGAGAGAGAGGGATGTAAAGGTCACTCTTGCATACCTCACTCAGGCACGATCAAGGTTTCATACTTCAGACCTCTAATATTGAATAAAAAAACACAGGTCTACACTTGCGGTTTGTATGCCGATGTGGGAGCAATGGATCAGCGATGGATAAATGGATCATAAATGTACTCTTGACATTGGGATTTATATGCTAGCACACTAAGTATGTGGACACCGCTTCAAATGAGTGGATTCTGCTATTTCAGCCACTCCCATTGATGACAGGTGTATAAAATCAAGCACACAGCCATGCAATCTCTATAGACAAACATTGGCAGTAGAATGGCCCATACTGAAGACCTCAGTGAATTTCAACATGGCACCGTCATAGGATGCCACCTTTCCAACAAGTCAGTTCGTCAAATTTCTGCCCTGCTAGAGCTGCCCCGGTCAACTGTAAGTGCTGTTATTGTGAAGTGGAAATATCTAGGAGCAACAACGGCTCAGCTGCGAAGTGGTAGGCCACACAAGCTAACAGAACCGCCACGTGCTGAAGTGCATGGCGTGTTGAAATCGGCTGTTGCAACACTCACTGCCGAGTTCCAAACTGCCTCTGGAAGCAACGTCGGCAGAAGAATGTCAGCACGTTACCAGCCCCAATGCATAGTGCCAACTGTAAAGTTTGGTGGAGGAGGAATAATGGTCTGGGGCTGTTGGTTCGGGCTAGACCCCTTAGTTCCAGTGAAGGGATATCTTAATGCGACAGCATACATTTACATTTACATTTAAGTCATTTAGCAGACGCTCTTATCCAGAGCGACTTACATACAATGACATTCTAGATGATTCTGTGCTTCCAACTTTGTGCACAAAGCAAACCATACAGAAATGGTTTGTCGAGATCGGTGTGGAAGAACTTGACTGGCACTTTGCCAAGTGCTAAGAAACTGATTAGCGATAAGATGACGATAACATTTGCATGGCACATTGGAATGAATATGATTTGCATTTTTGTCCTTTGCAACATTTTACATTGAGAATCTTAAGTTTTTGGGGTCTTTTGTCTTCATCAGCTAAAAATACAGTATGTAAGAACTCAATGTGGCGTTGTCAAGGCTACTATGCAATTAACTTCCAATTCAAACAGCATTGTGCACATGTTGGCTATGTTAAGGCCTGTACTTCATCATTCCAAAGGTGCACATTCACCATTTCAATGTATGGATTGAGTCAGTGTGGGGAAGTTGATTAGACTGTAATGTGAAAGGAGCTAGACCTCCAGTGGATTACACACGTTCACCACAAAGTTACGTGATGGCAAGTCGATGTACTTACATGGCAATTAGCCATCCACTAGGGACAATGTGAGTGACTGTTAACACCTAGTAGGCTCACAATGAGCTAGGGCTTTGTGGATGGGGTTGAGGAAGACCTAAATCGTGAGCTACGGCTCCGAACATTGTGGGTTCAGTCCCAGTGCAAGGCACACATTTTTAAATTTAGTCTTTTTTATTTTTATTTTTATACCTTCCACTTGGAATGAATGCCTAAACGCAGCCCCCAAGGTTAGTTTCAGTTTGATTAGTTGACTGGCAGCTGACAGGCCATGTTGTATTTGGTTTGACATGTGGATTCATATTTGGAGGTTAAGATGTTCGAAATGGGGGGTCGCTATTTGATCATAATTCTGGAGGTTGCGTTTTGTGAAAACCAAGCTACTTTTTGTCTGGTGAGTCCAGTAGTATCAGATGCAGAATGACGTGCAGCCTGATGAATGTTGGCATGACCACTGATCCAGGAGAATAGTCTGCTGGAGAGATGGGAGCTGTAAAATGGAAATACAGCATCATACTGACCAGTCTGTTAAGTCTATACAGGTCCAGAATCCACTTGCATAGTTTTTATGCTCATTCAGTGAGGTTCAGTGCCCTGACAATATGATAATCTTGCAGTTTTAAGGGTCGATGCATTGGAAGGTGAGGCACGACACTATCTCCGCTTCTCTAATCATTTAACAAATCACCTTCATTTCCTAAAATGCTTCATTTCTTAGAGAGGATGTGTTTCTTTGTAAACACCGTTGCTCCCGTTTCCATCCAGTGAAACTACAGAATGTGGCCTGGATGCAGATATAATCACACCATCTTATGTCGGCTAGGCTATTGGTGTAGAATGCATATTATTGCAGTGTGAGCTTGCATAGAATGTCTGAGGTAGACTAAACTATACTGAATGTGTCTCAAACTATGTCAAACTCTGATGTTCTTTTTGACCTCAAGGAATCCAGAAATGTCACACCTCTACATAGGAGCATGTTATGACTGCATTTCCTTTGATCTCAACGATAAAATAAGTTTGTTTTAGGCCTATGTTTTTACTGCTGTCAGCAACATGATTGGTTTTGTCTGTTTAGCTGCGAATTTGTACAAACTAGGCATATATGGTAAATCGGTGCATCATTGATGAATCAGTGAGTGTGTGGCAAATATTGACAAAAACCGTGTTCATGTGAGAAATGTGTACAGACAGAGGTTGACGTGCTACCAAAAGAGTGGGATTGTAGCAGTTTATATTGCTTTTGCTCATTTACCCATGTCCCAAGTTAACCACAAATGCAGCAGACAGGCCTGCCATTACCATCTGTCACCTTAGAGCAGCGAACAGCCTTCCAAATGGTAGGGGGATGGGATCTGCAACCTATGTTAAAACCACAAGTTGACATTACCTCAATAGTTTTTTTTGCAGACCCTAACCTGCTATAGGCTGTATTAATCTCTGGTCAGTATTGCATTTGCAAGGTAATTTTCAATACAGGTTCAAGCTGTGTGTTAATACATTTCCTTGATTCTTTGAAAATGTCCTGCCAGGATGTAATTGGTTCAGCTTTTATCAGCTTTTAGATCAGGTTGCAGTCCGTGAAGTTTGTTGACAGCATGTCTGCACATTGGAGGTTTGGCTGAGTGACACATTCCTGAGGGAAAAAGTGCAATGGATTTGTGTTTTTTTGGTGTGTTTTTTTTTTTTTTTTTTTATTATGTAAGATACATATTCAATAGGCCTAAATAATTCGATTGGCACTTTTCTACACCCTGAAAGATAAGAAGCCTTTGACTTTGGTTCTGACTTTTTAAGTCTAGAGGGAAAGGGAAATGGAAATGATGCAGGCCCTACTGTGCGAGCAGATGTGTGCTCTGCCAATATACTGTATAGCCTAGCCGTTGACAACACATAGCAAGATTTTTCTTTGTGTGTGTGTGTGGGGGGTGTAGATAGATCAGCTTTAATATTGCAGATTGTGGCTACTAGAAATGTAGTTATCTGCATCATTTCCAATACCCCATATATTTTTTGGTAGATATCTATGTTTACCCGCCACATCCATCTTTAATCTGCTGTGACACTGCCAGCGTGTGGCATGTAGGCCAAATGTGTGTGCATTTGTGTTTTCGTGTGTGTGTGTGTGTGTGTGTGTGTGTGTGTGTGTGTGTGTTTGTGTGTGTGTGTGTGTGTGTGTGTGCAGCCTACTTTTTAGCTGGATTTAAAGCATTCTGAGAAAAGCCGCTCTGTCTCAGTGTGAAACAATAGTTGTGGCTACAAAGTGAGTCAGCTCGGCTCCATAGGCAATGTGCATGTTATGTTCTATTAGAGCTGAGCGATATGGCCAAAAATACATATTGCGATAAATTGCCTGAATTGATGCGATAACGATAATAGAACGCTAAATTTATAACATTAATGTGCACCACCGTTTAAAAAATTGTATTATCCTTTAAACTACTACAACTAGTTTGATGGTTGTAGCCATCAGTTGTCCCATTAACAATCACCCATATTAGCAAACGTATTTCATTTCAAACTTCACATTTCTCTAGTATATGCTACTTATCGTAATGAACGATATCAGAAATTGCCTGTGATAACTGATTTGTATGGTCGGTGTCAATCATTTTCGTTTTACCGTCCCAGCTCTACAGTGGGTATAGAAAGTCACCACCACCTTTTAAAATGCTCACCTTTTGTTGCCTTACAGCCTGAAACGAAAACACATAAAATCTGACTTTTTCCGGCTTTATTTACACACAATATCCAAGTGAATTGGCAAAGAATTTACTGTGAAAATGTATTACAATTAAAACCGTAAAATACCCTATTTAGATAAGTGAACACCACCTTAAGTTATTACTTGGTGGAACCAGCTTTTGCTTGAATTACAGCCATGGATTTCTTTGAATACGGCTCTACTAACTTATATTTGCCCATTCTTCCTTGCAGAATTGTTCAAACTCAGTCAAATTGGGATTTAGGTTGAGGCTCTGACTTGGCCAATCAAGGACATTCACCTTCTTGTCCTTCAGCCACTCTACAGTTGCTTTGGCAGTGTGCTTTGGGTCATTGTTATGTTGAAACATGATCCATCTTCCCATTTTCAATTTTCTGGCAGAGGGCTGCAGGTTCTCCTCAATAATCTGTTGGTATTTTGCACTCTCCATTTTCCCTTCTATCCTGACAATTGCTCCTGTCCCTGCTGAAGAGAAACACCCCCACAACAGGATGCTGCCACTGCCGTGCTTTACTGTAGACATGGTGTTCTTTACTGTAGACATGGTGTTCTTTACTGTAGACATGGTGTTCTTTACTGTAGACATGGTGTTCTATACTGTAGACATGGTGTTCTATACTGTAGACATGGTGTTCTTTACTGTAGACATGGTGTTCTTTACTGTAGACATGGTGTTCTTTACTGTAGACATGGTGTTCTTTACTGTAGACATGGTGTTCTATACTGTAGACATGGTGTTCTTTACTGTAGACATGGTGTTCTTTACTGTAGACATGGTGTTCTTTACTGTAGACATGGTGTTCTTTACTGTAGACATGGTGTTCTTTACTGTAGACATGGTGTTCTTTACTGTAGACATGGTGTTCTTTACTGTAGACATGGTGTTCTTTACTGTAGACATGGTGTTCTTTACTGTAGACATGGTGTTCTTTACTGTAGACATGGTGTTCTATACTGTAGACATGGTGTTCTATACTGTAGACATGGTGTTCTATACTGTAGACATGGTGTTCTTTACTGTAGACATGGTGTTCTTCACTGTTGGCATGGTGTTCTATACTGTATGCATGGTGTCAGTTCACTGTAGGCATGGTGTTCTATACTGTAGGCATGGTGTTCTATACTGTAGGCATGGTGTTCTATACTGTAGACATGGTGTTCTTTACTGTAGACATGGTGTTATTCACTGTAGGCATGGTGTTCTATACTGTAGACATGGTGTTCTTTACTGTAAACATGGTGTTATTCACTGTAGGCATGGTGTTCTATACTGTAGGCATGGTGTTCTATACTGTATGCATGGTGTCAGTTCACTGTAGGCATGGTGTTCTATACTGTAGGCATGGTGTTCTTTACTGTAGACATGGTGTTCTTTACTGTAGACATGGTGTTATTCACTGTAGGCATGGTGTTCTATACTGTAGACATGCTGTTCTTTACTGTAGACATGGTGTTATTCACTGTAGGCATGGTGTTCTATACTGTAGGCATGGTGTTCTATACTGTAGGCATGGTGTTCTATACTGTAGGCATGGTGTTCTTTACTGTAGGCATGGTATCAGTTCACTGTAGGCATAGTGTTCTGTACTGTAGGCATGGTGTTCTTTACTGTAGACATGGTGTTCTTTACTGTATGCATGGTGTCAGTTCACTGTAGGCATGGTGTTCTATACTGTAGCCATGGTGTTATTCACTGTAGGCATGGTGTTCTATACTTTAGACATGGTGTTCTATACTGTAGACATGGTGTTCTATACTGTAGACATGGTGTTCTATACTGTAGACATGGTGTTCTATACTGTAGACATGGTGTTCTATACTGTAGACATGGTGTTCTATACTGTAGACATGGTGTTCTATACTGTAGACATGGTGTTCTTTACTGTAGACATGGTGTTCTTTACTGTAGACATGGTGTTATTCACTGTAGGCATGGTGTTCTATACTGCAGGCATGGTGTTCTGTGCTGTAGGCATGGTGTCTTTTCTGTAGGCGTAACGTTATACTGTAGGCGTGGCGTTCTATACTGTAGGCTTGGTGTTCTTTACTGTAGGCGTAACGTTATACTGTAGGCATGGCGTTCTATACTGTAGGCTTGGCGTTCTTTACTGTAGGCGTGGCGTTCTATACTGTAGGCTTAGCGTTCTTTACTGTAGGCGTGGCGTTCTATACTGTAGGCTTGGCGTTCTTTACTGTAGGCGTGGCGTTCTATACTGTAGGCGTGGCGTTCTTTACTGTAGGCGTGGCGTTCTATACTGTAGGCGTGGCGTTCTATACTGTAGGCTTGGCGTTCTTTACTGTAGGCGTGGCGTTCTATACTGTAGACATGGTGTTCTTTACTGTAGACATGGTGTTCTTTACTGTAGACATGGTGTTCTATACTGTAGACATGGTGTTCTTTACTGTAGACATGGTGTTATTCACTGTAGGCATGGTGTTATTCACTGTAGGCATGGTGTTCTATACTGTATGCATGGTGTCAGTTCACTGTAGGCATGGTGTTCTATACTGTAGACATGGTGTTCTGTACTGTAGACATGGTGTTATTCACTGTAGGCATGGTGTTCTATACTGTAGACATGGTGTTCTTTACTGTAGACATGGTGTTATTCACTGTAGGCATGGTGTTCTATACTGTATGCATGGTGTCAGTTCACTGTTGGCATGGTGTTCTATACTGTAGACATGGTGTTCTTTACTGTAGACATGGTGTTCTATACTGTAGACATGGTGTTCTATACTGTAGACATGGTGTTCTATACTGTAGACATGGTGTTCTCTACTGTAGACATGGTGTTCTATACTGTAGACATGGTGTTCTTTACTGTAGACATGGTGTTCTATACTGTAGACATGGTGTTCTATACTGTAGACATGGTGTTCTTTACTGTAGACATGGTGTTCTTCACTGTTGGCATGGTGTTCTATACTGTATGCATGGTGTCAGTTCACTGTAGGCATGGTGTTCTATACTGTAGGCATGGTGTTCTATACTGTAGACATGGTGTTCTATACTGTAGACATGGTGTTCTTTACTGTTTACATGGTGTTATTCACTGTAGGCATGGTGTTCTATACTGTAGGCATGGTGTCCTTTACTGTAGACATGGTGTTCTTCACTGTAGGCATGGTGTTCTATACTGTAGGCATGGTGTTCTTCACTGTTGGCATGGTGTTCTTTACTGTAGGCATGGTATCAGTTCACTGTAGGCATAGTGTTCTGTACTGTAGGCATGGTGTTCTTCACTAGGCATGGTGTTCTATACTGTAGGCATGGTGTTCTTTACTGTAGGCATGATGTTCTATACTGTAGACATGGTGTTCTCTGCTGTAGGCATGGTGTCTTTTCTGTAGGCGTAACGTTATACTGTAGGCATGGTGTTCTATACTGCAGGCATGGTGTTCTGTGCTGTAGGCATGGTGTCTTTTCTGTAGGCGTAACGTTATACTGTAGGCATGGTGTTCTATACTGCAGGCATGGTGTTCTATACTGTAGGCATGGTGTTCTTTACTGTAGACATGGTGTTCTTCACTGTAGGCATGGTGTTCTTTACTGTAGGCATGGTGTTCTATACTGTAGACATGGTGTTCTGTGCTGTAGGCATGGTGTCTTTTCTGTAGGCGTAACGTTATACTGTAGGCTTGGCGTTCTATACTGTAGGCTTGGCGTTCTTTACTGTAGGCGTAACGTTATACTGTAGGCGTGGCGTTCTATACTGTAGGCTTGGTGTTCTTTACTGTAGGCATGGTGTTCTTCACTGTTGGCATGGTGTTCTTTACTGTAGGCATGGTATCAGTTCACTGTAGGCATAGTGTTCTGTACTGTAGGCATGGTGTTCTTCACTAGGCATGGTGTTCTTCACTGTAGGCATGGTGTTCTTTACTGTAGGCATGGTGTTCAATACTGTAGACATGGTGTTCTGTGCTGTAGGCATGGTGTCTTTTCTGTAGGCGTAACGTTATACTGTAGGCATGGTGTTCTATACTGCAGGCATGGTGTTCTTTACTGTAGGCGTGGCGTTCTATACTGTAGGCTTGGCGTTCTTTACTGTAGGCGTGGCGTTCTATACTGTAGGCTTGGCGTTCTTTACTGTAGGCGTGGCGTTCTATACTGTAGGCTTGGCGTTCTTTACTGTAGACGTGGCGTTCTATACTGCAGGCATGGTGTTCTTTACTGTAGGCGTGGCGTTCTATACTGTAGGCGTAACGTTATACTGTAGGCGTGGCGTTCTATACTGTAGGCTTGGCGTTCTTTACTGTAGGCGTGGCGTTCTATACTGTAGGCTTGGCGTTCTTTACTGTAGGCGTGGCGTTCTATACTGTAGGCTTGGCGTTCTTTACTGTAGGCGTGGCGTTCTATACTGCAGGCATGGTGTTCTTTACTGTAGGCGTGGCGTTCTATACTGTAGGCGTAACGTTATACTGTAGGCGTGGCGTTCTATACTGTAGGCTTGGCGTTCTTTACTGTAGGCGTGGCGTTCTATACTGTAGGCTTGGCGTTCTTTACTGTAGGCGTGGCGTTCTATACTGTAGGCTTGGCTTTCTTTACTGTAGGCGTGGCGTTCTATACTGCAGGCATGGTGTTCTTTACTGTAGGCGTGGCGTTCTATACTGTAGGCTTGGCGTTCTTTACTGTAGGCGTGGCGTTCTATACTGTAGGCTTGGCGTTCTTTACTGTAGGCGTGGCGTTCTATACTGTAGGCTTGACGTTCTTTACTGTAGGCGTGGCGTTCTATACTGTAGACGTGGCGTTCTATACTGTAGGCTTGGCGTTATATACTGTAGGCTTGGCGTTCTATACTGTAGGCGTGGCGTTCTATACTGTAGACGTTGTGTTCTTTACTGTAGACATGGTGTTCTTTACTGTAGACATGGTGTTCTATACTGTAGACATGGTGTTCTTTACTGTAGACATGGTGTTATTCACTGTAGGCATGGTGTTCTATACTGTATGCATGGTGTCAGTTCACTGTAGGCATGGTGTTCTATACTGTAGACATGGTGTTCTTTACTGTGGGCATGGTGTTCTATACTGTAGACATGGTGTTCTATACTGTAGACATGGTGTTCTATACTGTAGACATGGTGTTCTATACTGTAGACATGGTGTTCTTTACTGTAGACATGGTGTTCTTCACTGTTGGCATGGTGTTCTATACTGTATGCATGGTGTCAGTTCACTGTAGGCATGGTGTTCTATACTGTAGGCATGGTGTTCTATACTGTAGGCATGGTGTTCTATACTGTAGACATGGTGTTCTTTACTGTAGACATGGTGTTATTCACTGTAGGCATGGTGTTCTATACTGTAGGCATGGTGTTCTATACTGTAGGCATGGTGTTCTTCACTGTTGGCATGGTGTTCTTTACTGTAGGCATGGTATCAGTTCACTGTAGGCATAGTGTTCTGTACTGTAGGCATGGTGTTCTATACTGTAGGCATGGTGTTCTTTACTGCAGGCATGGTGTTCTATACTGTAGGCATGGTGTTCTGTGCTGTAGGCATGGTGTCTTTTCTGTGTTATACTGTAGGCATGGTGTTCTATACTGCAGGCATGGTGTTCTGTGCTGTAGGCATGGTGTCTTTTCTGTAGGCGTAACGTTATACTGTAGGCGTGGCGTTCTATACTGTAGGCTTGGCGTTCTTTACTGTAGGCGTAACGTTATACTGTAGGCGTGGCGTTCTATACTGTAGGCTTGGCGTTTTTTACTGTAGGCGTGGCGTTCTATACTGTAGGCGTGGCGGCGTTCTATACTGTAGGCTTGGCGTTCTATACTGTAGGCTTGGCGTTCTTTACTGTATGCGTGGCGTTCTATAATGTAGGCGTGGCGTTCTATACTGTAGGCTTGGCGTTCTATACTGTAGGCGTGGCGTTCTATACTGTAGGCGTGGCGTTCTATACTGTAGGCATGGTGTCTGTTCACTGTATGCATGGTGTCTGTTCACTGTAGGCGTGGCGTTCTATACTGTAGGCTTGGCGTTCTATACTGTAGGCATGGTGTTCTATACTGTAGGCATGGTGTTCTATACTGTAGGCATGGTGTTCTATACTGTAGGCATGGTGTCTGTTCACTGTAGGCATGGTGTCTGTTCACTGTAGGCGTGGCATTCTATACTGTAGTCGTGGTGTTCTATACTGTAGACATGGTGTTATTCACTGTAGGCATGGTGTTCTATACTGTAGGCATGGTGTTCTATACTGTAGGCATGGTGTTCTTTACTGTAGACATGGTGTTCTTCACTGTAGGCATGGTGTTCTTCACTGTAGGCATGGTGTTCTATACTGTAGGCATGGTGTCAGTTTACTGTAGGCATGGTGTTCTATACTGTAGGCATGGTGTTCTATACTGTAGGCATGGTGTTCTATACTGTAGGCATGGTGTTTTATGATGTAGGCATGGTGTTCTGTACTGTAGGCATGATGTCAGTTTACTGTAGGCATTGTGTCTGTACACTGTAGGCATGGTTTCTAGTTCACTGTAGGCATGGTGTTCAGTTCACTGTAGGCATGGTTTCAGTTCACTGTAGGCATGGTTTCAGTTCACTGTAGGCATGGTGTTCTATACTGTAGGCATGGTGTTCTTTCTGTAGGCATGGTGTTCTATTCACTGTAGGCATGGTGTTCTATACTGTAGGCATGGTGTCATGTTCACTGTAGGCATGTGTCTGTTCACTGTAGGCATGGTGTCTGTTCACTGTAGGCATGGTGTCTGTTCACTGTAGGCGTGGCATTCTATACTGTAGTCGTGGTGTTCTATACTGTAGACATGGTGTTATTCACTGTAGGCATGGTGTTCTATACTGTAGGCATGGTGTTCTATACTGTAGGCATGGTGTTCTATACTGTAGGCATGGTGTTCTTTACTGTAGACATGGTGTTATTCACTGTAGGCATGGTGTTCTATACTGTAGGCATGGTGTTCTATACTGTAGGCATGGTGTTCTTTACTGTAGACATGGTGTTCTTCACTGTAGGCATGGTGTTCTATACTGTAGGCATGGTGTCAGTTTACTGTAGGCATGGTGTTCTATACTGTAGGCATGGTGTTCTATACTGTAGGCATGGTGTTCTATACTGTAGGCATGGTGTTCTTATACTGTAGGCATGGTGTTCTGTACTGTAGGCATGGTGTTCTTTACTGTAGGCATGGTGTTCTGTACTGTAGGCATGGTGTTCAGTTACTGTAGACATGGTGTTCTATACTGTAGGCATGTCTGTTCACTGTACATGGTTTCAGTTCACTGTAGGCATGGTTTCAGTTCACTGTAGGCATGGTGTTCAGTTCACTGTAGGCATGGTGTTCAGTACTGTAGGCATGGTTTCAGTTCACTGTAGGCATGGTGTTCTATACTGTAGGCATTGTGTCTGTACACTGTAGGCATGGTTTCATTCACTGTAGGCATGGTGTTCTTTACTGTAGACATGGTGTTATTCACTGTAGGCATGGTGTTCTATACTGTAGACATGGTGTTCTTTACTGTAGGCATGGTGTTCACTGTAGGCATGGTGTTCTTCACTGTTGGCATGGTGTTCTTTACTGTAGGCATGGTATCAGTTCACTGTAGGCATAGTGTTCTGTACTGTAGGCATGGTGTTCTATACTGTAGGCATGGTGTTCTTTACTGCAGGCATGGTGTTCTATACTGTAGACATGGTGTTCTGTGCTGTAGGCATGGTGTCTTTTCTTTAGGCGTAACGTTATACTGTAGGCATGGTGTTCTATACTGCAGGCATGGTGTTCTTTGTACTGGTGTCTTTTCTGTAGGCGTAACGTTATACTGTAGGCGTGGCGTTCTATACTGTAGGCTTGGCGTTTTTACTGTAGGCGTGGCGTTATACTGTAGGCGTGGCGTTCTATACTTTTTACTGTAGGCGTGGCGTTCTTTACTGTATGCGTGGCGTTCTATAATGTAGGCGTGGCGTTCTATACTGTAGGCTTGGCGTTCTATACTGTTCTATAATGGCGTGGCGTTCTATACTGTAGGCGTGGCGTTCTATACTGTAGGCGTGGTGTCTGTTCACTGTATGCATGGTGTCTGTTCACTGTAGGCGTGGTGTTCTATACTGTAGGCTTGGCGTTCTATACTGTAGGCATGGTGTTCTATACTGTAGGCATGGTGTTCTATACTGTAGGCATGGTGTTCTATACTGTAGGCATGGTGTCTGTTCACTGTAGGCATGGTGTCTGTTCACTGTAGGCATGGTGTCTGTATACTGTAGTTGGCATGTTCTATACTGTAGACGTGGTGTTCTATACTGTAGACATGGTGTTATTCACTGTAGGCATGGTGTTCTATACTGTAGGCATGGTGTTCTATACTGTAGGCATGGTGTTCTTTACTGTAGACATGGTGTTCTTCACTGTAGGCATGGTGTTCTATACTGTAGGCATGGTGTCAGTTTACTGTAGGCATGGTGTTCTATACTGTAGGCATGGTGTTCTATACTGTAGGCATGGTGTTCTATACTGTAGGCATGGTGTTTTATGATGTAGGCATGGTGTTCTGTACTGTAGGCATGGTGTTCTGTACTGTAGGCATGGTGTTCTGTACTGTAGGCATGATGTCAGTTTACTGTAGGCATTGTGTCTGTACACTGTAGGCATGGTTTCAGTTCACTGTAGGCATGGTTTCAGTTCACTGTAGGCATGGTGTCAGTTCACTGTAGGCATGGTTTCAGTTCACTGTAGGCATGGTTTCAGTTCACTGTAGGCATGGTTTCAGTTCACTGTAGGCATTGTGTCTGTACACTGTAGGCATGGTTTCAGTTCACTGTAGGCATGGTGTTCTATACTGTAGGCATGGTGTTCTATACTGTAGGCATGGTGTTCTATACTGTAGACATGGTGTTCTTTACTGTAGACATGGTGTTATTCACTGTAGGCATGGTGTTCTATACTGTAGGCATGGTGTTCTTCACTGTTGGCATGGTGTTCTTTACTGTAGGCATGGTATCAGTTCACTGTAGGCATAGTGTTCTGTACTGTAGGCATGGTGTTCTATACTGTAGGCATGGTGTTCTTTACTGCAGGCATGGTGTTCTATACTGTAGACATGGTGTTCTGTGCTGTAGGCATGGTGTCTTTTCTTTAGGCGTAACGTTATACTGTAGGCATGGTGTTCTATACTGCAGGCATGGTGTTCTGTGCTGTAGGCATGGTGTCTTTTCTGTAGGCGTAACGTTATACTGTAGGCGTGGCGTTCTATACTGTAGGCTTGGCGTTCTTTACTGTAGGCATGGTGTTCTTCACTGTTGGCATGGTGTTCTTTACTGTAGGCATGGTATCAGTTCACTGTAGGCATAGTGTTCTGTACTGTAGGCATGGTGTTCTTCACAAGGCATGGTGTTCTTCACTGTAGGCATGGTGTTCTATACTGTAGGCATGGTGTTCTTTACTGTAGGCATGGTGTTCAATACTGTAGAAATGGTGTTCTGTGCTGTAGGCATGGTGTTTTATGATGTAGGCATGGTGTTCTGTACTGTAGGCATGGTGTTCTGTACTGTAGGCATGGTGTTCTGTACTGTAGGCATGGTGTTCTGTACTGTAGGCATGGTTTCAGTTCACTGTAGGCATGGTTTCAGTTCACTGTAGGCATGGTGTTCTATACTGTAGGCATGGTGTTCTTTACTGTAGGCATGGTGTTCAGTTCACTGTAGGCATGGTGTTCTGTGCTGTAGGCATGGTGTCAGTTTTCTGTAGGCATGGTGTCAGTTTACTGTAGGCATGGTGTTCTTACTGCAGGCATGGTGTTCTTTCACTGTCGGCATGGTGGCTTGGCGGTTCACTGTAGGCATGGTTTCTGTAGGCGTTCACTGTAGGCATGGTGTTCTGTACTGTAGGCGTGGCGTTCTATACTGTAGGCGTGGCGTTCTATACTGTAGGCGTGGCGTTCTATACTGCAGGCATGGTGTTCTTTACTGTAGGCGTGGCGTTCTATACTGTAGGCGTAACGTTATACTGTAGGCGTGGCGTTCTATACTGTAGGCTTGGCGTTCTTTACTGTAGGCGTGGCGTTCTATACTGTAGGCTTGGCGTTCTTTACTGTAGGCGTGGCGTTCTATACTGTAGGCTTGGCTTTCTTTACTGTAGGCGTGGCGTTCTATACTGCAGGCATGGTGTTCTTTACTGTAGGCGTGGCGTTCTATACTGTAGGCTTGGCGTTCTTTACTGTAGGCGTGGCGTTCTATACTGTAGGCGTAACGTTATACTGTAGGCGTGGCGTTCTATACTGTAGGCTTGGCGTTCTTTACTGTAGGCGTGGCGTTCTATACTGTAGGCTTGACGTTCTTTACTGTAGGCGTGGCGTTCTATACTGTAGACGTGGCGTTCTATACTGTAGGCTTGGCGTTATATACTGTAGGCTTGGCGTTCTATACTGTAGGCGTGGCGTTCTATACTGTAGACGTTGTGTTCTTTACTGTAGACATGGTGTTCCTATACTGTAGACATGGTGTTCTATACTGTAGACATGGTGTTCTTTACTGTAGACATGGTGTTATTCACTGTAGGCATGGTGTTCTATACTGTATGCATGGTGTCAGTTCACTGTAGGCATGGTGTTCTATACTGTAGACATGGTGTTCTTTACTGTGGGCATGGTGTTCTATACTGTAGACATGGTGTTCTATACTGTAGACATGGTGTTCTATACTGTAGACATGGTGTTCTATACTGTAGACATGGTGTTCTTTACTGTAGACATGGTGTTCTTCACTGTTGGCATGGTGTTCTATACTGTATGCATGGTGTCAGTTCACTGTAGGCATGGTGTTCTATACTGTAGGCATGGTGTTCTATACTGTAGACATGGTGTTATTCACTGTAGGCATGGTGTTCTATACTGTAGGCATGGTGTTCTATACTGTAGGCATGGTGTTCTTCACTGTTGGCATGGTGTTCTTTACTGTAGGCATGGTATCAGTTCACTGTAGGCATAGTGTTCTGTACTGTAGGCATGGTGTTCTTCACTAGGCATGGTGTTCTATACTGTAGGCATGGTGTTCTTTACTGTAGGCATGGTGTTCTATACTGTAGACATGGTGTTCTGTGCTGTAGGCATGGTGTCTTTTCTTTAGGCGTAACATTATACTGTAGGCATGGTGTTCTATACTGCAGGCATGGTGTTCTGTGCTGTAGGCATGGTGTCTTTTCTGTAGGCGTAACGTTATACTGTAGGCGTGGCGTTCTATACTGTAGGCTTGGCGTTCTTTACTGTAGGCGTGGCGTTCTATACTGTAGGCGTGGCGGCGTTCTATACTGTAGGCTTGGCGTTCTATACTGTAGGCTTGGCGTTCTTTACTGTATGCATGGCGTTCTATAATGTAGGCGTGGCGTTCTATACTGTAGGCTTGGCGTTCTATACTGTAGGCGTGGTGTTCTATACTGTAGGCGTGGCGTTCTATACTGTAGGCATGGTGTCTGTTCACTGTAGGCATGGTGTCTGTTCACTGTAGGCGTGGCGTTCTATACTGTAGGCTTGGCGTTCTATACTGTAGGCATGGTGTTCTATACTGTAGGCATGGTGTCTGTTCACTGTAGGCATGGTGTCTGTTCACTGTAGGCGTGGCATTCTATACTGTAGTCGTGGTGTTCTATACTGTAGACATGGTGTTATTCACTGTAGGCATGGTGTTCTATACTGTAGGCATGGTGTTCTATACTGTAGGCATGGTGTTCTTTACTGTAGACATGGTGTTCTTCACTGTAGGCATGGTGTTCTATACTGTAGGTATGGTGTCAGTTTACTGTAGGCATGGTGTTCTATACTGTAGGCATGGTGTTCTATACTGTAGGCATGGTGTTTTATGATGTAGGCATGGTGTTCTGTACTGTAGGCATGGTGTTCTGTACTGTAGGCATGATGTCAGTTTACTGTAGGCATTGTGTCTGTACACTGTAGGCATGGTTTCAGTTCACTGTAGGCATGGTTTCAGTTCACTGTAGGCATGGTGTCAGTTCACTGTAGGCATGGTTTCAGTTCACTGTAGGCATGGTTTCAGTTCACTGTAGGCATGGTGTTCTATACTGTAGGCATTGTGTCTGTACACTGTAGGCATGGTTTCAGTTCACTGTAGGCATGGTGTTCTGTACTGTAGGCATGGTGTCAGTTTACTGTAGGCATGGTGTCAGTTTACTGTAGGCATGGTGTCGGTTCACTGTCGGCATGGTGTCGGTTCACTATAGGCATGGTTTCAGTTCACTGTAGGCATGGTGTTCTGTACTGTAGGCATGGCGTTCTATACTGTAGGCGTGGCGTTCTATACTGTAGGCTTGGCGTTATATACTGTAGGCTTGGCGTTCTATACTGTAGGCGTGGCGTTCTATACTGTAGGCTTGGTGTCTGTTCACTGTAGGCATGGTGTCTGTTCACTGTAGGCATGGTGTCTGTTCACTGTAGGCATGGTGTCTGTTCACTGTAGGCGTGGTGTTCTATACTGTAGGCATGGTGTTCTTTACTGTAGACATGGTGTTCTTCACTGTAGGCATGGTGTTCTATACTGTAGGCATGGTGTTCTATACTGTAGGCATGGTGTTCTATACTGTAGGCATGGTGTTCTATACTGTAGGCATGGTGTTCTATACTGTAGGCATGGTGTTCTGTACTGTAGGCATGGTGTTCTATACTGTAGGCATGGTGTTCTGTACTGTAGACATGGTGTTCTGTACTGTAGGCATGGTGTTCTATACTGTAGGCATGGTGTTCTGTACTGTAGGCATGGTGTTCTGTACTGTAGGAGTGGCGTTCTATACTGTAGGCTTGTTTACTGTAGGCATGGTTTCAGTACTGTAGGCATGGTGTTCTTTACTGTAGGCGTGGTGTTCTATACTGTAGGCTTGGTGTTCTTACTGTAGGCATGGTGTTCTATACTGTAGGCATGGTGTTCTATACTGTAGGCATGGTGTTCTATACTGTAGGCATGGTGTTCTTTACTGTAGGCATGGTGTTCTGTACTGTAGGCTTGACATGGTGCTCTGTACTGTAGACATGGTGTTCTATACTGTAGGCATGGTGTCAGTATACTGTAGGCATGGTGTTCTATACTGTAGGCATGGCGTTCTATACTGTAGACGTGTTCTTTAATGTAGACATGGTGTTCTATACTGTAGACATGGTGTTCTATACTGTAGACATGGTGTTCTTTACTGTAGGCATGGTGTCAGTTTACTGTATGCATGGTGTCAGTTCACTGTAGGCATGGTGTTCTTTACTGTAGGCATGGTGTTCTGTACTGTAGGCATGGTGTTCTGTACTGTAGACATGGTGTTCTATACTGTAGACATGGTGTTCTATACTGTAGACATGGTGTTCTATACTGTAGACATGGTGTTCTTTACTGTAGACATGGTGTTCTTCACTGTTGGCATGGTGTTCTATACTGTATGCATGGTGTCAGTTCACTGTAGGCATGGTGTTCTATACTGTAGGCATGGTGTTCTATACTGTAGACATGGTGTTCTTTACTGTAGACATGGTGTTATTCACTGTAGGCATGGTGTTCTATACTGTAGGCATGGTGTTCTATACTGTAGGCATGGTGTTCTTCACTGTAGGCATGGTATCAGTTCACAGTTCACTGGCATAGTGTTCTGTACTGTAGGCATGGTGTTCTTCACTAGGCATGGTGTTCTATACTGTAGGCATGGTGTTCTTTACTGTAGGCATGGTGTTCTATACTGTAGACATGGTGTTCTTTACTGTAGGCATGGTGTCTTTCTTTAGGCATAGTGTTATACTGTAGGCATGGTGTTCTTCACTGCAGGCATGGTGTTCTGTGCTGTAGGCATGGTGTTCTTTTCTGTAGGCGTGGTGTTCTATACTGTAGGCGTGGTGTTCTGTACTGTAGGCATGGTGTCTTTTCTTTAGGCGTAACATTATACTGTAGGCATGGTGTTCTATACTGCAGGCATGGTGTTCTGTGCTGTAGGCATGGTGTCTTTTCTGTAGGCGTAACGTTATACTGTAGGCGTGGCGTTCTATACTGTAGGCTTGGCGTTCTATACTGTAGGCGTGGTGTTCTATACTGTAGGCGTGGCGTTCTATACTGTAGGCATGGTGTCTGTTCACTGTAGGCATGGTGTCTGTTCACTGTAGGCGTGGTGTTCTATACTGTAGGCATGGCGTTCTATACTGTAGGCATGGTGTCTGTTCACTGTAGGCATGGTGTCTGTTCACTGTAGGCGTGGCATTCTATACTGTAGTCGTGGTGTTCTATACTGTAGACATGGTGTTATTCACTGTAGGCATGGTGTTCTATACTGTAGGCATGGTGTTCTATACTGTAGGCATGGTGTTCTTTACTGTAGACATGGTGTTCTTCACTGTAGGCATGGTGTTCTATACTGTAGGTATGGTGTCAGTTTACTGTAGGCATGGTGTTCTATACTGTAGGCATGGTGTTCTATACTGTAGGCATGGTGTTTTATGATGTAGGCATGGTGTTCTGTACTGTAGGCATGGTGTTCTGTACTGTAGGCATGATGTCAGTTTACTGTAGGCATTGTGTCTGTACACTGTAGGCATGGTTTCAGTTCACTGTAGGCATGGTGTCAGTTCACTGTAGGCATGGTTTCAGTTCACTGTAGGCATGGTTTCAGTTCACTGTAGGCATGGTGTTCTATACTGTAGGCATTGTGTCTGTACACTGTAGGCATGGTTTCAGTTCACTGTAGGCATGGTGTTCTGTACTGTAGGCATGGTGTCAGTTTACTGTAGGCATGGTGTCAGTTTACTGTAGGCATGGTGTCGGTTCACTGTCGGCATGGTGTCGGTTCACTATAGGCATGGTTTCAGTTCACTGTAGGCATGGTGTTCTGTACTGTAGACATGGCGTTCTAGACTGTAGGCGTGGCGTTCTATACTGTAGGCGTGGCGTTATATACTGTAGGCTTGGCGTTCTATACTGTAGGCGTGGCGTTCTATACTGTAGGCGTGGCGTTCTATACTGTAGGCTTGGTGTCTGTTCACTGTAGGCATGGTGTCTGTTCACTGTAGGCATGGTGTCTGTTCACTGTAGGCATGGTGTCTGTTCACTGTAGGCGTGGTGTTCTATACTGTAGGCATGGTGTTCTTTACTGTAGACATGGTGTTCTTCACTGTAGGCATGGTGTTCTATACTGTAGGCATGGTGTTCTACTGTAGGCATGGTGTTCTATACTGTAGGCATGGTGTTCTATACTGTAGGCATGGTGTTCTATACTGTAGGCATGGTGTGTCATGGTGTTCTGTACTGTAGGCATGGTGTTCTATACTGTAGGCATGGTGTTCTGTACTGTAGACATACTGTAGGCATGGTGTTCTATACTGTAGGCATGGTGTTCTGTACTGTATGGTGTTCTACTGTAGGCATGGTGTTCTGTACTGTAGACATGGTGTTCTGTACTGTAGGCATGGTGTTCTATACTGTAGGCATGGTGTTCTGTACTGTAGGCATGGTGTTCTGTACTGTAGGCATGGTGTCAGTTTACTGTAGGCATGGTTTCAGTTCACTGTAGGCATGGTGTTCTGTACTGTAGACATGGTGTTCTGTACTGTAGGCATGGTGTTCTATACTGTAGACATGGTGTTCTTTACTGTAGACATGGTGTTCTATACTGTAGGCATGGTGTTCTATACTGTAGGCATGGTGTTCTTTACTGTAGGCATGGTGTTCTGTACTGTAGACATGGTGCTCTGTACTGTAGGCATGGTGTTCTATACTGTAGGCATGGTGTCAGTTCACTGTAGGCATGGTGTTCTATAATGTAGGCATGGTGTTCTATAATGTAGGCATGGTGTTCTATAATGTAGGCATGGCATGGTGTTCTATCCTGTAGGCATGGTGTTCTTTACTGTAGGCATGGTGTTCTGTACTGTAGACATGGTGTTCTGTACTGTAGGCATGGTGTTCTATACTGTAGACATGGTGTTCTTTACTGTAGACATGGTGTTCTATAATGTAGGCATGGTGTTCTATCCTGTAGGCATGGTGTTCTATACTGTAGACATGGTGTTCTTTACTGTAGACATGGTGTTCTATAATGTAGGCATGGTGTTCTATAATGTAGGCATGGTGTTCTATAATGTAGTTCACTGTAGGCATGGTGTCAGTTCACTGTAGGCATGTTGTTTTTTTATTGTAGGCATGGTCTTCTTTGGGTGGAAAGATGTATTGGGTTTTCGTCATATGGTTTTGCATTCCGTTCAAAAGGTTACATTTAGTTCTCATATGACCACAGCACCTTATTTCTCTTGGCCTCAGAATCTACAATATGCTTTTTCGCAAAGCTCAAATGACACTTGATGTGGATTTTTTTAGGGGTGTTTTGTTTTCTTGCCACCCTCCCTCCCGTAGGGGCCAGATTAATGCAGTGTTTGTTATAATGTGGTCACATGCACACATTGACTAGTCTTTGCCTTAAAGGCCTGAAGCTCCTTCAAAGTCGCCATTGGATCCTTGGTAACCTCTCTGATCTGTCTCCTCTTTGCCCGGTTTGGAGGGACGGTCTGATCTATGCAGGGTCTGGGCATAACCATACGCCTTCCACTTCTTAAAAATGGTCTCAACTGTGCTCCGAGGGACAAAGCCTTTGAAATCTTTTTATATCCATTCCCTGATTTGTGCCTTTCCACAACTTTATCTTGTAGACCTTTTGAAAGTACCTTTCTGCCCATAGTGGATTCTTTGCTTTGAATTGCACTACTAAGCAGTAGAGTCCTCTATGAACAACTGCTTTTATTCTGAACTAATCAGTCAATACTAATGATCACAGATGGAAGCCAATTAGCTTGATTTGTGATCTGGAAGGTGGTTGGTTATACCTTGGCAAATTTGGAATTGCAATTCTAAGGGGGGTGTATTCACTTATCCAAATAGGGTATTTTACTGTTTTGCTTTTTTGAAAATATTTTTGGGGGTGGTTTCATTTCAGGATGGAAGGCAACAAAAGATGAACAGTTTGAAAGGGGGTGGTGACTTCGTATACACACTGTACATGTATGTTATATTCTAAACCAAAGGCTGTAAAAGTGGCATGATCAGACATGCAGGACAGGAACATCTGAACCGGTGTTGAGACATTTTTTATATAAAGTGTTAAAAGTATAAAAGATCATATGACATACCTACCAGAATCACTTTGGGATGTCGGCGAGTTGTAAACAACATCATTTGTGAGACTGGAGATGGGGCAGAGGTGTACATTTATTTTACAGGAAGATGAAGTGCTCCATCTCTACAGCCGTGCTCTCTCACTCTCTCAAAATAGACCAACACCTCATCACTTTGATATGGCGATGAAAAGGGAATGAACTACGTCTCTCGGGGTGTGTTCAAGTATAAAAGCAGATGACAAAATTCTGTTCGGTTTGCAAACAAACCACATCCTATGACAGTTTTTGTCAAGAATAGGCCTACACATCTCTTAAGAGAATTGATGATGGTTGACAAGGCATCGTCTGGGTTAGGGTTTGGCCGTGGTAGGCCATAATTGTAAATATGAATCTGTTCTTAACTGACTTGCGTAGTTAAATAAATAAAATAAATACATTGAAACATCCTCAATAATACTATCTTCAGTAGCTAGGACTAAGATTGGACCTCCTCTGTAGAGTTCTGTTATGGTTATGCTATGTTTTGACATGGAAATTAGAATGTGCTCCAGTATTCTACCGGAAATATGTCTCTTCAGATTTGAGGTATCTTTGGGTGAATGTACTGTTCTGCATGGCTGCCTATTGATTCGTTATTTCAGATGTCACTCTTGTGAAACACCAGTAGCACAGGTCCTGAAGTGGTTTCTTCAGAGAGAAGGATGTTTGTGCTCCTGTTCTATATCTCTCTGAATGGATGAACCCAGTTAAAACGGTCTATTCTGTGGTCATGCCCATGCTTGCTTGTTTGTCACTACCATGATTCTGCAAGGTCCCAGACTAGCCCTGTGCTGCTCCGAGTCAGACCTGGCTGAGATAAACACCACTGCTCTCATTGATGGACTACAGCCCAGAGGACAGCTCATCTATGGAAAGAGAATCCCCTTCCCCCCCCCCCCCCCCCCCACACACACACACACACACACACTGTCAACAGAGATACTGAGATTCTGTTTTTAACTCAACAGCGCCACTGCGGTGCAATGGTGGTAATGGGTACTACACCTTGTTATTTGCCATGCAAGAGAGACGCACTGTAGCAGTGCTGCTGCTCCTGTCCACAGTTAGCACCCAACAGCAGGTCCCCGCTGCCCTGCCCTGGTGTGAACTGTGTGTACAGCAGATTGTGGAAGGATTTTTGCACACAGACAATGTGTTAGTGGTAGTGGCATCTTCTGGGAGGAAATCTCCACTCTCCAGTCCTAGCTTCAGTTCTTACTTAGCAGCATTATGTAGTGTGATTGGTGTAGTGTGAAAATATGTTGCTCTGAGTTTGGATAAACAACTGTCTCACCACCACCTCCTCCCTTCCCTTCAGGCCTATGTCCTGTTTGCTGACCTCATGGTGTAACCAGGTATAAAGATGAGCATAAGCAGTGATGAGGTCAACTTCCTGGTGTACAGATACCTACAGGAGTCAGGTAGGCTCTATCTGACGCTTCAACCACACATCTGGAAGCAAACGCAATTGAAGCCAGACTGCTGTCGAAATAATCTTACCGTATATTCTCCTTATGTAATGTTCTAGAACTAACTCCCTGAAAATGTGCACTCTGAGAACAACCACAGAGCTATTTGAAGTGTGCCATTTCCAGAGGCACCAGAGGGAGGGATCTGCTCTATGTAATGTGCTGCCTACTGACATGCTCCTCATGCCTCCCCTTACAGGGTTTTCCCACTCAGCCTTCACGTTTGGGATAGAGAGCCACATCAGTCAGTCTAACATCAATGGAGCCCTGGTGCCCCCTGCTGCCCTCATCTCCATCATACAGAAGGGCCTGCAGTACGTGGAGGCTGAAGTCAGCATTAATGAGGTGAGCTCATCTCCTCATTCACACAAGTCATTATTATCACAGCATCTTATCAGGGAATCCGTGGACTTTATTACTGCAAGCCAAGCCAACTGTGATGAAATGCAGAACATGGCATCGGTTTGATCAGAACGCATATGAATGCAGTGCTAGGTTTCTGTTCTTCAGTTATGCAGTTATCAACTAATGTAGCTTTATAATACGTTGCATTATTTTTTAATAGATGCTTCTCTAGTGATTTGTTTTAGTGTTTTATCCTTTAATTTAAGTCAAAGGAGGTTGGTGGAAACTTAATTGGGGAGAACGGGTTCAGGTAATGGCTGGAGCAGAATTATTTGAATGGTATCAAACACATGGTTTCCATGAGCCATCCTCCCCTCATCAGCCTCAACTGGATTTAACCTACCATTGCTTACAGCTACAGGAGTTATTTAGCAGTTTGAAGCCTTTGATTTAGAGTCTAACCAGCTTTTCTGCTGTCCCCAGGACGGTACACTGTTTGACGGGCGGCCAATCGAGTCCCTGTCGCTCATCGACGCGGTAATGCCGGACGTGGTGCAGACGCGGCAGCAGGCCTACCGAGACAAGCTGGCCCAGCAGCAGGCGGCACAGGCCCCCCCAGCCAATGCCACCAACATGACAGCCAACACCAAGAATGGAGAGAACACGGCCAATGGCGAGGAGAACGGAGCGCACGCCTTAGCTAGTGAGTCTAAGTCCACGGCCCTGGGCTTAGTGTTTATTAACCATAACACACAGAGCGAGAAAGAGGATAATGTCCCTAAAAAATTCTGCTATTAGTTTGCTCTTTATGGCTAGTTTGTGCATGTTCTGTTATTTTGAACATCATTGTTGTGGTTGAGAATGTAAACTACCAAAAGATCCAATGCCAATACTGGACGTTTTGTTATTCAGATCATGCACATGCTGATGAGGTGCTCTCTGTGTGCCATACAGACAACCATGCAGACTTGATGGAGGTGGACAGGGACATGGAGATTCCCAAGAACAAAGCCATGGTGCTCCGAGGCCATGAGTCAGAGGTGTTCATCTGCGCTTGGAACCCTGTCTCCGACCTGCTCGCCTCAGGGTCAGTGTCTCTCTCTCTCTGAGGTTATTGCATTAAGCTCAAATAATTAAAGTCCTATATTTATCTGTATCCTGGTTAGAGTTGCAAAATTATGGTAACTTTCCCCAAAACCCCAGGTATTCCAGAAATCCTGGTTGTAGGATCTGGATTTCCTGATTCCGTGAATCTTCCAACCGGGATGTCTGGAAAACCTGGGAATTATGGGAAAGTTTTGCAACCCTAATTGAACGAATGAGTGACCCATGACCTTTCTGTGTTGCTATTTTGTTGTATTGTAATTGCTCTGGGCTGTGCTAACTGTCCCTCCCCTCCCTGGTGCAGGTCTGGGGACTCAACGGCACGGATCTGGAATCTGAGTGAGAACAGCAGCTCCACGCAGCTTGTACTGAGGCACTGCATACGGGAGGGAGGCCAGGATGTCCCCAGCAACAAAGACGTTACATCATTAGACTGGAATGTGAGTCAGAGGTCTACACACACACACACACAAGCCTGCTCCATGTTCTCCCTCACAAATCCCATAACTTTATTTCCACTGCTCCTGTTCTGAATGCTGTTACTAGGAGCCACTTCAAACTGCTTTTATGTTTCAAAGCTTGGATCTTTTTTAATTACCCCAATTATTTTGAGGTGTAATACTGTTTTGTTGTACTGTAGGCTTGTTATCCTGGCAAGGGAAGTTTCATTGAGCTGAACAATATGTATTCTCTTTCATTCCATTTAACTTAATGGATTATACCCCTTCCCCCTGACAGAGTGAGGGTACTTTACTAGCAACCGGCTCATATGATGGATTTGCCAGGATCTGGACAAAGGATGGTGGGTTGCCACTTTTACCTCCTTTTTCAACTTAACATGTTGTCAGTTTCTTCTCTAATATATATGATTTGAACCCTAGGTAATCTTGCCAGTACCCTGGGTCAACACAAAGGTCCCATTTTTGCATTGAAATGGAACAAGAAAGGAAACTTCATTCTTAGCGCCGGAGTAGATAAGGTAAGAACCCAACAGCCCTTTTCTTTTTTGTTATGAGCTAAAGACATGAAATGCTATGAAGGCTCATTCACCTCTTCTGGTATTCAGGACTAAAATAACATTCTGTTATTCTCAGGCGTGTTCTAATTGAGATGTTTTTCTTTGTGTGTTTCTCCCTCCAGACTACAATCATATGGGATGCTCACACAGGAGAAGCCAAGCAGCAGTTCCCGTTCCATTCAGGTGCACTGAATTATCCAATGGCTTCTTTCCTGACTCTTCATTAACCCTTACTAGACATGTATCGGTACATACTTACATGAATATATACAGTAAGGGTATTTTTGTGCCGACTCATTCTTAGTTTCTGTTAAGCACAGAAAGAAAGAAGTAGAGTTCTATGTTGTTTATTCATTGTTTTCTTCCGCTCCTCTTGTTGTGACTCCATAGCGCCTGCTCTGGATGTGGACTGGCAGAGCAACAACACGTTTGCCTCCTGCAGTACAGACATGTGCATCCATGTGTGTAAACTTGGCCAGGACAGGCCCATCAAAACATTCCAAGGACACACGGTAAGTCAGACCAATTACCCCACAGTGTTACACTGCTCCTGCAGCCATCATAGAAGTACTATGCCATAGCCATTTTGTCCAGTTTTCTATGGGTCAGAGGCATTGCCTCCTCTTCCGGCGCCGACAGAGATGGCCGCCTCGCTTCGCGTTCCTAGGAAACTATGCAGTTTTTTTTTTTTTTACGTGTTATTTCTTACATTAGTACCCCAGGTCATCTTAGGTTTCATTACATACAGTCGAGAAGAACTACTGAATATAAGATCAGCGTCAACTCACCATCAGTACGACCAAGAATATGTTTTCCGCGACGCGGATCCTGTGTTCTGCCTTACAAACAGGACAACGGAATGGATCGCATGCAGCGACCCAAGAAAACGACTCAGAAAAAGAGGGAAACGTAGCGGTCTTCTGGTCAGACTCGAACAAGGGCACATCGCGCACCACTCCCCAGCATTCTTCTTGCCAATGTCCAGTCTCTTGACAACAAGGTTGACGAAATCCGAGCAAGGGTAGCATTCCAGAGGGACATCAGAGACTGCAACGTTCTCTGCTTCACGGAAACATGGCTTACTGGGAAGACGCTATCCGATGCGGTGCAGCCAACGGGTTTCTCCACGCATCGCGCCGACAGAAACAAACATCTTTCTGGTAAGAAGAGTGGCGGGGGCGTATGCCTCATGACTAACGAGACATGGTGTGATGAAGGAAACATACAGGAACTCAAATCCTTCTGTTCACCTGATTTAGAATTCCTCACAATCAAATGTAGACCGCATTATCTTCCAAGAGAATTCTCTTCGATTATAATCACAGCTGTATATATCCCCCAAGCAGACACATCGATGGCTCTGACCGAACTTTATTTAACTCTTTGCAAACTGGAAACCATTTATCCGGAGGCTGCATTCATTGTAGCTGGGGATTTTAACAAAGCTAATCTGAAAACAAGACTCCCTAAATTTTATCAGCATATCGATTGCGCAACCAGGGGTGGTAAAACCTTGGATCATTGTTACTCTAACTTCCGCGACGCATATAAGGCCCTGCCCCGCCCCCTTTCGGAAAAGCTGACCACGACTCCATTTTGTTGATCCCTGCCTACAGGCAGAAACTCAAACAAGAGGCTCCCACGCTGAGGTCTGTCCAACGCTGGTCAGACCAAGCTGACTCCACACTCCAAGACTGCTTCCATCACGTGGACTGGGACGTGTTTCGACAAGCGTCAGATAAAAATATTGACGAATACGCTGATTCGGTGTGCGAGTTCATTAGAACGTGCGTCGAAGATGTCGTTCCCATAGCAACGATAAAAACATTCCCTAACCAGAAACCGTGGATTGATGGCAGCATTCGCGTGAAACTGAAAGCGCGAACCACTGCTTTTAATCAGGGCAAGGTGTCTGGCAACATGACCGAATACAAACAGTGCAGCTATTCCCTCCGCAAGGCTATTAAACAAGCTAAGCGTCAGTACAGAGACAAAGTGGAATCTCAATTCAACGGCTCAGACACAAGAGGCATGTGGCAGGGTCTACAGTCAATCACGGACTACAAGAAGAAACCCAGCCCAGTCACGGACCAGGATGTCTTGCTCCCAGGCAGACTAAATAACTTTTTTTGCCCGCTTTGAGGACAATACAGTGCCACTGACACGGCCTGCAACGAAAACATGCGGTCTCTCCTTCACTGCAGCCGAGGTGAGTAAGACATTTAAACGTGTTAACCCTCGCAAGGCTGCAGGCCCAGACGGCATCCCCTGCCGCGCTCTCAGAGCATGCGCAGACCAGCTGGCCGGTGTGTTTACGGACATATTCAATCAATCCCTATACCAGTCTGCTGTTCCCACATGCTTCAAGAGGGCCACCATTGTTCCTGTTCCCAAGAAAGTTAAGGTAACTGAGCTAAACGACTACCGCCCCGTAGCACTCACTTCCGTCATCATGAAGTGCTTTGAGAGACTAGTCAAGGACCATATCACCTCCACCCTACCTGACACCCTAGACCCACTCCAATTTGCTTACCGCCCAAATAGGTCCACAGACGATGCAATCTCAACCACACTGCACACTGCCCTCCCCGCTGATCCTCAACACGGGGGCCCCACAAGGGTGCGTTCTGAGCCCTCTCCTGTACTCCCTGTTCACCCACGACTGCGTGGCCACGCACGCCTCCAACTCAATCATCAAGTTTGCGGACGACACAACAGTGGTAGGCTTGATTACCAACAACGACGAGACGGCCTACAGGGAGGAGGTGAGGGCCCTCGGAGTGTGGTGTCAGGAAAATAACCTCACACTCAACGTCAACAAAACTAAGGAGATGATTGTGGACTTCAGGAAACAGCAGAGGGAACACCCCTATCCACATCGATGGAACAGTAGTGGAGAGGGTAGCAAGTTTTAAGTTCCTCGGCATACACATCACAGACAAACTGAATTGGTCCACTCACACTGACAGCGTCGTGAAGAAGGCGCAGCAGCGCCTCTTCAACCTCAGGAGGCTGAAGAAATTTGGCTTGTCACCAAAAGCACTCAGAAACTTCTACAGATGCACAATCGAGAGCATCCTGGCGGGCTGTATCACCGCCTGGTACGGCAACTGCTCCGCCCTCAACCGTAAGGCTCTCCAGAGGGTAGTGAGGTCTGCACAACGCATCACCGGGGCAAACTACCTGCCCTCCAGGACACCTACACCACCCGATGTTACAGGAAGGCCATAAAGATCATCAAGGACATCAACCACCCGAACCACTGCCTGTTCACCCCGCTATCATCCAGAAGGCGAGGTCAGTACAGGTGCATCAAAGCTGGGACCGAGAGACTGAAAAACAGCTTCTATCTCAAGGCCATCAGACTGTTAAACAGCCACCACTAACATTGAGTGGCTGCTGCCAACACACTGTCATTGACACTGACCCAACTCCAGCCACTTTAATAATGGGAATTGATGGGAAATGATGTAAATATATCACTAGACACTTTAAACAATGCTACCTTATATAATGTTACTTACCCTACATTATTCATCTCATATGCATACGTATATACTGTACTCTACATCATCGACTGCATCCTTATGTAATACATGTATAACTAGCCACTTTAACTATGCCACTTTGTTTACTTTGTCTACATACTCATCTCATATGTATATACTGTACTCGATACCATCTACTGTATGCTGCTCTGTACCATCACTCATTCATATATCCTTATGTACATATTCTTTATCCACTTACACTGTGTATAAGACAGTAGTTTTGGAATTGTTAGTTAGATTACTTGTTGGTTATCACTGCATTGTCGGAACTAGAAGCACAAGCATTTCGCTACACTCGCATTAACATCTGCTAACCATGTGTATGTGACAAATAAAATTTGATTTGATTTGTCTGTGCTACCCTCCGCTCCAGAATGAAGTAAATGCAATCAAATGGGATCCAACCGGTAACCTGCTGGCCTCTTGCTCAGACGACATGACGCTGAAGGTAAGTTATGAATGAAAACTGTCTAGCTACGTCCAGCACTCTTACACTTAAGTATTGTCTGCGTTGTTGATTACTGTCCCTGTTAAATAAATTATATAAATACATGTGCACTGTAATGGTTTGCTCTGGATTATATATCAGAAATTCATAAAATTCATGTTTTGTATATATTTCTCTATACATTTCTTCATTGTGAATTGTCAACCTTTGGCAAATTGTCAACCTGAAAAATAAACCAAGTATAAAACCAACCAAACATTCTTATCTATCTGAACATTCAGCGTTTTGGATATTCACCATCATGTCATTTTACCATGCTAGATCTGGAGTATGAAACAGGACACATGTGTTCATGACCTGCAAGCTCACAGCAAAGAGATCTACACCATCAAATGGAGCCCCACTGGTCCTGGAACCAACAACCCCAATGCCAATCTCATGCTTGCCAGGTACTGAAACAGAAGCACTGCTGCGCCCTCTATGTGGGCATCCATTAGTTTGGATGTGAAAGCAGCATTACTGGCTGTGATAACAGCGGTGTGGCCCTGTTAGAGGGTAATAGACTGATGACTACACTATTTCTGGGCCAGCCACAATGTCTTTGTGCCCTGAACCAAAACTCTTCACCTGAATTGCCCCAGTTTTCATGCTTCTGAATTGGGGCTTTGTGTTTGAGGTGAGCTATGAACTAAGTATTTCTTCTGGGGAGGAGGCAGATCGATGAATGTTTTTCCTGTGTTCCCTGCAGTGCATCCTTTGATTCGACGGTGCGGCTGTGGGATGTGGACCGAGGCATCTGCATTCACACGCTAACCAAACACCAGGAGCCTGTCTACAGTGTGGCATTCAGCCCCGACGGCAGGCATCTGGCCAGTGGCTCCTTTGACAAGTGTGTTCACATCTGGAACACGCAGGTACAGTCCCGACACTGTCTTGCTATATCTACCTTGCACGGAGTGGAGAACTGTTAGTGATATTAGCTTCCTGTATTGTTATGCAGTTAGTTGCTTTGGTCAGTGGTAGTGCTTATTTTGGAGACTTTAATTAGGCTTGCGAATGGATTTAAATCTAAGAAAGCTATGGTATAGCCTTTGGCTTGTGGTTGTTGATCTGAAACAATAACACTGTCTTCGCTTCCCTTTCCATTCCACAGACTGGTGCTTTAGTCCATAGTTACAGGGGGACAGGGGGAATCTTTGAAGTTTGCTGGAATGCAGCAGGTGACAAAGTGGGAGCAAGTGCATCAGATGGATCTGTGAGTACACATTTTTTAGCATTTTCATATATTTCATTTTTAAAAAGTCACCAAAAAAGTTAAGGGTTTATCACTGAGATATACAGGTCATAATAATATATATATTATAAAGCCTCTCTTGTTTTTCAGGTTTGTGTATTAGATCTGCGGAAGTAACACTCCTTGTTGGAAGCCATGGACCGACAGTGAATGTGTACATAGCCAAATAACTGTCCCTGCCCCATGTACTGCTAGTCCCTCTGAACCATGGCCAGCCACTACAGACCAGAAACAAGCACCCCAACCTCTACACAACAGATTCAGGAGCAAGGACACAATCTGTGCAGCAAATCCTTCCAGAGACATTAAAGGGACACAGAAAAAAAAGAAAAAAAGATCCGTATATGTACCAACATTTCAAAGCTATTTTGCTTTTTGATCTTTAAACCATCCTCATCAAGACAAAAAAAAAATATTTTAAACTTTGTTGGTAGTTCAGTCTCTGTGTACAGACATATCGGCTTTCCCGTCCTGCGGCAGGCAGTTTTAAAAAATGATTTCAATGTTTAAGTTAATATTTTTGGGGGTCACAGCTGCATGAAGTGGAGGAGTCCTCTTTTTATACACACTCACAAAACAGTTATTGAAAAAAATAGTCTTTGGTAGTGTGCGCTTTGTGGTTCAAAACAATATGGGGACTTGTTTTTACTGTTGACATCTAAATGCAGTAGTTTTTATTTCTTTCCTCTACAGGAGACATTGATTCTCCTGACTTAATATTATTACAAATTAACATTGAGTGCACATGAAAGAAGAGGCATTGTACAGCTGGATGCTTTAAAACCATTTTTATGGTTGGTTTGTGCACCATTGATGGAGCTAGAAAAATGTTCCATGATTACCCCTGGACGAAGCTGTACTGCTGTAGTTATCATGTGGAAACATCCAGTATTGGATCGCTTAAAGAAGAGAAGCAGACGAGTCATCCAATGACTGTTCCCTCCCTCCAGAGTGAATGGTTGGAACTGTGATGTCCACTAGACCTTTCACCAGAGTGCTTCCACAACATATAGCAAAAAGGGAAGACTTGCTTTAAGTTTTCTATTCTTCTAATGAAAACTTAGCTGATAATGTGATTCTCTCAGATGTTTTTCCAGATACATTTCATATTGCTGATGTATCATCTGTCACAACAAAACTTCCACTCAAAGTGGTTTACATGTTGATTAGGCAAAGTTATCACTCAAGTCCCATAGACCATTTCCCAAACTAGATATTGACTGAGGTTATTTGGATCACAAACAAGCAAAGCTGTTTTCAGAGGAAAAATGTCATCTTAAAGCAAGTCTGGGTGTTGGGCTAGGAATCAGAAATCACATGGAGTAACATGCACCATATCAATTATTTTTGTGCTGCTCAATATTTAAAAAAGTTAACTGAATTTGAAGCATAACCATTTAATGACATGCGACAGACACTGTCTGGTATCTTTTCAAATCATTGTGAGAAGAGAATTCCCCTGCTGGACAGTAATCAATCGATAGTTAAATGTTTTTTGTTTGACTTTCAACAATCTTAATTTGAAATGGGACACATCTGAATATTCACCGGTTACAGTCTAGATATCCTGTTAAATGTAGTGTGTGTTAGTTTTTTTTAAACAAAGAAAGCCAGTCTGATATTACAGATGGCAGAATGAGGTTTTGGCTTGATGGAAATGTGAGGATCCATGGCCAGGATCCCTTGTTCCCCTGGTTTAAGACTTATGTTAGCGGTTTATTTTTTGGGATATCACTACACATATAGGGGCAGATGCATGGGTCCATATGAAACCTACTCCTGGTCTCAAAAAGCACTTTCAATTGAAACATTGAGGATGTTTATTATTAGAGTAGGTTTAATCAGGGTCTGTGCAACCATCCCATAAATGTGCATTTTATACAGAGTGTAGTCCTTTTAAATCTGTAAAAACTGTCTACTCTAAGTAGATTGTACCATCTGGACACTATTTATTATACAGTCTATGACAGTGGAAGGTTATTTTAGCTTTTCTTTTATAAATCTGCTGTCCTAGTGTCTGCTTTGCCCTTCATTTTCACTACCTGAATTCTAATCATATTCTTATGTGTATGTCCTCTGGACATTTTGTACTCTTTTAAAACTTTTGTAATTCATATTTCTTTGTAGCCTAAAGGAGTAAAATGTAAGATTATTGGAGATAATCAAGTACAGTATGTTCCAGTTTAATTATTTTTTTGGTTCCACATTGCATCATGAGTGCCCACGCCCCACCCTTGGTTTCTCGAGTCAAAATGTGTTTTTGCAGATTGCATTGATCTGTTGTAATTTGAACCAGATCTGAAAAAAAGTCCAGAATAAAATATATTTTGATATTAATATATCATTTTTTATTGGATTTTCCCCTTGTTTATCTGTTTATTCTAAACATGTTCAGCTAGTTAGATACATACATATGAAAGCATTTGTAGGGAAAGAAGCTGTAGGCAACTTTTAAATAGTGAGATCCCAGACATCATGCTGTGGCATCATACCAGTTATTGGCTGTTTTGATGACGCACCAGTCTGTACATTTAATGTCTAAACTAAAATAATTGTGTATATTCTCTGGTTGCGCTGTTAAACAATGCATATATTGAGCTGTAAAGACTCCCTAATAGCATGACTGCTGGTAATTCAATACAGCCCTCTGAAAACAATTACATAAAAATGAAACAGACCTAGATTCAATTCAGATCAAGTGTTAACCTGCGGTTACAGACACCCACATAACGGATGTTTAGGCGATGTCGAAGGTGGAACTGTGTTCGAGCCATCAAATCGGTGAGCAGCTGCTCTTCCATCATTGTCACAAAGCCACACCCGCCCAAATCTCTAGAAATTCAGAATAAGAAAGTGTTGGCTATATAGAAATAATTTCACTCAAATTGAAAATCATGAAACTAAATAATCTTAATCAAGGTGTAGACTACATCCCACATTGCAGTGTTCAAACTTCTAAAAAAGGCTGCATGGAATTTCTGTTATAGCAACTTCGTGCAGCCAATGGCAAGTCCACTTTAGGTGTAATGCCTGGAGTCACTTTTGGACTTGACAGCTAACGCAGTTCCATATCTGCCACCGCCAAAACAACCTCTATGCAGATGTTGACCAACACGGATCTGATTGAATTGAGCCCTTACAGTACATTAAATAGTTGACCGTAGGAGACATCCCTGATGCTGTTAATGTTCAAGAGGAAGCTGCATGACGTCCATGAATGAGCAAATGAACACAGCATTGTTATCACCACCACACGGCTCCCAGGCTTGCGGCTACCGTCCATCATTCACAGTAGTGCTCAGCTCAGAGAATAGTTGGTGAGGAGAGGTTGGGAGGAGTGCTGTAAATTGTTCTCTGCTATCTCTACGATGCTCTGGATAACATCGTAGGCCACAGCAAACAGGAAGTAAATAGGCAGGATCCAGTGAAGTTGGAAGACCCGCTGGCCCACGGGCAGAGGCACAGTCAGGTGTCTGGGAGGAGAGGAAGAGATGAGAACCTGTAGGAACTAGTTCTCTCTATCACTGATAAAACAGTAGGCTACTCACTGAAATCCCTCTGATCTGGAGGCTCGCAGCATCACAAAGATGAACAACCCAACTTCAGTGTTCAAAGAGAAAGACACCACTTTGTCCAACATCACCACAAATCCCTAGTTAAAGGGTACACATAAATATAGCATAAATATAGCTTGAGCTATATTTGAGCGTTGGACTAGTAACGGAAAGGTTGCAAGTTCGAATCCCCGAGCTGACAAGGTACAAATCTGTCGTTCTGCCCCTGAACAGGCAGTTAACCCACTGTTCCTAGGCCGTCATTGAAAATAGGAATTTGTTCTTAACTGACTTGCCTAGTAAAATAAAAATACATGTTCCTACATACCATAATAACTGGTTTGGATACTTGATTATCATAGCTCATTGGAATAATTTGAAACAGCAATCAAGCACAAATTCCTACTCTAGCCTAGATCCAGATAGGAACAGGTGACTAGTTTTATTTTGCTGTAGCAGGAGGAAGAATGAGGCACTTACCCTTGGATCACACGACGAGACAATAAAAATGATTCCAAATGCAAGCAGAGATATGAGCCCATTGGCAAGACTGTCAAGGAGAAAAGACAACATGGATTGTTTGGTTAATATCATGAAATCAACTTAATTAGTCAAAGTAAGCATCCTGAATGCTTCATAACCTTTTCTATTACAGGGACAGATAAATATAATATTTTTATGGGAGTGGTAATGGTCAGCGAATGAGAAAGCAAATGGCCTGTGAAATCATCTTGTGACAGGAGGAATTCAAAACCAGATGGAGAAGTAGAATTGTATACCCTCTTGAACTGCATCTGTGGAAGCTCTGTGGTAATGTCCTCTCGCAGACTTTAGACATCCATTCCAACTTGGTGTTCCAGTGTGAGTTCACAAGGCCATCAACTGAAACAAAACAACCAAACACAGTCAATATACCTACAAGGCACCACATCTACAGCTTCTTAAAGCTGTAGATTTATATAATTGTACATGTAAATACATGCAATTGGTATTTTTCATGATTCATATCATTCTGATTATTTTGATCACTCCTGACTGGAAGAAAGGAGAGATAATGATGCCACATTAATGAAAGGCATAATTGTGTAACCATGAAGCGTGATTTATTGCAGATATTTTGAAAATAGAGATGTTATCCTGAATCATTTAAATTAGTTTCTCAGCCTGTGGCAACTAAACAGGAAAATTATATTTTTTGTATCTCTCTGAATATTAATTTATCTTATTTTCCTCAATTTCAGGCCTAAAAACATGAAAAAAATAAGTCCTTCTATTTAGCCATAAATAACTATATATTAACATTAATTTTATAACCCCTTTACACAGATAAAACTGATTTACCAGCGAACAACCGACTAGCAGAGAGATTGGTCACACAAGTACATCGTATATGAGGTTAGACCTTAATAGACATTGGTGTGGGTGAGGGGTTTGCATGTCTCGAACTCATGCTATCAAAAATGCATTCCCACCTCTTCAGAGAACATTGCCATGCATAGAGAACAGCAAGGATAGAGATGTATTGAGAGGGAACATACTTGTGTGCTTCATGGCAGATCCCATCACCAGAAAGGACACTGTTATACTGATGGCAATAAAAATCTGGATCAGCTCTGCCACCCACGAGTAGTGACGGTATTTCAGACTGATTATCTGTAGTGACAACATGACATGCGGTTAGTGTTCTGTAACCTATAGGCATCTATCTAAATCATCCATTCAAAAATGGATGGATGTTGGATATTGACACAAAGAGAATAAAAAGGAAATTACATTATGATCTGTCATTATTTTGTACTGGCTCTCACAATCCAAACACATATTCAAGTCCACACTAAAGACACACCTTTTCACACAGGCTTACCTGGATTCTCTGTTGTCTTAGCTTTTATCCTCTGTCAACATGTGTAGTGTTCTCCCTGGTTAGTCTGTCATCATGTGTAGTGTTCTCGCTGGTTAGTCTGTCATCATGTGTAGTGTTCTCGCTGGTTAGTCTGTCATCATGTGTAGTGTTCTCCCTGGTTAGTCTGTCATCATGTTTAGTGTTCTCCCTGGTTAGTCTGTCATCATGTTTAGTGTTCTCCCTGGTTAGTCTGTCATCATGTGTAGTGTTCTCGCTGGTTAGTCTGTCATCATGTGTAGTGTTCTCCCTGGTTAGTCTGTCATCATGTTTAGTGTTCTCCCTGGTTAGTCTGTAATCATGTGTAGTGTTCTCCCTGGTTAGTCTGTCATGTTTAGTGTTCTCCCTGGTTAATCTGTCATCATGTTTAGTGTTCTCCCTGGTTAGTCTGTCATCATGTTTAGTGTTCTCCCTGGTTAGTCTGTCATCATGTTTAGTGTTCTCCCTGGTTAGTCTGTCATCATGTGTAGTGTTCTCCCTGGGTAGTCTGTCATCATGTGTAGTGTTCTCCCTGGTTAGTCTGTCATCATGTTTAGTGTTCTCCCAGGTTAGTCTGTCATCATGTTTAGTGTTCTCCCTGGTTAGTCTGTAATCATGTGTAGTGTTCTCCCTGGTTAGACTGTCATCTGGTGTAGTGTTCTCGCTGGTTAGTCTGTCATCATGTGTAGTGTTCTCGCTGGTTAGTCTGTCATCATGTGTAGTGTTCTCGCTGGTTAGTCTGTCATCATGTGTAGTGTTCTCGCTGGTTAGTCTGTCATCATGTGTAGTGTTCTCCCTGGTTAGTCTGTCATCATGTTTAGTGTTCTCCCTGGTTAGTCTGTAATCATGTGTAGTGTTCTCCCTGGTTAGTCTGTCATCATGTTTAGTGTTCTCCCTGGTTAGTCTGTCATCATGTTTAGTGTTCTCCCTGGTTAGTCTGTCATCATGTTTAGTGTTCTCCCTGGTTAGTCTGTCATCATGGTTAGTCTGTCATCGTGTGTAGTGTTTTCCCTGGTTAGTCTGTCATCATGTTTAATGTTCTCCCTGGTTAGTCTGTCATCATGTATAGTGTTCTTCCTGGTTTGTCTGTCATCATGTTTAGTGTTCTCCCTGGTTAGTCTGTCATCATGTTTAGTGTTCTCCCTGGTTAGTCTGTCATCATGTTTAGTGTTCTCCCTAGTTAGTCTGTCATCATGCTTGGTGTTCTCCCAGGTTAGTCTGTCATCATGTTTAGTGTTCTCCCTGGTTAGTCTGTCATCATGTTTAGTGTTCTCCCTGGTTAGTCTGTCATCATGTTTAGTGTTCTCCCTGGTTAGTCTGTCATCATGTTTAGTGTTCTCCCTGGTCAGTCTGTCGTCCTGGTTAGTCTGTCATCATGTTTAGTGTTCTCCCTGGTTAGTCTGTCATCATGTTTTGTGTTCTCCCTGGTTAGTCTATCATCATGTTTAGTGTTCTCCCTGGGTAGTCTGTCATCATGTTTAGTGTTCTCCCTGGGTAGTCTGTCATGTTTAGTGTTCTCCCTGGTTAGTCTGTCATCATGTTTAGTGTTCTCCCTGGTTAGTCTGTCATCATGTATAGTGTTCTTCCTGGTTTGTCTGTCATCATGTTTAGTGTTCTCCCTGGTCAGTCTGTCGTCACGGTCAGTCTGTCATCATGTATAGTGTTCTCCCTGGTTAGTCTGTCATCATGTTTAGTGTTCTCCCTGGTCAGTCTGTCGTCACGGTCAGTCTGTCATCATGTTTAGTGTTCTCCCTGGTTAGTCTGTCATCATGTTTAGTGTTCTCCCTGGTTAGTCTGTCATCATGTTTAGTGTTCTCCCTGGTTAGTCTGTCATCATGTTTAGTGTTCTCCCTGGTTAGTCTGTCGTCATGTATAGTGTTCTTCCTGGTTAGTCTGTCATCATGTGTAGTGTTTTCCCTGGTTAGTCTGTCATCATGCTTGGTGTTCTCCCAGGTTAGTCTGTCATCATGTTTAGTGTTCTCCCTGGTCAACCTGTCATCATGTTTAGTGTTCTCTCTGGTCAGTCTGTCATCATGTTTAGTGAACTTTAATATAGCTACTCATTTTAATGTGTGATTGTATTGCATTTTATCCTGCTGATTATCTTATGTATGTAAAGTACCTTTGGTTGTCTTGAAAAGTGCTTAAAATAAAATGACAATGTTTCAACATCATAGGAGTTTGTCTTCTGGAATGGTGTCTAATTCAGAGTTTGAATATGTAATTTGCAGACTAGAAACATAACAAAAACATCCCTTTTTAGACCTAGCAAGTGATGTACACATTTGTTGTTCAGCAAGCACGATTCAATGATCAACAAAATGTCAGTAACACCAAGAGGACTTTGGAGTATAATTCTACTCTAAATCTAACCCCAGCAAATCAAAAACACCCAGTCAAGCTACATATTATGCACAGTTAATAGGTGAGATGGATGAGGATTCTGTTTACTCATTTTTACGTGTGAAACATATATACATATATTACCAGTTTAATTTGTTATTGTACATATATGCACGTGCATGCAGAAGATATTCTAAAGAAACAACATGCAATTTGAACCAAGCACCACTAGATGACACTAAAGATGTTCATGAAGAAATCTACAGGTAACTGCCAAAATAAAGGAAACACTTAAGCAAACGAGGGATACAAAGTATATTGAAAGCAGGTGCTTTCACACAGGTGTGGTTCCTGAGTTAATCAAGCAATTAACATCCCATAATGCTTAGGGACATGTACAAAAATGCCCAGTTGGCTACCATGGCAAGAAGAAGAGATCTCAGTGACTTTGAAAGAGGGGTCTCAAAGAAGCATAGTCAGTCAGTCAGTCAGTCACCCACCCACCCACCCAGTCACCCACCAGATGTCAACCCAATTGAACACTTATGGGAGATTCTTGAGCAGAGCCTGAGACAGCATTTTCTACCACTGGCAACAAAACACCAAATGATGGAATTTCTCATGGAAAAATGGTGTTGCATCTCTCAAATAGAGTTTCAGACACTTGTAGAATCTATGCCATGGTGTATTGAAGCTGTTCTGGCTCGTGGTGGCCCAATGACCTATTTAGACACTATGTTGGTGTTTCCTTTCTTTTGGCAGTTAGCTCTATAATACTGTACATATGAAATTACATCTGAAAATAAATTGTATGTTCAATAATGTCAAAATCACAGGTTGATTCCACAGACAATACTCCCCTAATCCAAATCCCTGAGAAGTGGTGATATGATAAGGACCTTACAGAGCAGGCCTCAACCCCTACCCATCCCATATGATCTGGCGTTCCACATCAGCTAGCAAGCTTTTATTGTCATGAATCTTGCCCTGGAGGCAGCTCTGCAAAGTAGTCATTTGCTGGCACATCTACAAAGTCATACAATCACATTTTAACCACACTGCTAACCCTAATCCCTAACCTAATCTCAATAAAAAGCTAATTTTTTGTTTTCATACATTTTTTAGATATAGACAATTTTGTCTTTGCAAATGATCAAATTGTATTTGTCACATGCTTTGTAAACAATAGGTGTAGACAAACAGTGAAATGCTTACTTATGGGCCCTTCCCAACAATACAGAGAAAAAAAAGATAAATAATAGAAAAATAATAGAAAAATAATAACACAAGGAATTAATACATAATGAGTAGCAATGGCTATATACACAGGGTACCAGTACTGAGTTAATGTGCAGGGGTACGAGGTGATTGAGGTAGATATGTACATATAGATGGGGATAGTGTGACTAGGCAACAGAATATATAATAAACAGCAACATGTTAGTGCAAAAAGTGTCAATGCAGATAGTCCGGTTTGCTATAGAGGTTCCACATTAGAGGTGTTACAGTCGAATATATTGATAAAAGTCACCTTGTCTCAGAGAGATTGACACGGTTATCAAAATGTCACGCCAGGGTAAGCCTACACGAAACACAGCACTTATTTTAGGTGCTTTTTAAATGAATGGATGGTGGAAAACGATTGGAACCATTTCCATGTTTGACCACTAGATTTTATGGGTATTATGACTCATACTGAGGTACTCTATACAGTAGGTTAACTATTTAACTAACTATTTAGCAGCTGGTACATCTAGCAGAAATCGCTCAGTTCTGCCTCCAGGGCAAGATTCATGACAATAAACATCAACCTGTCATCAGCTAGCGCTTACTGCTATCTTTCAAATGGAAGTAGTACTTGGACTAGAATAAGAATAAGGTTAATATTCAAAGCCAGTCTGCTCTTCCTTCACCTTGCCCTGGATAAAACAGAGCAGAGAGCTGCGGGCCACAATGAGCCACTCTTCACATCTACTCCAAGGTGACGTTTGAAAGGCCACGCTTCACTTCAGGGACACATTGTGTTATAGCATTACAGGCTAAAACAGAAAGTGTGTTTGGGCGATAAGGAACAGCTCTGATCTTTAGAAGCAGCCCTCCAGGCACTGAGCAGAATGAGTTGAAAGACAGGGTTCTGGGTTTCTGAAAATATCTATAACAATAATAGTAATGCAGGTTTTCTTCCTCCCTCTCTCCCACCATGATGCATACTGTACATTTGTATACATGATGTATGCTTAAGAGGCATAGAGTAACAATTTCAGTAGGTTTGATCAGTTGATCTGCAAAGTATTATGATTTCAATCATTTAGAGCATCAGTGCCCATACATTTACATACCAAAACATGGTATGATGTCTAGTCCATATTTGATGTAATTTCCTGGCATTGTGGAGGGTGGAAGAGAGAATGTTGCAAGGTAGTAGGTTTATGTCCCATCATAAAACCATGCAAGGATGTCTGACCAATACAGTACAATAAAGTACAGTACATTTGATCATCGAAAGAAGCTCAAAAGAGACCATAAACAACATGGCCTGTTCTTAGCCTTTTCTTCAATGTTGGGATTCATGAGTTCACAGAACCTCAGCCTCACAAACAAACACAAATGGATTTAAACCATCAGGGACAGGGAAGCAGAATAAACTGTTGCATGGCATCTCCTGCTGGGTTTGACCCTGATGGCATGGACAGAATACATTTTGAACAGCAGTGAAAGCAGCTTTCTCCAAAACAAAGAAACTGAATGGTGTGGAGTGCCAACAGTCCGCAGAGAGAAGATTGAACGCCTCGCTGGCCCTAAATTAGATCACACATTTTCTTGCTCATAGCAGTGTCTCACTGCATGCCCCAAGGCACACTGCTGGCCAGATTATTGTTCAATGGCCAGCTTTCTTTTTCCCAGACAGGAAACCCTTACACCCAGGAATTCTAAAAACATACAGTATTGGACAGAGAAAATAGCTGTTCTCAGAAACAATTGACGTCCCAAATCCAGTGTCTGTAAAACAGAGGCGGTTTGTTAAATAATTAACTGACCCTAACCAGGGACAAACTGACCCTAACCAGGGACGAACTGACCCTAACCAGGGACGAACTGACCCTAACCAGGGACAAGCTGACCCTAACCAGGGATAAACTGACCCTAACCAGGGATAAACTGACCCTAACCAGGGATAAACTGACCCTAACCAGGGACAAGCTGACCCTAACCAGGGACAAACTGACCCTAACCAGGGACAAACTGACCCTAACCAGGGACAAACTGACCCTAACCAGGGACAAACTGACCCTAACCAGGGACAAACTGACCATAATCAGGGACAAACTGACCCTAACCAGGGATAAACTGACCCTAACCAGGGACAAGCTGACCCTAACCAGGGACAAGCTGACCCTAACCAGGGACAAACTGACCCTAACCAGGGACAAACTGACCATAATCAGGGACAAACTGACCCTAACCAGGGATAAACTGACCCTAACCAGGGACAAACTGATCCTAACCAGGGATAAACTGACCCTATCCAGGGATAAACTGACTCTAACCAGGGACAAACTGATCCTAACCAGGGACAAACTGACTATAATCAGGGACAAACTGACCCTAACCAGGGATAAACTGACCCTAACCAGGGACAAACTGACCCTAACCAGGGATAAACTGACCCTAACCAGGGACAAACTGACCCTAACCAGGGATAAACTGACCCTAACCAGGGATAAACTGACCCTAACCAGGGACAAACTGACCCTAACCAGGGATAAACTGACCCTAACCAGGGACAAACTGACCCTATCCAGGGATAAACTGACCATAATTAGGGACAAACTGACCCTAACCAGGGATAAACTAACCCTAACCAGGGATAAACTGACCCTAACCAGGGATGTAAGATTCCTATAGAACTCAATTAAGACAAGAAGACATTGCAGCAGCCTTAAAAACATGCCTCTTCTCACATGGTCCCAAAACATCTCAATGATGTTAGGTATTGTTAAAACTATGGCATTAGAAGACTATCCAGAAGTTTGAGGAAAACTGGACTGTAAAATGTTGTGGTGGAGACATTAAACTGGGAAGTGTGACCTGTAACTTTTAGTGTAGATGCCACACTGGCAATGAAAAGACCAACAGGATCACCTATTACACCAGATTTACTGTGGATGCATCATTTATGTCAGCTTACGGAGAGTTCTGAAATACATAAAATTACTTTATAACTTCACAAAAGTGAGTGCTTAGGATGTTTCCAAAAATATTATGCAGCAGCTTTATAACTGCTGATCTCTCGAGAGGAGTGAAATTATATTCATATCTGAGAAGCATCACATTCGGAAAGGTCATTTTAATATGCATCGTCTCAGACTAGGGTGTAAAGCGTCCACTAAAGCAGGGTTTCCAACCCCCCCATCCCCTCCTGCCCTGGGTGCACATTTTGGTTTTTGTCCTTGCACTACACAGCTGATTTAAATAATCAAAGCTTGATGGTGAGTTGGTTATTTCAATCAGCTGTGTAGCACTAGGGAAAAAAACAAAACGTGTACCCAGGGGGGAACCAGGACCGAGTTTGTGAAACCATACACTAAAGTATAGATAGAAACCAGAGCATTAAAAACACCTTAAATGAGTGGGAAAATAGAGCACTTGAATTTTCGTAAAGTTTCTCAAGATTCCTTGTGATAACGTGACATTTACAAAATGCAACTGTAGCCAAAGACTGAACATAAAATGATGTCTTCACTTGATTAGAAGTAAGTAAACCTTGCCCCTTAGTTTCTCACATGACTATGAATTTGGGATAGGCTACTCTGAGCACAGCTTACATTTGTTCATGGACTGCACATCAAACAGCCTCAGACAGCCTTTGCGGTCTACATTACTATCACTCCTCTGTGATATAAGTCAAATGGTTGAGCATCCCGGCTCAGTGGGAGATAAGGAATTTATCTGCTATGTGTAGACTATGGTACTAGAGTAAAATGGACACAAAATAATATAGATCTGTGGGAAGCGAAAAGTTGAATAGTCCTCCCAAATTTTATCTGGGGATTAATCAGAGTGAATTTTGCTTGAGGACAAGTTCCAAAAATGGAAAGCCCATGAGGTGTTTCCAGAATATGGAAGATGACAAATGGCAACGTAGGTGAAATTAAGGATCTTGAAACCATAAATACCACATAACCCTCTTCTGCAGTGCCTCCAGTAACAGAGATGCAGACAAAGTTATACCTCGACTCAGGCCTCTTCATAACCCTGCGTAAATGCCCGCCAGTCGTCTTGAAAAGACAGTGGATCTGCTTCTCCCTGCCTCAGACAAGCCCCAAAGGCTGTGTAGCTCAGATATATTTCCCTAACCAAGACTGAGATGACCTTTTGAGAAAGAACACACTGTGCGTCTTGCTGATGAGGATCTTCTTTCGATTTAGCTGTCGACGTCAAAAGCCATTAGTTTCATATCACCTACAGGTAACTGCCAAAATAAAGGAAACACCAACATAGTGTCTTAATAGGGAATTGGGAAACCAAGCTACCAGAACAGCTTCAATACAACAACATTCTTCCACGACAAATTCCATCATTTGGTGTTTTGTTGATGGTGGTGGAAAATGCTGTCTCAAGCGCCACTCCATAATCTCCCATTCCCAATCTCCCATATATATGAACCTAAGCATGGGATGCTAATTGCTTAATTAACTAATCGAACCACACCTTTGTTGAAGCACCTGTTTTCAACTCATTTACTCAAGTGCTTCCTTTATTTTGGCACTTACCTGTACATTGCTACATTACTCACGTAATCTAGATTGAAATAATAGCTATACTGTTCTAACCTTAATCAAAATACACAAAACACATTCATGACAAGTCAATCTTTACTGAAACGTTCCTTAGGTGATGAGGAAGACCACTGTCTAGTCAGAAACTGTCCACCTGATCAAACTAAAGACTTTTCTCACAAAAAGAAATCAAGCACATTGTGCTACGCTATTTAATATGGCATGGTTTCCATGGGAACCAAAACAATCTCAGCATGAAAGAAGGCCTTAAAGGACAGCAACTAGCTGGGATCTCTCAAGCTGTTTTCAATCAGCAGCACACTGTATCACTTTTAAGGTGAGATAAATAAGGTAGAAGCTACGGGAAAACTATAATGCATCAGCACATATAAAACACAGATAGACCAGAGCCACAGACCACAGTGCTGTAAGTAATAGATGCTCAGTGAATGTCAAGACCTCAAAAAATCTTTCCTTGGATTTACTCTGGCTGTGTTGTCCATCTACAAATCGAGTTTCAGCTGTCAACACTTATTTGGAAATCACATACTGCATTGATGAATTCAAATACTTACCTGAAATATTAATTTAGGCTACTTTTAGGCCTTATGAACACATCATGAAATAGCATCGTTTTTGGGGAAGAGCCTGATGACAGCTGTCAATTTGTGTAGCTAAAATCCTACAGTTGTATAATTGAAATTCTAAAACCTTAACCACATGTCACTGGTGTTGCGAGCCCAAACATGGTCTTTCTATTCTTTTGAGTTATTGACTTGACTTCTCCTCTGATGATGGTGGAAACATCCTGCTTGAACCTAAACAGCAACATATCCTATGGCTATGTCATAACAGATGATGACAGGTCCCATCATACCTCCTGCTGTCGCCTTCAGCATTGGAAAATCTCATTAGGCTTCTCTTACGCAATCATTTGCATAATCCCTTCCCATATTTTGCGGCTTCAGACACTCAATCATCCGTAATTACATATACATCAAGGTTGGCACCACAGCGATTCGAATCAATGACTTGTATTGTTACTAAATACCACTGTGTGCATTCAGTAAATCAAAAGCTTTGTTGAACTCTGCTGTGATTTATTTGGCAGGTGGGATGGCGTGTTTTCCCCCTAACAGAGGGTCCTGGTGCAGCTTGATCTGGGAGCAGATGACCTCTGTGCTGGCGTCACTCTGGCCTGATCTACTGGTTTACAGCAGAGGCGGAGTTGGTGGGTTGATGTGCGGCTGATCTATGTGAGTGGGGGAGAACCAATGTTCAGGCAACTCAGGCCCAAAGAGTGCACTTCAAAGTTCTCCCCAACTCCCTTTCAAGTTTGAAAGTGAAGAGAACACGCTTTGATTATCAATGTGGATGTTCTGCTTTAGAATTAGTCCTAAAGTGGGAAGGAAAACATTGAAATGGTGGATAATGGACTCGATAATGTGAAGACTTCATTGGAAATGTTTAAAGATGAGCTACTTGGGGAAAAAGCCTTTATGAATACAGACAGCCCACTGGGCACAGACGTCAATTTAACGTCTATTCCACGTTGGTTCAACGCCATTTAATTGACATGACGTGGAACAACATTGATTCAACCAGTGTGTGCCCAGTGGGAGGGCCTTCATTTCACTACTTAACTGCTCGGGTTTTTAAGAAATGCTTCCTATAGCACCTTGACTGACATGATTTAACTCCCAAGTTGATACAAATTTGGTTGAGTTTTGAGCCAAAGTATGAATCAAATTACTTTGACAAAACTGAAACATGCTCTACAATGATCAAGGACGAGGACACACAACTTGGGGGAAAGAACAGCTATAGTAGTATGCTACAATCCTCTGCAAAGAATATAACCTAAGCAGGAAGTCAGATACTTGTTCATCGCAAGAATCCCGCTCTGTGAAAGCTATTACAAGAAACCTCTCTAAAGATGCCTTATGAGGTCAGCCTTCTGACAGCTGTTAGCTCGAGCCGTTGGTGTTTTACATTTTCTTTGGCACCATATACATTTATTCCCATCAATCAATATTGATAAGGTGTAGGAGAGGACTTAACTACTACTGAACATTGTTTTCATCATCAACTAGCTAACATCATCAATAATCAGACAAGGGTGACAGGGACATATGGGTTGACAAATCACAACAGAACTGTCAAAGTGGAGGGTGTTAAATGGCTCTGTTTATGTAAGCCAGGTCAGTGCTATTGTGCTATACACTTAGTACCCACCAAGTGTACCAATTAGCACATTAGCCAAACCCTCGGTAAAGTAATTGCGGCATGTTTTCATTAGAGCCCCAGGAAGTCATTACTGGTTTATCTGAGCAGTTCCACTGTAAATGATTCAAAACATATCCTGATCACATCAAACCAGCACATCACCATCATAACCTATTATCTCGCCCTGTTCCGACTCACTGCACTTACAGAGACATTGGAGGGGGAAAGAGAATCAGTGGAAACAACAGGCACAGGGACCGCACTGGGCTAGAGACAATCTCAATGCAGTCCCATTATCATACAGGCTGCGGAGGTTAAATTGGCTTAATTGTTTTGCAGATGGAACATGCCCAGCATGTTTGTTAAAATGGATAATAGCGTGTCATATTCCACATATTTGCCCTACTCCGCTCTGTGAGCCTGACCAGGCCAAGTGATATCACAGAGTCAGCAAGAGGTGGCCGCATGAAAACATGTAGCCTCCTCAGACATCCATAAAACATACAGTACAGTAGATATATTCACACAGCTATGCGCAGCTATGTAGCAACACATTGAAACAATCCATCATTTCAATAAAGCCTGGTATCCACCTCAGGAGAAGTGCATGAGGATTACTGTAGCAGTGAATAATGTGAGGCAACACTAAGCCCTGTGTGCTGCTGAGGGAAGGAGGCTGTGTGATGAGAGGACCAGTGGTCTGGGGAGCTGGATCCCCATCTCTCCCCAGAGAGGCTGAGTTACAGCTGTCAATCATACAGCTCTCCGCTATTGTGAGTTGCCACTTAATCCTCATGGGTACGTACGGTGGCAGGTTGAGTATGCTGGCAAAGTAACCCACGCATGCACTCACACAGACAGAAACATACACAGACACTGTTCAGACACACACATGTACATGAGCACATATACGCACACACTCTCTCACACATACACATTGATCTGCTGTATTGTCCAGAGGAGTACAGGGAGAATCTAAGTGAGATTGGGCAGATACAGAACCACTGGGGAATGATTAGGAGCCGGCGAATTATGCAGTCAGCATACAGTACTGCCCCACCACCAATAAGAGGTTCAGGGTTCAGATCAGCCTCCTGACATTACAGTGTAATCCACCCTGAACCATACACTACACAGCGCTAACCCCTTCACAACCCCACCTCATAGCAGGCCACACTGCTGTGAGGTTAGCTCAGGTCAGACTCTGCTAGACAGGTTCAACCCCTGCAGATAAACTGATTGCATGACATTTTTATTCCACATTAGGTAGAAACAAAGTGATGGTGAGTCATTAGAAGACATGTAGTGTCATATAGATAAAGAGCAGGAAATCAGGATTCATAATCATGAATAAACAGCAACAATGATTAAACCAAAGGTTGCTGACAAACGTTTGTCTCACATAACAAAAAAGGGCTTATGCAGTCACTGGTAACCTGAGTAGAATCTATTCCATCAGGGTCTCCAGTCAGATGGTATTTAAATGTCTGTCCAGTTGAAGGTTATGTAATTAGGCTGTAGAGTGCTTGACTGCTTCATCCATGAGAGTGAAAGGAGACCTCTCATCTCTGGGGGACAGGGTAATACATCATCATTTAGCTGCAGTCTGGCCATGAGAGGTGGAGTTGGATGACAGAGCAACACAACTAGTGGAGAGGGTCCTCACCCTGATGAACCCAACGTGACTGTATCAAAACCTCTGTTTACCAACGGGTACAGCAGTGAGCACGCTGCAAGCACAGGGAAGCTTCTCTCAACAGACAGGAAAGGAATGTTAAGTATTATGCGACAGAAAAAAACGATGATGAATAATTCATTCTTTATCCCAAAGCCCAGATCTGGGAGACAAGCTGTCTCTCTGACTTTCCTTCTGGTGTTGTTGTTGTTTGCAGACGCGGGGAGATAATAATGTGGATGATGGGTTTACGTTTCATATTATCACAAAGCACTAAATGACACACAGAGACAATTGATCATGGCATGTTTGCATGCGCAATGTAAGCTTTTCAATAGTAACCTTCAAAGTCAAAGTCACTGGCTTTACTACTCATATCTCCTGAGCCACAAGCTGAACAAATGATATCATTTCTACATCCCATAAGGCCTATAGGAAATACAGATACATCCCATAGGGCCTACAGGAAATACATGCTAGAGCCCATAGGGCTTTTCACTGGCTGTATAGGAGATAGTGGGAAAAGGTCCATTTCAGTGGAGCTTAAAGCTCAAGCAAATTAAAGGGTTCTAGTGTGCTTGACAATATTTGTAAAGATGCATACATTATTCATGTGTGATTCACATCTCTTCTCCCTCTGTGATGATGTTTAGAAAACAGGCCACTGGGATGATACAGAAAAATAAATGTTTTTTATGCTTGAACTGCCACAGAAAACACCTCTCTCTCATGTGTATGTGTTCTCTGTGGAACACTACCATGCTATCTGTGCACTCATCTCATGCCAAGCATTACTAGACAAGCATTCTGTTTCTCTTCCCCACCCCATCTCCCCCTTTTAACAATATATTGCCCTTGGAATGTTGCAGGTGCACTGTGATATTACAACTATAAAGCCATTTAAATATTACAATTGGTGCTACAATACTATTGTGTATTTCTCAAAAAAGCCATTTTGCTTGATTGACATTCTATTTGCACACTGATACACGTTTGTGAGAGGAACACGACCAAGCCATTGGTGTTCTTATAGTACCACACATTTATTAACAGTTTACTACAGTTTCTTCTGCTCGTCATCTACAGTACATTTCTTCAAAGTACAAAAGGAGGAAAGGTGTTTTTGTTTGTCTTTGTTCGTTTTTGTTCGTTGTCAAGACACCAAGTGTAAGGGGGATAAATGCAGGAGTCTGGCTGAGTGGTCTGCTTTGCTTGCCTCTTGTCATAATTATACTTTTCTTATTCACTTTCTATAGACCCCTAAAGAGATTGATGATTATACCTTTAATTCAACTTCTTTACCCCCCACACTGTTTACAATGTGATTTGGCACATTTATACCACCGGAGTATCCTTATTATCGATAATTATGTATTTAGGAGTAAAACGGAGTGGCTACCTGAGGTGCTATGAAAAATATTTCTTTTCTTTGCTTTGAGGTAATGGCAGCCATAAAAAACAACTAGAGGATGGTCCACTTCAAGCTATTCACATACAGTATCTTAACAACTGTACATAAAGTAACTGCCAAAATCATTGACACACTTGAGGGATACAAATTATATTGAAAGCAGGTGCTCCCACACTGTTGTGGTTCCTTAGTTAATTAAGCAATTAAAACATTGCTTCATGCTTAGGGTATATCTATACAAATTCTGGGCAGCCCATTATTTTGGCTACCATGGCTATGCCCCATAGGATGTCAATGCCGCCATCCACAGGGCACGAGTGGTCACTGAATGGTTTGATGAGCATGGTGTCTCAGTCACCAGATGTCAACCCAATTGAACACTTGGGATATTTTGGAGCGGTGCCTGAGACAGTATTTTCCACCACCATCAACAAAACACCAAATTATGGAATTTCTTTTGGAAGAATGGCATCGCATCTCCCCAGTTCCAGACACTTATACCAATGTGCATTGAAGATGTTCGTTCTGGTTCGTGGTGGCCCTATTAAGACCCTTTATGTTGGTGTTTCCTTTATTATGGCAGTTATCTTTATTAATATCCAACCAATGACCAGTTTTAGTGAACTAGTTTTGACCAGAAACATGTGATAGAGACTATAGTCTTTAAAATATGCCTCTATGGAGACCATATAATGATGTATAACAGGCTGGGTATGTCAGTCCATGACCTTACATTCAGTCTCTAATAACAGGGAATATTGAGTAACTCTGACGGGAGTAAACTCTCCTACCTTTGTCAGTGGGATTGTTGCAATCTCTCCTGCTTTCTCTGACCTGTAAGAAGAAAAAACAGAATTGAGATTTGTCATGAATAATATCTCCACTCAAATGATCAGTCAAAAAGTTTCCAGACACTTGTCATTGGTTCAGTTGTGCACTAATCCCTATGTTTCCTTATGTGTATTGACAGCTGAGCTATGAAAAAGAACTCTTAAAAATCCCAAGTGAATAGAATTGCAGGAAAGAATGGCATTGGTGTTGACGTGTTACAGCCTTCATATGACTGGCACAGAAGAACAAGGCATTGAAGAGTGTGGTGTAAAACAGCAGTAACCAGTGCTGCTCTACTCCCTTTTCCTCTGCAAACAATTCTTTTGTGCATTGTCCCCACATAATTGCGCTCCCAGGATGAGGAGGCTGATTCCTCTTTACAGTTGGCTGCACACATCTGCATCCCTTGAAACAAACTGCCAGACAGTTGCAGTGGCAGAGCTACTGATTAGTGGTTCACCTTTGGGAGAAATGGGCACAAAGCATCCGTCTGTCTAATGAATTGGCTGCGGAAATAGATCAAAAGCTCATCTGAAGGTTATGTCCTAGATATACTTTTGTCTATTGCTTTGGTGATTTCTGTGGATTTCAATTAGTTACAAACTAAAACAGATACTTCAGGGTGGGCTACATGTATTAAGATAATACGTGGGAGCTCCAACATCATTAGGCTTTGTATGGCTTATAATATATAATAATATAATAATAATATATAATATAATAATAATAAAATATGCCATTTAGCTGACGCTTTTATCCAAAGCGACTTACAGTCATGTGTGCATACATTCTACGTATGGGTGGTCCCGGGAATCGAACCCACTACCCTGGCGTTACAAGTGCCATGCTCTACCAACTGAGCCACAGAAGGACTCGCTTTTAGCAGGCTGGATTTTCACTATAATTCAACATCAGTTGAATCAGGCTAATGTGTCTCCTGTTATGGAGTAGTAGGTACAACTGGTCAACAACTCACTTGTAGTTTTGCACACAGTCACAGGAAGTGTCAAGCTGCCCATAGCAATTGTGTAGGGTGATTCTCCATTCACTTTTTCACATGTTAAGTTTCATAAAGTCTTCGCTTCTGGCTATCCTCTTTGTGTCTTTGAAATGCAAATAGATTTCCTTGGTAGCCAGAAGGCCATATTCTCAGGGATGTATCTTTATTTGGAGCAGTTACACTATGCACTAAATATTTCTAACAGTAGGTTGCAGGCTATTTAAATCACTGGGGAGATAATGTTGAGAAGAAACTAAAAACATTGGTCTAAATATAACAAATTCAATACAATATGTGGTAAAACTATGAATTACTGTGCTTTTATTGTAATTGTAGTCCATTTTTCTTAGCAGCTATGTCAAAGGAAAGGAGTGCTGTATGGCCACTGTCAATTGTTGAGGACTGTACATTTCTACTGAATAGGTCTTAGTCACACATTCCCTCCACCCATTTATTAGCAGTGTCAGCTAAAGTATGTGTCTCTTTTAGATTAAATTGAAGAGAAAATCCTAAGTTTCTCACAGTGAGATGCTTAAAACATTTAACTAGGGCTCTTGTGAGCGAGACAGGTAATAGACTACATGACCAAAAGTATGTGGACACTGCTCGTCGCAAAGCTCAGGTCAAAATAATGGGCATTAATATGGAGTTGGTCCCCCCTTTCCTGCTATAACAGCCTCCACTCTTCTGGGAAGGCTTTCCACTAGATGTTGGAACATTGTGGCAGAGGCTTGCTTCCATTCAGCCACAAGAACATTAGTGAGGTAGGACACTGATATTGGGCTATTAGGCCTGAATTGCAGTCGGCGTTCCAATTCATCCCTAATGTTTTTGATGGGGTTGAGGTCAGGGCTCTGTGCAGGCCATCAAGTTCTTCCACACCGATATAAACAAACCATTTCTATACGGACCTCGCTTTGTGCATGGGGGCATTGTCATGCTGAAACAGAAAAGGGCCTTCCCCAAACTGTTGCCACAACGTTGGAAGCACAGAATAGTCTAGAATGTCATTGGACGCTGTAGCGTTAAGATTTCCCCTCACTGGAACTATGGAAAACCCATTTCATGACGTTCCAGACGAACAGTTCTTGTACTGAGGTTGCAACCGAGGACAGACAATTTTTACGCGCTACACGCTTCAGCACTCGTCGGTCACATTCTGTGAGCTTGTGGGGCCTACGACTTCGCGGCTGAGCTGTTGTTGCTCCTAGACGTTTCCACTTCACAATAACAGCACTTACAGTTGACAGGGGAAGCTCAAGCAGGGCAGAAATTTGACGAACTGACTTGTTGGAAAGGTGGCATCCTATGAAGGTGCCACGTTGAAAGTCACTGAGCTCTTCAGTAAGGCCATTCTACTGTCAATATTTGTCTATGGAGATTGCATGACTGTGTGCTCGATTTTATACCTGTCAGCAATGGGTGTGGCTGAAATAGCAGAATCCACTAATTTTAAGGGGTGTCCACATACTTTTATATATATAGTGTACTTAGGATATGATGACATCCTCCATGACTTCCTGTGACTCCGGTGCAAATGAATTTCTCCGGCTTTAATTATTTCTTTCTCAGGACGCCTCTGGAGCCGCTGTCTCTCTCGCCCCGGATTGTGTGAAACGTTCCGTGTCTGACCTCCAATTTTCAAATCGTTCCACAGCTTTGCTAAGAAATTGGATGCCCCACATTTTCAATCGAGCCCAGATACCCTCGTGGTTTTGTCCCCCAAGTCTTTGTCAAATTTTCTGTGGAATAAGCAAAACCAAATGTGGGCGCACTTCTGCTGACAGAAACAATCAGTGTTTGGGCCTTAATAAGCAGGCTGGGTATGTCAACAACAGTGGATATTTAGTTCTGCCTACGCTATCATAAAGCCATGTCTCTCTGCCGAGTCCCAGCCTCATGAGCTACTGCAGTTCTGCACTTCAGGAGCTGAGTACAACAATCACTCCATGACCTTAGAGTAGAAAAACAATTTGGGTGTAGATGTGGGGATGTAATCCTTTCAAATCCCCCTGCAAAGGTAAGTAAATCCTGCTAAACATTCTCTCCCCATCAAGGGAAGCCTTTCTCTTCATTACCTCCTAGAGGCAGGATGATGTGAGGCTAAGGGAAGGGGGTGTTGGAGACATGGCAGCAGAGAGGGATGGCAGATTTAGGGTGAAGGGTTGAAATCTCGTCAAAACACTGTCCAAGCTGTCAAGGAAAAACATACCACACAACAAACAGGCCTGGATTGAACTACTACTGTACTTATTCTTTAAAGCCACTCAAACACAGATACACACCATATGACATGCTGTTGATTTGTAACAAACAGCTGGACCTTTAATATTACCACTGAGATGTCAAGGACAATCAAAACAACATTTGGATCACTGCTACCTCCACACATACACACAGGGAAAAGTACATCTGCTTGGTAAATATAGACAGTTATGATTCCAGTTGTTTTATTACGTGTTCTCCATGTGCTAGCAGACTGTTTGCATGGTGTAAGAATAGCTGATCATTACAGTAATTGGCAGACAATAGCCTTTAGGGGGCACTGTTGCTCTCTGTAAGCACCAATACCAACATGCTACAAAGCATAAGACACCTGTCAATAGCATTCGGAGCCATTTTGAGCAAGAATACAAACAAAAATGTTCAAATGGATGAGTGATGAACAACACATTTGAGTGAGAAATAAATTAAATTTGTGTCAAGTTATTATATTGAAAATAACAGTTTTGCAAGTCAACATGATCCAAATGGCAGAATACCACACAGGTGGGGTTCCTGTTAAAACCTCCCTTTACAACTGAATTGATACAACTGATTTTATACTATTGACATGTTTGTGAGTGTTTACGTAGAAGTGGCCCTGTCTTTGACCTATGAATAAATAGACAGTAGCGATATCATGACATGTTTTGACTTCAAACAATACTCGAGCCACTTTGCTTTACATTAACTTTACAAAACAAGCAGTGCTCTATACATGTAAATCCCTTCTCTTTACCAATTGACTGCTAGTTTTAAGCAAGTTCAAGCTGCTTGCATGTTACAGCATTGGTGTGTGGATTGGTTGTGAGAATTCCCCTACTTTGAATGTAATGTTGTTGGGGACATTCCACCAGAGCAATGACAGTCAGTGGAAATGAAGCAGGACTGGAGGGGAATACATTTCCTGATTATCTTTTATCTCTGAGGCAAAACCCTGACACTTGGTCTCCAACCAGCCCCAGGGGTCCCCAAACTTACATAAACAACACTGAATAATTCATCTTAATCTTGCCTGATATATAATACATCCAGCCATCTGCCCACATGCTCTCATATATAGATGAAAGCAGGACTTAAGAATATAAATACATATAACATTGTATGGATTGTAAAAATGGCTTGTGTCAGAGAGCTGGCTGAATCATCGAGCCTGAGGAACTAGAAGAAGTCGACTGGGCACAGCACATCTTATGCCTTCAACCATAAAGAGAGGAAGAAGACAGAAACAAAAACCTTCTGTGTACACTCTCTTTCTGCTTAATATAATAATAATAATAATAATAATAATATATGCCATTTAGCTGACGCTTTTATCCAAAGCGACTTACAGTCATGTGTGCATACATTCTACGTATGGGTGGTCCCGGGAATTGAACCCACTACCCTGGCGTTACAAGCGCCATGCTCTACCAACTGAGCCACAGAAGGACCACTAACTGCACCGCTTAACTTGTTTTCATTGCCTAATTCATGTCTTGGTGCAAACTGCCACAAACCCAGGCCTGGCCACAAGTTACCAGGGGAGAAAATGCACCAAGACTATGCAGTATTAAACTATCATCACAGTTTCCATGGAAATCAAATTCAAATTTTAAAAAGGATATAAAAAGCAAGGAAGACCAAGGCACTTTTCATACAATTAAAATGCCTTTATTTGAATGGCAATTTCAATGGAACAAAGATTTTAAAACTCAATTCGGCAGCATGGCCTTCATCTGAAATACAGAGTTTTAAAATCTTTGTTCCATTGAACATGCCCATACAAATAAAGGCATTTTAATTATATGAAGGGTGTCTTGGTCCTCCTTTCCATTTGATGACCAATTTAACCCTTTTACCAAAGAGCTCCTTCCATCTACAAAAATCTACTGTGTACCCTAGAAGTGTTCCCTTCAAAATAAAATAAAAGTAACACACTTGGAAGAATAGTTTCGTAATTTCATAATATTTCAGAAATCAAGAACCATTGACAATCTTTTTATAGTGAAAGAAGCAAAGGGATTCTCATCAAAGGCTCTAATAGCACGTTAGAGAATGTAATAAAGTAGTGTTCGAACGGTGAAACAGATGCTGCTATTCGACTAACCAACTTTCCTTAGAGGCTGGTAAGTGGTACTATACACTACACCACACAGGGACACACTATTATATTCTGAACAGAAATATAAAGCAACATGTAAAGTGTTGGTCCCATGTTTCGTGAGCTGAAATAACAGATCCCAGAAATGTTCCATATGCACAAAAAGCTTAAATGTTGTGCACAAATTTGTTTAAATCCCTTTTGTTTATATCCCTGTTAGTGAGTATTTCTCCTTTGCCAAGATAACCCATCCGCATATCAAGAAGCTGATTAAACGGCATGATCATTACACAGGTGCACCTTGTGCTGGTTGACAATAAAAGGCCACTCTAAAATGTGAAGTTACGTCACACAACACAATGCCACAGAGGTGTCAAGTTTTGAGGGAGCATACAATAGGCATGTTGACTGCAGGAATCTCCACCAGAGCTGTTGCCAGATAATTTAATGCCAATTTATCTACCATAAGCCGCCTATAATGTCGTTTTAGAGAATTTTGTAGGTCCAGCCGCAGACCACATGTAACCATGTCAGCCCAGGACCTCTACATCCGGAATTTCTGCACAAACTGTCAGAAACGTGTCAGCGAAGCTCATTTGCGTGCTCGTCGTCCTCACGACTTCAGTGGGCAAATGCTCAACTGTGATGGCCACTGGCATGCTGGAGAAGTGTGTTGAATCCCGTTTTCAACTGTACAAAGCAGATGGCAGAATGAGTGTAAGGCGTCTCGTGGGCGAGCGGTTTGCTGAGGTAAACGTTGTGAACAGTGTCCCATGGTGGCGGTAGGGTTATGGTAAGGGCAGGCATAAGCTACGGACAACAAACACAATTGCATTTTATCGATGCACCTAATTAATTTATTACAATTGACTGATTTTCTTATATGAACTGTAACTCTTTCAGGTTATTGGGTCTGTGAGAGAATCTGCAGAAAAGAGTATATGAAATAGAGTACTGTACGCACTCCTCCAGGGAGATGTTGGAGAAGACCATGGTGTAGGCTGTTGGAGAGGACTCAGAGACGACACCACTGGTAGTGTTCACCACACCTTCCCCCATAACCCTCTGAACTGACATCTGGGGGACAATCTCCAAAACAGCCCAGCACCTGATAGAGACAGAGAGAGAAAGAGGAGGAGATAATAAAATAATGAAAGTAATATAGATATAGAGAGGCAGACATTGAGAGAGTATTAATTGGGTAATTTCTGTCTCTTTCATGTTGTTTGACAAGTGTACTGTGTGACATCTCAACATACAGTATTATTTCTGTCCTCAAATGAAAACGAGTCGACAATATGTAACACAGAAAATAGAGGACAAAGCCAAATTGCTTTCTATTACATATAAATGGTCCTTACACCAGAGACATATTGAAAGAATTCTAATATAAAACATATACAGTGCATTTGGAAAGTATTCAGACACCTTGACTTTTTCATCATTTTGTTACGTTACAGCCTTATTCTAAAATGGATGATATTGTTATTTCCCCTCATCAATCTACACACAATACCCCATAATGACAAAGTAAAAACAGTTTTTTTTTTGCAAATGTATTAGACATAAAAAACGGAAATATGAAATGTACATACGTATTCAGACCCTTTACTCAGTACTATGTTGAAGTAACTTTGGCAGCGATTACAACCTTGGGTCTTCTTGGGTATGACACTATAAGCTTGGCACACCTGTATTTGGGGAGTTTCTCCCATTCTTCTCTGCAGATCCTCTCAAGCTCTGCGGTCAATGGAAACAGGATGCACTTGAGCTCAATTTCTAGTCCAATAGCAAAGGGTCTTTATACTTATGTAAATAAGGTATCTGTTTTTTATTTCTAATATATTTGCAACAATTTCTAAAAACCTGCTTTCGATTTGTCATTATGGGGTATTTTCTGTAGATTGATGAGGGAAAAAATGATTTAATCAATTTTAGAATAAGGCTTTAATAACAACATGTGGAAAAAGGGAAGGTGTCTGAATACTTTCCGAATGCACTGTATCATGTAATTCTATATCTTTGCACCGACACAGCACCATGACAACCCTGTTGTCTAAAGACTGGGGATGCATTGCTTGTTTCTACATCTCACTGTTCAACAGAATCATGTAGTCTGCCACTGACAACACAGAACATTGGATCCACTAGTGACAAGATGCAACTGAACAGGTAATTGACATTTCCTACAAACACAGAATCTATACCTTGAGTGTGTGTCTCCGCTGTATACACTGTCTTGGACAGAACATCTGACAAAACTACTAGACTCAGAGTCAGCCATCTGTCACAAGCCTTCTCCTTTTTCTCAACTGGTTAGACACTATGGATATACAGTAGGTATGATACGCCTCAGCAAAGGCATATACTGTATGCAGCAGCTGACAAATATACTGTGTACAGTAGTTACATTTGATGGGTACATGTTCGTTTTTCATGTGGTTAAGGAAGTTTCACTACTTCAATCTATGTGCTTTAATTGAATTCCTCCAACATGTGTGCATGTGTCTGTGTCATCATGCATTCTATTTTGTTCTATAGACATATTTCACCCTTCAGTAGACTTAAACCCAGGCGGCGCAAGCCTGTCAGTCTACTGACATGGTGAACAAATCAAAGATAACTCAATTTCTCTAGATAAATGGACCATATACTGTATTACCTGTGTGGTACGGAGGCCATTTTCAGCACAGAAGATTATCTAGCTACAGATCTAGATTTTACCTAGAAATTTGAGATAGTAACAGGTCATGTCTGAATTTTGAAATGTCATCTTCATGAAAATTGGAAGGATTACCACTTGTATGTGGATATTTGATATGACATGACTTCTAAATGCCTTATGTCATTCATTCTGCAGCCTAGCTGTGATAGAATAGACAACAAAACAGGGTCTACCGCTTTCTCTCTAGTTGGAATCGGATGGAGATTGCAGTTGCCATCATTACTGAAAAGAAATTCAGAAATGTCACTGAATTCAATGTCAGTGAGGGCAAATGAAATAACTTTCGCCACTAAATACAAAAAACAAAAAAAGTGCAATAACAACAGGGTTTTTGACAGGTCAGTTTACCACAGAACCCCCCTAACCCCTTTGTAGGGCTAAGGATGAATAGCTATTGAAAATTGTGAGAAACAAATAGGACATGTTTTTCAGTGACTATTCATGCTTAGCCCTACCAATCAGGTGCGCTCCAGCTGTCCTTCTCATGCGCACTCCTCATGCATTGATAGAATTAACATTTTTATTCTCTTCACAAATGGCAAACTCATCAGGCGTATCACATTTCCATGGCTTGACACAAGGTAATTCACCCCCAGAATCATAAAGATAAACATTTTTAACCACTAATCTGTCAATAAAATATTATGTGAGAATCTGATCCATCAAGTCAATTGATTAAAGGTGCAATACGCAGAAATCACAAAAATTTGAATAGTTAGCCTAATTTCAAAACAAGCAATGTTTAGTGCAGAGAATCATTGCACTAAACTGCTGTGAAATATGTTTTCAATAACCAAAAATATTGTATTTTCAGGTGTTTTAAAATGGTGTACAAAACTGTAAGTAAAATATGCAAAAACAAAAGTTAGCCTAAGATCTACCACTTCTTAGACTTGCATTTAATGAGGATGATAGATCTATAAACAGAGGCTTCTATGTGAATTTGGTTGGGTCGCCCAAAAAATTACATATTGCAGTTAAGGCATAATTCTAATGATGTTATACATAATTTTCAAACATTCAGTCACGTGTTGATATTCTGCTAACATTATGAACTAGAGACAATGGCCTGTGCTTAAACTATTATTTATTTATTTTTCAGGCCATCGTCCCACCCGTCTCTCCTGTAACTTCTCCCAGGCTGACACCCAAGACTAGCCAGCATGATACTTGAAACCTGTGCTGTCATTTAGTCACTAGATGGGTTAACAAAATGACATACCGTATGTTTGGAACTTTAAACAACTAAACACAACTCTACAACTGAAAAATGCTTCAGGGTCTGTTTTTTTTATACTTACATCACTTAAAACTACCTTTTGTTGATAACTTGGTGAAACATGGTCGGACTGGGATGTTTTTTGCAGGGAGCTCATCCTCCTCATTAGGAACATACCGACTTCACTACGTCATTTTAGCTTCTGTCTTATCTGAGAAAATGGCCGTTACTTTCGCCCCGTGTTACTTTCGTCCCGGCTCTCCCTAAATGCTCGAGTCTTTAAACCCTGTGTCAGCCGAGCTCCCTGACACGACCTGCAGATCAATGCTATCTAAAATGTGAGGGGAAATATCGCAGTGATAACCTTTTCATGGTTAGAAATGATTACAAGTCCAATTCATTCTAATGACTCCAGCCTTGCCTCCTAATGGGCCCTTTAACTGTGGAGGGCCTTGTAGTGGTACATTGTGAAATGCCCTCTTACATCTATCAGTATGTCACTTCTCAAACATAACCAGATTTATAGACATGTTTAATGGAAATGGGTGGTTCTTTGATGGCTTAGGGACTGTTTATCAGAGGTTCACTGCTTGGCTGTTGGAGCCGTGCTCTCTAGATGTACTCTAGGTGACAAAGGGGGGTCACATTTCAAATCACGCGAGTGGACTGCAATAGCTCATCAGTGGCAGTCTTCGCAGTAGGCGTTCTCCCGTTGATCAATGATTAGTCCACACTTGCCTCTGTGTTCATTAATGAAGTGCCACCAGCGTCGGCTCATACTGCGGCTGGCACGCTGATGACTCAATTATTCGCCACGTACTGTAGGACACCGTCTACCTTAAAGGCCCAGTGTAGTCAAAAATGTGATTTATATATATTATATATTTTCCACACTATGAGGTTGGAATGATACTGTGAAATTGGGAAAAAGATGATAATGACCTTTTAGCTGTTTGAAAAGACCACCAGAAATTTCAGCCTGTTGTGGTGGCGCGACATCAGACAAATGAGAGAGTTCCAAACTTCTCTGCCAATAACACAGACTACTCACAGACAGTCCAAGCAAATTGTTGCTTGAAAAATGGCTATTTTCTAAGTTGATACTTGTTTATTTTTTACCATTTTAATTGAAAACAATCATACTAAGGTACTTAATTGTTACCCCCCAAAATGGCTGCATTGGACCTTTAAGCAAACTTAATCAAAACCAGGGAGCATAAGCCGCATCATTTGTTTGAAATAGTTGTTTGTTGCCTATGAGATGACAAAGGAGCCGAATGCTAGGTAAAGAAAGTGCATTCTACCAGGTAGCTCAAGGCACAGGTCTTATTGCTCATTGGTCTAGGTAAATCAAAGATGGGTAAGCTGGAAGATACAGATTGGTAAAGAAGATTGATATTACATAAACTGTCTGGAGCCTTAGTGCTAAGTTTAAATCCTGTGATGGCAATTAAAACAGTTGATTGCTGTGGTGCAGCTGATCATTCCCTTCAAAACAAATTGCTCTATTACCATCAAATTCACCAGCTTTCCTCATGGCTAATTCACTTTGCTATTTTCCCAGTTAGATATGGACTAATGGGGCTTGGATAGTAGGATGGAGTATCTAAAATAGATAACGAAACTCACAAAGTAGATGCATTACAGAGCTGACTCATGGGAAGTGGTGGACAGGAAAGTGGTGGCGGTGTGGCTGATGTTTCCCCCATGCTGTAAGTGCAGTAATTAGACAGTGACAGTGGGCAGGGACAGGGTCTGAGGCAGCAGTGGCTGTGAGGATCACAACACAGTGTAGGGACAGGGTTGGCAGAGGGCCCAGACTGTGGTAGCTTGGCCTGTGTTGGGAAGCCATGAGCATGGGTTCCCACTGCAGACAGACATACGGGGCAGGGCGATGACATTAATAAACAACCAACACAACACAGGGCCTGCAGCCTGGATGGCATGGCATATCCCGGGCCCAGCTACAACAGCTGGGAAAGTGTCAACAGACTCATGCCACAGCCATCACCCTCCTCTGCCAAAAACCCACACAAATTAACCACTGGTGACACAAACAACTCACCCTAGTCTAATTATTAAAAAAATAAAAAATAAATCATGCATATTTAATAAAAACAGATTATACAATTAGAGGACAGTTTCCTATTGCTAACTGTGGACATGAAAAAGGAACATTGCTGAGATATAAACAAAAATAATGTGTCTTCTCTCAAAGCAGGGAAAAAGGAACTGAAATGAAAAACAGAAACTGAAATATACTTAATAATCATTGGTTGGACACAAGGGGCAGAACACAGGGTATACAAAGAAAGGATTGGACAAGACCTCCAACTGTTGATTTCTGCACTCCAGGAGCAGGGCTGTGGAGATTTATCTGTTAATTTGCTGTGACTATGCTTGAGCAAGCACAACATAAGACCATTTCTATTTTATTCCACTGTTCTCTTGCTCCGAATAGGCTGCACTATAGAATTATGTTCAGGGTGATAATTATACATCAAAATGATGGTCTGACAAATGGGTGGTGAGGAAATTGCTTACCAAGATGTCAAGTTAGGTAGGCCAAGAGCTTCCAGGAAGGAGTTGAATGAAAAAGCTGCAAATAACGATAACTCCAGGATGAATTTAAGGAAGTATGTGTATGTGTGTGTGTGTGTGTAGTCCAACTCAAAACCATTAACCACTTATTGATGCATTACCAAACAGAACGTCAGGACCCTTGTCTCAAACTACAGGTAATTCAATTCTATGTGAGTCTCTGTGGAAGTGGTCTTTAAAGATAGTCCGGCCATATGCCACATGATCCCAATACCAGTCACAGATGGGAAAGACAATTTCCCTCCACATAATGAGTGACTAGTGGATCTGTACAGTTTGAGATCAATATTATGCATCCTATTGGCGCTGATAAGGTGTGCTATTGTTGGTGATGTTGTTGTTGTTGGTGATGTTGTTGTTGTTGGTGGTGTTGCTGGTAGTGTTGTTAGTGTTGGTGGTGTTGTTTGGGTTGGTGATGTTGGTGATGTTGTTTGTGTTGGTGGTGATGTTGTTGTTGGTGGTGTTGTTGTTGGTGATGTTGTTGGTGGTGATGTTGTTGGTGGTGTTGTTGTTGTGTGGAGGAGGAGGAGATGCAAGGAGTGTGGCTCGAGCTGTTCTGATTAACTTCTCTTTGTCATCAAAAGACCAGATGCAGCCAATTTGCGGGATGCAAATGAAGCAGACAGAGAATATGTTACCGTGTTGAAAGAAGTGATGGGTGCCGACAGGAGAGATAAACTTCACAGTGGCAACTGCGCTAAAATGATTGCTAAGAGTGCCGCGTGAGACTGACGCCTCCGGAGAAGGAATGGGCCAAGCACAGCGCAGTTAAATAATATGGTAATCACCAGCACCAAATAAACAAATACGGATGGAACAAATGTAGCAAATCAAATAAAGTTCTGTGTAGGCAAGAACTACTGGATGCTGAGCATAAGATTGCTGAACCAAACAGTAATATAGAAAGTTAAATATATAGCCTGTGCAGGCATAAAACAAAAAGAGGGACAGCAAAAAAAGACTTGGTTCATTAGAATACCCAATGTAATCAACCACCTTTTTCTGTGTACTATAAAATATACAATTACTGTGTTGTGTAATGAATAATTGGCAATACAATACGTTTTCATAATAATAGTTATTAGAACATAGCAAGTACTGTATAGCTCCATTTAGTGTTTTTGTCCAATTTTACTAAAAGGTTTGGCTGCCACTCTTGTTATGTTGTCTATCCTTTCTGTCTCTATCCTTCTCTTTCCCTCTGCTCTGTACATTGGATTTTTTTTGTTTTGTTTTTTACATCTATACTAAGATGTCAGAAAATCTAGTATGGTTGTTGAATGTTAAATGTGGTGGGAAGGAGGATAATGAATGACGGGTTAAGAGGGAAAAGTCTACTGCTGGCGAATCAGCAGCCCAGCTCCAACTCCAGTGGCTGATGGGAGTTTATCTCCTGGATCAAACTCCTTTCATTTAATCTGCTTCAGCATAATTGCTTTCACTCTCTCTCGAGTAACAAAGCACTGATTGCAAACTCAATAGGTTCTTTACACATGATTAGATGCAACGGAGGCCCTTTTGAAAAACTTTGGCAGTATTTCAGTGAGAGAGACATCAAATAAAACAACACTCCAGTGCCCGTCTGAAGCCCCACTCCTTCCCGCTTTGTCTGTTCCAATGTTGCTGCTGCAGACATTTACATTGTGGAAAAAACAGGAGACTGACTCATTTTACTGGGCCTCTCTGTGGTCTGAGGTGGTGCCAGTCTTACTGGAGCATATCATATTGGGACTCACTGGGTTGTACTAGTACCATCTGTCATGGAGAGCAGACATCAACCCAGCAGGGACAGAGGGGGGCTGGTACTAGGCCTGTACGATTTACACAGTACCACAACCACTTCCTGGGACAACTCACATGTTGTGAGAGTCTACACGTCACCTTGGCAACCAAAGACATTAGGTACAGTATATGTGATCATCTACCTGAATACA